>NW_024369929.1:10407843-11007843 GCF_014805655.1 Passer montanus
CGCCGGGATCCCCCCGACGGCTCGGGGCTGCGGGGCCGCTGCGGGGCCGCGCTCCCGCCGCGCGGGACACCCGGGGCCGTCCCGCGGGGCTGGGTCACGCCGCGACAAGGCGGGGATGGGAGGCAGAGAGACCCTGGCAGAGGGGTGGGGGAGCGAGGGGGAGAGCCCCAAACAAAGGAGGAGCGGTTGTCCCGGTGGGAGCGAAAGCCCCGGGGGTGCGGGCGAGGCCAGCCCTGCGCGCTAGCGGGCGGAGCCGAGGCAGCCCACGCGTGGGTGCCCCCGCCGCCTGGCACCCCCTGCCCCGCCCGGCGCGGCTCCCGGTCCCGGGCAGTCTGTACTTCGGGATTATTCAGCTCCTGCAAGTTTTTTGTTAGGCGGCCCTGAAAGGCCTCAAAGGCTGGGAACACCATTCTAATTACGGGGAAGCACAGCTTATTTAGAAGATAAAAAGAGACTTGTAGTCTCATAACAGCTTCTTATATCCGTCAAATAAGGATCTCTAATGACGGGGTGAGAGCCAGTGAATGCCTAAAACAAACTAAAAAAAAGGAGTGAAAATAAAGCAGCCAGGGGCTTAAGATATATTAAATTACCCTGATTAGGAATTTAGGCCGTGGCTCGAGTCTGCTGGAGAGGCTGGCGAGGAGGGGGGACGGAAAGTGCTGCTATTCATTTCTGGGGAGAGGGGTCAGTAGGTCGGAGGAGTTCACAGGGCCTGGCTCTATTCTTATGCTAACAGAGAATACAAGCGCTGGCCTGGAAAATAGAAATGAATTTGCAATAATCCGAGCCCCTCTGTTTGCAAGGCGAGCGGCTCTATAGCTAATTGCAGCCCGGCCTCCCCCGCCTCGCTGCGGACAGTTGTAACGATGCATGGGAGATTAGAGCCCGAGGGGCTTGGGGGGGCGGATTTAAGCCGTCTTCCCCCCTCCCTTCCCTCTGCCCGACGGTGAAATATTCCGGGGCAGGCGCTGGTGTTTGGGCTGGCTCTGCTCGGAGGGAGCGGGGCCAGGCAACTTCTTGAACTTCCCCGGAGCCGCGCAGGGGAGCGGCCGGCGGGCAGAGCGCTGGCCCGGGGGGTGGGGAGGGGGCCCCGGCTCCGCGCGGCCCCGGGGCCGGCGGGGGCGGGAGAGGGGGAAGGCAGCGTAGGTCCCGGAGACGGGGGGACCCCCATTGAGCTGCCGGTGACAAGCAGTAAATCGGGGAAGAATAGCGCCTGGAAACGCGCCGTCGGGGCCGCCGGCCGGCCCTACAGCTGCCGGCCCGTCTCGCCGCCGTGAGAGCCGCCGTCTCCTCGGTGGCATTCCCGGCTCCCGCCCCGCACACCCGATGCCTCCCGCCCCGCACCCGAGGCGTCCCTCCCCGCAACAGAGGGGTCCCACCCGCACCCCGCGGGGTCCCGCCGCCCCCCGCCCCGAGCCCGTCCCTTCGGCGGCTCGGCGGCCCCGGGCTGTTTCAGGACCCTGGACAGGGGCGGGGCCGCCGTCGGGGCGCGGCGCTCCGGGTCCCCTCGCATCCCCCGGCCACGTCCCGACGGGCCGAGGCAGGACTGGTCCTCCCAGGTCCGGCCCGATCTTGAGCTCTCCCTCCTTTTCCCCACGTTCCCGGGCTGGGGTCACCCGCCGCAGCGGCCGGCGAGCCTCGGGGCTAAACTGTGGGGACGGGCAGTGGTTTGGCACCGGTCGAAGCCCACCCAGCACAAACACAGCCGCCGGTGCGCGGAAGCCGTGGGGAGGGACGGCAGTGCAGCCGAGGGCTGTTTTAGTGACCATCGAGCGGCTCGGACAGCCTCCGCCGCCCTCGTCGGCATGCGGGCTACCGGGGACAGTGTACAACCCCCGCCGTGCCCCGACGGTGAAACGGGGTGGCAGAGAGCGGGGGTGGCCCTGCCCGATCCCAGCGACAAAGAGGCGGCCCTGCTGCCAGAAATGCAGCCCTCTTTCGTTAACCGCGCTCCCCTCCTGTGGCTGCCCCAGAGCCGCAGCCAGAGGTGCCCCGGGTGAGGGCACTGCCTGGGGAGGGCGACACGAGATGGTGACAGAGAGAGAGAGAGAGAGAGCCCGGGACCGTGACCGGGACCGGCTCCGCAGAGCCGAGCCGAGCCCTGTGCCCCGCAGAGCCCTGGCAGCAATCCTGCCGAGCGCTGCCAACCTCGCCCGGCAGCCCAGGGCTGTCCCTGCCGCCCTGATCCTGGAGGAACCGGGCACAGGGGGATGGAGAGCGGGTTCGGGGGATGCTGCGGGCCGGGGCCGGGGTTGCCGGGGCCGCCCCAGCGGCCGCAGGTCTCAAGGTCTCCATAAATCACTTTTCCAGACTCTTGGAATTCTCTCACTCGAGACTGAAATTAAAAGGATGATTTCCGTAAGTGGCACACGCCGGACAGAGTCATCCCCGCTCGGCATTGTCCGTGCTACGGGGCTTCTCCCAGAACCTTCGCCTAACATTTTTGTCGTTTTAAAAGGCAGAACCTCCGAATTTTATCCGGAGTCCTCTTCTGAAAGGCTGCTTAAGCTTAAGAAAATTATATCTCAGGTTAATTTGAAAAAAAAAAAATAAACCCAACCCCCAAACTTAAAAAAACCCACTACACCCAAAACAAACCATACACATAATAATAATAAAAATAATAATAATTTAAAAATACAAATAATAATACCAAAACATCGGTGTTTCTAATTTCCAGTTGTATACTTAGTCGCTGAAAAAAAGAGGCGGCATTATTTGTAATCACAATCTATTAACTGAGTTTGGGAGGAATTTTTAGCAGAAAAAAATTCATTACGGGGCTGCTCTGTGAATTTTCGGTCTCCCGAGGACATACGGGCAAAGGATATACTCGGGCTTTTAAAAATTATGTTAGAAAACAAATTCGCCGGCGCTTTTATCTCCTCTGTGGTGGGACACGGAGATGAGCCAGGACGATTTAATTTCTGAACGCCTGCAGGAGTTTGGGTTCTCTCCTCCCCAAAACACTGCCCGGTCCGACCCCACGTCCTCTCCCTGCCTTGTCATTCCCGGCCAGAAATAAACCACCGGGGCAGAGAAAAGCTGGCTTATTTGCTAGAATAAAAATCGGGCTTATTTGCAAGATTTTTTTTTAAAATATCGTGTTTATTTGGAGGAATGGAAAGTGTGTTTCTTTGCAAGAATAAAAATCGGGCTTATTTGCAAGATTTTTTTTAAAATATCGTGTTTATTTGGAGGAATGGAAAGTGTGTTTCTTTGCAAGAATAAAAATCGGGTGCACTTGCGGGACCAAAAAGCCGGTTTCTTCGCAGAGGGAGGAGCCGCTGCTCTGGGAGATGTGGCACTGGGGCTGTGCCGTGTCTCGGGGGCACGCAGAAGAAAGGGGGTGCCTTCCCCGCCGCGTGCCCCCCAAACGGGGCCGGGGTTCATTCCCCAGCGGGTCCCCCCGGGCTGCGAGCGGCCGCTGCCAGGGGCGCCGGGGGCCCGCACCCAGCTCCGCGGTACCGGGGCATTTCCTCGCTCTGTCCCCGCAGATGTGCGGAGAATTTAGGGGAGGGAGGCAGACACAAAGGTGCCCAGGGAGTGCCCTCCTTTTCCCGCTGAGGTTAAATTGCCACTCGGATGCGTTTCCTCGCCCCGCGGCCCGTGGCACGCTGCTCGCCTGCCGTCCTCGCAAGGACGCGGGAGCTGTTCCCCCTTCAACGAAAACCCGGAGAGGCGACGGCGGGGCCCTCTGCGGTGCCACCCTCGCCGCAGGACGGCCGGCACGGAGGGCAAGCCCGGCCGGGGGGGATCCCTCATCTCATCCCTTTCCCCGCACGCCCCTGGCCGTGGGTGCGGTGCTCGCCCGTGGGAGAAATGCTCCGGAAAGGAGCACACACACACCCGGGGCGTGTGCGAGCACCCTCCGCTCTGGCGCTCACACGCGTGTGCGGGACACGCACACACACGCCGCGGATGGTGACACAGCCACCCGAGTGGGGACACGCGTGCGGCGGGGGTGCTACACGCGTGTGCGGGCACGCACGGGGCGGCACTCGGCGAGGTGGCGGTCGCAGCCGTGTCCACGGGCGGACGCAGCCCCCAGGCTCGCATCCGTCGTTTGCGAACGCGCTCCCGCGGGGCGCGCCCCGGCCGCTGCCCAGCTCCGGCAGCCGTGGGGATCCCCCACCCCCGGTGCCCATTGCCCTGCACCTTCCCTGCCCAAATTCGTCGGCTTTGTCACTCCCTTTCCCCACTCCACCCAACCCACTCAATTAAGGGCGGTGGCGGGAGCGGGGCTGCAGGAGGCGGCGGCTGAGGGCTCCCCGCCCGCTTCCTTCCCTGCACAAGGTGAAAGAACACGAAAAAGGTGAAAACACAGAAAGAGCCCCAAAAAGAGCCGCTTCCCGAGGTTTGGCTTTATTTATCCCTGCTTATCCTTGTGCCCTGCAGCCCCGGGCAGGCTGGACGAGCCGGGTGCCCGGCGGGACAGCCCCGGTGCTGGCTCGTGGGGTGCCAGGGGGTGATGGGGTCCCACTGCCCGCGGCGGGGGGCGCGGGGAGCCGCAGGTGCTGCTGGCGGGAGAGACCCGCAATGGCTGTTTGGGTGTTGCATTAAAGCACGCTGCAGTGCGCACACTGCGGCCCCTCCCCCCACAATCTGCCTGTATGCTAATGACATGCAAAGAGACTCATTTGCATGTTTATCTCTGTCAATGGGCAAGCGTGGCGGGCGCGGTAATACGTTTCCCACCGTGGCGTGGAGGCCTCCCCCCCCCGCGCCCCTCACGGCCCCGCCGGGCCGGGGAGGGTCGGGCAGGGCTCTGCTCCGGCCCCACCGCCCAGCCCTGGCACCAAGGCAGGTACTGCCACAAAATGGCTGCCGGGGGGGCCTGCAGCCTCCCGAGCACCCACCTCTGCCCCCCAGCAGTCCCCGGCCCCTCCGCGCCCCCACCCCGCAAACCCACCTCCGGATTTTGTGCTTAAGCAGCCAATCGGGGGCGCGGTACCCTTCCCCCCTCCGTCCCTCCTTTCTCCCTCCATCCCTCCTTTCTCCCTCCATCCTTCTTTTTCCACCCTCCATTCCTTCTTCTTCCCCTCCATTCCTCATTTTCCACCCTACATTCCTTCTTCTCCCACTCTATATTCTTCCTTCTCTCGCCTCCATCCATTTCTTTATCCCGCCTCTATCCCTCCTTTTACACCCATCATCCCTCCTTTTCTACCCTTCATCCCTCCTTTTTCACCCTCCATTTCTTTTCTACTCTTTATCCTTCCTTCTCCCCTTCCATCCTTCCATCTTTCCTTCTCCCCTTCCATCCCTTTTTCAACTCTCCATTCCTTTTCCACCTCCATCCCTCCTTTCCCCCCCACTTTGCCCTGCTTTCCCCAAATCCAGACCCCAATCTTCACTGTTTCCACGCACGGGGATATTTTTGATTTCCCACCGAGCGGGGGAAAATCTTTTCCACCCTTCCAAGGGGCTCTGACTCTCTCCCGGGCGCTGAGCCCCCGGCGATTTGTGACCTCCGTGGGTCCGGCGGCACGGTGTGAAGTCCCCGGTGGGTGCAGAGCCGCGGGTGGGTGCCCGGAGGGGCTCGCCCCTGGTTCCTCTGCTGAGGGGGGCGAGAGGTGTCCCCAGGCACCAGTGGGGAGAAGCAGCCTTGCGTTCATTCACGCGTGCGGGCCCACGGAAAGGACGGACATTGGAGGCACTGGTGCGAGTGTGGGTTTTTGAAATAGCCACCAAAAAAAAAAAAAAAAAAAAAAGCGCGGCCTCTCCCAGGGCGCCGGGGTGCGCCCAAGCCGCTATTTTCAAACACGCACGTGAGAGAGAAGGGCTCTGTTTTGCGGAGCGGGGGTGCTCTGTGCCCGCTCTCCGAGCGAGGATGCTGCCACCCCAGCGCAGGGGATGCGGGGACAGCGCGACCTCCGCAGCCCGCGGGGCGCTGGCACCGGGGCAGCTCCCGACTGCAGCGCAATGCAGCGTTATAGGCGCTCCATCCCGTCCGTATATAAAGAACACCTATGTCCTTATGTTCCGCTATCACTTATGGCGCCGTGTTATACCACACGGTGCTGCGTGACGCGATGCGACGTGACAGCCCCGGCCGTGGGCACGGCACGGCCCCGCCGGTGTCCCCGGGCCGCGGGGCCGCCCCGCCCCGAGCGCCCGCGTCGCTACTCCGGGCTCGAGGACGGGATTCGGGGATCCCCTCCTGTCTCCCCACCCGTTATCCCTCCTCCTGCCTGGCCCTTCTCAGCCTCTTATCCCCTCCTTTCTTTTCTGGCTCTCCCAAACCTTGCTCACTTCCCCGCTGAAGGTGTGCTCGCTCCTTGCATCCGCTATCTGTATTTTAGCCTCGGGAGGTGGAGGGGCATGTGTGTTTATCCTCCCCTCATTCACGCGAAATTGTCTTAGAAAATAATTACATCAGCCGAAAAGCTAAATCTGCCCGAGGGCCCCAGACTCGCCCTGTCCCGACCAGTTTGTCCCAGCACCACCCAGCCGCAGGTAGGGGAAGGAGAAGGGGTTTATTTGTGGGGTCGGTCAGCACCTCCCTGGGTCACGCTATGGCCTTCCCTGCCCCTGTCATCACACCTGCGCGGAGAGAGGCGTGACCCAGCTGGGATGGTGCCGCTGACCCTCGGCGGGGACTTTGCCCCGGAGGGCAGCGGCTCCGGGGGTGTCGGTGCTTGGGGAGCCCGGGGGGTGCCGGCCCTCAAAGGCCCCCCAGCCCCGGGTCCGCTCCCCGGGTGGGTGTTCCCCTCTCGAGGGGGGCGGAGAGAGGCAGGCCGGGGCAGAGGCAGGTTTGGGAAGGCCACCTCCCCTGGCTTTCCGACTGCCCCCGCCAGGCAGTGTCCCCGCCGCACCCCGGCCGGGGGTGGGTCCGCACGCCCGGGGGAGGTCGGCTCGGGGCTCCTCATCAGCGTGCCCGAGGCAGGGCTGCTTTTGCCAGGAGTATGTGAGAACCCCTACGGAGAGACACCCTCCCATCACTCCCCAAAACCTGCTGTGTCATCACGCCCCGAAGCAGAGGCAGCCCCCCAAAAGCGAGTGGGGGGTGTGTTCCCTTACCTGAGCGCTAGCCCGGGGGAGCCACGCAGAGCGGGGGTTCTGTGTTCGGCTCGTGTTCTCCTGCCGTGTCCCGCAGCAGAAACTTCCTCCGGCCGGGGCCGGGGTCGGTGCGGGGGAGCCGGGCTGGGCCGGGGGGACCCCGCGGCCGGGGAGAGCCGCACACCCCGGGCCGTGTTTATATGTAGAAAGAAGGGTAATTTGAGTGCTTATACCAAGAACCGGGGTTGTTAAGTTTGCAGGCAGACAGCTAAACGGTGCCAAGTGCGGGCAGGGAGGGGGGTGCGGGGGGGAGGCTGGGGGTGTGTAAGAAATAAAGAGCAATTGTCAGAAGCGAACAAAAGGCGGAGGATGGAAAGGAGCTGGGAATCCCAGGGCAGAGCCCCTCGGCGTGGACTTGAACTTGGGCTTTGACACCGTCTGCCAGGCGGAGAGCGGCTTCGGGCCGGGCGAGGCGGGCTGCGGGGGGAGTGACAGCAGCCCCGGCAACGCGGAGAGGGGCATCGCCCCCTCCAAACACCCACCTTGGGCGCGGCGGGGGGGCACTCTGCTTCAGAATGCGGCTGATCCGGGGAATAACCCAGACGGGCTGAGACCCGACGGGCTCAGCGCACCTCCCGGTGCAGAGCGGGGCGGCGGCGGGGGGACCCCGTCGGGGCTGGCCGGGGCCAGACGGTCGGGGGGGCCGCCCGGTTCTCACAGTCTGCGCCCGAGCCTGGATTCTCTGCACGTCCCGGCCGGTCCCCCCTTTGCTACTATTCAGCACTTAATTGAACATTAATGGCAGCTGGGGATGAGGTCATTGGAGCCGGCTTTTCTCACACATTTTTCATGCAAATCCGCTAAACTCTAAACAAATTTGAATAAAACCCCCTTTGTGCAGGCCCTCCATGGTGTTTTTCCACGGGCCGCTCCGCCTGTCTCCGCACACTTCATCCGGGGAGGGGGGAGCGGCGGGGAGATGCGGGGGTGTGGGGGGGTCTCTGCTCGGGCCTGGAGCCGCAGGCAGACCCAAAGAGGCTGCGTCCTCTGCGAGGCTCTCAAGCCCAGATCGCCCCCAGGATGCCCACTGCATCAGCAGGGCCCTGCACTGTGCCGTCATCTCCACTTGCAGCCCCCCTACAGCACCAGATCCCCCAGTAATATCCATTAGCAACACCAGTTCTCCCAGTAACACCTCCACAGCACCAGTTCGCCCCCAGCAGCATCAGTTCTCCTCCAACTCACGCTAATCCCCCACAGCAATACCAGCCCCCCGAGCACCATCAGCCCCCCAGCAACCCAAATTCCTCCCGGTACTGCCAGTGTCCCCACCCAGCACCCCTTTCTGCGCTTGGCAATCACTGCCTCTCTGTGAGGTGGTTTTTGGGTGCTCAGGCTGCACAGGGTAGGAGCACGCAGACCCCCCATTAGCATCCCCGCGCCCGGCCCCCTGCCCAGCCTTGAACTTGGCCATGCCGGGCTGCGCTCCTTCTGCCTGCCTGGGCTCGCACAATGCCGGCCTTGACCCATTGTTTGCTTTTTTCGGATTTCAGCTGGGAAAGCGGCCACCTCGCGCAGCCTGCCCCGAGCACGCCGGGAGCGGGGCACAATGGGGAACCCTGCTCTGCAGGCAGAAGGGCTCCAAATCATTTGAGAGACATATTCATTATATTCTTTCACGGGGGTCTGTTTGCATTGGGTTTAGCGGTTACTTCCCAGACGGGGTTCAGACCAAATAAAGATCATTGAGCGGCGAGGGATTCGCTCGGGCTTTCAGGGAAATGTGCCTGATGCGGGGCACGGCGCAGCCCAATGCCTGGCTCTCGGCTGCTCCCGCTTCCCTCCTCGTTTGCCCGGGTTTATTTTGTGCCCATTGCCTCCTCTGTCTCGAGACTGCACCAAAATCACACGCTCGCTTTTGCAAAAGAGAGAGTTTATTTTCAACAGTGCATGGGGTTGGGAGGATTTGAATGGGAGAGAATTACAGGCAGTACATTTCTCTTACAGGAACAGAGAGGGTGCAGTACAACAGCAGCAGGGCTGCCTGGCCTGGAAAAGCTCGTGGTCTTCTGGGCCCCAAGCACAGTGCCTTTGGGAAGGCTGTGCTCCCACAGCTCCACAGATCAAGAGCAGCAAGGGCCGAGCTCTGCTCCATGAGCAAAGCCAGGGGCTGAAAGCTCCCTCCAAACTTCACACACCTGGTATTTCACCAGGTGAGACAGTGACTGGCTCAGGTCTCTCTGCTTAAGCACTCTGGTCCTGCCCTGGGGTATTGAGGGCACTGAAGGCAACATACAGGAGTGATGTGGGATGATCCCTTGGCTCCCTGTGTTGCCCTGGCTCCCTCCCCATGGCTGCACCGCTGTGTTTTGAAGTGATGCAGAAATCCAGTGTTCACGAGACAAAGCTGTCTCCTCCCTGGGGCCAGTGGAGAAGCAGGTTGGGACCTCCTGGAGAAACTCGGAGAAGTTAGATGGGAAGTCCAGGCAGGTGGTAGCCAGCTGGAAGAAGGAACTCACAGGCTTCAAAAGTCCCTTGTCCACTCACTGGGATCTAGGAAGGAAAGAAAAACAATGGAGTGGTTATGATCTCTGTCAGAGAAATGATCCAGTAGTGCTTGGCTGAGAACAGACCAACTTGTCCCTGGTGGAGCAGAACTCCAGTCCTCTCTCCCTCCCCACCACACCTTTCTCATGTCTCTGGACCACCTTACCCTCTTCCTCACCGGGAAAACTGTAGTCCCCAGGATGCCAAGCTTCCCCTGCACTCTCCTCAATCCCCTACCTCTGCCTGCCCCGCACACCGCCAGCCAGGGGAGGGCTCACGGCTTGTCCTTCCTCCCTAGGCTTTGGGGCATGGGATTACTCTGCATGTCAGAGCCACTAAAGGCACAGCCCTCTGATGTTTTAATCTTCGTGTTAACTTTCCCTGCCCTCGGCGCCCTTGCCTGACTGGAGAAAGTGATACCAAGCCACCGAGCTGGAGCCGAAGCCGTGACGCTCAGCCAAAGTCCCCTTCCCGTGCTTTGCCCCACACATCTCACACCTTGCAGCACGTTCTCCTCCCTTTTTCCTGATTTTTTTTCATCTATTTCCTTTACACTTTATCCATGTTGAGTGTGTATTCCCTAGCCCCCAAACCAGCCCTGTCCTTTTTCTATCTTCCCTTTGCTTTGCCCATAAACTGTTACACTGGAAGGAGTAAAGACTAATATAACAAATCCTTGAGTACACTTGCAAAAGGAACCATCAGCTGGCTAATTTATTCTTTTTATTGCACCAAATTGTAATTTTATAAAATATTGCAAATTTTATAAAATATTTGCAGGCCCATTTTAAGAGATAAATCTTCTGTGTGGCTCTCTAATGAGCCGCCCTGGGAGTAGCCAGCATGTGATCTGCTGTAGGTCGCACCGCGACGTTCCCAGGCTGTGACTGGATGAACCACCGTAACTCTTTGAACTGTGCAAATACTCTGCACTCTGGGGTCCAGGCTGCAATTTTCATGGGTATTTTTTCTCTCTCTTAAAAATAGATCTTCTGTAACCCCTTTATTGCAATATTCATAAAGCACTTGATGGAAATCCAAGGAAAATCCCTTCCCTTCTGCAACTTTGAAGCAAGCCTAAAACTTAAGAGAGGCAGAGCCAAACCCACCCCATGTGGTTGGCTTTGGTGCTGAGAGGATAGACCCTATGCTGCATGTATTCAGGGAGACCCAGGCTGAAAAAAGCCAAGGCTCAGCACTTTATCCTATGTGAGATTAGGAGTCATCCAGAATATTCCCCCAAGCCTGGAAAGGATGTTGAGGTCAGGACAGATGAGATCTGAATGATGGTGGGTGCTTTCAAAAGCCCGGGACAGGAGGAGGCAGCTGAACCCTTGTTCTCACCAGGGGAAAGCCTTTACCTGGCAGGGACAGTCCCTGCCCTCTGCAGGGACAGGCTGAGCTTGCTTTGGCCTACAGAGAAACTCCTCTGTAGTGTGGACAGAGGGGATGCTCATTGGTACCAGACATCAAACCAGCCTGGAAATCACCTGCTGCCTGCCTGGTGGGCTTGAAACTTCTGGCACTCAGTTGCTGAGGGCAGGAGGGGCTGGACCAACCCAACTGACTTGACATAAGCTTCAGGAAAACTCAAATCTCCTGCATGCACTTTCTCACTGGGCAGAGTTCAGCCTTGCACTGAGGCTGCCTGCAAAAATAGGGCTTCACCAGGACCCAGTTCCAGCCCCAACACTGCCTTCCCTCCCCAATGCCCTGCAGAGGGAAAACATCCCTCTGTGTGTGGATTTACTGTCCTCTTTTTTTTTTTTTTAAAGCTGAATAAACAATTGAAATTATAGCTCAGCCTCTGCCCCAACACTTGCTCCTGTGCCTCCTTGTGCCCTTACAAAGCCAGCACTGAGGTTTATATGCTGATAAACTGCCCTGCCACAGCAATTCTGGGCGGTGGGAAGAGAGAAAAAAAAAACCCCTCAAATAATGGTAAATGGATGCAGAACGCTCTGCCTAATCAGATTCCTGTCCCCTATTGAGGCCAGGAAGGAGGGACCCCGCTCCTCCCCTGCCCTCAGCCCAGCCTCCGCTTCACCGGCTCACACGGAGAAACTTTCTGGACAATTTAATCTCGACAGGGTGTTACTTAGAAAAACCTTTTTCACTGTCAATTTTTTTCCCCCCTCCCTTCCACCCCCCCTTTTTTTTTTTCTTCCCTCCCAGCCTTGATTGAATTTTGCAAGCCCCTGATATCTTTCTTTTTTGTAGGGATGCACGCTGCTTATGCAAATACCAGCCTTTCATACCAGCCTCCCTGGCTCAAGCCCTCCAACTTGAATGTGACCAAAAGCTGTGCTCTCCCCTGCTAACTCCTTAGCACAATTACACCTCCATTCTGCTCCAGGGGCCCGGGGAGGGGGAAAAAAAAATCATTTTAAACTAATAACACGTGCTGTTTGCTTTGGATAATTACAAGAGAGCTTCGGCTTCTAAGAGCTATGAAATATTCCGTTCAGCGGGGCGGGAGGGAGGCTCCGTGTTCCGCCTACGCCGTGAGTTTTATCTCCTGACGGAGATGCTCGCGCGGCCTCTCGAGGCTCCCTCCATCTCGTGCTCATCCTCTGCACCTGGGCAAGCATTTACATTTCCTACGGAGCAACTTCTCCGTGCTTTGGGCTACAGGAGAGAGGAGAAGGCGCCTGACATTTTCCTTATCTCAAGTTACAATTTCCTGCAAGCATCAAGATAATAAAACATCGGAGATGGGCAAGATGAGGGAAATGAATGCGGCGGCTGAGGCTCCCGCAGCAGCGCGGGAAGGGCCGGGGAGAAAGGACACCCGGGGGATGCGGCTGCTCCGCTGGCTCTCGTTTGCATCGTGGCCCTGACGTTATTGTCCTCCTGCCTTGTCTGCTGGGGAAGTTTATGTGGAGGGCTTTTGCTGGGGCGAGGAGGAGGAGGGGAGTTTTCCCCAAAAGTCCCCAGGAATCTGTCAAAAGAGGGACAGAAAAGAGAAGAAGAAGAAGAAGAAGGGAGACAGAGAGTGGGAACGTCAAGGACCCCTGACTAATGAATAGCAAGTTTGCCCTTGAACCTCCCTGGGCTTTGCCATTCCCAGGCTCCAAACAAGGGCTGATGCATGCTTGGGCCCAGCTGCAGGGGGACCGGGCTATGGTTCATCTCAGACACTTTGACAGCCCGGGCCTTTTCCCCACATAGCTCAGACTCGCCTAACTACTCCCCTGGCAACAGCTCAGTGCAGGAACCTGCGCTGAGGCCCTGCCTGCTGCATACAGAAGTACGAGGAGGAGGAGGAGGGGAGCCGCTGGGAGAAATTAGCTAGAGACTGGCTTAACCCATCAAATGCTGGGCAGGCGTTGCCAGCCCCAGCACCCTCTGCTCAGCCCCAGCACCCTCCACGCACCCCTGGGTGCTCACTGGCCACTATCTGCAGTGGAGCTGCAGAGGGGCAGGGGTGGGTTAGACGTGCAGAATCGCCGTGTATCGCAAATCCCACGACCTGCTGCTTCACCATGACCCAGTGCCTTGCACCTCGTGAGGAAGGTCCTCATGGTGCCAGGGATGTGGGAGGGAGCCAAAGCAGCCAGCTGGAAAAGGCCACCGGACACTGAGAGGAAAGGGCATGGCCTCTCCCCGGTGTGGCGGGACAGGGCATCCCTCCCTGCCAGCCAAAAGGAGGGCAGGGGCTGGATGAGAGGCACAAACTTGCCCTGGATGCTCTTTCTGCATTGCAGATCAAAGGCTGAGGACAAGCTGGCCTTAGGGGTCTGCACTGAATGGCTGGAGAGAACAGGCACAGCACCCGGCGGCTCTAAAATGCGACCCAGAAACGTTCCCACATCCCAGCCCCATATAAATCAAGGGGGGAAAAAAGGGGGAGCTCCATCCCAGCCTCTGTTTTTACAGAGCATCTTTCATGTGCAGCCCCTGAGAGAGGGCTTTGCCGAGCTTGTTAAGGATGGCTCCTGCGCCAGGCAGAGAGGGGGACGCACCATATGGAGAGGAGAAAAAGAAAAGGGGACACTGAAAATGGAAAATTATGCAAAGCAGGAGGAGAGGCACTGGGGGAAAGGGGGGAGGGAGGCAGCAAGGAGGTGGGGGATGGGGAGACAGGAGGCTGGAAGTGAGCCCTGACTTGGGGAACACCATTAGCTGGCACTGGGGCTGCATGAGGAGCAGAAGTTTCCTGTGACCAGGTGCAGGACAGCCCTTTGTACCCTTGGGTGCTGTCACTGGAGGGCAGCTCTCCAGCCTGGCCTTCCCTGAGAGGGTCTGGGCTGTGCCAGGGCGATGCCCAGCTGGACTGTGGTGGGTGCACTGTTTCTGGAGCTGTGCTGCACTGGGAGACACAGCAAAATGGGGTCTGTGGTGACCTCCTTCAGAGGTGTCCTGAGGGCCTCTGTTACTACAGCAATGAGGGTGCAAACAAACATTTTGGTCTTTTGGACGAGTTTTGCTTTCATCAATCACAAAACCCAGATTCACATGACAGAGTATTGTAAGAAAAGGCTCTGATCAACAGCAATGATAGCAAGGGCCCAAACTGTCCCTGGGCCTCAGCTGCCTGTGCAGTGAAGGTGGATGCTTGGGTGGGTGAAAGGAGAATCCCAATTCAACTGCCAGAGCTCTTCCCTTCCCCTTGGACCCTGCAGAGTCCTGGTGCTGCAGGTCCAGTGCAGCTCAGGGATGCTGTGCAGTCATTCCAGTCCAGGCTTGTGCTACTGCTCAGCTTGTGCTCAAACTCCAGCACTGGCCTAATGCGGTGTTTGGAGAAATGACTCCACTCTTCCCAGCCCAGGTGTAGAGCTTCTTTTCCCTATCCTGGAAACACTGGCCACCGTTGGAGAAACACCCACTTTGTCACTGTGACAGCTTCTTTTTCCCAAAGCCACTCTGTGCCCCAAACTTGTGGCACTCTGCTGGCTCCCTGTCATGGGCCATGACCACCTTGCACATCCTCACTGGGTGCAAGCCACCTTCTCCAGCCCATCTTCCAGCAAGGAAATCCACCCACACCCGTGCTTGGTGACTCCTGCTTTGTCCCGTGTGCCATTCCCATCTCCCTGTTCAGTGGCTTTTGTTCAGAGCAGCCAGTGTTTTTCCTTCACTCTCCTCAGCACTGCTCGACACTCAGGAACACAAACTGCTCCTGGCTCCCACCTCTCATGGCTCTTGGCCCTGTCACAGCCTTTGATCTCACACCCATATCTGCCACACTGCTCCCTTTTCTAGCTCCTGTTTGTTCCATCAGGAAACCTTCCCTTGCTGCATCCCAAATGGATTTCTCCATCAAACCCATCTACTGTGCTTCCCTCCATGTACCATTGGTTAATTCACCATCAGCCCCCAGACCCTCATTTCAGGCAGGTGTGGGGAAGATTCCTGTGAGGCCAGTGCACAAGAGGGGCTGGTGCAGAGACAGACGTGGGCACGCCTGCCCTGGCACACACGTGTTCCTGCCTGCACATGCCAACACCTACATGTTCCTGCCCACGTTCCCGCTGCCACATCCACGGCTGTGGGATTTCAAGGGGAGCTCTTGCTCTCCAGTGGGGCACAGGCATTATCTGCACAGCACGGCTGCAGGTTGGGATTTGGGCTGTTTGGTCTTACTAGACTAAAAAGATGCTGTACCCATTTAGTTTCTTCAAGAATCATGCCCTGGAGTAAGGCTACATGTGTTGGCCAGATCCTCAGTAAAGCCCTGGAATAAGCTTTACTTATTCCAGTAGGCACTGTAGAGGATTCATCTAAGCAGCATACAAAGAAAAATAGCAAAAAATAAAGTTCACGGGGGCACACGAAAAACAGAGCTTCCACCCACAGAGCAGCTGTGTGGGGCTCTGGAGACAGGCAGGCAACGTGGGAGATGTTTCAGAACTCTCAAAATGATACATGTGCAACCACTTCCCTTCTTCAACCACTGGAGGTACACTGAGCTACCTGCCCTGCAGAGAGACATTTCAATCTCCAGGCACAGGACTTTGTCCTGGGCTGCTTTAAAAGGCTGGCTGGCCCTTGTGGCAGCATGATGCAAAAATGAGATGTGCCTTCGTGGGAGAGGGAGCAGAGGGATGTGCTCTATCCCGTGGTATTCTGAATCAGACAAGGGACTGCCCTTCCATGGACAAACCCAGGCAGAGGGGCTGTTTGGTGTTCTCTCTGCAAATTCCCACCCACCAGCAATGGGTGGTGTGGGGAGAGCAGATGGGACTCAGGGTGTCCTTTGGATCAGGCTGGCCTCAGCTGCTGTGCTGGAAGCTGAAGCGTTTCCAGGGAGGATATGGCAAGAACAGTGAGTCCTGCCCAAGTGACGGTCCAAAGCGCTGGCACTTCGTCCTGATTCAACCTCGCCCCAGATTCCCGCCCTTGGCTCGCATCCAGGTTCCTTTCTCCTTGACCCATCTCCATCAAAAGAAGCGCTGTTACGAGGCTCTGCTCTGAGTTTCTAGTCTACAAATAGAAGCAAAGCAGCACCTGCTCTAGAGCTGAACATTTCCACTAAACCCTATTTTGATGCCTGTCCCGGCCAAAGAAATCTTGTGGGACCGTGTCACTTGTATGAGATGTTAAATATTTCAACCTCCAGCAATACAAGACACTGATATGATACTGAACTACACAATTGCTGTATGTCCCTGCACTTCCACCTTGGCTGCAGAGACGCACCACAAGGGCTCATCTCCAGCAAATATTTCTCTGGACAGGGACAGGGAGTTGGCTGCCTTGAGTGCTGGGGCCGATGTGTTTATCGGGCAGCAAAGCTGGCCCTGCCATCTCTCCCGGGGAAGCTGTGCCATGGGAGCTGCTAAAACAGCATTTCATTTCCAAACAGGGCCCCAGAGACCTCTTGTGTGAAGGATTCAACAGAGCGAGGCGGGGTAGAGCAGAACAAGGAGACACAACCCCAGGCTAAAAACAAGGCAGACCCCAGGTTTGATGGACCTTATTGCTCTGCACCAGGGCTCAGGCTGGCCTGTCCCCTTGAATCAGTGCCAATCTCTCCTCGGCCACCACTGATGGGGAAACAGAGAATTGGGATTTTTTCCACCTCCTTCTTCCCCCATTTTCCCTCCCCTAACTCTTTTTCCGCATCATAAGCAAAGTCCTAATAAAGCTCCCATCCCCACTGCCAGCCCTGCACCATGCTCCCAGCAGAAAAGAGATGCAAAGCCACGCTTGGAATCTGATTCCCCGGCTTTAAACGCTGCTCTGCCAGCAAAGTGCGACTTGAAAGCTCCCCTGTCACAGTTACAAAGCTCCGAACAGCCCTTCCTCGGATAATCACGCTTATCTCCAGATTAAGAAAGAGAGACCTGCAGCTGAGGCTGGTCACATGGGCTGGGATGTGGGCAAATCTCTTTTAAACAATCCCCATATAGCTGTGACCTCCACCGCAGCCCAAATACACCGTCCCTCGGTCCCACTCGAAAACCAGCTCTGGAGACATGACAGAGCATGTGAGAGGAGACTGGGCTGGGGATGGGGGGCGGAGGGAAACCACGGGGGAGGAGTGAGAAAGCATCGGAGGAGAGGAGGGTGAGAAAGACGGAAGGAGAAATAAGTAAAGGGAGGATGTGGGAGAGGAATAGGATGTGGTGGAGAGGGAGGAAAAGTGCATGAATGGAGGGGGAGGATGATGAAGGACAGGGAGGTCTCTGCTGCTCTTCCTGTTGGGGATTAGTTGTCCCTGCACTGTCCTCAGTTTAACTCTTCCCACTCTGTCCCCGACTGGCAGCCTAGCCTGATTACGTGACTCCAGCTGTGCCAAGCAGCCTTGGCAGGGAGAGCACGTTACCTACTTTGCTGCCACGGATTCATTAAGAGGCTTTGCTTGTGTGGGAATACTCATCCCAACGGGGAAAGGGAAAAAAAACCTTCTGCAGATCAACCTGGCGAGGAGCTCTGACAAAGCTGTTTCCACAGCCCTGCCCAGAGTTTGGGAGCAGAATTAAGGAGAGACAGGGATGTGCAAACAGGAGAGGAGGGCACAGGGGTGGCAGGTCAGCTGGAAGGGGTCCTTAGCATGGCCACTGCTCAGAGATGAGGCACCAGACAGGGACAGAACTGCAAGCCCTTTGCAGGATGCTGGTGCCTGGTTCTTCTTTGTGATTAAAGGCCACCTTGCATCTGGGTCAGGCATGGATGACACATTCACCCTCTGCGTAAATGAAAGGTCTGAGCAGCCGCAGAGAGACTTTTTCCAACAGCACGTTCCCCTCTTACATCCATGTGGGATTAACACAATTAGTTTGCCATGGAGGAGCCCAAACAGCTCTGAAACGGGCACAGGGGCTGCACCTCTCTGAGGATGCCCACTTTCTGCTGGCACTGATTGGGGTTTCCAGCCGTGGCCACCGGCTGCAGCCCGCCGGGGGGACGGCGGTGCTGCCTCTCCAGCTGCTCATTATTCACCCTGCGCAATTAGGCACCGCTGATAAGTCACACGAAATTGCCTTTGTTCTCCAACTGGAAGACCTGCATTTCATGGGAATCCCTTTTTTCCTGCACATTACTGATGAGCTGCCCACTGTAGCTGCTGCTGGAGTGGCAGTGAGGATTTTGGGGCACTCTTTGGGCTGGCCCTCACAGACATCCCGTGCAGGTCGATGGGGAGGGGTAGCCTGGCCCTGCCTGTGTTCCCGGACTTCTCTGAGCACAAAGGATGCTCCTGCAGCCCCCCAGGGACTTGTCAGCTCTCCTCCAGGCAGGTGGCTTTGTTGCTTCCTGGCTACTCTACCATCTCTCTGTGTCACTTCCCAGCTTCCCTCCCAGTAGCAGAGGAAAACCCAGTGCAGATGCAAAGTCAGTGGGGGAAGAAGCATCATCCCTACCCACCCCAAACCCTGCTGATGCCAAGAGCCACCTTACCTTGTTCATGAGCTTCCCCTTCCTCCCCAGCCAGCCCACCAGCAGTAAACCCCACGCCCTGCTGCTTGGACCAAGCATCTCAGGCTCCCTGCAGGGCCAGCCCTGCTCCATCGTGTATCAGCTCCTGCTCTTCATTCCTCCACTGTACCAGAACCCAAGTATGGTAGAGAAGGCAAAGCAGACTGGAGCCAACGTGAAGCTGGGTGCTACCAAGCTCCACAGGAGGCAAGCTGTGCTCCAGTAAACTTCCCAAAATGACCTCTGCTTCAGAGCAGCCTTGTGCCATGTAAATCGCTGTTCTTTCAGCATCTGGCAGCTGCTCAGACAGGACCACAGGGAGAAAAGACATCTTGGCCCGTTCAAGAGTTTCTTCCCATTCTGCTCAAGAAATGTATGTGGGCTCTTAAGTCTTGTTGATTTAAGGGAAAGGATGCAAAATTAATTTAGACAGGAAATTAATTAGATGTGAACTGGTGTTTACATCCCTACACATACAATGAATTCTTGTGTGAACCTACAGAATGCAGATGGATGGATGGATGAATGATAACAGCAGTCTAGGAATGACATTATGTGCTGGTCCATACGCTGGGGATGTAGAAAGACTTTTCTCTGCATTGCTAATTAATAACTCTATCCTGAGCAAATGTTGATAAATCCTTTATAGAGCATGTTATCTCTGTCTCTCCAACTCCTGTTCTGCATTTCTATTTGCCTGTTTCCACTGCTCCACCCCTGGCACCCACACGCTTCACTTCCCTCCCATATTTTGTAACTGGTAGCAGATTTGACTCCCTTTCTGGAGAAAGAGGCGGAGGTTTTGTTACTGGGGCTTTGTGTGAGTGATTGCATGTGTATGTGTGTATACAAAGATGGATACAAATCCATTGGAAATAAACACCTTTTAAGGGACTTGAGAGAAAGACACACAGGGCAGAGGAGAAGAAAGAGCCTACAGACCCTCAGCCAGACAATCAGCCAAGATGAAGAGAAAGACCCAGTGAACCAAAAAAAGCCTCAGTTCTCTTTTAAACTCTCCATGATTTGCAAGGAAAGCAGCAGATCCCATCGCTGGGAAGCCGAGCTCTGGCGATGTAACCCTCACCCCTTCTCCCAGCCCCGCACAGCTCAATTACCCCAGGCTGCCAGGCTGCACTGAGCACACCCCCACCACCCCGCATCTCCCCCGCCGCCGAGACAGCTTTCACCAATGGAAGGAGTACAAATATATTCATTGGCACCTTATCAGACATGCATGCAAAACTAATTAACATGGGGAGACATGCAAGCTGCCACCCAGCCACAAATACACACCCACGAGCATGCACACACACACGCACGCATGCACAAGGCAACCCTTGTCTAGGGGGGACATTCAAAAGGCTTTGTCACTAATTTAGGCATCTGTCTCAGTCTGGTCTGGTCCTCCTGGCTAGGCTGGAGTTGTGGTTTTTTTCCCACTCTGTTTGACAATGCTGGGAACATGCCCGGAGACCCCTCATTCAAATCACCCCTTGACAATGGTCTCATTGTGTGAGCATATAGAAAAGGGAAAGGATGGGGGAGAAGATGTGGAAGGGGGGGTAAGGAATTAAAATGTGAACCCAAGGAAGTGTTTACTAACACAAGCCTCGCAGCTGCCCCGTCTCTCCTCCACCCCCTTCTTCCGCCCCCGGCCGTTCCAATGGCCCAGCTTGTCCCCAGCAGGGCAGGATGTCGGGACAGCGGAGTGGGCGCAGGGCTGCACAGAGGTGCACAGAGAGCAGGCAGCCTGAAGGGATGAAGCCTCAGGGCATTCAAGTCTTTGGCAGCAGGGGGGCAGGTACAGGTTAGAGAAGAGAAGATAGAGCCAGAGATGCCTCGGAGAGGATTAGGGACTTAAAATGTCCTGGGAAGGACATCTTCATGGAGGAGCAAGAGATTTATTGGTATAACCACTCCAAGGCTTTTTCCGGCAGGAACAAAAAGTGCTTAAACCTGGCCTCGTGGATTTAGAGCAAGTGAGCAGCCTCGCTGCACGGTCTGGGCTGCTCTCTTTGGTGCTGCAGCCAGGCATGCTACAGCAAGAAAAGAAAAGGGGGGGAAGCAGCAGGGTGTTGGAGCTGGGGGCTCAGAGGATGGACCCGACTCCCTTCAGGACCCCACTGTCTGCCTACTGCTAGTTATTAAATACCAGGAGGAGAAAAAAAAAAATAGGGAAAAATGCCCCGATGCCCTGACCACCCCCAGGCACGCCTGGGGAAGGAAAGAGCGAAGGTGCAGATGGGGGTGTTCGCCCCCAGCCCCACCGCGCTTGGCTGGCCTTGGCAGGCTCTGTTCAGCTGGAAATGCCCAAGAGCCAGCAGAGCAAAGGGAACGGGAGCTGGGGAGGGGGAGAAGACGACGACAACGTTTTCCATATATGCAAATGCAGCCACACAAGATACCCAGAGGGAGACAAAACAAAGAGACCTCAAAGAGGCTGGCTCTGAGACCCGCACAAAGCCAGATACCTCAGCACACCTACGGCGCTTGCACGTGAGGACCTGTGCAATGCAAGATGCAGTGCTGCCCAGAGGTTACCCCCCAATCTGAGCAGATACCAGCCTAAAGAAAGCCTGGTGGAGGAGCCCAGTGAGAGCTGCAAAGACAAATGCCACAATCCCACATCCTCCTACACAAACAGGTGCACCTTAGGAGTACAAAACTATTCCTGTCCTTTAGCTTAGTCAGAGAAGAGAAAAGCTGTGATGCAAACCCACACGAGCCCTGCCTTGGTGGGCAGAGGTAGCTCAGCTCCCCCGACATTGCTCCTGCAGGCAGATCCACCCCCTGGACCTTTGTGTGATTTCCATAAGAGGAAAGCTTGGAAATTCCTGGACATTACTAAACAAGGCCGGTCAAAATGTCACACAGAAACCCAGGAATGTACATGAGGCAAAACCAGAAGTCACCTGTGCAAACATTTCTGCTTAAAAAAGGGAAACTACTGCAAGGTAAGCAAATCTGTGCTTTTTATCCAAACAAGTGGTTGTGAGCAGTTTTATTGCCACATTCCTGTGCCCCAATACACAGGGATAAGTACTCGACACACAGTGACACGCAGGGACTCGGGGACAGAGCTGTTGCTTTAATAGGGCAATGAAGACAGCGAATGAAATAAAACCCTACAGAGATCAGCTTGCAGAACTCAAGGCTGAGAAAATCTATTTGATGGTAAAAGGAAACAAGGACACTCATGATTCTGCTCTCATTTCCATGCTGTAAATTTGGGCAGCTTTTACTGAACGCAATTAAATCCTCACTTAGGATTTAACCTGGTGAAGCTGAGGGCAGACCTTGCTACAAAGACCCACCTCTGAGCTCTTCCCCTCAACTTGCTCTGCAGAGGCCAGCAGGAGTTGTGAGAAAACTGAGTGAAAAAGCAAGGGAATTCATAGATCCCTGCCAGTGTGGCCATTTCAAAGCCCCCTTCAGCTCTGTCTTGCCTGTTCTCTCCTTCCCCAGTGATTTGCCGCTTTGCTCACGGAGCTTTGGCTTCAGGGAACAGTCAGTACCAGCCTGGCAAGCACAGAGACTCAATGGTATTTGGGCATCTCCTTCCCTTTGCCTCTAATGGGAACTGAAAACCTCAGCAAAGCCCCAACACATCCATTCCCTGCCTCTGGTGGCTGATCCTTCCTTTCCAAAACTGTTAGGGTCCCAGTGGGGATCCCATGCAAGACTTTTGCAAGAAACCCTGCAAGACCCTCTGTTATTAACACCTCTTTGACTGTTCTTTACATTTCCCCTTATTAAAGACAGGGCATTTCAAAGGCTTTTGCCCAACAGCACAGTTTAACACACTGAGTTTCCCAAGCAACAAGAACTCCTCACCTACTTGTACCACACAGGTGAAGTCACCTCAGGGCTGTGATCCTAAATCCATACATGCTTTTCCCCATGGACGTTGAGAGCTGTAAATCTCAACATTTCATTAAATAGATCACTCAGAACAGATTGCCTCACAACATAACTTCTCGGCTGGCCACTACCCACGAGCAGATGATTTTACATGACATTTATTCATGCAAATTGCTGAGGCTGTAGTCTAGTTACCCAGCAAGAGCATAAAAAATTACGGTTTAGATGCATAAATGCTGGCACCATGAGAGAAGACACGATCAGACTGGAAACACATCCCTGGGTTTCACATAGAGTGCAACAAAACTTAGAGGGAGTCCTCATCAGGTGGGGGTTTATCAGGAATGACCCCCCCAAAATCATTCAGGGGAGGCAGAGAAAGGCATGAGCAAGGCTGCAAGGGCTACAGAGAAATGAACTTCTCCTGCTGCATGTGCAGGAACCTGCCATGGGGAGAGCACACGCAACATTTTACGTCACTCACAAAGCCTACTCTGTCCAATAAAGTGGGGAAGTAAAACAAAGCATGAAATCCAGGCATAAATTAGCATCCCTCTAGCCTAGCTTTATTTGTGCTGCTGCTGCTGTGGATTAGCATCTAGCTGGCTGACAGGCTGATAGGCAGACAGAAACAGGGAGAAATAAAAAAAAAAATAAAAAAAAAGAAAATCAGTGGGTGTCTTTTTTTTCTCTATGGTTCCTGGGATGTCTGCCTTCAAAGTGCAGGCAGTGTTCATCCCTTCAGGACCCGAATTTTTCCATCTTCCTGTGAGAGCAATAGGCTCTGCAGGAAAGCAAATCCCCCTGGGATATTTGTGCTGCACCCTGTGGAGCCGGCACCCGTCATCAAACGCAAGCCTGGAGTGAACCCGTCACATCCTCAGCCAGCATCCCCCGGCACCCACAGCTCCTCTGCAGAGAGCCACAGGACAGCTATGCTGTGGGGCTGGCAGACCTTGAGGATAGCACCTTGCCACGGGCACACACAGGGAGCAGACGCCTCGGGTTTAGCTCTGGATCATGTTCACCCTCGCTTGGGGCAGCTGCTGCCTTCACTGCTTGCAGCCACGGCTGGGTTTGGTACCTGATCCCAGATGACATGACCGGGATCTCACGCCGGCATCTCCTCTCAGTTTGTGTCAGAAATGTGTCACTGCCTGCTCCTCGGGCAGGAGGACCTGCAGAGAGCTTCCATCGGGCTGACACACAGCCTCCCTCTCCTCAGGGCTGCATGGCAAAATGAGTGGTCGTCACCAGAGACATCCCTCCTCTCAGGGCTTGGTGGCCTCGTGCCCACCCGCCCTTTCCAAGCACAGCCAGGAAAACACAGCACTACAGAGGTGCCAGTCTTGACAGCCACCACTCCAGTCCTTCCCAAACCAACCCTGGCAAAGCAGCCTTTCTGCCCTAGCAACTTTAGGCAGCAGAGAGGAGCTGGGAAGCTCCTCAGCGTGGCACTTGTGCACAAACTGGGGGAACAACAGCAGTAAACTTGACTGTGGTAAAAGCAAACTGCAAAGCCCATTTCCACCCTCACTGAGCCATTCAGAGTTTGACTGGGCTCTCAGGTCGCAGGAGATTTCTAGTCCTTGCCTGTCTTTTAAGGAGCCAAATGCAGAGCTCAGTTTTTAGGCTATGGAAATCAAATTTTCAGCCGCTTTTCAAAGGTGGCCTAGAAAACACAGACTAATTCTGCACAGCCATAAAGCAAGTCCCTCAGGAGTACAGCATGCAGTTCAAACACCCCCATGTCCCTCTGCCTGCCACCATGACTCTCTCTGAGTGGGTCTGATCAGGGGATGGAAGTGTGAAAACTCCCCAAGATGCAGAGAATCCCTCCTCGGCAGAGCCCTTGCAGCTCTCAGCCCCTCAGCCAAGTGCACTGGCCCTGCTGATCACTGGTGCCACAACCCCAGTAGATTGGCACTGCCTTTGGAGCATGGAACAGGCAAAGCCTTTCCTGCAGCAGGCATCTGTGGCCAGTTCTGCTTGCTCCGTGCCCAAATGGGTCAACACAGGCAGGTTTTTCCCAGAGGAGGCAGAAGGGCACTCTGCAGAGCTTTGAGACAGCTGCAGATGGAAATAGCCCAAGCAGAAGAGATGCATCCCTGTTCCTCCAGCCACGCCTTCCCTGGAGTGCTTGATCCAAGTCTGGAATAAAGCACACCATCACCATCCTCATCCCACTGCACACAGCAAGACAGTCCCTCCACATCCCTGCAGCCACAGAGGTATCTATGGAAACATCCCATGGTATCAGTAGGGCGGTTTCTTTTAGGGGCTAGGAAGGAAGGGAAGAAGGATGAAGAGAGTGTAGAAACCGGAGCCTTTGTTTCCCAGCACTCAGCCATGCTGTTAATTAGGTAGCAGAGACCAGCCACTTCCTACCACATCCTCAAGCTCTTGCAGCAATAGCAGGCACTCCTTTAGTCTCTGTCCTTTGGGGATGAGAAGGAGGCAAGGAGGCAGAAGTCAGTCAGAGCCTGCAGAAATGCAACAAGCTGCAGGAAGGATCTTTCCTTTACAAAGGAACAGGCACCTGATGGGCTCCCCAGCCAGCACTTATCTATCTGAACTATTTGTTTCCTCCCCAAGCTCTCAGCTTGCTCTGACACATCACCCATTCCCCTGATTGCAAGCAAAATGAGTCAGATGGGTCCCAGCCTCGCACCCACTCAGAAGCCCTCTATTTCCTCTGCTCCTCAGTGCCACGCCATCAGCAAGCTCAGCCTGGGGACTGTGCAGGACCACAACTGCCTTAAAAGCTTGGTACAGGTCCAGACTCACACATGCAGTTTGCCCTTCATTCTGGAGAGCTCCAGTACACTTCTGCTTGAGACGCATTAAAACTCACCCTGGCAACAGCACATTCAGACAAGCGGCCACTGGGACCAAGGCAATACCTATGAAATGTATCACAAATGGACTGAAGGAGCACATTCCCTTGAGTCACTGGTCCAAGTGGCAGCTTGGGACATGTCTGCAGCAGCCTGGGGAGATCCTGCACAGTACCATGAGGACACCACAGAGACAGCATCTCCTCCTCTGGCTCTTAAGCAGAGTCTTCCACAGCGCTGCACACAGTACATGACCTCTCAGTTAAAGCAACGACCAAATAAATTTTAAAAAGCTTTTTTTTTTTTCTGAGTCTGGCAGCGTGGAAGTCAAACACTGTTTTTCAAGCTGTTCCCAGAATGAGACAGAGCCACATGTATCCACAGGCACAGCCAATCTGCATCTGTACAGCCCTGTCCCCACCACCTCCATTAGCACATACAGAGATGTGCATCCCTCTCTTGTAGAATAGGGTGCCAGGGACCAACATCACCAATTATTACCTTCTGGACCACAGACCTCTGTGCCCAAGTTTCTCTCTGCCCAGGGCCACACAACATAGGCTGGGACCACTCCTGAGAGTCCTCAGTATGTCTAGGGGCTTAAATGAGACCCAAGGCAGTGTGATCCATTACACTTTGAGTTGTCAGTCTCTCTTTTCCTCCCTGTTTGGGTGTTACACAGCATCCTTCACGATCAGCCTCGAGCTTTAGGTCTCGATCCCCAAAATTACTAAGACTCATTCCAAAAACCAACTAATTGGAGGAGTTTTCTTCAGACTGATAAATCCTAAGCCCTACAAGGTCTTTGACTTATTTCCAGAGTTTTCCCTGCAATTAAGATGTCCCTAAATATATTTCTTGTTAGCATAAGTCTATTAATTTTAAGTGAGAACTGAGACTTTTAAACAGTCCTTGATTACAGTTGCTAGAGGTTTGTAACAGACACCCCAAATCCCAAGGTTTGCTCTAAAACCCTTGTGAATTATTCTAGTCCAGCCTTGCCAGCTGCTCTTCTACCCAAAAGGCACCTTCCCTTGAGAGCAGGATAGTAGAAGAAGGGAAGAAAGCTGGAAAACAGCCATTTCTGGGACTACAAATGAAATCAGGAGGAACAGTCCCAAAAGCCTCTCTTAGCCTTGGCCACCAGCAGCAGCTACTCATGAAGCTCCCACCAAGTGAGAGCCAAAGGAAGAGACACATTGATCCTGCCTTGCTAGATTTTATGCCAAGCTTGTCAGCAAGGCATGCTCAGCTCTGGCTGCCCAGCAAACGCAAACCTCTCCTTTGTGTGGCTTTCTGGACACCTCCCGCTGCCCTCCCTAAATCCCAAAGCCAGCAGCATCCCTTGCAAGGTGCACACCACGCCAGAGGCAGCAAAGACGTGCTCCTTGCAGCCTCCTGGCCCCAGGCCTTCTGCCAACACCATCCCAACATGGGGCACGCAGGCAAAAGAGCTGCCGGAGGAATCCACACCAAGCGGCGCTGAGCACGACCTTTCTGCTTTACAATGGTAACCTGAATCCTAAATACTGGATTTCTAGGCACGCATTAAAGCCATGAGACAATGGAGACGGCGAGGCTGGGGCTGGCTGCGAGCCAGCTCCATGCCGGCCCCGCCAGCGCCCGATGTTTCCCATTTCCTTCTTTTTTCACCATGGCAGATAAGCTAAGTCCCCCTAAGCCAGGAGGCAGGTGCGCGCACGAGCTCACCCCTGACTTGGGGACTGTGAGTGATTCACCCCCCAGAGAAGGTGGATGCCCAAGAAGACCCAGAGAGGTGGTTGCTTTCCTCTCTCCCTCTCTCTCTCACATGAGCATTGCTTCTCCTTTAATTGGTTTCATTCATGGCGGCCCTTTGCTAAATGTAATTATGCCAGGCTCTCTCCATCTGTCTGCGTTCAGGAAGAGACATCGCTCTCACTGGTTTTATCTTCAATCTTTATTTCTGCATTAATCCCCGCTCTGCAGCTCACATGTACAACAATGTCCAGGACCTCCTGAGGACATACAGACACACAATGAAGAGCAGGATTTGTCCCTGGGTCTCTCGTGGCTGGAGGACATTTTTTCACAGGGAAAGCCCCATACCTCAGTCACTTTGTAACATCTACATCTCTCAGTGATACCTCCACAAGCCAGTCCTTTTGCAGACACTCAAGAGTTGTCTGTGAGCCCAGGCAAGAGGAGACGGTTTGATTTTGTCTGCATCACAGAGATGTCTCTGCCCTGTCTTCCCAAGCCCGGTACATAAAGGTAGCAAGATGTCTGCTTAGGTTGACATGGACTGCTTTTCAGATGGAGACAGCATTCAGTCCCAAACTACCATTCATTTTCCTTTCCAGGAATGCAGACAGGGTGAACACGGCTGAGCACAGGGATTAACAAACCTCAGCTCTGCAAGGGCAGCTCATAGCTGCATAGCTGAGGCTGCAAAGCACCCAACACACCCAGAAGGATTTCATCCCTGGGGATTCATTACCCAAGGTCCTTACACCCTCCTCAGCCAGGGTAGGTAGATCTTGGGGGAAAACACAATGCTAAAGGAGCTGTTGGTTTAGCGAGAGACCAAACCCAGTGACACAGACCCTGGGCAACCAAGCACCATCTGGTGACCGCCGGCTCCCGACACAATAGCCCACGTTGGCATGTTTATGATAGAGACCAGAGGCGGATTCCCATTATCCCCATCAGATCCTGTGATGTGGTTTCAGGAGAAGGACCATGAGAAGCAGATGGGATGGCAGAAGAGAAAAGAACGCAATGAGACAGACAGACAGGAGAGATTTATATGAAGCTAAAGCGCATACCCATAAACATGGGATAAGTAAATAGCATGTAAGTATGAAATTAAATGCAGGGAATCCATGGCATCCAGTAATCAGTCAAATATCTCCTTCACCTCTTTTTCAGTTTATCATCGGCATTTTAAAATGAGATATTTATGCCAATAAGTAAGCCAGTTGTATATTGTAACCCTGCAAATATTGGCTTGGATCTGAGAGATTCGTCCCGACAGACAATTCATTTTTACAGTTATTTTTGGACTCCCGGCTTTCGTGGAACACCGGCTCTCTGTGTTGGATTTTATGCCCCTGAAATGTATTTACAATGCATGGCATCTGTATTGTGCATTACACACTTAAATCATTGCATTTCATTCATCGCTTGTAAAAAAAAATATTGCAATATCCTGAAGCTCTGAATACTCAAATTCAAAATATAACTGCTGCATTTTCAGAGTAATGCTATAAAATAATGTTGTATTTTTAGATAAAGGAGGGAAAATTGATCATGAGGAACATGGATTCCCAAGATCTGGGAAGAAGGGGAGTTTGGATTTCACACCACGATACATGGGTTAAAAAAATTAAAAATAAAAGCTGAAAAAACCCACAAAGATTTATTTTCTAAACAAGAACATGGAAACATTTTGTCACTTAAACAAAGAGAGGAGGGCGGGGGAGGCTCCGCATCCTTGGCTTGCTCTCTGCAATGGACAAATACTATCAGAAACAAAAAGCATGGCATAGTTAGCAGGAGCTCAGCTCTTTAGAATTAATGGTATGTATTTAAGTTCCTTTTAGATGAAGCCTTCTGCAATTGGGGGGAAAAAATTTCTTGGTTTTAAAGGCTTCTGTCATTGTTGCCCACAAGCAGAAGAGAAAGGCGCTTCCTTTGTCATCCGGGGGTTTATGGCAACACCTTAATATGTCCTTTTCATAGGTGAAGCAAGGCACACAAAGCAGCCGCGTGCCAATGCGTCCCCCCCGCCACCAGCAAAATAAATAAATGGAGGAACGCAGGGACGGCGGCCGTCGTAATCCCTCGGCAAAGAGGCAGCGAGGATGGTCTGGCGGGGTAAATATCGCACGTCTCCTGCCAAACCCCGCGTGGGCTATTGTCCCGCCACCCCTTTTAGATGTCATTAAGGATTTTTCGCATACAACCAAACGAGCGGAGGGGATGAACGCACTCGCTTCTTCCCTACCAGTTGGAGAAGCCATGACGAGGCGGCTGGGAGCCGGCGCAGAAAAAACACAGGGCAAATTAGGAAGTATGTTAATTCAGTTAATATCACAGAGGGGCTGGCGGGCGGTGGGGGGGGAGGTGTGTGCGCAGATTTTCCGCCCGAGGAAGGAGGTGGCAGAGAAAGAACTGGGGCATGCCAGCTCCCGTTATTGTTCTGCCTTCATCGGTAATTAGCAAGATAAGGAGGGGACGGCGTGAGGGAGGCAGCGTGGCGAGGACAAGGCAGCGCTGCACCCCACCTCATGCCCATGCGGCCATCTTACAGGCGGCGCTCGCCTCCCGCAAAATGGCCGCCGGGGCCCACACTGCCTCAGGCCCGCAGCTGGCCCATCCCAGCGGGCTCCCTTCTGCCAGCCCCGAGGCAGTGGGCACCCGGGAGCAGTGGCAGCCAGTAAAAGGGGGTCCCAGGAGAAAAGGAGTTGCCATGGTGGACCAGAGTGCGCTGGCGAGCGGCCATCTTAGCCCGGGCCCTGCTCACGGTGCCAAGGCGCTGGGCACGCGGCACTCCCACAGCTCTTTCCCCAGCCCTCCTGGCTGGAACAATCTTGGTACACTTCTCCTTCAGCAGGCAGCACACGTTGCCTGGGCCCTGTCTTGGCCACAGAGGCGGCTGTGCCTTTGCCATGGCTTTACCGTTGGACACGGGCGGGCTTATCCCACACAGGCAAGCGCCTGCCTCACTGTGTCCCAGGGAGTTCTGAAGGCTGCCAGGCACTGGAGTGGCCCTGGACTGGACAGATAGAGCATTCCAAGAGCTACAAGGCAAGATGTCACCTGTCCACCCATCAGAGAGTGAGTTATAGGCAAATTATGCCTTTCTCCTGGCAAAAACAAAATAAATCCCAAACCAAAACTGCGGCGATATCAGTAAAGAAGACATGAGCTTCCTAAACCTTAATTTAACACAAATTTAAAACAAGGTCAGTTATAAAATGCATGGTTACACACACGACACAGACAAAGCTACAGATACATTTCTCACTCGATGGGAGCTTTACAGTGGATACATCAATGCTGCTCAGTTCTCCAAATGAGCAACACCAAATACCAACCAAGGAATCCTCATCTCTGGTCTCGGGCTGCCCTCAGGACAAGACCAGCAATTACTGACACTAAAGCAGTATTTGGGAAGCATTTCATGTGTCTTTAGCTATGATGGGACTACTTCAGACGGTGCAATAGACACACAATGCACGCTGAAAATTCGGCTTCTGCTCCAGTACTCTGTGGAGAACCAGAGGGTGATTGCAACTGCATGCAGGCAGGGCCATGTTATACATCTCAGCTAGACAGTGAAACATAAGGGATGGCAGGCTAGCTGCTCCGCTCCAGGGTTGTCTACACGGAAAACCACACCATTATAATGACAGCACTATAGGTCAACTGCTGCTGCTCCTCGCCACGCTGGTGCACATCTTCACTCTTAAACTGGCTCTCTTCAGTTTAGCTTAAACTGCTTCCAGCGTGACATCACTGGTATACAGGAGAGTCCTGCCTTCTGCTAAAGTAAATACCCACGGAGGTTGTACGAGTACAGCTCCTTGCTTTAAAATCCGCCCCCCAACCGTACGTCTGTAGCTAGACCTGCCCTTCGGCTAACCTTTCTGTACTCCACACACTCCTGGGCTGTTCACAGTGCCCGTGAAACACTATTACACCCTGCTTCCCTTGGGTGCTAATCCTGCTTGTCAACCCAAAGGCAGAAGCAGACGGTGGCTTGGCATTTTGATTACGTTGTGATCTGTTTGAACCTTCCAGATTCTTTTGATGTCTGTGCAAATTTGAAAGGGGGAGCCTTCATCCCCCACAATGAAACTCTGCTATCGCATGGTGAACCATCTCGGGACTCCTATGTCCATAGCCATTGCTAGATTTGAAGCGGGGAGGGGAGTTGCAGCTCCTCCAGGAAGAGTCTGAATTTCAGACTAACCAGTTCTGGCCCTGAGCAGAGAACACTACAGGGACAGCGTGTTGCTCTTCAAACAAATGCATGCGTAGGGGAGTGTGCGCATGCACAGAGACACCAGATTTATACAAATAGATGCATTCATAGGAAAATGCAAATAGCATCCTCTTCCATCCCAGGCTCCCTTCGAGCTCCTGACATCCCAAGGTTTCAGAGGAGTACAACGGAGCCTCAGATCAAACATTAGCCCTGCGGGGGTTCCCTCAGGGAAGCAGCCATGCACTGGGGTCTTTTCCCCGCTTCCATGTGAGGTTTCCCGACCCGGCCTTCCGTGGGTGCTCAGTTCTGACACGCGTACGACACGCGCGCGCGCATGCAGAGCCTTGCTAAAAGGCGCTCTGGGAATTGAGCTCCACTTCCTCTTTCTCCCGAATCAATTGTCATAAACCAGCTTTTGTTTTATTTTTAACAAAGCGACAGAAATAATCTCCACACACAGCCCTTGACACTCCCACGGCCCTATCCTTTAACAGAACGAGGTGTCCAGGGCCCCTGAGGACATGGGCACAGGGAGACAGCAGGGTAAGAAAGACCAGGAGAAGCTGCTTTCTGGGTGAACAGAAATCTCCTCTCTTGAGCCCATTGTTTGGCAGGCAGAGAGGTGGTGGGATGGGAAGGGGACTGGATGGTGGGCAAGGCACTTCCAACCTCTCCAACCCAATCTCCAGCTGTTCCCTTCATCCCCTACCCACTGGAGTACCCACTTTCAACCTGCATTTTACCTTGCACTCTGCTCCTCTTGCTCTTCAGTGCCAGCAAGAGGCGACTCCTGCAGCACCATTGCAGCAATCAATGGGCTGACGTGCCACCTGTGACAGCCCAAGCTCTGCCTGCCTGTGGCAAACCTCTGTCTCCAGCATGGCCAAGGACTCATCTCTCGTCCTCCTCCTCCCATCCCACATACCCAGGTTCAGGACTCAGACACATATGGAGACATTTCTTGATGAAACCTATCAGTGGGTGAGTGGCAGCTGAGCAGGTACTGAGCAAGACATGGGGCCAGACAGCAGCCAGGGGGGAAGGCAGCGGGTGGAGGGAACGTGCCTCGGGAGGAATACTCACAAAGGGCTGCTTTCATTAATAAAACATTCCCCCCTCGGTTGCCTTTTGATTTGGGTGTAAGAATTAACCCCATCTGCCCAACAGCACGCTACCTACCAAGTCATCTCTGCTGAGGAAGGCTGTCTGACGTGTCTGCTCAATTGCCTGGCTTCCCACTGCCTGCACTCCTTGGCAGCCCAGACCCCTCCAAACAGCTCGCTGGGTCTGCCCTATGGAAGACATCCTCTTCCCACAACATAGATTAGACCCAGTGAAAATAGGCTTAGTGAAAAGACCATTTCACTATTAATGCCACCCCTCCACAACCCCCCCCAGCTTCACACTCTCTCACCAGAAAGATTATAACAAATCCTGGTCACCTTTTGCCCCTGCTAACTACTGCTCCAGTCTTTGCACCGCATGCCTTCTGCCACGAGTAGAGAGCTGGGCACAGGGAGTACTTATATATATACACACACATCTATCTAGTCAGCACTGGAGGTGTTCAGCTGCACAACACACATCTCCCTGCACAGCATCTTGCCTTGTCACAACACCCCAACCCATCCCTCTCTGCTGTAATTGCAGCGCCTGGTCCTTGGGCATCAGCAGAAAGTTGCAGCAAATCCTACATTGGTTAAAGCACAATCTGTCCATTCAGAATTGGTGGGGGGTTGCTTTTAAATCACTGAGACATTTCTATTCCCTTTCTGTTTAAAGTAAAACCGAGATGCAGAGATGCCTTCGAACCGACAGCCCCTTCATTTTTCCAGAGGTGTGTTTTAATGAGTGACTCGCCTTCCAAAAAGGGGCCGGCAAAGGGGAAGGACAGCAGATTCTCCACACAAATTCAATAGCTGGTAGGTTGCCATGGGCTAAAGCATTTCTTTGCACACATGAAGGGAAGGGACTCCAGAGCACTAAGGGTTTTGCCTCCCATGAGTTATAGCTCTACCCTTCAAGAGCGGAATAAATGCTTTATCCCATTGCAGCCTGTGATGTATTCTACATAGATGGATTGATTTCCCCTATTGTTCTTAATAAATCCTGGCGCATGAAGAAACTCACTGCACAGCCATTTTTCCTGCCTTGTTCTAACTTGCAGGAGTAATAAGGGTCAGATGTGACTGCAGTGGGAAGCAAAGGCCGTACGTGAGGCAGTGCTTTGTGGGATGCAGTGGGTGTGCATGCAGAGGCCTGGTGGGTGCAGGCAACCAACTCCCTTTTCCCTGTTATTCCCCCTTTGAGTCGAAGCTGGGGAAAAGAGGAACCATGGCTGGGTACCGCAGCACTGGTGTGGCTCTCACAGGAGCAGCTACTGCCAAGCTGAGCCTGCACAAGCCTCCCAGATCTGCACAGGGAAAGGCAAGGCTCTGCCCTTCTCTGACTCAAGCTCTCAGTTGTGAGAGATAAATATCTATATTGTATTGTCTGATAAATGCAGGGCTGAACACTGCACCACTGTAGAGCTTCCTAAGCACACCCAGCTCTCCGTTGTGCCCTGTCCATCACACCTGTCCCTGCCCATGTCCCAGCTGAGAGGAGTCCACACCACCAACACAGAGGCTCCTCTGCTTTTTCGTTTGTTTGGGGTTTTTTTAAATCAAAATGCCAAACCAACCCCCTCTCAATGACTCCCAACGGCACAACTCAGAGCCCCAGACTGTTGTTAAAAGGTTCTCTCCCTCCCTACCATCTCTTCTGCTCACAAGGTTGACACCCACCCTCTTTTACTGCTACAAGAAGGTGTTTGCTGGACACAGCTTTGCTGGTGTCCAGAAAGGAGGCACTGCTGGGCTCCAAGAAGCAGGTGGCTCTGCACAATCCTGCCTTGGCCACCTGCCTCCAGCTCCATCCAGGCTCCCTGGATTATCGCTGCTGGTCTTCTCTAGCAGCAGCTAACAACTGGCCCTGTTTCAAAAGCCTGGCTGGGAATTTGGCTGTTGGAGAGAGGGAGGGATCAGGTAAAAGAGCTGGTCTCCCATGCATGAGTTGGACTCAATCCTTCAGCAAGACTTCCAGGGACTCACCTCTCCTTGCTCAGGTGGAGACGTCCCAGCCCTTCCCAAGGCATCCCACTCCACGAACTTTCAGTCATGTCTGATTAAGGAAAAGAGAATTTGTCTCAATTAGAAAGAGGTTCCCATATGCATGGACGGATGTCAAGTAATTACTGCATGTCACTCACGTTTGGAAAAGAGACCTTAAATTTGGGGCCCTGCAAACTTGCACACACAATTGCAAGTGAGTTACAGACCTTGGCATGCTCCAGAGCATACGTTGTGTGGATGCTTTCAAGCCCATCCCTCAGCTGAAATACACCCAGCCACGTAAAATACAGCCAGACACGACCCCGTTCTCTAATAAGGAAATAAAGCCGAGTGGACCTGCATTGCCAGACCCCAGACAGCAACACTGTCTCTTTAATTTTCTCCCTGGCTATCTCATCCTTTGCACAAACTCTTTCCTCCCCGTGGCTTCTTCCAGCCTGGTGGGCAAAGTGGGAAAACATCATTAGGGAGGAAAAATAATTTAGTTTGTTAATCAGTATCCAGTGGTGGGAAACAAGAAAGACAGAGAGCTGGGCTGGCGGTTAGGGCTTAGGAAGGGCCAGCACAAAGCCCACCATTCATGACATCTGGGGCTGGGATTCTCATTGAATTAAACAGACACAAAGAGCAGAGGCATTTCATGCTCTCTTCACAAGAATTATCATATCTCCCTGGCACTAGGAAACCTTCAGCACGGGAGAGGGGGAGAGAGAGAGAGAGAGGGGAAAGCGGGCAGGCTGGGTAGAAATATGGGGCAGGGTAGAAGAGGCTTTGTTCCAGGGTTGGATTTATGGATGGGATGCGGCGCGTTGCTTTGCAGGGAGAGACAGGGCCCTGGCGCGCTGGGTCTAATAAGAATCAGCAAATGTGAAACAGGGGGCCCCTGTGTACCATGAAGCAGGGAAACCCACGTTTGACAAGCCAACAGAATAACCGCTCGCGTCTCAAGGCTGTGGAAGGATGCTGACGTTCCTACGAGATGTGTCGTCTTGTGTGTGTGTCAGCGAGGAGGGGGAGAAGGGGAGAGGCGAGGAGTATAAACAAGAGACCAGGCAGCATCGTTCAGTCATGAAAATTAATTAGCTGATGTGCAAACCATGGCTGCCTCTTCCTACTGCCCTGCAAGCATTCCCCATAAAGCTATGGTGTGTGCAGAGCCTGTGACTGGGAATGACAGGGGCAGATTAGGCAGCTCCTTGGGACACAAGCCTGGCAGCAAGAAACCCACAGCCCGTGCAGAAAAGGTGAGGAGGGGATGATTAGTGTCCTTGGGGAAAGGGCAGAGCCCAGGGACCAGAAGAAAGAGAAAGGGGAGAGACCGGGCACCAAGCTGAGACCAGGAATCATGTTGCTGCAGCAGCATAAATTGGGGTGGATCTCAAAAACCAGCCATTAAAAAACCAGGGGCTGGTGGACAGCAAAACCTCTTAGGGTTTAGATCACAAACTCTCTGGGGCAGGACCTGTCATCTCCTGCAGGCTCACACCATGGAGGCCTGTCCTGCTTGGTCTCTGGGCATTACCAGAAGATCTACTTTAAATACTAATTGCTCCATGATCAAGACCTGTGAGCTGCTGGGAGGCTCCCTACAGCATTACCTGTGGGAAGAGGGGATAGATCTCTGACCTCACATCCCCAGGGTAATTTGACCCCGTGCACTAGTGCCACAAGCAAATATTACTACCCAGTGATGAAGATGAGCAATTCCTGACCAACTTCATATATCCCATCCCCAAGCTTTCAGATCCTACTATAATATTGTGTTTATTCTTTGGCTGGAACAACCACAGAAGAATGAGGGTGCCATGGAAAAGGGGAAAAAAAGGGAATGAAGGGATGCAGAAAGTGATCAGTAGGGGAAAAAAATAAAGACTCTTTGACATGGAATGTGCACAGTGAACACAACATGCTGGAAACAAAGGGATGCAAGGAGTGAGGAGAGGCTGGGATGGGCATCTCAGCAGACATGTAGGTAAAAGTTGAAAAGGAAGCACTAATTAGCACCCAGACCATCACTTTCCATTAATAGCTTGTCACCGTTTCCTTGATGTTGCTGAGAGCAGGGAAGTTGGTATGTGTGATGCTTACCTGTCTCTATCTCATTAACAGAAGTGAGGGTGAGAACAGATGTTTATTGCCTGCATTCAGATAGACAGGCCCTTTGCTGAACTGAGAGGCAGGAGAGAGGGGGAAAGTTATGAAAGAGATGCTCATGAAACACAAGCCAAACCCAAACAATGGAAACCCAAACACAGGACACTTGGATACCTGTGCCGATCCAGAAACGGCCCCAGGCAGGTATCAGGTTCCAGGAATTCTGGAAACACAAAACTGCTCAGTCAAATAATTATAACCCAGGGCAAATACACTGCCAGCTGGGGGGAGAGTGCTCTGGTATTGGCACAAGGTATGTGCAAGGGGCTGTGACTGCATTATACCTGGGAAAGTAAAACAAAGGGCTGCTTTCTTTCCAGACTGATTTGCTCAAGGTGTCCACTCACTCAAAAACAGCCAGCCAAGCATCTTACTGAGAGCCAGAATGGAGATACCCACCAGTAAACAAAGGAAAAAAAGAAAACAAAAAAGTGCTATTTCAGGCAAAGATAAACGTGCTTTGCATATAATCACCTTTGGAGTAGTTCTTCCAGCAGCTAAAAAAGAGATTATCCTTCCTATGTAAAACACAAAGGCCTCTCCTTTCCCTCCAACATGTGGAATGGCTCCTGACAGTGACATGGGAAAGAGGGAGTGTGCAAGGCAAGGCAAGACAAGGCAAGGACGCCAATCAGCAAGTACCTGAGAGCTGGTAGCACACGTCTGCTGGTGTGACGGCGGGAGCGTGCATGTGTGTGCACATTCCTAGGGACACCCTCGCTTCCACCACCACAGAAATTCACTACGCAAGCCAAAGGTTCCTCTAGAGCAGGCGCCCAAACCTCCTTAGGAGGGAATGAGGGAAAACCAAAGGCAAAGAAAACATCAAGGCAGGGACTGAAGGAACAAAGGCTTCCCCCCTTTCAGCTTGGAGACATCTTCTTGGCCATTTAGCTCAGATCAAGTGTAGGCTCTGTTGACTCCCCCACCTATTCAAACGAACACTTTCAATAGTCTGATAGGTCTTTTCTGCTCTACAGCTTCTCTGCTCCTGCGTTTGACGTCCCCAGCCAATGCAGTTAATGCCACATGCAGAAATACCGCCCTGAAGAGCCCTCGCTTAGATTGCGTGGTCAAGCACTTCAAAGTTAGGAAGTGTCCAATTTATGGCTGTCCATGCAACCTTAATTCCACCTCGCTGTGCAGCCACTCTGGACAGGAAAAGAGGGAGTGAGCTAAAAATAGGCTGTGACCGTGTCGTCAGCCTCGTAAGGGCATGGGCAGGGAGAGGCTGAATTAACGTCTCATGGTCAGAATGAAATCAGGTACCCCCCGACTTGCCAGCGCTTGCTTTGGTGCCTTCAACCATGTACATTTTTAATATACAGAAATCACGTGCATTCTAAACATACAGAAAAATGCATTATTTATAGCTAATAAATAATAGATTGTTTATATAAGCAAAAAAGAAAAACAATTGTAGGCAAGTGTAACAAATTCCCCTTCCTCCACCCCGCACCCATCCCTGCTTCATCCTGTGCGGGCAGAGAGATTTCAAGCCCCAAGCCTCGGCACAGATTTCTGCCACTATGAAATACAGGACTAATGTTATCTGGCAGCGGCAGAAGGCTGCTCTCCCGGGGCCGGGAGAAGGGGGCTGCTGGGGCTGGCAGTGCCCAGGCCAATGCACCCACATACCCTTCACTTTTTCCTCCTGGCACCAGAACACGGAGGAGTTTTCTCCCAGGAGAAGGGTCTGTGCTGGAAGAATATGACCTAAAGGTGGAAAGGGGTGATGGAGCTGGCTGTGAACACCCTCCCACCTTCCCTGGCTGGTCCAGAGCTCTGCAATAAAGTGGTGGGAGTCCATGGTTTCACCCTGCTCCTAATCTGTTATTATTATTCCAGGGAAACAATAAATTTTAATTTCCCCCCCCCACCAAGAGGCAAGCGAAGGGAAATCGTGATTCTGAACAATTCATAATTCAGCTAAACCTGAAAGGAATTTAAGGGACAAAGAACAGGCATTTCTCGACTCGAAGAGCTTCCCCCAGACGAATTTCAAGGGCCCACAGCAAACAATGGGAGTGTCAGAGGTTCTCAAAAAGAAAAAAAAGTTCAAGAATCTTTACAATAAAAAGTGTTAGGCAACACAGAGGTCAGAGCCGGCTCCTCCTATAATAAATAGCACGACTACCCTACATTAACTATAGGAGACATTTTAATGCAGTGCCTCAGCTTCGTGCTAATTATACTTTTTCACCATATTTTGAACCTAAGAAAAAATGTCATCAGTTAATTATAACAGATGAGGGAGTGTGAAGACTTCCTCAATAAATAATGCCTTGATATCTCATATCCAACAAGCTGCGTGCTCTGCTCTGAAGGTGCCCAGAAATATGTCCTCTCAGGAAATATATCAAGAACTGATGGTCCCATAAGCTGGCTTTGTTTCCAAGCCTTGATTTTCAGCCCAATAATTAAGTGATTTTTATGGATTGGGGAGAGTAAAGGTCGTGGGACTGCTGGAATGGCGCCAGAGAGAGTAAATGTTTAAAAATAAATAAATTCCTAAATCAAAATGAGATACAAGAGACCTCAACAAATTCCCCCCACAGCTGCATAGGTGAGTACACAGACACAATTTGGTTTCTGGACCCATGCCCCATCCTTCCTGCATTCGTGGCATCTCCATGGGAGTCTGGCATGCACTGAAAAAGCCTGGTTTTAATGAAACCAGGCTACTGCTGCCAGCATGCCACCAGGAGCCAGCCACCACTGTCCACCTACCCTGAGGAGGAGGAAGGGCACCGTGCCCCCACTGCTGTGCCACCCTGGGCACTGCCCCCGGCTGCACCCACCCCTGCAGAGGCTGCTGGGCATCCGGGTCCATGCTGGGCATTACGAGGTTCCTCAACTAAACCATCTTTCTTTCAGCTCCCTTCTCCACCTAGCACCCCTCACTTCCCCCTCTGAAGAGCCGGGATTTGGCGTGGGAAAGATGTCTTTGGGCTTTTCACAAATCCAGTATCCCCTTGAACCAAAACCAATTAGCCTGGCCCAAGGTCCTGCCATTGAAGGACTGTCCCTTCTTTTCAAACCCCCGCGGGCTCAATTGCTCTAAGGAGCCTGGATGTGAATGAGCAAAGCCCGCTTAAAGTGGTACTTAAGGCCAGACCAGGGTGAAGGAAAAGAGAAAGCCTCTATAGGAACAGCAAGCTGAGTTTCCAAGAGACAGCTAACTGCCGGAGATTGTGTTCTTTTGCTCCCCCCATTTTCTTTTTTTACCCCCACTCCTCAGCTTTCGAGGCAAACGCTCCTAACCAAACCTGAGCCCCTGAATAAATATTAGAAAACACGAAAGCCAGAACCTCGTCCTGACTCTTTGCGGGAGCCCGCCTGTGGGAAGTGTGATGGGCCAGCCTCGTGCACAAGCTCTGGTCACAAACGTGCACTCAGAGGGACAGAAGGATGGTGAGAAGCCTGAGATGATGTTTTTCCAGTTTGAATCCTGGCAAACACCTTTCCAAGGCGACCAGGCTTGTGGGCACGAAACACCAAAATCCCCGACCTGGACAGGGCGACTCCCTGTACTGCGTGTTGGGGAAGCCAGGGTGGGCAGCCTCGTGTCCATCTCAGGCTGGTGGCCCCTGGTGACACCCAGAGACTCAGGGCGACCGAGGGGCTGCAATGTGGCAGCAGCAGTGCCATGGTGACACGTGGCACCTGCACCATGAACGGTGTGTGTGCACGGCCACGTGCCAGGCGCCTCAGTGCTGGTGCCAGATCAGCACCTTCCCTCCAGCCAGACACAGGAGTGTTTCCAGCAGGCAGCCGTGATCCCTCCCTGGTGGACAAGCAGCACCCATCCATGGCCACAGGCTGGATGGACCCTCCAAGCTCCTCGGCTCTGCCCTTTCTCCGGCGGCACAGACAAAGCCAGGGCAGAGCAGCAGGTAAAGGGAGGCTCTGTCCATTTGCATCAAGGGTGCAGGGAGGGCATGGGAGCCAAGAGAGACAAAAGAAATGGCTAAGCCCAGCCTCAAGAGTGGAACTCGCCATTGCCAGGCGGTTCCACAAAAATGCCCATTGATGGGACTTCATCCATAACCAAGCGTGCACGCTCACACAGCCTGGCTTCCAGGGGAGCTCCTTCAGACAGCAGGGCCTGAACAGCCCCTTCTCCACCTGACCCCAAGCCCTGGTGTGTTTGGCTTCCCCGGGTATTTGGTATAAAGCCCCTTCATCTCATGCACCAAGCCAAAGCCACTGCATGGTGGAGAAGTTTTAGGAAAAGGTGGGAAATGCTGAGCTGGAGCATGCGATCTCCCAGAGCATCATTTCCTTGGGGTGAAACCCGCAAACTACATTTTCCATTCATCCACCAATGGCACATGCTGATTCTTGTCTTTCTGTCTCCCTCTGCCCATCCCCAGCTCTGCCTGAAGAACAAAGACATCACAACCCAGCTCCAGGAGCCTCACCCATATTTGGCCTACGCTGCATCCTATTGCTCCACCAGGAGAGTCCCACTGAGAAGAGAAAGAGCCAGGAATGCCAGGACATGCCTCATCTCAGCACGCCCAAAAAGATGCCTTCCCTTCTGGGTTTTGCCTATCCAGGGGCAAAGACCCATCCAAACCAACAGCTATGCTAACAGGGCAAAAAGCAAAGCCACAAAGGGACCTGTGTCTAGCCAAAATCCATCCCTGGCCCAAGGACAGAGCCTTGGGGACCTCCCTTCCAATATGGCACTTAAAAAAAAGGAGACAGAAAGCAGAGACCTGTCGGTGGGCTGCCAGGGACTCTCTAGATGCAGCGGGTATGCCACAAGCAGAGATTTGCTGGGGGGCTTCATCCGCTGCCTCACCCCCGACCCACACACGCATGAGCTGGGGATTCTCATCCCGCTGCCCCCCATCACTCACTGCCACCTCCCTTGTTCATTGAGAGGGTGCTGCCTTCACACCTCCTCCAGACACCCATGGGTTCATGCCAACAATGGGGGCAAGAATGAAGCGTTAAAGCAGCAGAAAAAATTCAGCGGTAATTTCTCCCTCCTGGACATTAAAGGCCAAATCGCTCAGTCCCTGTCTCAGTCCCCTTCGGGGGAACTGCTCTGGGGTAAGTGTACCAAGTGCATGGCCTGAAAAAATAACTGAAAAATCAGCTCAGGAGAGGTGATTTTGCGGAGAAAAAAAAATAGTAAAAGTCAAGAGTGGTTTCTGACCAGCTAATTGAATAGCAAGGTGAAAAAGCTTGCATCAACCCTTTGTAAGAGTTCTCATGTAGACACGGATTTCCACACTTCCATTTTATTGCACAAAATTATATATATATATGTATTTATATATACACACACAAAGACATTTATTATATGTGTGTATATTTTTTTTCCTCAGATCCTCTTTTTATATTTTCACCTTTTGCAATTACAAAGGCCAGGGACAGAAATACCTCCTGGGTTCTGCCAGTGCAGAACACTCCCACCAAACAGATTTTCTCTAACATGCTGGTTGAATGATTCCTCCTGAATTACATTCATTAGGAATTTGAATGTTTCTTTCCTCCATCCCCCATCAAATCATTACTCCGGAATAAATGCATTCATCAACCACCTTGCTCAGTTCCCTCCTGCTTTGTTCAGTCTAGTTTTAAAGCATCTCCACTGAAACCGTTTGCACCTGACTCGATGCTAACGCACGAAAGGGGGGAAAAAATAAATGGGAGAAGAATTGAGCGCCACTCACAATATTGTGAAAATAATTGGAAAATTATTTCTTAAAAATAGCCAACATAATAAAGGAGGGAAAGGACTACATTCCTTCCTCCCCACCTCCGATCTCTTCCACAATTTCTGGGATTGCATCGAGTATACATATTCCAGATGGGCTGGAGAGAAGGAGGTTGGTTCTTAATGACACGTCTTTCGCTGCCTTTGGAATGAATGATTCATTCGGATCTTGCCGAGACTCGGTGCCACAGTTGAGTTACATTTCTAGAAAATCCGTATCTTTAATTCTGGCGCTGCGTGTGGGACCCAGCAAATCACGGAATTACTGCTGTAACTTCGGATTAGTAACGCTTTCTAAATGATAGTCTAATTCCAGGCCTTCATGCTTTTCAGCGTTCACACTCACACAGCCTTTTCCCTGGGAGGCTTCCTGCGGAATTAGTGCTGGCGTCTTCGTCTTTCTCTGCCCTTTTTAATTTCTCCAATGACTTCTCATTAGAATACATAATAACAGCTCCTCAGAACTTTTCTTTCTCCCGGTATAGCCAAATTCAGGCTGAGATCCTTTTTCCTTACTGTGGTTATGGCGGTGCTTTGCTGGCCCTGGAAGGGTGCACAGGCAGATTTAGCTTTGCGGGCCTACGTGGCATCTGACGCCATTACCCCGTGCAAGGGAAGGTGGAAAACCTGCCTGCGAGGTGCGGGGGGCTCCCACCTCTCACCACCCCGCTGGCCACGGGCGGCTCGGCCCTGCGGTGCTCCCCGGTCCCTCGGCAAGGGATGCCCGCCGCGGAGGATGGGGCAGGGCACCCGCGCTCCACCTCGCCGAGCAGGGCGAGGGCGGCAGCGGCTTTCCCAGCCCTCCCCATCTCCCGCGGCACCTCCCGGGGGGCACAGAGCCAGCGGAGAGCCCACTCGCAACCGCTGCCACGGGCAGGTTTCTCCCGCAGCCCTCCCGGAGCTGTCGCGGGTTGGCGGCAGCGCGGGGACGGTCGCTGCGGGCAGCGCCGGGCCAGGGGCTGGTGGCGATGCTGCCAGCCTGCCCCGGGGTGCCGGGGGGCCCGGGGCACCCCGCTCCCGGCCAGGGGCGCTCGCCCCACGCCAGCTGGGAAAACGTGCCGGGGAGGCTCGGCGGAGAGCACGGTGCTTTGTGTCGCCATGGGAACGGAATGCAGATGTGCCAATTGCTTTTCTTTTCTTTTCTTTCTTTCTTTTTCCTCCTTTTTTTTTTTTTTTTTTTTTTTTTTTCCCCCTTTTTTTTTTTTTTTTTTTTATTTGCCTGACATTGTAATACATATTATGTTTCAACTTCTGGGGCTTGCAGCGGAGGTGAGGGAGGCTTTGTGCCTTGCCAAGCGCTCGGCTCCCAGAGAAGCCTCGGGGCCGGGCGGCTGCACGCCGGAGGGGTGCACCAGCAGCGGGACCCCTTCCCCAGGCATCCCCCCGCAGCTACGAACAAAAGCAACAGCCACCACGCAAGGAAAGTGATCACATTCTCACCAACTTGACCTTCCAAAGGGAGGCCAGGATCAAATCCAAAGCCGAAAAAATAGAGCAGGAGAGAGAGAGAGAGACAGAGAGAGAGAGACAGAGAAGGAAAGATATCCGAAAGCTGGGGGGTTTCGTGGTCTGACCGGTAGGCTGGGACGGGGGGAAGGTTTATTTGGGGAGGGTGCTCGCTCTCTCCATCCTCCCAGAGCCGCAACACTCCGCAGCCTAGGAGTGAATTTCGACGTGCGTTTAGCCGATAATTTAACCCCGGATTTATTTGGCAAAGGAAGAATTGGCACAGGGCTCGCCCCCCTGTCCCCGTCCCTCCCGCCGGCTGCCGCGGAGCCCCGGGCTGCCCGGAGCGGCCCGACGGGGAGGTCGCGGAGCCGCAGCCCTTACCTGGAGCCCCCAGGGCGGCGAGTCGGGCCGTCTCTGCACTGCCGGTCCTGGTGCGGCCGCTTCCCCTGGGCGAGCAGGTCTGGAAGTCATTTCTACTTTCGGTTATCTAGCTTTATGATGGCTCCACAACACTCATACAGCTAGATAACCAAAGACAGAAACATCCCTCCGTCGGGGATGCCGGCCATCCGTCCGTCCATCCGTCCGTCCGTCCGCTCCAAGGTGCGGGCACGGCCGGGGCAGGGCGGCCAGGAGCTGCCACCGGGAACCACACACACATTACAAAAAAAAATTAAAAAGAAAAAAAAAAGAAAAAAAAAAAGAAAAAAAAAAAGAAAAAAAAAAAAAAAAAAAAAAAAAAAAAAAAAAAAAAAAAAAAAAAAAAAAAAAAAAAAAAAGAGAGAGAGAGAGAAAAAAAAGATAAATACGAAGCAGAGAAGATGAGCCGAGGCAGAGCCACGGACGCACGGCGGGCTGCCGCGGGGGCTCGGAGCCGAACCGCGCCGTACCGAGACAGGTCGGGCTGTGCCGAGCTGAGCCGAGCCGAGCCGGGCCGGGCCGGCCCGGCCCGGCGAGCGGCACTCGCGCTCCCGCCCCGCTGCCCAACTTCTACTCCCCTCGCATGGTAATCGCCCCCTTTGGGAAGTGACGTCACGCCGCGCCCAGCCAATCCCCGACCCCTCATTTAAATCAGCGCCCCCTTTCCCGCGCTTTCCAGCCCGGGATGGGCTTTGCGGCGGGCCGGGACGGGACGGGGCGGGCTCGGCACCGGCGGCACCGGCCGCCTCCTGCCGCCCTGCCCGGCCTGTGCCGCGGGTCGCTCACCTCCCCGACCCCCTCGCCGCTTCCTCCCGCCCCGACGTGCCCCCGCGGCAGCTCCGCTGGGCTGGGGGAGAGGCGAGCATAGCCCTGCATCATCTGCACCTAAACTCCCTTTCCCGCTCCTCGGCACTCCCCTCTCTCCTTTTATCCTCTTTCCCTTTCCCCTCTCTTCCTTTTCTCTCTCCCCATCCCCTCTCCCCTTCACTCTCTCCCTTTCCCTGGCCTTTCCTTTCTCCCCACCTTTTCCCTTTCCATCCATTTGCTTGTCGTATTGCCGACTCCTTCTCCCATTTCTCCCTCTCCTCAGTTTGCCATGCGCCCCCCGTGCCTCTCTCACACCTTCTCCTCGCCCAGCAATGCCCTTCCCGTCCGGCCTCCGCACCCGGGGGCAGCCCCGCAGACCCTTCCTCCGAAACGTGCCCCGGGAACGCACCCGCGATCCCCCACAGATCCCCTCTGCTCCCCATTCCCCCGCACTTTTAATTATTTCCCCTGCAGGTTCTGCTATTTCCTGCGCAGATTCTTAGCGCGATGTGCGTGTAGCGGCGAATCCGGCACGTACAAATAATAACAGCAACAATAATCAGACTAAAATGCCAGGAGGTAAATATGATTATCTGGGGCGCTTAACTGACCTATTCCTAACTAAAAAAAAAAATACAAATAAAATATAAAAATTGTAATCCCTCGCCGCTTCTGAACATCGCCTTTCTTTAAATCCCAGACGAGGGTAAAATGTGACCTGCTACAAAACGGAGCGATCTCGGCGGGAGCAGCCGCGGCAGAGCGCTGCCTGCCGGTCCCGCCGCCTCCGGCTCCCGGCGAGCTCCGCTCGGATTATTTATTTCTCCCTCTCTTCGCCCTCCCCCTCCCCGCCATCCCCTTAAAAAAAAAAATTAAATAAATAAAATCTACCAGCTCAATCAGGCTAAAAGCTAAAGGACGAGGGCTGCCAGCCCTTTGCGAGCCGGCGCTGCTCCCGGCGCCCAGGCGAGCCCGGCCACCGCCGCTCGGCTCCCGGGAGCTGCCCGCTCCCTCCCGCCTCCTGCCTAACGAGAAACGGGCCCGGGTGTGCTCTGCCCGCCCCGACGGGGCTGGGGAAGGTGGGGAGAAATATTTTCTCCGTCCCCAGCCCCTCGGTGCCATCCCCGCGGCCCGGAGCCGCTCGGGAGGGGACTTGGCCGGGGTTTATTTTAATCCATCCTGGAGAGAGCGGGGGGAAAAAATTGCCATGAATGGGATCTCCTTAATTTTACGGCCTTGGATTTTCTCCTAATTTATCGGTTTCGCTGTTAGGGTGGTCGCCGCTGGAATGCTGGCGGCTGGGGCGGGGGAAGTCGCCCGTGCTCCCCGCTGCCTCGGAGGGCAGCGCGGGGCTGCGGGCACGGTGGCACCGGGCGGGCACGGGGGCTGGCCTGGCCCGGGGACCGGCCTGGCTTTACCCGCACGGGGAGGCCCCGTTACTCACCGCGGGGCCCCGGTGGCGGGGAGAAGCCAGGGGAGCCGCCGAGAGCTTTCCCCGCTGCCGGGGCCGTTTCGGCGGCGATGCGGCCCCGCTCCAGCCCCGCAGTCCCTGCGGCGGCGGCCAGCGGGCCCAGCCGGGCAGAGCCAGCCCCGCCAAGGCGCAGCTCTGCCCGGCTGCCGCCGTGCGAGGTCCCCCGCCCGCCGTGCCGAGCCCCCGGGCCGCCGTGCCGCTCAGGAGAGGATGCTGCGGGTGAGCCACCGCACCTCGCCAGGCTTCTCGGGCTGGAGACCAGATCCCCTCTCTCTGCCGGCCAAAGGAGGTGATTTTCTTGGCAGAAATAGATATGATTATATTGTTCTTCCCTGCGCCTTTTCGGCAATGTTTTGCTCTGCTCGGAGCTCTCGCCTTGACCCTCTCTCTCCGTGCAGGCAGAGCCCCAGTATGCGGGAGAGAATACCATGCGCCCGGGGAATTTTTTGTTTTGGTTTTGTTTTTTTTTTGTGGGCTTTCTTTTTGGCTCAATTTTAGCAGGATGCCTACAAAATGGCTCCTTGGCACAGCGCAAAGCACCACCGAGAAGCCTGGAGAGAGGGATCGGCGGGGCTGCCCTGGCCCCGCAGCTCCGATGGCATCACCCGCGGCCAGCTCGCTCCTCCTGCCTCGGGCCGCCCGAGGAGCCGCGGGACTCGGCTCCATCGGCACGGGAGAGCAGCCCCCAGGGCGGCGGGCGGCCCGACGGGACGGGGAGGCACGGGGAGGCACGGGAGGCACGGCTGCCGGCGGGGCTCTGGCCATGGTGCTGCACCGGCCCCGGCCCCGCTGCCGCTCGCTCCTCGGTGACCCCGGCGCCAGGCGAGGCGGGCGGCCCCGCTGGCCGCACCTCGGAAGAGCCCGGTCACCAGGCCGCCCCTGAATTATTTAACGTGATCGCCCAGGAACGAGTCCGCTGCCTTCCCCTCTTCTACGTCCTGCACGTCTGACGTCACTTTTCTTTAATTAGGAGAAGTTATTTTTAGCCAACCTGGAGTAACCCCCCACGCCTCGCAGCCTCGAGCTGCATCTTCTCCTAATTGTTTTTTTGGGGTTGGTTTTTCTTTTCTTTTTTTTCCTTTTTTTTTTTTTTTTTTTGGGAGGGGTGCTTTTCCCCTCACCATCGGGGCTTGGCAAAGAAGCGGCAGCTCCCGACGGGCGTGAAGGAAACGCGTCGCTTTGTTTAGTAATTAAAAGCCGCCTCTGAGCAAGCCCCGGCGCCGAAAAGGGAAAGCGGCTGCGTCTCACCCCCGGCTCCTCTGTTCTCTCCGGCCGTCGGGGCCGGGACCCCGGTGGGGACCGCCCCGGACCCTCCTCGCCCGGCGGGGACAGGCGCTGCCCGTCCCGGGGCCGGGGGTGGAGGCACGTCGAAGGGATCCGGCCAGGTGCAGACTCTCAAGCCACCTGCACTGCTATGATTCGGGTTTCCTTAAGGCTGAGGCCTAAAATGCGTTTCACTTCCAGGGTGATACAGGGGAAAAAAAAAACAAAACAAAACAAAACACAAAAGCCAAACAGCAATCCCTGAGGAAATAAACAGTCGTGGGGAGGCAGGGATCAAAAAGGAAGAAAGAATGGGGGGAAAATAGGAAATTTTAAAAATGAGAATGAAAACAGAAAGAAAAATAAAATTATAATAAACAAGGATGACATAAAATAAAAATGCTTTTTCCCCCCTTTTTTTTTTTTTTTTTTTTTTTTTTTTTTTTTTTTTAGCAAAGGATGTGCATACAGCAAATGAAAAATGAAAAAATCCACCAGCAGCAGAAGCCGGTGGCAGACCAGGGCACAAGCAGCGGTAGCCTCGTTGCTTGTCCTCAGGGGTAAACCCGATCAGGGGAGCGGGACGCCCCGATGTCCTCCCCCCATCCCTAAAAACAGGCCCTGCAGCAGCACCCGCTGCACCGGGAGGACGAACTTCCTCGGGAGCCAGAGATTTCTCCCGCGGCCTAAAGCCTGGGTGTCCCGGGAGGCTCGGCCTCATCCGGGCGTTTTGGCCGGTGCCGCTTCTCCGACCGGCGAGAGCGGAGGTTTGGGGGAAACCCGGCACCCCCCGGCAGCGCTCGGCCCCAGCTCCCGCCGTCCCGTCGGGGCTCAGCCCGCCCCGGGCCCCTCTCCCGAGCTGCACCGTCCGGGCATCCGGGGAGAAGCTGCCGGAGCAGACGCTCCCGGCAGCAGAAGGTGCGGAAGGTGCCGGGTGTTCCCCCCGTGCCCCGCCAAGGGTGACCGGGGCCGGGCGGCGCCGCGGGGCGGTCCCGGTCCCGCGCGGTGCCGGCACCTGGAGGAGCCCAACTTCCCGGCGGGGACCGGCCCAACTTCGCATCCCCCCTTCCTCTGTCCCTGCCTCCCTCCTCCCTCCACACAGCCGGTGTGTCCCCCCCGGAGGAGACTGTCCCCCCGCACGCTCCCGCCTCCCCGGGGCCGCCCCGCCGAGGCGGCGATGCCCGGCCGCGACACTCACTCTGCTGCCGTGCGGAGGGCAGGACACGGTCCCGGGAGAAGCGGGCGGCGGGGCCATTCCCCTCCCCGGGGCGGGCGGAGGGGCGGGCTGGGCTGCCCCCGGCCGAGCGGCGGTCCCCGCAGCCCCCAGCCCCGGGCGCGGGCCGGCGGGGGCGGCGGAGGCGGCGCTGCCCCGGCTCCGTGCGTCTTCCCGGCTGCTGCCGGTGCCGGCTCTGGTCGCTGGCCGGGAGCTGCCGCCGCCGGCAGGCTCTGCCCGCACTGACGTCAGCCCGGCAGCCGCCTATTCACTCCAACCATGGCGGAGAGGAGGAGGAGGAGGGAGAGGGGGAGGGGAGGAGGCGGTGGGAGGGAGGGGGAGAGGAGGAGGACGGGAGGAAGGCGGCGGTGGCGGCGGGGGCTGGTGGCTGGCAGGCTCCGCCGAGCAGAAAGCGCAGCCCCTGCGCCTCACCCCTTAATTACCCCCCGAGGATGGGGCTGCGCGGGGGAGGGGGGCCGTGTACCCCCCTTTCCCCCCGGAGAGCCCCTCTGCCTCCCGCTGCCCCGGGGCCGCCGTCGCTCACCTGGCCGCCCCACCGGGCACCCCACTCTTTCCCCGGCCCCGGGAAGCGCTTCTCCGGGGGGGGAGAGCGGGGCCAGCTCCCCCCACACCCCGCCACCCGACTCCCCTCTCGGCGGTGCCCCCCATTCCTTGAGGAGCGGGCAGGGAAAGGGCTGAGGCCGCCCCCAAACCTCCCCCGGCCCGGGCAGCTCCCACCGCCCCCCGGGCGCCTTCCCGGCCCCGCACCGCTGTCCAAATGCTGAAAGGACCCGCCACTGCCCGGCCCGGCTCGGCCCGGCACGGCACGGCACGGCCCGGCACGGCACGGCACGGCACGGCACGGCACGGCCCGCCTGCGGGGCACAGGCTGCTCCCGGGCCGAGCCCCCGGCCCTGGACAAGGGGTCCCTCCTGTAGCCGTGCCGGGCCGTGCCGTGCCGTGCCAAATCTTCCCCGACGGCCAGGCCGAGCCCGGCTCGCCCCGACAGCCGCAGCTCGGTGGCACAGCGAGCTGGAGCGGGGGCGCGGGCACGGCCGGCGCGTCCCTCTCCTCTCCCCTCCGCCTCTGCCTCCTTCCCCTCTTTACAGAGCCACACACCGCCTGCAGCCTCTGCTGTAAGGCTCCAAAAGCCCTCCCCAAAAACCCACAACCCCCCCACACCCCAATCCCTCCTGGCACACCTTTACTCCGCTTCCGACCTCTCCTCTTCCTTCCTGCGTTTAACCTGGCTCCTAATTTTTATCTCCGATTCACTCCACCGATGCCCCGGAGCGGCTCTGGGGAGTCTCTCGCCGCCCCGATGAATACACAGGGATCCCCAGACAGGTTTTCTATGTAGGAAAAAATAAACCGATCGAGCCCGAGAGATCTGCAACAGCCGAACACGCCGCCTCGCCTTTACATTCGTGTTTTTAAATTCCCCCGTTATTTTCCTTTTTTGCATCTGCGAGTTGCCACGAAAGGAATTACAACCCCAAATGCCACCGCCAGCAGAAATCGGAGCTCGTTGCCAAATTCCGTAGTATTTTATTTTAAAAGCAATTAACACCATTAAAAAAAAAAAAAGAAGGAAAAAAAAAAGAAAGCGTGTCTTCTCCTCTTCCCGGGGAGTGTAAGAAATCCTTTTGCTCACCCAGAGTCGAAAACCTAATGGCATTGTCGTTAAACACGAAAAGGAGAATATTAAGAAATTGCAACACTCCCTCCCGAGCGCTCCCCCCCTCCCAGTTTATTTGCCCTAATAATTAATTCACAAGAGCTTAACTTCGGTGTAACCCCGGCGGTCTTTTCATTAAAAAATCCCCGCGTTTCCTATTGAATTAGCTCTGCTCCATTGTCGCTGAAATGAAGACGCCAAACCAACTTTTACCCTGAGCATTTTCTCACCAGCCCAAAGAAAAGTCTCTCTCCTTTTTCTTTTCTGATTTTTTTTCTTTTTTTAATTCAAGCACCCAGGCGATGGACGTGTCCTGCAATTTAACTACTTTCAAATTCTTTGTTCGGGTCCCACCGGGGCTCTATTGTCACCCTATTGAGAGAGCTTATTGCCAAGTCAAGCCTGAGCGAATTGAGACACGCACGGGAGGAGCCCCGGGGGCTGGGAGCGGGATCCGTGGGCTGCTCGGGCCCGGGGGGACCCCGAGCCGGCCCCGAGGGAGCGGGCACGGAGCGGGGCAGGGGCTGCCGGCAGCGCCGGGCCGGGATAAGCGGCACCGATTCCACAGAGCAGCCCCGCAGAGCCCGCTGGGTGTGATGGGGCAGCCCCGGGAATGGGCTCCCCCCGGGATCGGGCTCCCCGGAACCCTCAAAGCATCCCCGCAGCAGCGCCCCGGCTCAGGTACCACGGCTGCGGGCAGGAGAGGGGCTTACCTCGGATGCCCGCGGTGCCGCCAGCTTCCCTCCTGCGCTGGTTCTCCCGTAATCCCGAAAAGGAGGGTCCTCCTCTGCTGTCATCCCACCCCCGACCCCTCCAGCTCGGAGCCGGCTCCCGCCTGTCTCCTGTCGCCCTCTTCAGCGCTCACTTTGGGAGCTCCGGGGCTCGCTTCCCGAGCGGGGAAAGAGCGGGATGCTGGGGTGCTTTGCTTCTCTCTTTTCCTTCCCTCTCTCCCGACTCCTCCCCGGCCTGAAAAGGGGGTTGCGAGCTGGAATAGGGGGGTACGAGCTTCACGGGAGGGTTATTTCAGGAGAAAAAGAAGTTGAAAGAGCAGTGCTGGGCACGGATTCCCACGTAAGCCCGTACGTCACCTATAAAAATTGCCCGTTTCTCCCCTTTCTTGGCTCCGGGGGGGCAGCTGAGACATCTCTACCTGTGGAGGGAGGGGGTGAATCACCGTTCAAGCCGGCACCCCGTTAAAAACCTCCTGCTCCAGCTGGCAGGGGAGAGCAGAACCGGGGGATGCTGGAAAGCAGGAGCTGCCTCTCTGCATCATCGCCCGCTGCCCCGTGGTGATGTTTGGCCTCCCCCTGCTCGCCCAAAACACCCATCTGGAGCCTTGCTCAGCCTCTGGATGCCGGGGAGAGAAGGGGCTTCTCGGCATTCCAGGCGGATGGCACGGGGAGGGCCGCGGCGGGGACAGGGGTGCACTGCGGCCATCGCTTCCCTCTTCGCCCCGTCCTCCTCTTGTGACCATCGGCGTCTCCGCCGTGTCCCGGGGGAAGAGGAAGCCCTTGACCCCTGGCCCCAGGGGCAACGGGGTTAAACAAAGTCCCACCGCCCCATTATCCGACAGACAGCACTGAGCTCCCGGCGGGGAGCGGGGTCTCCAAGAAGCTGGCGAGGAGTCGCAGCTCCCACCGCCGGTACCGGACCCCGACGGGGCGCACCTGGATGGGGATGCTTCTCTGCACGACAGACAGACATAAAACCAAAAAACCTAGGGAGTGAAAAAAAAAAAAAAAAAAAAAAAAAGACGCTACACACTCCATTCCGACTTATGCATTGCAGCCAGCTCTGCTGAAGCGGCGGATTTTTGAGGTTATTTCGGGTTGCTCACAGTGCTGATTTTTTTTTTTCTTTTTCTTTTTTTTTTTTTTTTCCAGTGGTGCCGTGCCTTGCCGAACCTCCGTGCCCGCACTCAGGTGAGGCACCGGTAGCCCCGGCCCGGTCCTGCCTGCACAGAAGGCAGCGGAGCTCGCTGTCATCCACCCTCCCCAGAGCGCTGCCGCGAGAAACATTTAGAGGAGAATTTATTTTCGCTATTTACGCTTTGGAGAGAGGAGATAATTTTTTTTTTTTTTTGATGGGGAGGGTTTGGATTTTTTAGAATTGAATTTTTTGCGAACACGATGAAAATAAGGAGATAAAAGACGCCAAATAAGAGAAATCGGCGTTAACACAATGCATCGCAGGGGAGAACAAGCGCACCCAGGTCCTTTCCTAGAGCCGCCCGGGAGCGGGGGGTGCCTAAAGCGTTCTCCCCTTCACTCCAGGGCAGCTCACGGCTCTTCCACCCCGGCCAGAGCACGGCCAGTCTGGAGCATCTCTCCCCGCGGGCTCCGCGCCCCGCAGAAAGCCCCGGCAGCCTGCAGTCCCCGCTGCCGAGGTGGCCGAGGACAGGCGACCCCCGGGCTCCCGGCTGAAACCGGCTGAAGCTCAGCCCCCACACCGAAGCTCAGGCTGGGGGGCAGCAGGGACTTTGGGGGGCACCGAGGGGCTGTGGAACGCATTCCAAGCCGCAGAGCCCCGCGTGGCGCCCCGTGTGCGGTTCCTCGCATCCCACACCGCTCCCACGCTGGCTCTGCCCTTTCGGAGAGCAGCAGCAGCCTCACCTCCACCCCCGGCCCTGCACCCCCAAGGGCAGGCTGGTGAGGAGCTGGGGTATTCCAGAGGAGGCACCGGGCGTGTGGAGCTCCGCTGGGGCCGAGGCGGGTCTCGGTGTTGCCCCTGCCCGGTGCCGCAGGTGGAGCGGGGAGCGGGACGGGACCCGAGCGGTGTCCGCGCCCCGACGGCCCCGGGGTCCCGGCCCGGCCCGGCCCGGCCCGGCCCGGCCTGCGGCGCTGACTCGGGCGGCGGCAGCCACCTGGCGGCTCGGCACGGCCCGGCCCGGCCCGGCACGGCTCGGCAATGTCAGCCACCGGCCCGGCCACAACAGCTCCTGCGGCACGCACGGAGCCTGCACCCACCTGTCCGCACCTTGGCACCTCCTATTTCCCTCCCTTGCCAACCTGCATCCCGTTCCTCGCGCCCTAATTCCCAGCACCCCGCACCCCCTGCCCTGCAGCTGCACCTGTGACCCCTCCCTGCACCCTGCACCCCATTCCTGGTGCCCCACATCCATACCTTGCACTTTACATCCTAACACCCTCATTCCCAGCACCTGCATCCCCTGCCCTGCACCGTACATCCCATTCCCTGCACCTGTGGCCTTTCCCCTGCATCCTACATGTCCTTCCCTGCACCCCGCATCCACACTCGGCACCCCACAGTCCATTCTTCGCTCCCTACATTTCGTCCTGCACCCCACATCCCATTCCTTGCACCCTGTGTGCCCTGCCTTCCACCCCTGCATCTATGGCCTCTTCCCTGCCTGCAGCCTGCATCCTATTCCTCCCGCCCAACAGCCATTCCCAGCACCCTACATCCTGCTCCTTGCACCTGTGGCCTTTTCCATGCATCCTGCACCTCATTCTCTGCACCACATTCCCTACACCCCATATCCCATTCCTGTCACCCTACACCCATTCCTTGCACTCTGCATCCCATTCCTTGCACCCTGCAGCCCATTATCCCACGCCCTGTGCTCATGTTCGGCTCCATGCCCAGCCTGTCTCTGGGGTTTGCGGGTGCCAAGCACGGTGCGGGCTGGCCCCGCCACCCGGAGCGTCCCAGCCCGCTTCCCGCGCCCCGCCTCTTTCCTCGGGCCGGTTAAACCCACGGGCAAAAGGGGCACCGGGAGCGCGGTGAGCCCGGTACCGACACCGCAGAGCCCCGGCACGGGCTGGAGGCGCAAAATAGAGAACACACGTATAGTGTGCACGGCACGACCGCGGCAGGACTCGAACCTGCAATCTTCTGATCCGAAGTCAGACGCCTTATCCATTAGGCCACGCGGCCACCTCCATTCCCGCCTCCCCGCGTGCCTTACTCAGGGAATCCCAGCGGGCCGTACCACGCGCCGGAGGGGGGCGGGACGGGACGGGACGTCACGGCGGCCGGAAGCTCCCCCGGGCGCCGCGGTTTGGATCTGCCCGGCGGGCCAGGCCCCGGCGGCGCCTGCGGGAGCCAGGTGGGAACAGCGGGAAATTGGGGGGAAAAACATCTGTGCGGGGGGAAACAGCTGTGTGGGGGCACGGCTGTGGGGGGGGGAAATATCTGTATGCGCCAACATTTGTATGGCGGGCACGGCTGTATGGGGGAAAACGTCTGTATGGGGGAACATCTGTATGGGGACACGGCTGTAAGGGGAGCACGGCTGTATGGGGAAAACAGCTGTATGGGGGCACGGCTGTGTCGTGGGCACGGCTTTATGGGGGAAAACACTTGTGTGGGGCACAGCTATATGGGGGAAGATTTATGGGGCACAGCTATATGGGGTACATGGCTGTATGGGGCACAGCTATATGGGGGAAGGCTGTATGGGGACATGGCTGTGTGGGGCACAGCTGAGCAGAGGAGTGCGTGGCTGTACAGGACCATGCGTGGCGGTGGCCAGCGCTGAGCTCACCCTCACCTTTCCCCCCGCAGCCCCATCTCCCGTGCGGGGCACATCCCGGAGCACCGGGCAGGATGCGGCGCGTGCCCTGGCTGCGCTCGGCGAGGGGCTGCAGCCCCCAGCCCCGCCGGGGCCCCTCCAGCTCCTCGGCCAGCCGCCCGCTGCCGGAGGAGCCCAGCCGGGAGCCGGCCGCCGGCCAGCGGCGCCTGAACCCCCTCAACATCCAGATGCTCTCCAGGAGCCTCCACGAGCAGATCTTCCGCGGCGCCCGGGTGCGCTACTCGGCCGAGGAGGTGCGGCGCAGCGTGCAGCACCTGCAGCGCCACGAGCTGTGGGGCCAGGAGACCTCCACGCTGCCCGACGTGCACCTGCAGCTGCCCCGCATGTACGGCGACAACCTGGACGAGCATTTCCGCCTGCTGGCGCAGAAGCAGAGCCTGCCCTACCTGGAGGCGGCCGAGGGGCTGCTGCGCTGCCGGCTGCCCCCGCGGCCCGGCCAGTGGGCCTGGCAGCCGGGCTGGACCCGCTACGGCCCCCAGGGGCAGGCGGAGCCCGTGGAGTTCCCCGAGGAGCGGGCGCTGGTGCTGGATGTGGAGGTGTGCGTGGCCGATGGGCACTGCCCGACGCTGGCCGTGGCGGTGTCCCCGCACGCCTGGTGAGATGGGGGGACAGCAGCAGTGCTGGGGTGGCAGCAGGGCTGGAGGGGATGAGTTTTGAGGGGATGGGGATGGTGCTGAGCGGAGCTTCTTCCTGGGTTCCACCACTGGCTTGCAGGGAAGACACAGCAAAGCCCCAGTGTAGCCATGATATTTTATGAAAAGTTCTCTCCTAGGATTTTTTCCCTCCTGAGGAGCTGAGGAACCTCAGGAAAGAAATGTAAACAATAACTGTCTGCTGCTGTGGAATGCAACAGGTACATCTGTGACTGGTTGTTTCTAATGAATGGCCAATCACAGATGCAGCTGCATCGGACTCTGAGAGTCATGAGCTTTTGTTACTGCATTCCATTCCTGTTCTTTCTAGCCTTCTGATGAATCCTTTTCTCTCTATTCTTTTAGTACAGTTTTAATGTATAATTTTAATATAATATATATCATAATATAGTAAACCAGCCTTCTGAAACATGGTGTCAAGACTCACATCTCCACACGTGGGGTACCCACCACACCCCCGAGGGTGGCTCTGGGATGTGGGGTGTGTGTCCTGCTTAGCAAGCACAGCATTCCCGGGGGTTGGCACCTCCCTCACACAGGTGGGGCCCTGCTCAGCACCCCTTGGCACCGTGGCTGCTCTGTGACAGCCGCAGGGGCCGGTGTCCCCCGCAGGTACTCGTGGTGCAGCAGGCGGCTGCTGGAGCAGCGTTACTCCTGGTCCAGCCACCTCACCCTGGCCGACCTCATTCCCATGGAGAGCCCAGCGGGTGCCAGCTGTGCCAGCAAGCAGGACTGGACGGAGAGAGTGGTGGTGGGACACAACGTGGCCTTCGACCGGGCCTTCATCAAGGAGCAGTATCTTATCCAGGTAATCCACTGAGCCTTTGCAGCTGCAATTTCTTATCCAGATAACCATGTGCGTTGGCTCTTGAGGGTTATTTTGGCAGATGCTGTTCTGCAGAGGTACCCCAGGTTTGTGCTCACTTTGCCCTGCAGAACAGGTTGAGGCTGGATCCCTTTAGAGGAAGATATTGCACCCTATAGGGATGCTGGAGGGTGCAAGGTGCCAGCTGGGGATGTGGCAGGAGCCTTTGAGCAGTCTGCACTGGGGATGCTTTTTGCTCTCAAAAGAGGAGTTTGGGAGGCAAAGTTTCCCTTAGCAAAAGCAGCTTAAGCAGAGGACTTGCAGCTCCTCCAGCACATCCCTAACCCTCTCTTTTCCCCCCCTGTGATGTGTCCCAGGGCTCCAAGATGCGTTTCCTGGACACCATGAGCATGCACATGGCCATCTCGGGGCTGACGGGCTTCCAGCGCAGCCTCTGGATGGCTGCCAAGCACGGCAAGAGGAGGGGGCTGCAGCAGGTCAGGGAGCACATGAAGAAAACACGCAGCAAGGCGGAGGGGCCGGCGGTGAGTGCGGGAGCTGGGCTGCTGGCAGTGCTGTGGGTGGCAGGGACAGTGCTGTGACAGGGCTGCTGCTGTACTGGCACGGTGGGAGCTCTTGGAGCAGCTCCACTGAGCGAGCTTTTCAGATAAGGTGGGCTTGGCTGAAGCCGGAGCAGCAGCATCCTTTACTGCTCCTGATCCTGGCTGTCCTCCCACACTGTGTGCCCCCCTGTTGTCACAGGTCACCTCGTGGGACTGGGTGCACGTCAGCAGCATCAACAACCTGGCGGATGTGCACGCGCTCTACGTCGGCGGCGAGCCGCTGGAGAAGGACGCACGCGAGATCTTTGTCAAGGGCACCATGGCTGACATCAGGACTAACTTCCAGGTGCAGGAGGCCATCCCACCACCCCACAGGCAGCAGGAGCTGGGGAGGGGAGCAGGGTGGGGTAGTTTGCCCTTTCTTGCAGCAGTGGGCATGCGTGGGGCTGTGACCTGCTCTGTGCTCCTGCAGCCACGATGCCTTGCCCTGTGCTGGCAGAGGGGTGGCTGCTGCTTTGCCTGCTCTCACCTGCTGCTGTCCCCAGGACCTGGTGTCATACTGTGCCCGTGATGTCCAGGCCACCCATGAGGTGTTTCAAGAGCAGCTGCCACTGTTTATGGAGAGGTGAGAGCTGCCAGGTTCTGGCTGGTGTTGGCCAAGGGGCTGCGGGCTTGGTGGGCAGTGGGGAGGGTCATGGTGCCTCTGGGCATGAGGTGTAGCTCCTCTTGTCCTTAGGGTGTCCTGAGCCTCTTTTCAGGAGGGACTTCAGACCCCTCCCATGTAGGTGAGCAGGAATAAACAGCAGCACAGTGGGTGAGGGAGGTGAGCAGGTATTTTATGAAAAATACTTTGCTAGGATTTTTCTTCCCGAGAAGCTGAGGAGCCTCAGGAAAGAAATGTAAACATTAACTATCTGCTGCTGTGGAATGCAACAGGTGCACCTGTATTGGTGGATGCTGGTTGTTTCTAATTAATGGCCAATCACAATCAGCTGGCTTGGACTCTCTGGGAGTCAGGAGTCTTTGTTATTGCATTCCATTCCTGTTCTTTCTAGCCTTCTGATGAATGCTTTTCTCTCTATTCTTTTAGCATAGTTTTAGTATATAATTTTAATATAATATATATCATAATATAATAAACCAGTCTTCTGAAACATGGACTTAGGATTCATGTCTCCACACGTGGGGTACCCACCACAAGCAGGCTTCCTGAGGCAGTCTGGAGTGATACAGTTTTGGGGCTGTTGCACAGGGCAGGCAGAAGATCCAGGAATCCTTATGGGTTAGGAGAAGAGCATCGAGGGCTGTGTGAGGCTGGGAAGCTCTAGATGAAGACACATTCATGTCTGTTGTAGTCTGGTGCTTCCAGGGCCTGTCCCCTCTGGCAGATATCTAATTCCTTGCTGCTTTGGGTCCAGGTGCCCCCACCCTGTCACATTTGCAGGGATGCTGGAGATGGGAGTGTCCTACCTGCCAGTCAATGGGAATTGGAACAAGTACCTGGACGATGCTCAGGGTATTTACGAGGAGCTGCAGAAGGAGATGAAGAAGTCCCTGATGAACCTGGCCAACGATGCCTGCCAGCTGCTGCACGAGCACAGGTACCAGGGCTGGGTCTGCAGGAGGGAGCTCAGGCACCAGGTGGTCCGGGGGGGGCTGTGGGTGGATGTGAGGGACAGGAGCAAAGCTGTGGTGTGACAACGGTGTGTCATCAGGTACAAGGATGACCCTTGGCTCTGGGATCTGGAATGGGACATACAGGAGTTTAAGCAAAAGAAGAATCCAGGGAAGAAGAAGAAGAAAGGTCAGGATGGGAAAAGCCAACTCTCCCCAGCAGCAATGGATGCAGAAGAGTCAGCCCAGGAGTGGCAGGAGGGTGAGCACAGGTGATCCCTGGGGATGAGGGATGCTCCAGGGCTGCCTTCCCAGGGGTGGACAAGGTTTGTTGGTGCTGCAGGGTGAATCATTGCTGCCTATGTCCCATGCTGCTGCATGTGGTGGGGGACTGCTTTGATGTCCCTGTCCCGAGAAGGATGGCACAGAGGGCCCTTTGCAAGCCAGTTCTCCTTGTCCCACCAGACCCTGGTCCCCCCAGTGAGGAAGAGGAGCAGAAAGTCTCTGCGAGCCAGCTCTGCCTGCAGCGCCTGAAGGAGACGGTCGCGCTGCAACCCAAGAGACTCCAGCACCTGCCGGGCCACCCGGGGTGAGTTGGGCACCCTGTGTGTGCCCAGGGCGTTCCCTGCACCTTCTGACCCGCCCTGCTGCTCCCCAGCTGGTACCGCAAGCTGTGCCCGCGGCTGGAGGAGGAGGGCTGGGTGCCTGGCCCCAGCCTCATCAGCCTGCAGATGAGGGTGACCCCGAAGCTGATGCGCCTGGCCTGGGACGGCTTCCCCCTCCATTACTCAGAAAAACATGGCTGGGGATACCTGGTGCCAGGACGGCAGGACAATTTGTCAGCAGCCCCTGCAGAGACCGATGGCCCCTCCTGCCCACACAGGTGAGAGGGTGTAATGAGTAATAGGGCTGGGAGCTGCCCCACAGGCGCATTTGGGAGCTCCCTGGCACTCTGCCCAGGTGCTGCCCCAGAGCCTTGGGCCCTGTTGTGGGTGCATCAGCTCTGCCCTCTCCTCTGCCAGGGTGATTGAGAGCCTGTACAGGCAGCACTGCCTGGAGAAGGGCAAGGAGCAGCCCCCCGGGCTGGAGGCAGCTGTAGAGGACGAGCTGCTGGTGATGGACAGCAGCACGATATGGCAGAAGGTGAGGAAGGGATGGAGGGTTCTCTGGTGGGAGGGAGGTGTGGGGCTGTGCTTGCTCCTGTGTGCAAGCAGTAACCAGCCCTGTGTGCAGCTCCAGGGGCTGGAAGTGAGAAATTCCCTTTAATAAGGGTTACTGGAGGATTGGTGTTTGATCTGGCTCCCGCTCCCCCATGGTCCCTCTCTGCTGCAGATGGAGGAGCTGAGCCGGATTGAGGTGGATCCAGAGGAGAAAATGAACAAAGCAGACCAGAGCCTGGTACTGGTGAGGGGGGTTTCCTGTGGAATGGGGTGGTGGATTAGTCACTCTTTCCTTGATTTCCCCCTCCTGCCATGCTTGAAAATGTTCCTGGCATTGCCTCACTTTGCTGTTGCAGGAGGAAATGGAAGAGCTGAAGTGGGCAGAGAAGAAGAGCAAGCCCTCGTTCCACCATGGCAATGGTCCCTACAATGATGTCAACATCCCTGGGTGCTGGTTCTTCAAGCTGCCTCACAAGGCAAGCTGGGGCTCCTGGGGCTCTTCCTGTCTCCACAGTGCTGCTGGGACCCATGGGATCTGTGGGATGGGGTGGGGGAAATCCATCTCTCTAGCTGGGACAGGAGCATTCACAGAGCTTTGCTGATGTGGAGTGGTGGATTGCTGAGCCCTGACACCTCTTTTGCTGCTAAAGGATGGGAATGATAACAACGTGGGGAGCCCTTTTGCCAAGGATTTCCTGCCCCAGATGGAGGACGGCACCCTGCGGGCTGCTGTGGGCCGCACCCACGGGACAAGAGCCCTGGAGATCAACAAAATGATCTCATTTTGGAGGAATGCTCACAAGCGGATCAGGTGAGCAGCTGCTTTCATGGTGGCACCTCTGTGGCTGGAGGCTGTGTTGAGACAGGGGCGTTTGTGTGGATGCACGGGGGCTCAGCATCTCACCTGCCATGTGTCCCCCCAGCTCCCAGATGGTGGTGTGGCTGAAGAAGGGGGAGCTGCCTCGTGTGGTGACCAGGTACAGCACCCCAACCCAGGCTGTTCCCTTTACCCCGCGCCAGGAGGGCTCTTGCAGGGTGATGCTCATCCTTGCCTCTGTCCCAGGCATCCTGACTATAACGAGGAGGACAATTACGGGGCCATCCTGCCGCAGGTGGTGACCGCAGGCACTGTCACCCGCCGGGCGGTGGAGCCCACCTGGCTGACAGCCAGCAACGCCCGGGTATGGCCATGCTTGGATCCTTGCAGGGGTGCTTTGGGGCTCCCTCTGTGCTTTGGACTGATGGGATAGGGGCTGGATATGGATGCTGGGATTTGGGGTAGCAGGGCCAGAGCTGGGGTCCTCTTGCTGATGTGCTTTCATGTGGGAGAAAGGAAGGAGTTGCCAGGGGCTCTGGAGCTTCAGGATGTGGTGAAAGGGGAAGAAAACACCAACATACCAATTTTTGTCTCTTCTTAAGCTCCTCTTCTTTGCTGGAGTATCCAAGTGGGTGATGCTCCACATGAGTTAAACCCGGTTTTGACATTGAGAACAAAACTTAGGGGCACAGGGAGTGCTGTGCCAGCACTCTGGCTGTGGGAGGAAGGCTGCTCCTGTGCCATGGAGCAGGAGAGGGATGTGCTGACCTGGCCATCCTGTCCTGCAGGCCGACCGGGTGGGCAGCGAGCTGAAGGCCATGGTGCAGGTGCCACCTGGCTACTCCCTGGTGGGAGCAGACGTGGATTCCCAGGAGCTGTGGATCGCCGCGGTGCTGGGCGAGGCGCAGTTCGCCGGCATGCACGGTGAGCCGGGGCACAGGGGCTGATCCTGATCCTCATCCCGATCCCGCCGGGGGTCCAACCTCTGCCCCCCTCCCGCAGGCTGCACGGCCTTCGGCTGGATGACTCTGCAGGGCAAGAAGAGCAACGCCACCGACCTGCACAGCAGGACGGCCGCCACGGTGGGCATCAGCCGGGAGCACGCCAAGGTCTTCAACTACGGGCGCATCTACGGGGCAGGGCTGCCCTTCGCCGAGCGGCTGCTGATGCAGTTCAACCACCGGCTGACGCAGCAGCAGGCGCGGGAGAAGGCCCAGCAGATGTACGCCGTCACCAAGGGCATCCGCAGGTGCGTGCTGCCCGGGGTGGCGTGGCTGCTGGAGGCTGGTGATGGCTGGTGTTCCAGAGGAGATGGGTTACTGGCTGTCCCCTGCAGGTTTCATCTCTCTGAGGAGGGGGAGTGGCTGGTGACGAAGCTGGACCTGGATGTGGACAGGGCAGAGGATGGGTCGGTGTCGGCGCAGGATGTCCAGCGGCTCCAGAGAGAAGCCATGAAAGGGTGAGATGGTCTGACCCTGCATGGCTTCAGGATGTGAGGGGGAGAGGGCTGCAGCCTGATGGGCAGTGGGCAGAAAGGAGAGATGGGGCTGGGTAGTCTTGGTCTACCCTTCCTGCTCCTCCAGGGCCAAGGAGATTTGATTTTGGGGCTGTCAGCCTCACCCACTTTCCCAGTCAACAGTTAGCAGGGTCTCATCCTGCTGCCCAAAACCAGGAGGGAGTGAGTATTTGAGGGTCTCAAACGGCCCCCTCCCACTCTTCCAGCAAACCTCCCCTCTGCCCCACAGGTCCCGGAGGGAGAAGAAGTGGAATGTGGTGGAGCAAAGAGTGTGGGCTGGAGGCACCGAGTCCGAGATGTTCAACAAGCTGGAAAGCATTGCCTTATCCCCCTCCCCACAGACCCCAGTGCTGGGCTGTCACATCAGCAGGGCCCTGGAGCCTGCCATGGTCAAGGGGGAGGTAAGGATGCAGCTCTGGGATGCTGAGATTTTGGCTTTGCTTATCTGTTCTGAAATGAGTACCTGATGTTCAGCCCCTCTTAGATTGCTGGAGGCCTGCTAGGCTCTTGTAGCCATTCAGGAAACCCACTATGCTTTATCTCCATGCCACCAAGAAAACCCAACCTCTCTGAGTTTAAGAGATTTCTCCCAGGAGCTGTCCTGTGTGGTACCATGCCCTTGCCTGCAGTGCTCCATTACTGTCCCTCTCTTTCCTTTCACCAGTTTGTGACCAGCAGAGTGAACTGGGTGGTGCAGAGCTCGGCTGTTGACTACCTGCACCTCATGCTGGTTGCCATGAAGTGGCTGTTTGAGGAGTTTGACATCAACGGGCGCTTCTGCATCAGCATCCACGACGAGGTGCGCTACCTGGTCCAGCACCAGGACCGCTACCGGGCAGCCCTGGCCCTGCAGATCACCAACCTCCTCACAAGGTGAGCTCTGGTGGCTCCTGGGGGGGACAGCTGTGACTCCAGAGTGGGACAGGCATGCCCCAGGGGCTGGGGTTGGTTTTGCCTGCAGCAAGCTGGTGCAGAGCAGTTTTCTTCTGCTCAGGGCGTTAGCAGCACTGGAGGCTGCAGTTCCTTCGTGCTATAAATGGACCTCAGCTTTGATTTCCAGGGATAATGTGCTGGCAAAAGCTTTTCCTTATCATCAGCTTTCGGCTCTGCAGGGATGGGAACAGTCACTGGCTCTGCTGGGATGCAAATGCATCGCTTCATGCTCCCTTCAGGTCTGCAGCTGTCACATGGCAGCAGCCTTTGGGCTTGGTTGAGGAGCTGGGAGCCTGAAACTGTCCCCTCCCTCATCCCCTGCTGCCTCAGGCTGCAAGGGGCATGGCTCATCTCTGCTGTGAGCACTAGCACTGTCCCCCTCCCATGGCATGGGGTGTTCCTGCTGCTTCCCTGCCCCACACAGAACTAAGCTCAGCCTAGAAAGCTCCTGACCTGCAAGGGCCCCTGTTGGTCCAGCTCTGTCCCAGCCAGCTTTGCCAAATCCCCCTCCCAGCACCGTGGGGTGTTTGGTTACACAGGAGCTGGCCCAGGTGAGCTGTTTCTCCTGTGTGGAGGCAGGAATGACACAAACAGCCTTTCTGCAGCCACAGCGGGGCAGGCACCCTGACGTTCCTGCCTTTGTGCTGGCTCCTGCAAGCACAGGGCTTCCTGCTGGGAAAATCCTGCATCTGCTCTGCCTGCCAGGGAGGATTAGCCAGCAGTGAGGGGCTAGATTCTTCCCTTTTCTCGAGGAGGCTACACTGCCTCCAAGGAGGCACCATGACTGTTCCTTCCATGCCCACTTGAGCAATTCTTCACCCTCCTGCTATCCAGGACTTGGAAAGCCCCTCGTCCCCCACCTGCTGAGTGATGTGGGTGCATAGTACCCTGTGAGGGGTGGCTGGCCAGTGTTTGGTAAACGTGGCTGATTGGAACTGGGTGTGACAAGGCCAAGGGGGATGCCCAGCACTGTCCCACCTGCTTTCTTGCTCTCCAGGTGCATGTTTGCCTACAAACTGGGCCTCCAGGATCTGCCACAGTCAGTGGCTTTCTTCAGTGCAGTGGATATTGACCAGTGCTTAAGGAAAGAGGTGACCATGAACTGTGTGACTCCATCAAATCCCATGGGGATGGAGAAGTATGGCATCCCTCAAGGTGAGCAGTGTCCCCTGGAACCTCCTCTCCACCTGCAAGCTGCCCCTGCAATCTCCTCTGCATGAACTTCCCAGCTTAAGCAGAGCACTTGGCCTAAGTAGTCATGCCCTGAGGGCTCTGTTCAGCTGAGGCTCATGAGCCCCTTGGTTCCTGACACATCATCTGACCTACAGGGCAGCCACAGTGCTGCAGCCTGCCCCTCCCTCCTCAGTCCTCAAGTGTTCATGCTGCTGCTTTCCAAATATTTGTGAGTGATGAGCCAGGCCTGGCTCTGTTCTCCCACGCTTTGTTTGCATTGTGGCCCTTGGAGGAGCCCTCCTGTGCACTTTTAACACAAACCAAATTTAATTTCTTCTCTGAAAGGAAGCACCCCAGCAACCTTGCTTTGTCAGTTTTGCCTTGCAGACCCAAATTTTCCATGTTTCATTCCTTTCCCTCATTCTCTGCTCTCCCTTAGCCAAGCAGAGCTCTATTCAAAGAACTGCTCTGGTGTTGCTGGGTGCTTTCTCAGCAGTCCCAAGGCCTCAAGTCATCCCTATCTGCACTCCAGTTGCTGCAAGCAAACGTTTAACTCATGGCTGGGAAAGCAGCTCCTCCTCACTGTGCAGCAGCTCTTCCCCAGATAAGAACTTGCCCTCAGATCTGTTCTCTCAGTCACTGCACACATCAGATGCTCTGCCCTTAAGTAACCTTTATTAGGATTTACAGGCAAAGGGTGCTTACAGAAACAGGATTTGTGCTCTGTAGGCAAAAAGGGAACTTTTCACCAAGAACAAGGCAAATTAAACCAGTGCATCACAGTCAGGGTCAGCAAAAACATAACAGCAAAACCAGCCTGGGCAGAGGAAGCTGTGGCCTCTCGCTGCTCAGGAGATGCACACAGCAGCTTCAACTCCAAGGCAGAACAGCTCATGTTCCCAGCTCCCTACTGGTGCTGGTTTCTGCATTCTCACCACCACCCAAAACAAGTTTGAATTAATTTAGGGTGTGCTAGATGCTCTGAACTAAAGCAGATCCCAACCATCACTCTCTTGTATTGCACAGTCTGAGTGTACTTCAGGGAACTGACTGTCCCCTTGTCTTCCAGGGGAAGCACTGGACATATATCAGATAATTGAAATAACCAAAGGTTCGCTGGAGAAGCAATGATGACACCAGAGTGCCAGGACAATTGTCCAGACCACGTGCCAAAGCCTCCCTCTCCTTTCAGAAGCAGATCTTTTGGCAGGGACTGACTGATCCCAGCTGCTCCCTTTCCATTTTGCTGTAAGAAGGGATATTCCTGGGGAAGATTCAAATAGCAGAGGCACTTCTGATGGCAGCAGCCAGCTGTAAAGCCTGAGACAGGGGCCAGAGTCGCTCCCCTGGACACAAAGGAAGAAGGCAGAAGTGTTGTACTGCAGTATCTGACAAGAGAAGCAATAAACCATCATCTCCATATCTGCAGCCTCCGAGACCAAGGCGAGTCCACCGTGGAACAGGCACTGTGAGAGGAGGCAGTGGCAGCAACCCCAGTTTATTTTTTTCTCTGTCTCTTCTTTTTGGGTTCCTGGTTCTCATCTGTCTGCTCTGCTGTGTTGCTCTGGAGAGGGGAGGGAGAGAGCAGCAGAGAGTGTGATTGTTTTTGTGTGAGTAGTCTGAGGAAAGTTTACCTAGAGCAAGAAGCCAGCTGTGCAGAACAGAATTTAGCTCTTTTTTTTCTCACTGACAAAATGACCTGAATATGGGATTCCTGTCAGCCACTGAGACTTTCCCCATGGGCCACCCCCTCCCCAGTTCATGCTGGAACTCAGACCACAGGCTACCAGTGGCCCAGGACAGGGACTCTGTCCTGGGTTTTGGCTTGTTGAAACACTCAGGAAAATATGTACAGAAGCACCAATAAAAACCTGGACAATCAGCAGAGTAAACTGTTTGTTTTTCTTAGCCAACATGTTACACTGCCTTCACCAACACTTTGTAGCAGAGGTGGGTCTGAGGAGAATGATGCCTTGCAGAGTTTGCCCTGCCAGGTCTATCTACAAAATCTTCCATACAAAACCACTTTGCATCAAAGGTGCTGCAAAGGTCTGATCCTGGCCAACAGTTTCACTTCCCCAGGACCAGAGACACAGAGCTGGTGCATGAAAATAAAGGCTGCTCGAGGCAGAGGGCTGGGGTACTGGGGGTGTTCTGAGAGAAGCTGTTCACTCCTTCTATCAGCTTAGTATTAAAGTGAGAGCTAACCCGGGGAAGACAAGCTGTTCTAACCTCACACATTCCTGCACAACTCACAAATACAGCTGGCTTCTAAAGATGAGGAAATCTGTCAGTAAAAGCAGCCAAATGCATTCTGACCTGGTCGTTGTGTGGCTCGTTCTGGGCATCCTCGGAGTTGTGCTCCTGCAGGGCGCTGTCCAGCACGGAGGCGTTGATGCGGAAATCCCGGGAGGTGCTCAGCTTCATGTACTGCATCAGGTTCACCTGCAGCACCCAGGGGGAAGCCAGGCAGGGCACACATTCAGCCATGAGCATCTTAAGTTTAGTTTCCTGCCCTGCCTAGTCCTTTGCACGGCGCTGGGACAGAGTCCATTGCAGTAATAATGCAGGATTGAAGCACAAAGAGGGTGAAAAAGCACCTGCCCCCCTGCAGTCCAGGGGCACATTTACATTCTCCTAAAAGCCAAATGATTGGCAATTACTCTCACTCTGATGTAGGACCTCGTTGTGGTACATTTCATGACACAGACTGGGGGAGAGTGAGGAAAGCTGGCACAAGGTGTGCTTAATTCTGCTCCACCAGGAACCACAGACAGGATGTTGGCACAGGCTGGTGTCAATGTGGCAACAGTTCAGCAGTTTTGGGCCAGGAGCATGGGCAAGAGCTGAAAAGTCCCTACACCATCCTAAATTGAGCATTAATAGAGACTTTAACAACAGCCCTCCACCATGCCACCGATCCCACTGTTCACCAGGTTCAGGTCACAGAGGATCTCTCTGCTTTACATTACCTTGGACTTCTTGGAGAGATGGATAAGGAACTTCTCATATTGCTCAATTGCAAAAATCAGGTTTGGGATTGGCTTGGTGTCCCGAAGCACCTTGGCCTGAAATGTGAGAGGAGTGAGATGGGTCAGATTTGGAAGGGCACAATGGCACTGTAGCATGACATGAAGACCACAACATTCCCAGTTTAAAAAAGTCTCCAGCAAGCCTTGCTCTGTACCAGTCCTGCCCCACCCAGCAAGCCTTGCCAGCTTTGTCACTAGCTTGAAATTGACTCCCAGGATGGTTCTGCAGTGAGGCTCTCCTGTGCATTGTTTTGTGCTCTGCCTGCAGCCAACATCCCTGTCAGCAGCTCCTCTCTCCAGCTCTCCCAAGGCATCACAAGCACGAGCCATCCGAGCAAGGAGCACCCTGACGTTTCACCACATTGTTGTCCTGCTTATTCACCACCACTGGTGTTTGTTCCCCATGGTGACAGAGTGGTGAAGGACATGCAGCATTTCAGCCCATTTCCATACACTCAGGGAAAAGCTAGCAAGATCATACTTGTGGCTTTTTTAAACTCTTAACATCACAGGAATGTCTGGGACAGCTGACGAGACGGAAGAAATGCTGTCTGGGAGCACAAACAAAGGACATCAAGGACCAGGAACCTGCCAGCCTCTTCACTTGCTCCCAAACAAATAATCCAGTCATTTTCAACTGCTTTACTTTGGTGGAATCCATGCCTTCCTTCATCTTTAAATGTACTGATAAAATTAAGAAACGCTTAAAGAGGATGCAACATCAGTTCCAACAAATTAGCCCATATCTCTAATTTCACAGCTTACCCCAAATGGTGAAAATACCAGACAAGGCAGATTATCCAGATTGACCTTGGTTTCATGTCCGTGAGATTTTAAGCTGCATTTAGTGAATATAGGTTTTTTGTTGTGTTTTCTTTTTTTGGTTGTGTTTTGTTTGGTTTTGCTTTTTTAGACTTTTCTCTGAAATTACAGTATATTAAATTTCATTTTTACTTAAAGGCCCAAATGACAAATTGTCTGGTGATCTGTAAGAAGCCACCGGGTACCACAAACCTTGAGGTACATGATCCTGCAACTACAGCCCATGTTCTCATGGAGTGAGTCAGTCTTACCATTACTGTGGAGACTGCTGCAGCTTCGTCCTCTTTCTTCTTCTTTTTCTTCTCTTCTACAAAGCTTAAGCTCTCACTGTGGATGTTCTGAAGGAGAATGCCAAAAGATGTGTCATTAGAGGGTAAGCAGGGAAGAAAGGCCAGCCAAGAAAGGCCAGAGAAGTCCTTGCTCTAGCCAGCTAACAGCATTACCAGCTAGATAACAGAAAGGTAGCAATATAAGGGTAGAATTAGGTGTGATCTCAAAAAAAAAAACAAAAACAAAACCAAAACCAAAAAACCCTCGAAAGAAACTAATTTCGTAATTTATACATTCAGAAATATGCATGTCTGAAATCTCCAGCAGTGATAGCTCTGCACACCACGACACCTTCCCCAATATGTTGTAAGATTCCTGTGGTCCCCACACAAGTACCCAGCTCCTCTCCAGGCAGATAAATCCCAGCCCCAGCACCGCAGTCTTTGGCACCCACATTACTCCACACTGTGATGACTGCAGTGTTGTTGACCTTTATTTGCCATTGTGGTTAACAGCAGTATTAATCTCATCCTAAAAACCCCACATGAACAGAGGGGAAAAAAACCCAGCTAAAACCCAGCTCCTTCCCTGCTCAAGCAGAAATCAGCATGTTCAGTCCCAATGGTGCTGAAATGTCTTATGCTATATTTGACAAAGTAAAGCTTGAACTGTGAGAAACTCAGGTCATGTCAAGAAGATTAATAATCCCCAAGGGTGCCTGTGTACTGAAGCTGATACACCACTCAGCATCAGATAGACTGGCTGTGATTCTGCCAGTTAATTTAGGCCTTACCTGCACGTAAGTAATGAATGAGTAACACTGTGGGGTCAGATGGGAGCCTGAGAGCTTCACCTGGAAAGGAGCAGACAGAGAGGCTGGTGTTACTCCTAACTCAAGGCAATGAGCCATTTCCCCAGAAATTTGCTCACACTCACCAGCTTTTCCAGCCTTCCTGGGATGGCATTTGAGCTGCTGCGGCAAGCCTGGATATACTGCAAGGAAAACAGGAGTTTCTTCTAGGTGTGCTGCTCCCATCCTGTGTCCAGCTGGAGCTCAAAGCAGCTCACACAATGGCACAGTGGGGAGGGCAGGATTTGCACACATATCATCCCCAGTGGCTTGTTATATCCCAAATGCCATGTCTACATTCCAGAGCTGTGAGGAGAGCTCTGGGGCAGTCACCACCTTGTTCAAAGGAGCTCCACAGGCCTGTGGAGCTTCATGGCCCAGTTCCCCCAGGTCCTGCTTCAGGGAATGGGAATGAGTGGCAAGGGCAGGGCTGGTGAGCACTGTGAGAACACTGTGAGTGCCCTCCAATGTGCACACAGTTGTGTAGAGGAACACACAGCACACACTGGAAACAGCAACTCCAAGCCATGCAAAGCCAAATTCAGCTGGAGAGAAGCTTTCCTTTTATCTCCACTGGTACAACTATCACTGCTCAGAAAACTCACAAAATTGAGGGCATGAAAGCCAGCAGAACAAGGGCTCAACTCCTTCAAAAGATCAACAGCCCAGTCCTGAGCATAGCTGCTGCCAGGGGTCACTGTGAGCTTGCTGCAGCAGATGGGGAGAAGGTTTTTAGCTCAGAGGCAGCCCACTGTCAGCAGAGCACACTCACGTGTTTGATGAGGGAGGTGAGAATTGTGTATGTCTTGCTGAGGCTTCTCAGCAGTGTGTCCACACAGCTCCCTGCTGGGAGTGCAGTCTGCACCAGCTCATGATAGACTGTCACAAGAGTTCCCAGCTGCAGAATTACACCTTTCTCCAGAGCCTGAGTTTGGTTTGATGCCTGAGAGAGGTCTTCTAGAAGAAAGAGATTAATATCTGGTGAATATATATACAATGAATCCAGTTGTGCAGGTGGGAGGCACAAAAGACCATCCTTGTGTCTGATGCATAAAGCCCCAGTGGGGTAAGGGGAAACACCCCTATCTTACTTTGCTCATGTGGAACCAGCTCAAGGGAGAGTTTAACCTGACCTCAGATGATGCTGTCTCAAAATCCTCAAATATCTTTTTGCTCTCTGTCTTTACCTGTTTTTGACAAAGCTGTAACAGTAAGAACTGGACCACTTTCATTACCTGATGTGTCTGACCCCAGACTGGTGAGTTTCTTGATAAGCCAATCCACCTCTTCAAGGACCTTCTCCACCTGACCCAGAACCAGCAGCTGAGACAGAAACCAATAACAAAACAGGTTTTTGGAGGAGTTTGGCACAACGGGAACCTGCAAGCTGCTCCAAGCACAGTAGCCCTGGACACTGCAGGTGTCACACACACGCTGCTCTGACTCACACAGACAGTGGGGGCTGCAGTCTTGGCATTCACCACGGCAAAATGGCACCGACCCTCCACTTCTATGTCCTGGCCAGAGGAGAGAAAAATAATTCTGGTAAGACTTGAACTGCTGTCACATAGTTTGCACTAGAGATGCACTCAATTCTGACAGCACTATGAGAGGAAGAGCTCAGCTGCTCCTGCACCATACCTGATCTATATCTCCCAGGCAGGCGTGGATGTCTTGTGCAAGCTCCCGCAGGAGACCAACAGGGCTCTTGTAGAGAACGTGGACACTGAAGAGCAGAGACAGCAAACCCTTGCAGCAAGAAATATCCTCTGTGGGGAAGAGAAAGTGACACAGTGCCAGGTGCAGAGCTTGCCTAGCTACTTAGGAACATCAGACATCCAGTGAGCTGAAGTCTCAGATTCAGTATGGATTCAGCAGTGGGTGAAAATCCTATCAAAATGCTCCAGCTACAAAAGCAGGGTTTAAAACATCAGGCAACTTTTGAATTAGTGCAAGGGGAGCTATGGCCCACTGGAGCTGTTGGGTCATAGGAAAATGGTGACAAAAAGCACCGAGGAAGTGCAATACAAACCCTGGCAAGAGTACTGTCTTTCCAGAGTATAAATCCTGATTTGAGCCTATATAACAAGGGAGAAAAGTCAAGTATGTGAGTGGCTTCTTTTCCTTCAGAAATGCTAATAGTTTTAGGGATGGAGCTCCCTCTCTAATACTGTACTTATATCATAATGTTGTGGCAATCTGCCACAGAATGGGACCTGAATGTATCTCGACAAAGAGGTAAAACCAGGACAGACCTTGTAAGGGTCTAATGTCAGACCTGACACATCACATCTAAACATGCTCCTCAAAGCTTACTTACCAAGAGCATTTTCTTTGCAAACTTTGACTGTCCAAGTCAGGAACTGAAGGAACTATTTAAGAGGAGAAAAGGTACCATGACTTTGAAACAGAATTCAAACCACAAAACTACTACTAGTAATACAAATCCAAGACAATGAATCATAGCAGAGGAAGAGGAGTAGGGAACCCAGCTGTGCTCTGTCAAGTTTCACAAGGGACACTTAGCCTACTAACAAGTAAAAAACTGAGACCCAGGACCCAGGGTAATGGCTATACATCCCCTTGGACAGAGTAACAGCTCCATTTAATTTAAGGTAAATGATGACTCCAGACTTCTGGCACAGTTAGTGCAGTTCCTAGCTTGTAAAATTGGGGCACTTTAGAAAATGACTCCTTGCATGGAAGGGATTAGGCACTCAGCCAGTTTGGACTGGACACAAGTCTGCTGGCCTTTTTTGCCTCTACTCCCAGCTGGAGGCCACACCACAGCTAGGCTATGTTAGGAGTCCTTGCTCAGGCAAACAAATCATTCAGGTGCCCAAAGGCAGGAGTGGGACAGCAAGACAACTTTCTCTGAAGTGTCCTTGCAGGTGTGTGACAGGAGAGCCCTTCACAGTGCAACAGAACAGTTCCTTTGACCTGGTCTGTGGGAGGAGGCAGGACAAACATGCCAGAGCCCACAGATGCCAACCCCATCTGACAATCTCCTTCCCACAGCCATGGCTATGACACCCAGCCACCAGGTGAAGGCTGAGGAGTACCTGCTGTGAGCCTGGGTCCAGGAGCTTGGACAATGTGGAGAGAACAGTGATAAGTGACTGCATTTCCTTGGCATTGAAGTCATCTTCAGCACTGCTGAGCTGGTTCACCAGGGACCTCTGGTGAGGGGAAGGAAAACACTCCCTGAGTGTGAATATGTGTTGCATAAGCAAATAACCAGAAGCTGCAAGCAGATAAAGGGATCAGCAGCAAGGAGAATGACAAAGAGTACAAAAACAGGACTCTTCTCAAGAACAAGTGCTGATTTTTGATAGGAGTGCTTACATACATCCTGCATATGGTCAGTGTGACTTTTAGAGTACTCAGGTAAGTTTATGCTGCACTGAAGAACCCAGAGTTCTGTAAACACACATGCACATCCACCCACCCCAAAGAAGCTTTCCTCAGGGATCAGAAACTTTTCTGAACTGCTAGTGAATCAGTGCCACAGTTGCTATCACATACTCAACCCCGTGGTCAAGCAACAGAGAGCTAGCAGTGTTTGCTGCCAGAATCCCAAATGCTTTGGAACACTTGCAGCACACAGTGGTACTCACCTGAAACTGTCGGATCTGGAAGGCAGCTTTCTCTGTGACATTAATATCCGCTTCTTCTGCGTCACCATCAGTAATATCTGGCAGAGACAGAAAGGTGCAGAAAAAAAGCTAAATGCCAAGAGCAGAATACAGGATTTATTTCCAAAAGTGGGAAAGACTGCTCACAGCTAGAGGAGGAATACAGACTGCAGAACCACGGTGAGCCGAAAAACATGTTAAAGGCAAACTTCAAATAGATGAATGCTGTGTCAGACCCCAGCTATCCTCTGCTGACAGGCTGAGAGCTCTATAAAGGCAGGTAAAATATATCTCTAGAACCTGTCTCTGGTGTGAAAATCTATGCTACTAAGCCCACCTTGTTGCTGAGAAACAAGATCCAGACCCATCTCTCCCTAGTTATGGATAAAGGGTGCTGGGTCCCTACCTGCCCACACATGGGCTGGAACCTGGAGGGTAGAAACCAGGGCAGAATGGTACCATGTGCCTACCCAGGGCTTGCAGAAACTGGGGGATCTTGGCAGGGTACAGCTGCTGCACCGTGTTGAAGATCCGCAGCAAACCTTCCAAGCACAGAAGTGAAATGCTTTTGCCTTTCTTCTTCCCTGATTCTTCAACAACGGTGGGAATGGAAGTGTACCTCCAAAGCAGAACCCTGTGGGATGGGAGATGAGATTAACTCCAGTAAAGCAGGCTGCACAGGGCAAGAACTAGATCCACTCTTAGGATCCCATTTTTAATATAACTAAACTGGAAGGTCTTTTACCTACAGAAAATGGTGGGGAACAGATCTTTTTTAAGAAGATTTTATTTCAAAGTCAGCAAAACAGCTACTGCATTCTTCCTGCACAGCTAAATAATTTAATTCTTTCCAGGTGCCAAGGGACCTTCCAATCCCATTTCAAGTCCATCTTTTTACACTCATTTCTTCCACCCTGTTTTTCCCTCTTTCTCAGGCTACCCTGACCACTGGTGTCAAATCTACCAGTGACAGAAAGAGCTTTACTTGTGGCAGTTTGATTCTGTGAAATGTCAGAATTCACTACAGGGCTCTCTATAAATAAAATCAGAAAGGTAAAGGCAGGCAAAACAAAGTAAAAAGCTGTGAAGAAAGCAAAATTGTTTGGACCAAAGAAGACTTCTGTTTGTAGGCAAACATTTTTTTCCTGCTTCCCTAACCCCACTTCTTCCCCTTTTTGTTCCCTCTCCTTTCTTCTCATTAGTTCTGTTGCCTGCACAGATGATCTTATTCTGTTTCAATGTCCAATCACGCAAAACATGTAGCTCACATGTAGTCCTAATGACTACAACAAAAATAGCCTCTATTATTTGGGGTGAGACACAAAACCGGCATTATGCATGGCAGGGGTAATTTGCATTTTGTGCTCTCTGCTGACTGGGCTCTGAAAAGACCCCATGCAGATATGACCTAGATTCCAAAAGACATTTACATGGTTCACATTCTTGGATTTCCAAAGGATTAGATGCATGAATGTCTTCAAGCATCTTGCAGAAGTCCTAAACAAATGATTTCTAAAGCTTGTGTCCCTCATATATCTGTTTTGTTCTGTAGCCCCAAGTGAATTTTAACTTTGCTGCATTCCAGAGGCCTCAAGAATCCAGCCTGTAATCATCTTACCTTCTCTGTGACAATGAGTGATGAACAAGAAGTCAGAAAGAAGCTGAAAATGTTTGATGGCATTTGGTTCTTCCAGGCCGAGTTATTAAAGCTGCATCACTCACTGTGGCACAGAAACTGTAGTGCCTCCACTTGATTTCTCAGGAGCACAGAAAGGCACTGCCCTCAGCCCAGCAACAACAGTTTGAACAGTGCATTCTTCTTTCAAAACCCTACCTGAGATCAAAAAATCCCCCAAATGCATTGCTGATGTCTCCACATGCCACACGGACTCACTGCGTGATTTTGCAGAGGTTCTGGAACATCTTCTCAGGATTTTGTCCGTCTGGCCCGTCCGTCTGTCCCGTCTCCTCCAGCTGCTGCACCTTCTGCAGAGCGACGCTGACAGCGTAGCGCAGGAACTCCGTGCTGGAGCGCAGCACTGCCAGGCTCTCCTCGTGGCTCTGGGCATTGTCCCTGCAGGATCAGAACTGTCAGAGAACTGGGGACGCACAGAGGAAGCTCAGACATGGACTGTGAGATCCAAAATTTAATATGCATTTGCAAATAAAATCTCTGGTTGAACTGAGGGTGGAAAAGACCTGTTGTTTTGGTAGCTTGTAGTGAACACTCAGAGAATTAGAGCTGCACCAGCCTTTCCAAGCACACTAACACACGCTTTGAATTGATGTCTGGCTCTGCTCCACAGAGGATTGGACACCTTCTCACCTGAACAGAGCTGTGAGCAGAGTAGATACAAAACCCATGGACAGGAAGCTCCGTGCAGTTTTGTTGCTCAAGGCAGATTTGTTCTTTCCAGCTTTCTCCTTCAGGATTTCAGAGAGTTTGTTGTAACATGTAAACAGGCCTAGGACATCCTCAAATTTGTTCTTACTGCAATAAAATAGTAGAAAGCATTAATAGAGAAAATACATTCTTGGAGTTTCCCATTTGAAGCTTCAGCTGCCAAATTACACAATGATGCTGCCTAAATGATGAAACCTGTTACATCTCCCTGCCTCCCTAACAGTGTATACCTCATCCAATCCTCCTCAACCTGCTCTTCTACAAAATGTCAGATCCCCTCTCCCACAACACATGACATTCCAAAGGAAAACACTCCCCAAGGCTCTGTGAGTGGCTGTGCAACGCTCAGATCACTGACTGTGTGTTGGCACTACCATCCTGTGCCTGCAATGAGGCTGTACTCCAAAGAGCTGGGCAAATAATAGTACAGTTAGTGCTAGAGGGTAAGATTTAATATTTTACCTGAAATTCCCAGTGTTGAAATTGTATTCAATCAGAACCTCACAAATTCCCATCACCTGAATGGCATAGATGTTGTTTTTCACACCGACACCAGAAGACAGTGAAAAATCTGCTGATTTATCCTGAGAGGTAAAGAAAACAAGTGAAAAATCTTTTCAAAAACTGACAAGAACTCGGCATCTTCTCCCACTGAGTCAAACTGAAAATCTGATTTACCAGTTCAAAGTCTTCCAACTCGCTCTTGATCATTCGTCGTGTGACAGATTCTAACATCTCTTCAAAGTTCTGCTCAAATCCCACACCCTCCTCCTCCTCCTCGTCATCTTCAGCTCCTTGGCACAGACGCACAGTGCTCCTGTACCAGGCAAGGCAGTGCTGGATGCAGCAGAGCAGGTGGGCCTGGAGGAAGCAGCCACACAGTCACACTCAGCCTCTGAGCTGGAGGTCACTGGCAGCAGTGGACACGGGCCAGACTGTTCTGGTGGGATGTAAAGAGCTGTGGCTGCCTTTGGAACTGCCTTCAGTCTTGAGGATATGCCTCATTCCCAAATTGAGGGGATCAGAAATCTCACACAAAGCTACTCAGTTCCAGCTTCAGACAGTGCTCTGTGCCTGAGCTTTTCTAGATGACTTAACTCCCACTGCTCCCTCCACCCAGCCACCTCAGGTACTGAAGGAGATGGAAAGGGAATTTCCAAAGGGAACCTCATTCTAGCTCAAGTGTCTGCACCCTTCCTGGGTGTGCTGCTGCACACAAGCTTCCTTAGGGGAAAACAAAATGATTAATTTGAATTTGTTCCCTTGGAATTCCAACAAATCATTGAGGTCTCATCTCAAGCAATTTCAAAGGAGAAAAACCAAAGGACAAATTCTTCCCCCTGCTACACACACACAGAGCACAGCTATTTTATGTGGAATGAAGTTAAAGGAGGGGAAAAAACCCCATAGGGTGAACTCAATAGAGGATAACAGAAGAACACTATTCCTAGAGCATTTTTCACACAGGTCCCCACAACCACTATGCTTGGGGAGCTCAAATAAATAGCCTGAGGCAGGGGTGAGCTGCCCAGCTCGGTTGCTATTAAAAGAATTTCTCCAGGCTAGAAGAGGCTGAAGAAGCACATGGTATTCAGCTCATGTAGGACAACTAAAATGCTAGTAACAGATGAGTTTGCAGCTGTGGCCAACCAATAGCTCTTACCAGTGGTTCTTGCAGAAAGATTTGATCTCCCTGAGCCATAATACATCCCTCCAGTTTGAGTGGAGGCAGGAGGTCTGGCTGGGGCAGGTAATATTGCTTTATCTGTCACAGAAAACAAGAAACAAAAATAACCAGTTACTTGGTAACTGAGCCTCTTAGGATGTTTGAAAACAGCGTACAATCATCTTTGTACCCCATTCTAGAGAGCAAAACCTGGCACTGTGATAAGGGGACTGTACAAGTACATGAGGCACGTCATTTGCTCTACTGGTGATTAAAATCCCTTCTTGAGTTGCTCCTGTACCTCAGCCAGGACACGTCAGTGCCCTAAAATAAGATTAGCTGACCACTTGCTGTTGTGTTGCCTCAACAAGTCACATCACTTGTACCCCACCTGCAGTGTTACCCCTCCTTTAAACAGTGAGGATCAATAGCTGCTGCTGCTATAGAAAGTTATAGATACATAATGATGCTATAAAATTTTACACCTTTACACCAACTTACTATTAAGTGCCCTCTGTTACCCAAAAGCTGTCTTGGCTCTGTTCATGTTCCTTTCTCAGACCCTATACTGTCATGGGAAAGCTGGAATTAGTCAGCATGAACTCTTTGGATGATTAAAGGGAAGAAAATTACTTGTCTCAAAGAAAGCACAGCCTGTCCAATGGATTGAGGAAATGTGATTGTCTTGTTGCCATGAGCAACACTGCTGGGGGATGAGTTAATCCTCCCAGATCCCACATGGACTTGGGTATTCTCCCGATGGGAAGACAGCAACAATAATTACTGTGTCAGCACATATCCTTGGGGAACTATGGGAGGGTAACTGCTGTGCACTGCTAAGGAACAGGGAGAGCACAAAGAACTTCTCTGGGCTCACACTTTCCACAGCACCTAAGAACTGAAGGGCTGGAAAGAGCTCCAAGAGATCCTTCCTCTTCCACCCTGTGGCAGAAATGAACCCATCTCCAGACATTTACCCAGTCTGCTCTCTCAGCATAGCAGGGGTTTGAATGCCTGCTTAGGGAAATGTCACAGCACCCAAACATGTTTCCAGTGTGAGGGAAAATGATTTCCCCAATATTTAACCTGAATTGTTTGCCATACTGGTTGAAGTGCAGAATTCTGCAGCCCCATGGAGCAGGACTTTACCTGGGATAGCAGTGTTTCCATGATGGAGCTGGCCAGCTGGGAGTTCCTGCGAAGGACATCATAAAAACCCTGGAGACAGGAAGGAAGGACAAGTTGGCTGACACAGCAGAGAAAATGAACCACAGGCATAAGAAGTTGGCGTCATAAGATTGCAAAGACACTTTGGCACCACAAGGAACCATGAGGAAGTAACAATGTACTCAGTGTAAAACTCCATACCTGGCAAAGCAAAGGCACCACAGAAAGAAGGTATGAATCAGAAAAAGTATGAATTTCCTCACAGGGGCCCTCTCACAAGCTGTATCTCCCTAGCAGCGGTGGCAGCAAGCCCAGAGTGACTTTCACTGCTATTTAACACAATCACAAATCCAACTTCAAACTGTGAAACCCTGCTTCAAAGGCAAAACAAGCCAGTGGGGAAACTGTAGGAGGCAACAGATCCTGCAGACTGAGAAAACTCAGAGGATGGATAAAGCAACACAAGTTTTCTAGCAACAGTGACGAATACACCCAGAACTTACAGCTCATCAAAGGTCAATCTAACCCAAGATAAGGAAACAAAACCTCTCTGACTGGTACAGGTTTGTTTTTTCTCCAGGTGGTACCCCATGGTTATAACACAATCTAAGATATGCACCCAAAAATGGCCCTTTATAACAGACCTATCACAACAGACCTAAGGACAGCCAAGTTTTACAGAAACTTGGAAAGGAAAATGAGAAAAGACAGAAAAGAAGTTTCTCCATACTCCCCAGACAGGGTTTTCTTTGGAGCCCATAATTAACTTTCAACAGCTCCACATCTACCCAATGCCTGTTATACCACTCCTCCTCACAGGGCATCAAACATCCTTCCCATTCCCTAGGCCCTACCACAGCAAGACAGACTTTGACACATTTTTGCTCTTAAACAATGCATGAGCTGAAGAAGATACATCAACGTGTCTTTGGGTGTATAAGGGTTAAAAAAAACAGCAACAGAAGGAGTGAAAACGTGTTACACATGTCCCATGAAGAACAAAACTGAGCTGAAAGGCTGTTTTTCACAATAACATGACTGTTATTTACCTGAGGCTAGAGAAGAATCAGACCACAGAAGAGCTTGTGGCTGTTTAAGAGACAGAAGAAACCATGTTTACCTCATATAACATGAGCCGAACGTCTGCTTGCTGGCTCAAACACCGCCTCAGGCTGCCCAGGATTTCCAGGCAGAAGGCCTCATTAGCTGCAGAATTATAGCAGGCATGAACATCTGCCTGGACCTGAGAAGGAACATTAGTCAGTTATACTGGTTACAATGTCACAACACAGGAGCAAGGTGGTAAGGGTCTGGCCCCTGAACAATCACTGAGGTAGTCCCGGTGCTGCCAGGATCCTCATCATTGTCATGGAGCAGTGGGAATGCTCCCCAGAGCACTGGTGCTGTGAGAGAGAATGGCTCTGAGAAGCAACATCTCTAGGCCAGCTTCTTTTTGCACATTGCACTTCCTAAAGCTCTCCTTACATGAAGGAAATCCTCGCTGGATTTCCAGCACTAATCCTTACTAAAGCTGTATTTCCATTCTGGGGGAACACTTCCCTTTTGAGTTGTTTCAAACAGTGAGTTTTAGACACCAGACTGTCTCACATGGCCACAGAACAGCACTCACCTGAGTGGCACCAATGGCCTGGCTGCACTGGGAAGAGGACAAGCTGCCCAGAACCTTAAAATTTCTTAACAGGAGCAAAAAGCCAGCGACTGCAGCTTTACGAGCATCGAGCTGCCTGGGAATTGGGACAGGAAAGAGGGTTATGTAAGGAAACGTGGAAGCAAGAAGCTCAGAAGCACATCAAATATCAACTCAGAAATGAAAAAAGGGCCACAAATACAGAGTGACTGGGCCCTGTACAACTGTATTTCCCAAAAGGGCAGTACAGTCCCAAGCAGTCACGAGCTGGGCAGTTTGCTGGAAACTCCCCTGCTCTACACACTCACAATATTCCATCTCCTTTCTGTCCTACAATGCTTGCACTCAGAAAGAGCCCAGGCCAAGTCCCAAGTATTAAATATCCCTTGAAAGCTAGGAGAGTGTCACAGACCTCAGAATTGGAAAATTCCTAATAAAAACCTGGTGTTTTGCTTTACTCATAGAAACGACAAGTCTTTCCCAAGACCAAGTCCCTTGCTTTGAAAAATAATCTTAAATTTGGAATTCTATATTCATAACCAGGCAGCCACTGGCCAACAAAATCCAGTCTACAATCACAGCAGGATTTGCTGGTTTGCTCAAAGCATGACCAAGACAACACCTTGTAAGGGATCAGAAGGAATGTGGCAGCTCAACATTCTGATCAGTGGTTCCTCCCAGACCCTCCCTGGATATATTCAGCTGTGCTAGACACATGTTGGAATTGGTTTTAATTTTGCCTATGTATTTGGAGTTTCCAACAGCTTTCTGAACTTGCAAAGCCCATTCATTCAGATGGAGTTGGAATTTGTGTCTCAGTTCAGTGGAGCTGTGACTGTACCACAATTCCAGGCTAAAGGGACAGGAGATGTCACTATCCAGTTATGGGAAGAACACTGTAAGAAGACATTTAGCCCAAAATAAAAAATACTTCTGCTCCAAAACCATAAATGAGTTGTAGAAATTTTTTCAAAGAATCCTCTCCCCACCTTACCTGGAAAAGATAGCTTTTTGGAGAACAAGTATCAGGGAGTCCCTCACTGACATGCTGACTTTTAGCAGAGGCTGGAAAGGAAAATAACCTTTGGAGAGAAAAGCACTAAGGCATGCCAAGCCCTTGGGGCATATGAGCTCATCTTCCTCAGGCCCATCTGGCCCTGCATTTCCAGTACTGTCATCAGTACAGTAGGAAGACCAAAACATTTTAAAATAGACAAGAAAACCCATAGAGCTGTGGCAGTGAGACACCTCAGAAGGTTACTGAGGACACAGTGTAAGGGCTTAGGAAAATAACTGTTATCCCCAGGTTGGACAAAGCAGGTGAAAGCTAAAACACCAGGGCAGTATCTCAGCCCAGGCAAAGAGGAATACTGACATGGAGCTTGGAAGGAGAAAAATCAACGTGACAGCTACAGCTGTTCAGCTAAACACTGTAGATTTAATTTTCTACAGGGTGCAGCATCTGGGGATCTTCCAGATGAAAGGTCAGCACAGAGCAGTTTTGGTCCTGTGCCACACCACACCATATGCTTTTTCCTAGAGGGCACATGCAAATCCATGCTTGAAGAACAGTTCCATGCTACACCAAACAACCCACAGCAGAGGATGAAGGCTTATTTCATGAGGAGGGTTATCAGATCATGCATATAATTGTGGCCCAGAGCTGTCACTGCAACAAAAGTAGCAAGATCCATGGAGAAATGCAAAGCTTTACCTGTACTGCCCGGAGAAGCCCTTGCACTGTGTCAATGGGCAGAAAGGACAAATTGTCAAAGGTCTCTGTGACTTTGGAGGATGAAGTCTGAAGCACAAGAGGAGCAGACACAACAATATTGGACAGCAAGTCTGAAAAATAAAAGGACAAAAAGAACAGCTGATGCCAAGGGGCCAGAAAAGCCTCAGCAGAAGATGTCTGTAGAGCTAACAATTACAGACTAATCAAACACCTTCCATGACACAGAGAGGTCATTGACAAACTGAGTCTGCTGCAGACACCAAGCACTAAAAATGCTCCCAGCCCAGCTGAAGGGCCTCACCCCACCAGAGGGCACTGAGATGCAAGGGAAGAGGCTGCAGCACTGACATCCCAGCAGCCCCAGTGGCTCCCAAGCCCAAGGACGAGGAGAAGGCAAGGCTGGGAATGTGGAAAAGGCAACTGACTGATGATTCTGATTTTCTGTGCGTCAGCTGTTCCATGGCAACTGCCTGCAAACATATTTTTCACCTGTGATGAATACAAGACAATCTGATGCAGCTGATACCTCAGTCAGAGGAGAAGGAACAACTGATTTTCTTGGCTTCAGGTCACTTCAGCAGGCACTTCAGAAACCAAATCCCCTCCTGGGCTGCATCAAAAGCAGCTTGGCCAGCAGGTTGAGGGAGGGAATTCTCCCCCTCTACTCCACTTTGGTGAGAGCCCCCTTGGCGTACTGTGTCCAGCTCTGGGGCCCTCAGCACAAGCAGGACAGAGACCTTTGGAGCAGGTCCAGAGGGGCATAAAAATGCTCAGAGGGCTGGAGCTCCTCTGCTATGGAGATGGCCTGACACAGTTGGGGCTGGTCAGCCTGGAGAAGCCAACTTTGGGGAGACCTTGTTGTAGCTTTTTGGTACTCAAATGGGGTTTATAACATGGGGACAGACTTTTTATCAGTAGTTGTTGTGATAAGAGTAGGGCTAATAGTTTTAAACTAAAATAAGGTAGATTCAAAGTGGATATAAAGAAGAAATTTTTTACAGTGAGGGTGGTGAAACGTTGGCACAGGTTGCCCAGAGAGGTGGTGGATGCCCCATCCCTGGAAACATTCAAGGTCAGGTTGGATGAGGCTCTGAGCAACCTGGTCTAGTGGAAGATCTCCATGCTCATTCCAAGGCAGTGGACTAGATGACCTTCAAAGGTCCCATCCAACCCAAACCAAATTCTGTGATTCTAAATGAGTTTTGAGGAGCTGTGTTGTGACTGTCCACAGAGCAGAGCACATTTCTCTCTCTTTTCTGTTACCTATGAAGTGGCTGACAGGAGATGCTGCTTTTGTGAGGACTCTGTTCAGGACCTGCTCAAGAATATCACTTCTGATGGGCTCATGAACCTGAATGAGGAAGAATAAATAAAAATCAAAACCTTTAAGATATTCCTGTACTTCACAGCACAGGCATTGTACAAAGCAAATCCAGATCTGACACATAAGCAAGGATGGTCACCAGAAGTCCCCTTTCAGCTAAATCCACACAGAGTGATTCAAATTTCATCCCAGCAAAATCAGAACCAGCCCATCAAGGCACACAGAATACACTCAGAACATAATGGTTCCAATCATCTGTGGGATCAAAATTTACCAGTTTGGTGAAGTTGAATGGGTTTCAATCCCACCTTGTCAGATTTTATTTGTACCTCTGAATTTCTCTACCTCTGCAGTTTCTTGGAAACTGTAATACAGTTTATAATAATAGGGATTACACAAGTATCATGACAGCTGTAACAGATTAAAATTAGATCTTCATGAGGATGGCCTCTTCCAGCTGGAAAGGGTCAAATAGGAGACAAAATCAAGTATTGTTTGCTGAACACTCACAATGGATATAGCAGGCAAGGTTTTGACACCGTTTACCAGGATAGAATAAGAACAGAATTGTTCTCCCCCCACCAAAAAAAAACTTCTCCAAAACCTACATTACCTTGAACGTTTCCAGCAGGATACTTGCTCCCAGTCTGCAAGCCTGCTGGGCTGGCATTTTTGAAAGGCCATAACTGTTATCAGCAGCTTTTCCTCCAAAGGGCTTTTTTGGTTCATAGGATTCCATTAGGCTGAAGCCAAGATCCACCAGGCCCTGAGTAACATGGTCCCAACCAAATGCACTGGGGAAAACATTAAATATATGAGGAAAGAAACAACTTAGTCATAGGAAAGTTTGGATTAGAGCTGAGGTACAATCTTCTGCAGTCATTCCAGGGTCCAAAGCAGCAGTGAGAGAGACACTTGATGACAGCAGGGAAGATGACAGCCCTCACAAGCCTGTGACTGTCCTTAGGCTCAGGGACAGATGCTCAGCACATCTCTGCAGTCCCAGTTCTCCATCAGAATTCCCTTCCAGCCCAAAGGTTTTCTCTCCATTGGGAATGACATTCCCTCAGGTCTGACCTCAGCATAACAGCAGGCTACAGCTGGGATGCACAGGTACCCTACTGATGGCAAGATCTTCAGGTTGGAGAAAAAGAGAAGAGGAATGCCTCCCATCAAACTAAAGGACAGCTGGTGACAGACCAGAGCTATCCCACAGGATGTTTAAAGGACTAACCAGTGAACCAGATTAAACAGTGAACCTACTCCTCATCCCTTGATCAGAACACAAACTACAGCCAGCAGCATGACTCACATTGCAGATTAGGCCCTGATCAGTTTAGTCCTTTGTACCACCAGAGCCTGAGATTTGAGGTAGAAGGAGCAGATTTATACAGCCACGTTGTTGTTTTTTTTTAATTCGCTAATATAAAACTAGGATAAAACCTTTGGATTTTGACACTGATCCCTGCCAGCACATGGTCAGAAGTATTTAGCATCCCAGAGTGTTTTAACAAAGCTGAAACTCTCCCCATTTCTAAAGCCCATTGAATGTTCTGCAGCACGTGGCTGCAACTCACCTATTTTTCACCACTTCCAGAATGACAGCGGTTATATCATATTGTTGAGGAAACAAATCCTGCAGAAACTTGGAGGCCTGGAGGAACTGCAGGTCCTTGCAGCTTCTTGTGATTGATGTTTTCAAGAAATCAAATATCTGGAACATAAAATCATTACGTGTGAGGAAATGATCTTTGAAATGGGACCTGTATAATCTTGGGTACGTTCCAGTAGGAGCACCAGCCAGACACAAGTTCCACTACAGCCTGCCAAAAATCTTAACTCACTTCTTTGTCAGGACAAATACACCAGTCTCATTAAGTGCCTCAAGGAGGGTGACTTGCTGCCAGATGCTCTTCATGTGGCCACCACAGAGCCAAAACATTAGAAAAATAGACTGCTTTTCTTCTCATCCTACAATACCAACCCACAGGAATCACTGCTCTGGAAAATTGTGATATTGCTCTGGGGTCTTTTACAGTGTTCAGTAAAGTACAGCATACCAATGATCTAACTGCCTACCCATGAGCATCCTGAAACCATTTTGAGCCTAATTCTGATGGGACTCTGACCTAACCCTGCTTCCTTTCCTTTACAGGGAGTGCAGAGTGCATCCCCATGGAAGCTTTCAGCAAGCTTATCAAGCACATACCTGCTCTTGCAGTCTGTGTTTTACAGCAACTGACAGCAGAAGAGCCACACTGAAGGGACACAGGGCTCTACCAGGGTCCTTCTGTTGCTCAGTCTAGGAAACAGCAAGGAGCAGTGAGAAAACTTGTTATCTTTACTGAAACACCCTGGAAATTCAGGCAGCCATCAAGCACATGTCTCTTCAAGCATATCACAGCACTCGCTTAAGAGAACATGACTGCAATCATAAAAATTATTAAATCCCTTGGCCAGATAATAAATTAAGTTTTTAAACTTTACTTCAGTATTTCAAGAGCAGTGGCTGCTCCATCTCTGCCATACCTTCAGATGTCTAATGAGCTCCTCGCCCAGGTCCTGGTCCAGGTTGATGACAGACACAATGTGGAGGATAACGGTGCCTTCCACGTGGCGGAGCTGGTCCAGGGGCATTGTGGCCACCTCAAGGTCCACTGACCTGTAAGTTTTACCAGGAAATAAAAAGCCATCCCGAGCCAGAAATCATTCCTTATGGATCAAGAAGGATGTTCTTGTACAAAGTTTAGCTGTTCTAATCCAAGGAGCCCTGGGCAGGAGCACTGTGACTATAAATACCCAGGTGGTAAAGAGAGGGGTGAGAGAGCAAGAACTTACTCTGGAACCCTCTGTTCTTCCTTCTGTCTCTTATCCAGCTGATTGAAAAAACTGATGATTCCTTCCAGAACAGTCTTCTTACTGCCCTGCAAGGCAGGACATTATATTAAGCCATTGCAGGCCTGCAGTGTCCCAGACAACAATACTCAATTCCCACACCTATCACAAATCTCAGGGTATCCTTCATTTCCCTCCATAAATTGCTAAGGCAGGTGAGCACTCCTCTATGGCCCATTTCCAGATTTCCAGTTTTCATATTTCTTTTGACTGCATTATAGAATAACTGGAAGAAACTCAAGCTCTCAAGTGTTCTGATTGTCTTTTTTTTTTTAGTTGTTATTAATTAGAAAGGATCCTTTATGTTTTAATCAATTGGGAAGGCTTTCAAATTTCTAACCTTAAATCCAACAATACATTTTGGCCAGTGGACCCAAACGACCCTCTATAACACACATATAATTTGTCTTTGGATCATTTTGGCATTGACTTGGTCACAGATGAAGCAAGGAAAAGAGCCAGATCATCCTGTCAAAGGGCAGAGCCGTTCCTGGCAGTCTCTGCTCTGGAGAAGAGCACAGGAGATGACACATCCCCAGTACAAGTCAGACTACAGCCCCAGTAGACAATCACAGTGCATGAGCTATTATTGTAGCATGCAGATCACAGAGAGTGAGCAAAACCACACTGAAAAAAACCCCAATCCTCTCTGCTGTCTGCTAGCTCTGTGCTCATCCCTTATTTCCCAAAGGTTTGCTTCTCTTCCCACAAGGAAAACCAAGTTCCCATCTTTCTCTGAGCAATCAGCTTGTTCAGGCTAGAGGGAGTTAGAGAAAGTGATGTTCTGTTGTGCCCCTACAGCGTGGTTTGGGAGCAATCAGAATCCCTGCCAAAATCCAGACTACAGATCACTCTGGACATTTTCTTTCTGTTGGACTAAACCTGGGAGAAATCCAGCTCCCATGAGCTTTTACCTTTGCAGAAAGCAGCAGCAGCTGATAGACCAAAGGGGGGATTTCCTGCAGGTCTAATTTGGAAAACATCCTAAGGACCTTTTCCACCACAAACTGCAGCTCCTCTCCTGATAGTGGAATATCCCTGTCGAATCAAAGAGTTTTTTTTCATAAATTTATCTGCCACAGCTCACTCACACATGGAATAAAAACAACACCACCATGGCCAGATGTGTTTTGCATCCAAATCTGGTGTGGATGCTCACTGACCAACTACCCATGGTGCTTTGCCTGGTATAGTCAGACCTCCTATTTGTATTTGCCCCAGACTGGTTATGAAATAGGACACAGACAGAACCATGGCACAAGTGGATGTTGAAGAGAAAAATAATTACCTGAACATGTTGGCAAGATGTATTACACACCGAGGATCCCACCTGGTAAAAAAAAGATATGTTGGAAGCTTGAGAGCAAGCTGGATTATCATTGAGCTCTTCCCTCCTACACAATTATTCAATGTCACCATTTCCCTGTCACATTCTGATACTAAAATTAGAAGCCAGATTTCCACCAGAAACCATCACCACCAATCTAACCACCCACATTTCCATACTTCTGAAGTGCCTGGCCCCTTTAATAATAGATGCCAGAAAATGAATAAAAACAAGCACTTCCTGAGACCAGTTCATGCAACAGTCTCACAAGATCTGGGAGCAGGCTGCTCCCTTGCTTTCCCAGCTGGAGAAGACACTGCCACAGGGGGCACAGATTCAAGGATGACAGGACACACAGCCCACAGTGATGCCTTTTTCCAAGCACAATGTGAAACACAATGTTTTGCCACTAACCAAGACCTGCCAGACATACATACTTGCTGGAGCAGAGGGTATTTATCAGCTGTTTCTTAAACTCTTCCCCATTCAGTTCACCTGAAAAAGCAAAAGTCTTAGGAGCTGATTCCAGAGGAAGGGAGGACAAGCTGCAGAGAAGGAGCTGATAGGGGGTTACCTTTCCCATAAGCCAGGTTTTCCTTTGAACTGGCCAGGGCCGTGAGAACAGTGGAAAACAGCTCCAAGGATTTCCCGTTGGTCAGGCTGCCCCCTTTAATGACATCCACAAACAGGCTGGCAAGCTCTGCCAAGGCGTGGCCTGGCAGCTGGCGGGCCTGGGAGAACATACAACAGGAGAGTGCCTGAGGCAGTGCACAGAATTCCACGTGCACATCCAAACTGTCACCAAAACCCGGCAGAAGACAGAATTTCTTACAGGGAAACCCTCCCTTAAAGGAAAAATTCAGCCCTGAGATCTCTGTTTTGCACTGCTCTTTACAGAACACAGCAATAAATCAAGATTATGTGATTATAGGTTTAGAGTTTTGAGCCTAAGATTAAATATCTAAAGATAATCAAGTTCACACACAGAGCCAATTCCGATACCAGCTAATTTAGTCTAGGAAAGATCCATGGAAAGGATACAACTAATTTTCCTCAGTGGCTCAGTGAAGTATCTCAATTTACATGTGAAATTATACCCAGCAGAGCCCAGGACAGCCAGCCCAAAGGAGCTTTACCTCCAGCATCAGCAGTCCTATGATTTCAGACACCTTGCCCAGATGCAGGTCCCCTGACTCCACTAGTGGGACGCAGTGCTTGTACACCTGGAGTCTCCTGAGAACACCGCTTCTCTGGGAACAGGGGGAGCCTTGCAGCAAGCAAACAGAGGGACACAGGTGGGGAGAAAAGTTATGCAAGCAACATGTTGCTAAACAACAGGAAATCAGGAGGGACAAACTGTCACCTGGCTGCAACTTCCCATTTTACCTATCTGACAAAATAAATAAAAAAACCCAGAGAACAGGAAAGGAAATACTTGGATAAAACAGTCGGGCACCTTGTTAACACATCCTGTGGTTCACTCAGCCTGCAGCCAGAGATGAGGAAGTGTCACAGCTGGGAGAAGAACCAGCTTGGCAATTGGCTCTCACCTGGCCAGCTCAGCGCTGCTGCAAGCCACTAAGGGCTCTCAAGGGCAAATCACACTTACCACGGGCTGTACCCAATCCTAGTCCAGTTTGCCATCTCCCCGCAGGTATTCAGGCTGTCGTGTTTCCCTGTGGCAGCCCTGACGAGCAGTTTCTGGCCACAGGTGACACTTCCCTGTGCTGCCGAGCACGGGCTGGGCCCCCCGAGCGCAGCGAACACATCACCCACCTTTGAAAATGCCCCTCAGCAGAGCCGCCGTCTCCCTGCCCTTCAGGGCCTGCCTGGTCACCATGTCGCCCAGCTGCAAGAGAAGGGCAGGCATTGCCGTCTGGCAGCATTTGGCACCGCCGCTCCCGCCCGGCCCCGCTCCCCGCGCACCTCGCCCTCCGTCAGGCTCTGCAGGGCCTCCTGCAGCCGCTCGGGGCCCTGCTCGGCCGCCAGCGACAGGATGCGCTGTGCCATGGGGCCGGGGAGCGCCCGGCAGCGCCGGGCCGCGGCTCCGAGCTCCGAAATTCCCGCCCGGAAGTGCCCGCGCGTCACCCGGGGAACAGCGCCCGCCCCCGCAGCGCGCTGCCCGCGGGGCCGCGGGTTCGAGTCCCGCGCGGGGAGGCAGCGTGCGCGGCGGTGTCACGGAGTCACGGAGTGGGTCAGGCTGGAAGGGACCGCGGTGTGCCACCTGCTCCGGCCTCCCTGCTCGAGCACCTGGCACAGCCCTGCAGCCCGAGGGTGCTGGAATATCGCCAGTGAGGGACGCTCCGCGGCCTCTCTGGGCAGCCTGATGCGGTGCGCGGTGGAAATGTTCCCGGGGTGGGGTGCAGGGACGTGGGGTGCACTGCCCGGGGTGCCGGGGCATCCTGCACAAAGTGCCCATTCAGCGCCAGCCCGCATCGCCAGCGAGTGCCGCCCACGTGGGGTTCAGGGGCATTGGAGTAAACCCCTTAATTCCGGGGGACACGAGGTGCGCCCTTGGCGTACCAGGAGCTGGAGCCCGCCTTTAAGCAGCGGGATTTGGCCAAGGGTCCGGTGCCAGCACGGCGTGGGAGCTTTCGCAAGCGCCCGCTCACGTGGAGCGGGAGCTGGAGCTGCTGGGCGAGGGGAGCGGGTTGGACATGGGCTGTGGGCAGGGGGATAACCACAGCTGGAGCAGAGCTGTGCCTAGGGATCTGTCACAGCACATCGGGGTGGGTCCCCTTGAGACCCGCTCACCCCGGACAAAACACTGCTTGGTGATGCCGGCGTGGTACATGTGTCTGCAAAGCTGTGTCACCTGCGATGACCACGCTGGCCAGGATGCCCAGGTGCCTCAGGGATCGCAGGTTCTCTCTGGCACCCCAACAGAGCATGATTGGGCCTATCTGGAAAACCCCTTGCTGATGATGTACCCCTGTTAGGCACTGTTTTGTGCTGAGCTGTGCACAAATGTCCAACGTGCTGTAGGAGGGAGCTGAGCCTTGCACCAGGGCTGTGGCAAGGGGATGGCAGGGTTGGGGGTCTCCTCTGAAGAGCAGTGCACTGCCTCAGGCCACATTGGCATTGCTCAGGGTTTTGGCACAGTCCGAGTTTTCCCTCAGCAGCACCCCAGCCTTTCATCTGGAGTCTCGTGCCTTTCTCCTCTCTCCCTCACATCGGGGTCTCAGCTGCACTTGCAGGACAGCCCTGTGTGGAAACCAAATCCGTAAATCCCAGAGGCATTACAAAACATGCCTTGTGTAAGCCCCTTCAGCCCTGCTCTGGTGCTTAGCCCGGCCCTGCCACCTCCCCAAAATCCTCATCATGGTAAGAGCCTGGCCAAGCTCCTCTCCTGGGCTTGAGCACAGCTCCATCCTCTCCACATCTTCACACAGCTCCCACAACCCTTAACCCAAAGAATTAAGGCTGCAAGGGCTCTCCTGCCCTATGTAGCTTCAGCATGCTGGGGCATCAAAGAAAACCCATTTTGCCATCCTGCTGCACCCACATGTGGACTGAACTTTGTTTCTGCCACATCCTGGGGCATCTCCCTGGGGCTGGAATGGGTTCCAGTTCCCAGAGCTCCAAGCAGTCAATCATCACTTGAGGGCATTGTAGAAATTTTGCTTGTGTCTTTTTTTTTTATAAAAGCTGAAAGGGGCCTTGTATGTTTGCTGGTTTGGGAGGCCTCATAGGGGAGGAACTGGAGAGCCCCAGGAGCATCCTCTGCCACAGACCCTGCCCACACGGCTGGATTCACAGCAGCATCTTGGCAGGGTTTTTGGGGCAGAAGCTGGGGAAGAGACCTGTCCTGCTCACCCCAGGGAGCCTGCTGGGATGGCAGGCTGCCCACCACCTGCCTCTGCCCCTGCCCCGTGCTAATGAGCGAGTTACACAACAAGGAGCTTTTATACTTTGTTAATCGGGTCCGGCATCCAGCCCACCTCTCCACGCACGCCCCGGCTGCTGGTGGAGCCCCAGCTCCCTCCTTCCCTCTCCTCAGCTGCCTTTTGTAATGTTTTAATGGGGTTTCTTTCCTGAGCTGGGCTGACTTAATTACAAAGCTGCAGTGAGTTGATGCCTTGTGACGGTCTAATCCCAACCCGGTGACTCTACAAAGCTTTGCCCAGCTTCCTTGCTGCTCCACTCCGGCCTCGCCAGCCCTGCTTCCCTCTCAGCTCCGTGCACTCGCCTGCTGAGGACACTTCAGCTCTTCCTCCTCCTGGTGAGTATCCAGGACATTTTTCAGCTGGAAGAACTGCGTTGAAGACCATCAACCTCACTCGATCTGGCACCTCCAGGGCTTGAATTGGTTTTGATGCCTGGAACAAGGGGATGCCTATGACTTTCCCAGGAGGTGGAGGGAAAGAGGATGCCCCTGGGGAATGGGTGAGCTGGAGCCAAGCATCCCTCACACAGCCTGGGCTTGGAGCTGCTGCTACAGCCAGGCAGGGGTAGATGCTGGAGGCAGGATGAAGGCAGCCCTCCTCCTCGTGGATGGGAACAAGGTGTTTCATCCAGACTGCCTTGGAAAGATGCTGAGAGGTTTACAGTCCAGCCTTGCAGTTGGTGGAGCAGTGAGACTTGACAGTTTGGGAAATATTTTGGGGATGAGTATTTATTTTGGTAATATTATTTATTTTGGTAGTAGAAATAAAAGGATGAGCTGGCTGCCTGGCCAAAGTTGGATTGCTCGCCTCTGCCAGTGGTCTGAGACCACCTGGTGAGGGCAGGCTGAGATGCCCCAGCCCAAAGAGGAAAGGCAGAGGGAGAATAACATATGAAGGTATCAGATGATCAATACACAGATTTTTAAGCTGCTTTTGCAAACATCCCTGGTGTTTCTCCAGGCTGCTCAGCCTCCTCGGGCAGGCAGAGATGCAGGCAGTAGGTGATGGAGCTGACGAGCATTGGGGATGTCCTCTGGACACCCACTTCTGCCCCCATCTGTGCAAGCTGTGCAGAAAATGGGGCATAAGGGGGGCCGTGGAGACCATTTGGATCTGTGCTGATTCCTCCTTCCCTCTGCCAGTGTCCTGCTGCTGACAGAAGACAGAGGACAGCATGTCTGCAGTTGTGAGTACTGTCCCCACGCTGCCCCATCCTCTGGGCCCTGAGTGCCCTCCATGGAGCTCCTCTGGGCCCTGACTGCCCTTCATGGAGCTCCTCTGGGCCCTGAGTGCCCTCCCTGCAGTGCTGGCTGGGGTGCACAGCGTGCACCTTAGTCCGAGCAGCACACAGCCCATCCCTATCCCGCTGCACCCCCTTGGGTGCACGTGTGGAGCCTCTCCCCTTCCCCAGATCCCCCAAAGAGACTTGCGGTGGGGCAGGGAGCTGGGGGGCAGTGTGGGCAGCCCCCACACGCTGTCCTCCCCGCAGACGGGCACGTTCCGGATCGTGTCGGAGGAGGAGCAGGCGCTGCGCTCCAAGCTGGAGCGCCTCACCACCAAGGACCACGGCCCCGTCTTTGGGAGGTGCGAGAAGATCCCCCCACACACCCTGCAGAAGGTGAGGCAGCTGTGGGGGAAGGAGCAGCCCGAGGCTCCTGCTCCTCAGGGGAGACTCTCGACTGTCTCTTGCACTGGGGGGGATGCGCTTACCAAAATATCTACAACTGGGGATTGAGTGACCCTGCCCTCCCTATGCTGGGATGCTGCAAGCAGCTGTACTGTCCTCCCCAGTTTTTGGGTGCCTCCACGACCCCCGGGGTGTTTTAGCACGCCCATCACTGGGTCCCCTCTCTGCTCCCCCCAGGCAAAGGATGAGCTGAACGAGACGGAGGAGAAGAGGGAGGTGGCGGTGAAGGCGCTGCGGGAGCTGGTGCAGGAGCGGGCGGGCGGCGAGGACGTGTGCCAGAAGGTGGCCGAGAAGGTGCAGGAGAGGGACGACTCCTTCTTGCTCCGCTTCATCCGCGCTCGCAAGTTCGATGTCCACAGAGCCTACGACCTGCTGAAAGGTGGGGAGGGCTCCTGGGCTGTGGTGCTGGGTGAGGACGAGGGTACACATCCCCCAGCAGCTCCTAGCCCTGTGCTGGTGCTCCCTAGCCCAGACTGGGCTGTGCTGGCAGAGCAGGACCCTGACATGGGAAGGGATTGAAGGGAGGGGGTAAATAGAAAAAGTCAGGGTTTGAAGAGAGGGGGTGAATAGAAAAAGTCAGGGTTGAGGGGCTTGGAAGGAGCTGGGATGCAGAAGGAAATAAATGAGGGTGACACCAGGCATCCTGCAGCACCAGGACAGTCCCATTCCTTACAAGTTTACCCCCCAAAATGGAAAAAACCCTCACATTTGTTGATGGTTTGGTTCATGCAGCCAACCCAGATGGCTTGGGCTGCATCCCCTTGAGACCCCCATGCCCTACACTCCCCGCTCTGTACCCCTGTAAGGAGCCAGTTCTGCACCTCCCCACCCTTCTGTGCACTGTGCCTGGGGGGCTCTGCACCCCTGGGGCCCCTCTAGGCCTGGGGACAGGTTGGGGTGCTTGTGGCACCCTCTCCTCACACTGAGAGTGACCCATAGGGGATGGAGGGGGAGCAGAAGGGCACCGCAGAGGGGGGCTGCTGACTGGAACCTGCCTGGCTCCAGCTCTGCTCTGCTTTGTGTCAGCTTGGGGGATAATGAGTTGTAATTATCAGTGTTGGCTCTCAGACGAGCTGTTTTGTTTGCCTGTATTTTCCCAGGATGAAATTCCTTACTTTGTGCCTGCAGGGTGCCAAGAGAGGGTAGATGGGGGTTTTCACCCAAACAGGGAGGAAGGGGAGAAGGGAAATTAAGGGGGAAATTACTTCATCTACTTTTTAAGGTGTTGAAGAGAAAGCAGGTGTGGGAAGCTCCTGGCAAGGGGAGGGATAACAGCGAGCATGCTGGGGCTGGTCTGCTGCTGAGCTTCTCTTTCCCCCCTTGCTGGAGGAGACCTGACCCATGTGGGCCACAGGCAGAGCTTTCCACAGCTCTGGGGCTCTGACATCTCACCATCCCATCTCTGGCAGCTCCCCCAGCTTCCTGAGGCTGGGCAAGCAGCCAGTTTTGCCAGTTTTTGCCTCTCTCCAGGCTACGTGAACTTCCGCCAGCAGTACCCCGAGCTGTTTGACAACCTGAGCCCCGAGGCCGTGCGCAGCACCATCGAGGCCGGCTACCCCGGCATCCTGGCCAGCAGGGACAAGTACGGCCGGGTGGTGATGCTGTTCAACATCGAGAACTGGGACTACGAGGAGATCACCTTCGACGAGGTGAGCCCGGAGCTTTTGGGCTTGTCCCGCTCAGCACATCTGAGCACAGCCTCCTGACAGACGTGCATCCATCCAGCCACACAGGGGGAAGTAAATCTGTACCCTTTGCATTTATCCTTTGAGGGAGCCTGGGAAAGCATGGTCCACCCCAAAGGATGCAGTGCAAGATGGCAAATTCAGGGTGTGCATCCCCCAGCCCACGTAACATGGGCTGAAGAAAGACACCACACAATTAAATCAAGGGCAGAGGAGGAAACTGAGGCCTAGGGCATAGGAAGGGCTTCTTGGCGAAGAGCTCTTCAGGCATGTAACTCAAATCTTCTCCCAGTTTCCTTTTCTGCTCAGCTCTAAATCTGGGCTCAGTGTATCACTGATCCAGATCTGATGCTCACGACTTGAAAAGAGAATATGGTCACCCCCTCCCTGCTCTGAAATCTGGAGGCGCTGGCTGTGACAAGCTGGCTGGAGTCCAACAGATCTGGATAACTCCATGGGACTCTTCCTGAGTACCCCCTAGGGTCTATGGGAGGTGAGACCTCATACAAGACCCTGCGGTCTCTCCTCTCCTTTAGATCCTTCGTGCCTATTGCATTATCTTGGAGAAGCTGCTGGAGAATGAAGAGACCCAGATCAATGGGTTCTGCATCATTGAGAACTTCAAGGGCTTCACCATGCAGCAGGCGTCAGGGATCAAACCCTCCGAGCTCAAGAAGATGGTGGACATGCTGCAGGTGAGGTGGCAAAGTCTGCACCCAGCAGGGGCAGAGGGGACCCTGGGCAAGCAGGGAGCTCAGAGGCAGGGCTAGCAGGGTTTGGGATTGTCACCATGCTGGAACAATGAGAAAGCATAATGAGAGGCTGTTCCCCATCACCCTCTCCCTGCCCTGCCAGCTAATTGGCTTAATCCTGTGAAATTTTCCCCACCCCATCTCCCTGCCTTCTCAAATGCCTGACAGAAGCAGTATTACCACTCCTTGCAGCATCCTAGAGCATGGCCTGGAGGTCTTTCCTCATGAGCCCCTCAGCCCAGCCTGGTCCATGCTGGATGGAGACTCACAGGCACTCCGGGATTTCTGCCCTCGGACCAAATGCCAAAGGCACTTGGCTCTTCCCAGGAAAGGTCCTTCTCATGGGGTGGGAGCAGTGAGCTGTCTGGGAGGTGCTTCAGCTCCCTGGTACTCCTGAGGCTGGGATGGTTGATCCTCTGGGTCAGAACAGAGAAGGGGACATGGAGCAAGGAGAGCCATGGCAGTGCTGGTGTATCCATTGCTGCCTGCTCAGAACTGGGTGGACAGCACCATCTGTAACCATCTGTAACCATCTGTGTCTGGGTTTGGGATCCTAGGACTCCTTCCCAGCGCGGTTCAAGGCCGTCCACTTCATCCACCAGCCTTGGTACTTCACCACCACCTACAACGTGGTCAAGCCGTTCCTGAAGAGCAAACTGCTGGAGAGGGTGAGTGTGGGAAAGGGACCTGCAGGCAAGGGCACGTCCTTGGGTGAAACAGAACAGTTGGGAAGAGCCGTCCCGGTTCTCTGCTGAGGGTCACTGCCATCTGCCCCCAGGTGTTTGTGCACGGTGAGGAGCTGGAATCCTTCTACCAGGAGATCGACGCTGACATCTTGCCAGCAGACTTTGGTGGCAACCTGCCCAAGTACGACGGCAAAGCCACTGCAGAGAAGCTCTTTGGGCCTCGCATCGAGTCTGAGGACACGGCTCTCTAAAGCAGCAGCCTGCTGCCCTCCCCTGTGCCACAGCACCAGAGGTGGCCCTCTAACCCCAGCCACCTCCCTCCTGTAGCGTTGGTTGAGTGACTGCTCGTGCTGAAGCACCCTGGGGGTGCTGCCCCACGCCTGTCCCTCCTGTCCCCACTCCAGGCAGAGGGCTGTCCCTCCCAGGCACAGCATCCTTCCCTCCGGAGCCATGGAGAAAGGGGGCCAGCAGCCCTCTCCCACAGCCTTTCCTGGAGCTGTGAGGGGAGGACAGGAGAGTGTCTGCTCTGGGAAGGGAGGGCTACAGTGAGGGAGAAATAAAGAGTGTAACAGCAGAGCTCTGTGGTGCCTCATGGTGAGGAACAGGGGCACAGCTTTCTGGGTGCTGGCTGTGTTGCTGGTTCTAAGGAGACCAGGAGTGCCAGCATTTGGCAGGAGACCCCAGTCCCCTCATCACTGACTACACTTTGGCACCGGGACCAAGGATCATCTCCATCTCCCCTGCATTCCAGATCAAGTCCTTTTCTTGCCTGAGAAAGGGCCCCCAGTTCCTCACTACCTGCTCTAACTAGGGAAAACAGATGCAAACAAAAACCCAACCAGGGTCCCAGGTGGAGCTGTCTCTGCCTAATTCCTGCTTGGGTAGGGAGGAGAACAGAAGCTGCAGGAGCCTTTGGGACTAGGAGATAGACCCTCCTAAATCCTTCAAAAGCCTCAGCAAGGTTGTTTCTCCTAGCACTGCACTGTGAAAGGGATTTCATTCAGGGAAGCCCTACCAAAAGTCACCATGGAGGGCAAAGGCTGGCAGCTGTGCAGCAAACAGGCTGCACCTGACACTAAGTGCACCTTGCTCAGGTGGGGAGGAGGGAGGCATGAGTAGCTGTCCCAAGCAAGGGAGTCTGCTCTGATTCATGAGCCAGGCCTCTCCTCCAAAGAGCCAACTGGACACCTATTCCCAACTATCTCCTCCCTTGGCCAGCAGCAGGGCTCAGACAGGAACAAGTTCCCAGTCTGTGCCCAGGTTACCTTCTCCCTGAGCCTGTCCCCCCTCCCAGCTCCACATGGGCCCTTTTCATCAGCCAGGTCAGCCCCCCACCCGAGGCTGGCCGAGGTGGAGGGTGCTGACAAGAGCCACATTCATCAGGGCACTGGCTCAGGCTCAAACCAAACAGGACAGAGGCTCTGAAGCCGCAGGGAGGACAGGGCCTGTCTGGGGTTAGATGTTTGCTGCAGCCTCAGCTGCTTGGCGAGTCCATGCATGGAGAGCCCCAAAGCCTGAGGCTGTGCCAACCTTGTGCATGAGTCCAGAGACAGAGCAAAAGGCACTTCTGCACCTCCTTTGGCTCCTTTCTGTACCTGGAGCCATCCCAAGGAAACCACGTGTGACAACCCTGCAAGCATCAGGCCAGTGCAAACCCAACAGCACAGCTTGCCTGAGAGGCAGAGCAATTGCAGCTTGTGAAACAGAACAAGGGAAAAAAAAAACCATCCACACAGACAGGAGTATCACATTTGTGCCTCTGGGGTTTGGATTGGGATAGCCACAGCTCTTGGGAGGTGCCCCTGGCTGCTCACCACTCCTGTGACAAACTGTCAGCTTGCTTTGATGGGGAGACAGAGAGCAGCACAGCAGAGCTGGGAGCTGTGACTGAGCAAGGCAGGAAGGAGTTCTGAAGTGGATCTAACAGCTAATTCACAATGGCCCATAAATTACAGATGAAGGCCATTGTGTCCCACAGAGCACCCAGTCCAGCTGCCCCAGCAGGTCACCAGTGCCAGCGACCCTCCACAACTCCCTCCCTGGGCTGGAGGTAATAAATCACACAGTGGAGAGGTGCTAGGGTCAGGTGAGTAGTGCTTTTGTACACCCCAGGCTCGAAGATGTCACTGTCCTGGCCAGAGATGCTGGTTTGTGTTTCTTCTGCCAGCAGCTGAAAGCTTAGGAAATGCACTTGCTCTCACATAGGGAGAAATAACAGATGCTCTATTCCACTGGCAAAATCACTCTTTTTCAGTAGTTTCATGGCAGATGTGTTTTTTTAAAGCTGATGCTATACCCATTCTCCACCAGAGTGGCATCAAAGACCTCTTCTTGCCCAGAAGAGAAAAAGCAACCAGGACAGACCTGAGCACCATGAGTGCTTGTATCACCTTCCCCCCAGCCAGCTCCCCAAGCTGGGCCTCAGGGAAGACTAAGAGTCTCTGCCAACATATGGAACTTCACACACAGGCACTAGCTGTAGCACTGACTTCAATAAGTCCTTTATTTTTAAATAAAGAAACCCCACTGAATCAAAGATAACAAAATTACATTTTGTTTTGCAATGACTTCCATTTTACACCACACAAGAACAAAAATTAAAGAAAAAAATCAAAGACAGTTTAATATATATTTATATATAATTTTAAAGGTAAACATCAGCAGATATAGAAAAATTGCATTGCTAGTTGCAAATCATCTCCCCTGCAGCTCTCAGCTCCAGAGAATCTGACTCAGAACATGGCAGCAGGGAGGGTGTCTCAATATACAGGCTTCTTCAGGGCAGCATTTAGAGATAGTTACAGAATATAATTTTGCCAAATTGAAAATATTTTCATAGTCAACTGCTCACCAAGAACACTGGAAGTCACTCTGCCTGTTCTAACACAGCTGCATGAGAGAAACAAGGGCACAGGTCTCCTCTTCCCAAGCTCTTTACACACCTTTTTGGCTAGGAACTGTCAGAGAAAGAGGTTATGCTTTCTCTAGAAGAATGGCTAGAGATCTGTCACTGGGAATTGCAGTCAAGCTGTCATGTAACAATGAGACAATATGCCCCTTTGGAAAGTTGTTGACTTGGGCAAAGGAATAGGATTGGGTTATAACAAATACAAATGGGTTTTATTTGGCTTTTTTTTTTTGTATTTTAAAGACTTTTTAGTTGGCAGGGACCATGAGATGGGTCAACATCCCAGCAGAACTATAGTGGAGATCCAAGAAGAAAATTCTGTATCTCCTCTCTGGTCATGCAAGAACTTTGATTACAACAGGAGCTTGTCAGTCAGACCAAAGCAAGGGGGCTTTGTGCCACCTTGTACAGATGTTCAGGATAACTCCAGAAACCTTTCCAGCACAGCATGGGAAGCTGACAGCTACTTTGACTCATTGATGGCACTTGTGCCTAAGCTGCCCTGACAGCTGAGGAAGTCCAGGCCAGTGTCACTCCCACTGCCAGTGAGAAGAGGGTACAGTAACAGGGCACCCTCCCTTGGGCTGGTGCTGCTCTGAGGCATTCTAAGCTTGGAGAAAAATTCATAAAGTCCTCACACCAAGAAGGGCTGTTTGCTTTTCACCTAGAAGCCATAGGAGAGACACTGCTTTGAGTCACTGTGGCTCCAGCATCTTCCCAAATGAACCAACCCCCAGAAGGGATAGGGACACATGGAGTATGACTCAAGCCAGAAACAAGATGTTCTTTACAACAAGTGACTTACACAGGCAGCACTAGGCTCAGGCCTTCTCTGGTCTCACAAAAAAAGATTGAAGAATTTCATTAAGATCCAGAGAAGCATAGCATTTCCAGAAAAACTTGGAAGCAGTCCAGGTGACTAAACTGGCAATTAAGTCCTGAAGATGGTACTCTCTGCTCTTTCCTTTGAGATGTAGCCACTTGAGCAATTTACCTCCAGCTATGCCGCTGGAGTGTTAACAGACAAAAACTTTGGGATTGCAGGATAACAAGTCACACATTAAGCAAAGCAAACCCTGCTTCTATGACTCAACTCCTACTGCAAAAGGAGCAGAGAGTTGAAAGTGATCCACTGCCTATATACATTGTTATTTTCAGCCTTGAAACTGACTGTAGCCAGGTGTAGGCTGCCCACAAAGGTCCTTTAAGTCAGCACTCAGTTGTGCCCTGTGCATCACTGGTGTGCCTCAGTGTCTGAAAACTCATTTACCAAAAAGCAAAGCCCCAAAAGCTCTGACAGAGCTGTCACTGAAGTCTCTAGATATGCTGATGTCAGGGGAGGAGGAGGAAAAGGGCAAGGCACCACGTGTCAAAGGGCTGTGGTCTAGGAATTGTGACAGACCCAGGACAGATGACACACAGGTAACTTGGCTAAATTCAGTACTGGAGTTAATAGTTCCCAACATTTTTACTTAATGCCCTGTCTTTGTAACCCATACCTTCATAAACAGGAACTGCAGAAAAACACTCAGGAAAAGGATTGCAGGGAAGTTCACTGTTTGCCTTTATAGTGCAACTGCAACACTGCCAGACCCATCTGAAAACACCTTGATTTAGAACAAAGGGACTATTAAAAATGCTGGCAGAGCTCGTGTAGTGAAAGCTGAAGTTCCTTGTGCTCAGTCAGAGCAAGTCTGAGTTGCTTATTTACCATCTTCAGATATCTCCAGAAAAATGGCAAAGGTGATGGCTGGACCAGCCTAACCATCAAAGAGTAATTGTTCAGCAACTTGCTGTCTGATTGAGAGGGTCCTCAGGGCTCATGTTCAAGTGCTACTTACATTCAGTGATGGGGAAGGTGTGTTTACCATGAGACTACCCATGGAGGAGCTCTCCTAATGATTTTTCTAATCCCAGTTTGAAACTAAGCAGAGCACATGTCAGATTCACCAAGCTGTGATCTTGAACTGCTCTATCAGACCACACTGCAATGATCTTCAAGTGCACACTTCAGCAGCCTCATGTGTTTTGACAAGAGATGAAAGACTTCACCTCTACGACTGAAAAATTCAGACTGCATTTAAGGCTGGGTTCACTGGGCAAATAAAGACCACCTGCCCACATAACAAGAGTAGTATTGCCTTATTTTGGGAGGTAAGAGTATTTCAGATTAGGACTGGACAGTCTCATGTGTCACTAGGTATCAATTATCCATCATTGTCAGTAGCAAGATTTAATACATAATTTAGATAACATGAACTGCAGCTAAATTCTCTCCTCTCCTAGTTCCTCAAGACTTCTAAGTGACTGCTGCAAGTCTGACTACAAGTCTTGCTTTGAAAGAAGCATCAAATTTATTGAGATGGAGAGAACAGTTGTTTTTTTCACACTGCTTCCACCTACAGGCTTAAGCTGAACCTCAAGCTCCAGAAACCTTGCACAAAAAAGCCACAACAAAAGTTGTCCTTCCCCAAATAAGCCAGACTCAGTTAAGTCACAAGTGATTTGAACAGTTTTAGATTCAAGTGCAAAACCAGGGCAAAAGAGCAAGACAGAGACCCTCTTCTGTAGTGGAGAGTTTCAGAAAGTCCACAGCATTGGCACTTCTGCAGTATGAAGGCTTGGGTTGTGGGTAGGAAGGAGTACTCCTCAGAAAGGCTCTCCAAGTTTAAAGAAAAATCTCCACTTGATTAGAGAAAGCTACAGCTCCTGCTGCTTTGAGAATTGCCCAGTTGCTCACCTCATTTTGGGAGACTTAGACACCTAAATTTATACTGTATCTATTTGATGTGTACATGTGTTGTTTACACTTCACTTCTGCTAAAGCGAGGAGATATTTAAGTCATACCCAATGAATATTACATGAACACTACTTAAGCAAAAAAACTGAAATGTCTTTTATGACATACTTTAGTGATGCAGTATGAATAAGAACATAACACAGAGACAAGATATCCATCAGCTAAGAATATCCTTGCTAACTGATGCCCTAAAATAGTTCTTAAGGAACAGCCACAAGCACAGCCAAATCTTGCTGTAGCTTTACTTAGTTTCATCTTCTCTTTGAAGAAAAAAGAAGCCCAGATTTACTGACTAGGAGAATGTGCAGCTATCCACAGTTCATCATAGATCACAGGCCAAGGTGTTTGGCCTAAGGCAAATGAAAGGAATTTCCTGATATGACAAAGCATCTTTGCTACAAGAGTTAATTATTGCTTTATTAAAATGAAACTCCACCTACTAAACCTACTGAAGTTCAGGGACAGGGCAGTCCAGGAGGCTTGTTCCCCAGGTTTGTTGTTACCAGACTGAAGACTTGCAGCTTGTTTCACCCTTAAGCTATAAATTAAAGTGCCTGGAACACAGACCAAGGCTGAAGCAATAAAGTGCTGATGAGGGAAGTTGTGACAGGAAAAGAACTTCACTGACACTGCGATAAAGAAACCCTATGGATGGATTAATGACCCTACAATATTGAAAGAACAAACAATAAGGAAAAAAAAAAAGATTTTTACCACTAGTTTCAGTCTCCAGATTGTCATGGGACAACTTTCCTTTAATAACTATCTTGGCACAGACCACAGCTGCCACTTGAGGGAAAAGCACAGGTGAGTAGCCAGCTTTCCTGCAAACAGCTTTCACACTTCACTTTGCACATTAAAACTAGAAGGGGATGTCTGGTTGTAGAAAAGAAATTCTAGTGAGAAAGAGCCCAGTGTCTGACTGGAGCCAGTAATCCTACAGCATTACACAGATCTGGAAGTAGTCAGCCATGCAAAGATGTCATTTCATTTGCACAGGGCTGGGGACACCAGTTCCACATCAACTGTAAGGCAAGTCACATGTCTCAAACCCACCTGGAGCTCTGAAAACCAATGGGAAGCATTTTGGTATTATTTACCCTGACATAAGGGGAATAAATCTAAATAGATATACCCTACTCCTCACCAATTAATGCCTAAGAAAGCACAATAGCTCTCAATAAAATATTCTTTCAAGCAAATTGAGTTCACAGAAACAATCCTGCAGATTCTTAATCATGGGTTTCCATTTGGAAGCCAGAGCCAGCTTTAAAAAGACCCAGGTCAAACAAAGAATCCAGTACTGAAAAGATAACAGTATTTAAAAAGAGGCAAAGATGACAAGAAGATGACTGATCAGGTCCTGAAGTGAGAACATGTTTACATAGAAACATTAACTGGCATTACCAGGCTGCAGCTTTTCTCTACTTGGAGACGCAGCATAAAGCCACCCCAATCCACTCACGGCTCAAGCATGGAAAAATTGAATATTTTTAAAGTGATTCACTTGTGCAAGTGCATTCCTAGGTACTAAAAGGTTTCCCTTGAGATGGTGCAAAGCTGACACTACACTTGCAGTCAAGCATCTGTTTTTCTAAGCCACACTGTAGTGGCTTACAGACTGAACCACATGCTGGCTTGTGGCTTGGTACAGGGATTTTCCAGCACCCAGAGAGAGAAGAGAGCCACAGTTATCCCATCATCTACACCTAAACAAATGCTGCAGATCAAGTTTTTGACCAGCAGGTAAAGAGATTTTGACATGTGAAACTTCTGCTATATTAAAGCAAGCAGTCTTTAGCTCAGTAGCCCTGTAACAAGCTACAGACAGCAACCCAATTCTTCAAGCAGAGCAGTAAATTACAAATCCACGTGACTGGATATCCAAAGAGGCTCTGACCAGATGTTAACCTTTGCTTTAACTCAATTTTGGAAAAAAACACATGGTGATCAAACCCCAGCCATAGGATATCAAGGAGAATGGAAACCTGAAGCAGCAGGTGAGGGAACAAGATGTTCCCAAACAGAGATATACTGAAGTGATCCAGAGTCTTTGGGTTGATTACTCCTGGCCAGACACAGCCTGCTCAGCCTCTGAGCAGTGAGGCTTTGTCTTCTCCCACTGGCAGATGGCATTGGCATACTGCACCACGAGCTTATCCATCCAGGTAAGAGGTTCTGGGAACAGCACAGACCCCTCAAAAAATCCCAGGTGGCCTCCATGAAGGGGCAGCACATGCATGACATTCTCTTTTTTCTCTGTAAAAGAAAAAGAGGCAGAAAGTTCCAGGATAACATCTTCAAGCTGAGAATGAAAGCATCTTGAGCTGCCAGGACAAAGGCTGCCCAAGAGTAAAAAGAGGCAGAAAGTTCCAGGATAACTGAAGCTGAGAATGAAAGCATCTTGAGCTGCCAGGACAAAGGCTGCCCAAGAGATGCTGCTGACAGGGCCCTAAGAGCAATACCTGTACTGCTGTAAGAATGGTCATTCTTTAACAAATGATCACCTTTAACTCACATTCCCTGGAGCTAGGACTGTTTGCATCATGTCAAGCTGCACTAAGCTCTGACAGTGCATCAGCCATCTTGTTGTATGGACAGTGAAAAACTCTCTGTGCTTGTTCTGTCTGAAAGCAGCTCAAATTCTCTGCTCACAACCTCTGACCAGGAAAAGAATGAACCCTGTTTTCCCACCCTGTGCACCCACTCTCTGTGTGATGAAGCAGCAGCAGCTCCCTCTTCTGAGCTTCTAAGTGCAATTTATCTTTTTCCTTTTTTGAAGACAGACAGCTCCACTCCTTTCAAGGGAGAGATCCCAATTCCGTGCCAAGTGACAGAGCCATGCATGCACTGTCCCCATTTCATCAGCAAAGGGGGAGTTCATCTGTGCTTCATCCAGACTGTCACCACCACCCATCTTCCTACTAAATCCCAGTGAGCAAAGGAGCTGTGAGGAAATCTTTTTCATTCAAGAATGTAACCTGCTGCTATCAGCACAAGCAACAGGTGCCTGAAAGGACTGAAGCTCTTCCTGCTCAGGGTTAGCCTTGTTAGTTCTAGCAATTGGTGACTTAAAGAGGCTTAGCACACCTCCCACAGCATTACAGATGTAAGGAGGCAAGTCAAGCTGCTTTGAAATCAGGAATTGTGATGTGATAAGCAAGCTGTAGGTACATAAATGTGCCCAGCTGGAGGAGACTGTTTCAGCATACCTGAAAGAGCTCTTGGAATTGATAGAAGACTCTCATGAACAAGAGGGTCATCAGCAGCATTAACCAACAGAAGAGGAACATAGATCTGCATCAGGAAACATGACATGAAATGAAAAAACCAAAACAGAAAGGGGTTAGTATTTGAATGTCAATCTACCAACTGTAAAAGTATCTAAGCATAATTCAATTAAGATCTTATTTTAGAGTTAATTTTTTCCTCTAATCCAATTGTAAGAAAGAGGCAGACAGTAAACAGACTGAGTCCCCACTCTTAGAATTGAAACAACTGCACCCTTTTTTCGCTCTGCACTGCTTTGCACATCAGGCAGCTACTGCCAGCTCTGTTATGGACACCTTGGTTGAAGTCCAGGAAACTCCCTTGGAACATCTCCATTCTCTGGTTCAGTAGAAAAAGGAGAAATTGATCTCAGTTACACTTTGGCAAAACTTTGCTCAAGCATCTGCCTGTCAGTGTCCTGAGTCTCTTCCACAGAATCCAGCCAGCCTTTCTTGAAAGTACAGGCTCCATGCAGGCATGCATTTCCCACTTTATCCTTGTACACTCAGACCAGTTCAGCTGAGTGTGTGGCTTTGTCTCCATCTCTTGGGTGCTATCACCTGCCAGTGTTATATGCACTTAAGAGCCCAGAGAATTTAGCCCCAGTGTTTGAGGTAGCAAGATCTGAAATCCCACTCCAATATACTGTGCCTGATTATTTCTGAAAATCCCCTAAAGCATCTGCAGGTATCAACAAAAGAAACCACAGAGTATTCTCCTTCCAGTGCAAGAGCAGTCTGCTGCAAGGGCTTACCCTGTGCAAGTAATGCAGGCAACTTTCCTCTTCATAGTACTCCTTCAGTGAGCTGTAGCCATGGAATTTCCTGAAATAGACAGATTGTCATTAATATCAACTGTTTCAGCCATTACTGAAACATTACAGTCACTATTAAGTGAGGACACATGCAGAAACAGGAATGATGACTCAATTTCCATAGACAATTTTTTAATACCCAGTCTCTTTGCAAAACCCTTTGGCAGCACATGCCTCGATGGTTTCTGTGCCTTCTCAAACATTCTGAGAGCATGGGCAAGTCAAACATGCAAACTGAAGACCAGCAGCCCTCAGGGTGTTTCTTTTAAAACACCCCACTTCACTTAACTGTACACGTGGATGAAAGAAAGTTAGGATCTTGCTCATCTTTCCCTAAAAGTCTTTTCAAATACAAACCCAGCACAGCTTATAAAGCTCAAATTTACTGGACCAGTTCCCCAGAATTCACTGTGGTTCTACTTCTTTGCCAAATCCCTTCACACCATCCCAAACCAAGAATTGAGTAAGCCTATATTCAAGTGCCTTTTCTTTAATATAAGGGACAATATAGCTGTTGGTCCAAACTAGAAAGGTCTCCGTGAAGAGGGACAAGCAGGGAGATTTCCCAAAGAATGGTTTTATTATAAGCAGCCAATCATACTCCCACTTGGCCAAAAGTGTCACAGCTTTTTAGCTAACACTTTACAGCTTTATTTTGGAAAGGGGTCAGTGCCTGATATGGAACATGCCATGATATGAACACTGCCACTTAAAGTGCCATGTTGTTGTCAAGGACACAGGCAGTAACAGGCTACTGCTTATTAAAGCAGAGCACTTAATTAGGTGTTAGTATGACAAATAAGAAAGGTTACATTATCTCAGCCAGCCCTATTGTGTATTGAGAAAGCAGAAGTGTTTCATGGGGAGAAGATTTTTCAAACAGAGTTAAGGAAATCCATGAGCAGTTCTGAGTTTCTTTCCACATTCCCCTTTTTTTGTTGCTAGAATTTGGCCTCTTTCTACCTTAGTGAAGGCTTCAGGTTCAGGTGTTACCAATAAATGCCTCCTGGATGATTTTAAAGAAGATTTGACTGTAAACAGTAAGTTTGTTTTTCCCCATGTTCTAAGTTTTTTTTAATGTGGAGGCAAGTAAGAATTTCAAGTTGTGTTCACTGTATTTCAGCAGACTCCTGCAGGCACATCAAGGGGCATGCAAGAGCAACACTGGGAAGAGAAGGTACTTGGAGTTCTATAGGGGAGCAGAGAATTGCCCTTCATACCTCATAATGTTATCATCAATCTGCATAAGTGATGTTGCTGTATAGAGCTTGCCCAGATCAGCATCTGACAGGCTTTGTGGCTTCTTCATGTTGTTATCTCCAAAAAGAACTTGCCTGCAAGAGTGACATCAAGAATTACATCCAAATAACACAAGGGCAGCAAAACCATGATCTGTTCAAGGACAGCTGAGTTTACCAAATCTGACAAGATAAGATTAGAAGTGGGTTACATAAACATGAGGCTTCCTTGGGAGCCAGAACAGCTTGTTTGTCCACTTACCTTTGCAACAAGACATAACAAACCCCAGCAGCCTCCTTGTAGGAAAAAATGTTTTCCTTATCTACTGAAAAACTGCATGAGAGGGCCCTCTTAAAAGAAACTTTCCAGAACAGAGGGCACTAAGGGTATTTGGACTTGAGGCTACATGTTAGAGGGAGAGTTTTTTGGCTTCAGACCAAACCTGTGGGTGGTTTGGGTGAGAGCATTAGCAATGCTGGGCATAGCATCTCCTGCACCATCTGGTTCTAAAGCCCCCAGCACAGACTTAAGGCTACCCCACACACAGAAATTACTCAGGGTACTACCTCAGCAGAAAGCTATTTACTATGGACACTTGTCATCACTGGTTATTGCCCTCAGGGGAGGATGTGTTTCTTTACCAGAACAAACTTCTTCCCAAACAAACAGAACAAAAGCCACAAGTTGGACAGGGGTTTTTATTCCCTTTGAGAGGCAGCTGCAGGGCAGAGCAGGTTTGATTTGGGCAAGGTAGAGCACAAGTGATTATGGGAAAAGTTTGCTTAACACACTTCCCTTCAAGTCAGCACCAGCCTTCTCTGGGTTAAGAATTTAAGTAGCCTTTAATAGGAGCTTACCTAACTTCACTGGTCAAATTTGTTTAAGTTGTCTAAATATTTGTAAACCTGGAATGAATTACGTGGATCATCCTACACTGGCTACCCTCCTTCTACAAGTGTTTCATACTGCACAGGAATGTAAACAAAGAACCAGAAGTCTGAAGTGATACATGTTCCTTCAATGAAATAGGTCATAAGATATTCCCCTCAGTCAGGCATCTTCCAATACACACAGATGAGGCACTTTCTTGCCTACAAAGTACCACCCAGAGAACTTCTGATGGGGAAAACACCAACATCGAGCATGTCACCTGTTTAACACACAAATTTCTTTTGTTATGCAAGAGCCACGGATCAGCAACAGCAGCACAGGGATCCTACAGCACACTTGCACTCCAGAAACAGCAATGTTAAGTATTTTGCTGGCTACATGCTATTTCTAGAGGAACAGCTAGAAGCCAGAGCTACAGGTTTGACTATTTGCTTATTTGATAGGCAGCAACTCCATACAGCAGATCTGGAAGATCAGTCCTACCTCAGGTAGGTGGCAGAACAAGAGGCTCCTTCAATAGGGAATTCTTTGGCTAGAAGTGAAACAGATGCAGAATACTCCACTTTGAAGTCTAATTGCAATGTTTTCCTGTGCATGTCTTGTTTGTTCATTAAACAAGTTTCCACAGAACACAAAAAGACAACAATGTCTTTCTTCTAACAAAATGGCCAAAGCATATTTGTCTATTTTACAGCATAATGAGCTTGACAAGTGCTCACCTTCTCTGTTAGTTCATCTAAAGATCTACCAAGGAACTTGTGCTAAACCCTTCAGGAGTCCTGTATTAAAGGACCAGGCAGACAAATCCAATACAGCAATTGACCCAATCAATACTGTCAGTGTGAGTGATGTACTGCAGTACCTGTGAGAAAGGATGATCTTCTTCATGTTGTCTGCCATGAGGAAGTTATAAAATCTTCTACAATGATCCCACTGCATGAAGGTTTCCTGTGCCCTAGAAAAAACACAACAGAACAAACAAAGCTGTTAATGGAGCCCTTGAAAGATCAGATTAATACACTGTTAACATCTTATGGCAGTCTGGGGGCTGTGTAAACAAACCTCCAGGCCTTCTCTGCCACAGCTTAACCTTTTCCAGGAAATGACTTCCACTTTGATGAAGTTTGCTAGTATCAGAAAACAGATCTGCAGTCTCATCTTGCACAATGCAATTAGCAGTTTTGATCAGCGCATTTAAGAGCCATCAATCAAGATCCATAACACTGACAAGAGGATTTTAGTATCCCTTTGCAGAAGTTGAATGTAATTTACATAATGGGGCTTTCAAGGAAAGGGCTAAAACCTGTTGCTCAACAGTGTTGTCTATTGTGTAATACAGCTCTGCAGAGGAAATAATTTGTGCAGATGTTTCCAATATGTACAGATACTATTATTGCTTCAGTTCATTGGCAGGAACTGTAGGAATAAATACTAGTTGCAGCTGCAAGTGGCATCTGAGTTGAAGCCTTTACCTATTCTCAAAGCAGAAGAGCACTTCTCAGCTTATCTGCTGTTAAAACAGAATTTAAGCCATCCAGAGCTGTGTGAGCTCTGCCAGATACCAGCACTCCTTTGCTATGCAGGGTCATGGGCAGGTTAGAGCTTTACTCCTAGCAGGGTTTGCTGTTGCTGAGGGAACACACTATCATTTACTGGAGACTGAAGAATGCTGGGAGCAGTTTCAGCTACTGAAGCTCTCCTACCACTTAAACATTAACATACCATGAGAACTACTGTAGATTTAGCATGACCTTCCAAGCTACAGGCTGCAAAGTCCCCTACCAGGCAGGAGCAAGCTGTTTTCTTGTAATTAGCCATGCTGGAGAGTATGGATTTAAAAAAAAAGAAAAATCCATTACCTTTTTGTCTAGCCAGGCTATACCTACCACATTTATGCCAGGGCAGGGGAATGAAAGAAGATAGCACATTTCTTTCTTTATAAAGTTATCACAAGATGTTTGAAGTTAAAGCTACTACATTTCCCTGCAGTTCCTGTGGTGTACAGCAATACTCCTCATATGAAAAGCTGCAAGTATTAAAAAAAAACCAACACAGGCAACTTCCAGTATTTTGAGGACTGCCCAGGTTTCAGAGCTGAGGTCTCCCCACAGCCTGTAGCTATGATGAAGATGCATTCCACAAGATCAAGAAGCAGAATCAAGCCTATGCAGGCAGAGATTAAGGAATAAGGAGACCTGTCCCTGTTTGGCCTCAGGGAACACATTCCCTAGACTGTGTTAATTCATTAAAGAGTCTCTTTCCTCTGGCAGATCCTAGTATTGCTGCTGCTCTGGAAAGGCTTTCGGATTTGAAATCCTTGGTTCACCTTGCTCACTAAAGCTTTTTCCTTTGCTTATTAAAGTTATTTGGGGAATAAATGCTGGACAAGCCGATATAAAAAAATAGAACTGCAAACTAATTGGTCCTGGTAGTAATCCACTTCCATGTAGCCCTGAAGGCTGAAGCCAGCAATTTTCATGTACCAGACCAAGCCCAGGAAGGCAGTGGCTTCACCATTCTACCTGGAGGTGCTTTACACCTCCTCCCTCCCACTTCTATAACCAGGGCACAAGGCCCTCTCTCCTCCTGTCTTTTGCTCAGTAGATGTTGCTTTCCCCTAATTCTTCAGCTAATTAGCACTTACAGCAGATGTGGGTATTAGGAAGGGAGACACAAGACCTGAAAATCCTTCCTGCTGGCTGTCCAGTAATACAGAGCAGATGTTTTGTGGCAGGAGCTTTGCTAGGAGATGTTTACCCAGCAGGTGGAGGCAAGAGCTCAATAATCCACACAGCCCACACCATGGGGTGCATTAAACTCAGGGAAAAAAAGACCCAGTGAGTTGTTTTTCCACACAAATATCCAAGTGGAGAATTGTTAATCAGGTTGTCCTTGCCATGCAAGCATAACAGCATTACTCACAACAGCATTTTGGAGACCAGGAATACAATATTGCATAATTGTAGAAGATGAACCAAGTGGACCTCAGCCAGATATTATCCCTGCAAACCCTCTCTGATGGTTGCAATTAAGGATCTGGCTTCAAAAGGATGCTCTGTGCTCTATGCCAGAATCCCAGGACAGCTAAGAACATTTTACTTGAAACAAAACAGAACAGCTGTTCCTGTAGCATCTGTTCAGATTTTAAGGGTGTGAACTAGCAGCAGATTATACACTTTCTTAGCAGTAGTCACATCTGACCTCAAAAGGGATTAGATAGCTGGAATATTACAAACATATCAAGATTTACTCACATCTTAGTGCTTCCAGAAAAGCTTTTTGCTTTTACCTGTAAGAGCCTGATTCATAAAAGGTGTCTTCAGACTGCTGAGTAACAAACTGGTCCCTACACAGGCAGGGCATCATCAGCATCAAGAGTTCCAGCTATGCTGACCAGGCTGTGAGGCTGAATTCCATAGCAAGCCCCTCACAGACCTGCCACAGTTTCACCATTCATATCTGCCCAAGGGATCTTGACCCAAACACCTGAGTCTCAGCAGTCCCTTCTGGCTTGTAAATAGTCTCACAGCTCAAAACTGCAGGTAAATTACTGCAGAGTCAGCTGCACCTTAGTAATTGTCCATATGTACAGACAGAAGAAACTGAAAACAGCAGCTCAGCCAGTTAGAGTTTTAATCTCCATTACCTGTGCATATATGGCAAGGTTAAGTACATTAGTTGAGTCCAGTTTTCAAGCAGCATTGCTGTGCCTCAACCCTCCATCAGTACATGCAAATGAAGCCATCACAGCTCCTAAAGTGCCACAACCTTGTCTTCCAGGTGGGGAGACATTAATGTTTTCAGACTTTAGGGTTGTAATACTTTTCTCCCTCATCTTCCCCACTCCTATAACACAGCTGTGAGCACCTCTCCATCCCTTGATCACCCACAGCACTGTTTCAGTGACACACACTAAGAGAGAAGCACACACTGACAGAGACTGTGCTGTGCCTTTCCAGCCTCCCTGGGTAAGAGCTGCCAGATGAAACTGCACACTGAAGCCAAACAAGCCATTACAAACCATGGGATATTTCTCAGAGTGATGAGACTGTGTAAACTATTGCTTGCAGACCTGGCATCAGCTCAGCAGCTGGTCAGGCTGCCCAGCCTGCCTGGTTAATTACACCAGGACTGCACAGGGAATGCCTCCTCTTCAGACACTTCAGCATGAGACAGCATCACATGCACAGTCCAGAAGCTGCCAGCATGTACCTGGCCAGGTACACAAAACCTGTTTGCACTGCTGACAAAGTTTACTTGTGCTTGCAAATCAACAAAGCTTCAGGTGCTCCTTCAGGAGGTGCCATCCTGCACACTCAGTGTGCCAGACCAGTTCAGTGCAAGAGAAACACCCATCTTCACCTTGCCCTTGCAAAGTTCTGCTCCCTCCTGCACTCCCAGAAGAGAGCAGCACAGAGAAGGCTCCAGACCCACCTCAGTGCACTGTACCCCTGGCACAAGCTGACACAGCACAGGACTCGCTCCTGGTTGGCCTGGCTCTCTCCCAGGTATTTGCACACTATGTTTCCACCCAGGCTGAAGCCCACAACGATCAGCTGGGTCTGAGGGTAGGTCTTCTTGATGTAATTCACCATGGCACCAAATTCCCAGGTACATCCTAAAAAAAAGAACAAAGTTAAAAAACATATTTTAATATGTTTAAATTCTCATTTGAAGCTTCAGTTGTGTGCTTTGAATTCAGCTTCTAACCCTTTCTGACTTTTCAATAGCCTTAAGGTTTTAACAGCCCTGATTCACATGTGTTCATACGTCTGAGTCCTGTGGAGCTTAGCTCATGCTTAGTTCTGACAGAATGCCAAAGCAAGATGACATTTAGTTGCTTAGAAGTCGTGGTGACAGTTAACGTGACAATCAAAACGCTTTGTTTCTAAAACAGCTTTCAAAAGCAAAGTCCAGCAATTCTGGGCTTGACATGACCATGCAAGAGCAGCACACATCATTACTTTCCTGAGGCAGTTTGCCACTTCTAAAGTGAAGTGAGGTATTTGGAATGCAGTTTGCTCCTTTGTTTTTAGCAAGACCAATAGGATCCCTAAATCCACGTGGGGAGGGGGAAGGAGTGGCTTGTCAGGAAGAGCTCCCAGCAGACTGCTGCAGAGCCTGACTGAGCAGGTGATCTCTGGAATCAGGGAGAAGGGTTTAAGCAGAGACATTTAACCCTTTGTAACCACTGAAAAGGTGAAGATACTGGAGCTCCCTGAAAGACACATGGGTATCCCCACATCAAGAGAACAGTCAAGTGTCTCTAGAGAGATGTGTTCCACTGTCAGCAAATGCCCACTTGCATCCCACAGGCTGCAGGCACTGAGGGATCCAGTTTCTGGCAGTGCTGGCATCCTCCAACTGTTTGACAGACTTGAAGGCCTCCACATATAGAACAATCTGAGTACCTATAACCATTTCTCCTGCTTGTGAGTATGGGAAAAGGAGACACAGAGAAGCAGCTGCAATAGTGATGGCATTAGTACACTGGTTTCAAGTGTTTATGCAACTTGTTAACCTCCCCTTAGGGTTTAAGGCTGCAAACCACAGAAAGCATCACATGAACAACAGAAATAGAACTCCAGATGTTTCTTCTTGTCCAGAGGCAGAGACTCAGCTCTATTCTGTGGAACTTGTCCAGGGAGATAAATCCTAGGATTCCAGCATTCCACTCTGTACTAACCTGACACTGCTCCACTGTGCCCCCACCCCAGCTGTAGCATCCTCAGCAGACATCAGACTCCAACTTTACCTAGCTCTGGAGTAAACTCTGAGCGCCAGGGCTTGTTTGCTTCAGTGGAACATCAGCTCCTGTCTGAGTTTTTCAGCAGGGTTTGGGCACTTCCTTGTGAATATTCTTAATTCAAGACAACAAATTCTGCACTGCTCTGGTTTCCTCTGGAAGAAGCCAGTGGTCAAAACACTTTAGTGTTTGACCTTCATGATTTCAGGGCCAGCTCAGAAACCCAAAACTAGAAAAGCAACAGGTCAAGCTTGATATAGAGGCTGGGCTTCAGAGAATCCCAAATTTAGGCTACTTGCTCCTCAACAAGTATGCCTGGCATACAGCAAAGCTGAAAGGACACTGAGTTATTTGAGAAGGAGGCAGAGTAAAGTCTACTGGACTTGCTGGCACTTTACTTAACAAGCAACTCTGCCAAGTGATTTACTGTCTTACTCAAAGAAAGTGCTAGGCATTCTTTGCCCTTTCCAAGGCTATAAGAGACTCAGAAATGTCTCAAGAGATGCACTACAGAATAACACCCTAAGGCCTAAGCTCCATGAAAGCAAACCCTTAACTTCTATCAAAACAGCAAATGCTTTAACATTAAAATTTAGTTTTCAAGACATGGCAGTCTTGCACCCATAACAGCCCAGGGCCTCACTACAAATGAGGGTATTTGGTATTCCAGAAGTGTTTCCCAAAGAGGAGTATAATAATTCTAAAACAAGCAACAAAGCATTATTATTTGCCTGCCAGACTGTGGCATCTCAAAGCACAGTATTTCTGTTTTGACAGTTTAACTGTTCAAGATAACTACTCTGTTAATCCAAAATCGAAGCAGTAGCTCAGCTAACTTTTTAAAAATAAAGCCTATCACAAGTCTGCTAAACACACAATTGGCAGGGTACCTATAGATACTTACAGTACAGAGGGAGATGAGGGCTCAAAAGAGCTCAGGAACAAGCAGATTAGGTCACAGGCAAAGAGGCCCCATTTTACAAGGATCACATTACTCACCAAAAGGGCAATTAAGGCTGGAGTCACCCTTCACACAGTTTCAGATCATTTATTCCTTTTAATTTCTAGGTTAAGAAAGACTTCCTTATACTCAAGGTGAGAGCCATAATCATGGCTGTTTAGCACTACTCAGTTCTGCAGCTTTACTGTCACACTCCTGAGCTGTTCCTGTTGCTGACTTGTGTTACATCCAGGAGCAAATCCTCACATGTCCCTCCTAAGACATAAATGTACTTTCTGGATGGGCTAGTACAAACTCCTCTCAGGTTGCACTTTACAAAGCCTCAGAAGTGGCATTTATCCTTCAGAGACAGGTTTGTTTCACATTCCATCAAACTGGCAAATTCAGTATCTCTAAAATCATTTGAACATGCTCTGGGTAGGCACAAAAGGGCTTTTTTTCCCCAAATTTTTTTTATAAAAAAACTGCCTCCTTGATGAGAATACATGTGTAAGAGCTGGCAGAAGAGACAAAAGTGAATTTAGTATTAGCCTCCTCTCTTCCTCCCATCTAAGTTCAGTTTAGCTCCTAAGAAACAGCACAAAACTGTTTTACCCCCACCGGGGTACAGCACTTCTGTTATTCTGAAGGAGGCTGATCAATCCATAGAAGTTCCATGAGCTTGAAAATAAGTTCCCCAGTACCTACCATACGTGAACATCCGTGGTGAAGTGAGCTCAATGTTTGGCAGGGCTCCCAGGTGATTCAGGACAGCACATCTGTACCCATTTTTCTGGGCATAGTCAACAAAGGTGCGGATGTACTGCTTCTCACTGTGGTTAGCAATCCCCGGGCAGATCACCATCGTGACATCCTCTGTGCTCAGAGAGAGAGAGGGAAGTTAAGTAAATGTCCCTTCATGCAAATTAAGAGAGTCAGAAGGTTTCCATTTCAGATCCGTGGGAAATCACCTACCACAAGCAAGTCAGAATTCCTACTAGTCTGCCAAAAATCCCGTATGGGACAGGAGACCAGCAGCTCTAGTGCTTCAGATGTGAAAAAGTAATTCATGCTATGGGAGATGAACAGTTTTTAACTTCAGGAAAAGCTGTGCAAACAGTCCTCCAGGCACTGCCAAGAGACCCAGAGTACATTCTTCTGTTTGAAGGACACTTTTAATGTTACACATGTTCTGCCTCCTGACTGTGATGAGTGTGGAAGCTGTGGAGCCCAGCACTCCAAGGAGACTGGTTATGCTATTTCCCCCTCATTTCCCCTCCAGAGCTGGGTGTAATGCAGATGTTCCAAATGCAGCACTGCTAAGCACAGACATTCTGATCAGCTGACATTAACCATCATCTGCTTTGTGGCTAATCTAATGATATTTGATCTGCTGACACTGTTCACTAGTTTAACAAGATATCATTTCATCAACCAAGAAAGTAATTGCTGTAATTCAAGTAAGCACAGTAAATTACATTCAGGATTATCATATGCACTTCAAATTAACTGTAACTCTCTTGTGCAAAGCTCCAACATTACCAGCTCTAGCCACTGAATTTTTATCTCATTAGAAAAGCACTGCTCACAGCAATAAAGAGTCACTGTCCTAGTGCAGCATTGTACCATGAAGATCTCAACACTGACAGTTTTAAAAAAGAAATCTGCTTTTCCTGAGGGCCAAATGGAGGCCATGGGCTCTACCCTTATCCCCAGAGCACAGAATCAAGGTTAGCAGGTAGATGCAGCCAGCAGCTGTTGGACTGACCTCCAGTGCAGTGCTCAGAGCGGGGCTCAAAGAGATCAAAGGTGGCTGTTGCTCCATCTGGCATTGTCAGGTACTTGCGAAGTCCATTTGGATGTGGTGATCTCACTCTCCCCATTTTTCCATAAAGAGCTGTCTGGATATGTCCACTCTTTCCCCAGATGAGGGGTGGAATGTACCTGAAAGGCAGTAATTTAATTGCTTACCCCTGCTGTGTTAATGAGCCCTTGAGAACACATCAGCACTCCCATAACAAATCTCACCAGCTCCCAAACAGAGTAACAAATATGGAATTGTTTCTGCTCTGACTGAACTGGCAGCAGTGATCTTTGCAGCCTTACATAAAAGGAGAGACCAAAACACTCTCAAAGCTTAAAAATCAGCACTGATAGCAGCAGCAGAAGCCAAAACCCAAATATCCCCTGTATTGAGATGTTAGAGGAACAAATGCTTCTCACTAAATACACAGAAGCCTTGTGCCTGGGTGAGACTGGGAGTGCATGTTGCCAACCAACCAAAGTGACCTCCAGAACTGTATAGTGCTGTAAATCTGTTTTAATTGAAACACTGAAGCCTCCTGGGTTGAGCCACATGAACTTGTGTAAGCACTTGACTGTACAAGCCAGTTTCAGAAACAACAGGATTCACACCAAGTTCCAGAAAATGCAAAGCCCTAAGACTTGACAGCTGGGACCATTTTACACAGAACTGTTTCACTAAGTTAAGCAAAGAGCACAGTACAGGTTGATTTTGCCTTTCACAATTAGGTAGAAGTTGGGACAGTGTTAAGAGAATCAGTCAGAGCTGACCAAACTTCATTAAATAACAAATCTCTTTCAGTAAGAGGGGTGACTCTACCAATTACTTATGTTTATCAAGGATATATTTAAAGCTATGTGACAAAGCAGATTGTCTCTCTTTTCCTGGCTTACAGGGCCTCAAAAAAGATATGTGAGAAACACAGCTATGAGCTGGAAAGCATTAAAGGCTTAGTTATCAGATTTTTTTAGCACAAGCAGAGCTGCAAGTGGTTTAACAGGAAACATACTGTGCCCTAGCACCACCACCATGTGGGCAAGTCACCTGGTCACTCAGCAAAGGAGACTGAGCCAATGCCTTGAAAAAGAGAGTTACATCAGCTCTGAACAGGAAAGCATGAATGATTTATTGTTGAGGAGAACAGCAGGCTCAAGGGACACACTTCCAATTAAAGAACTGTGGTCTCTATGAACAGACCAGGGTACCCAGAAGAAGCTTGAGAGCTTCTAACTTCACCTTGGATCCTGAGGGATTAGCAACGCCCTCCCTGTTGTGTTTAGGGCTTCCTGCAATTATTCCTTTGGACTTTGAGAGAGCATATGAAGCAGAGATCGTGTTCTTCCCTGTTCACAAAAAAACTAGGCAGCTCAGCCCCCAAACTTACTACTTAAGCCCATAATCCACTAGAATGTGACAGAAACCCTATCTCTGTGCTCTGACACTACTTCTTCATACAGCTGGACCTTTCCCCATGCAGCTCTTATGTGTCATATCCGCAACTCCCTCCTCCCCCACACACTCCTTAAAAATGCTTCCTATCAAATAAAAACTACTTAGGGTTGTTTAGCAAGACAAGAGCAGCAGTATACTCTCTCTCCGTTCTTTTCCCTCATCTGTGAGGGGCACTTCTTACAGTCAAAGCAACACAACAACTGGCTGTAGTGTCACTCATTCTTGCACTTCCCAAAGAGATCTAAAACAGATTTCTGGAGAAGCAGATATTGCCTCAATAAAGGCTGCAAAAGCTGCCAGCTGATGCTCACAACCTTGTAAATCAGCCCTCAGTGCATTTTGGATTTGACCACTCAACCATAAAGCTTCTCAAAGGATCCAGGCAAGGCCAGGGGCAGCACCCCTCTTCTGTCAGGTCAGAATCTCTGCACTGGGTCTTGCCAGGCACAAAGTACAGTGTGCAGATTCCCAGCAGCGACAGAGGCTGGACGAGCTCATCCTCTGCAACAGCTGCCAGAGGTGGAAAGCAGTCAGTGGGTCCATTCTCACCATTCAGGGCAGATACCCACTGGCATAGGGCAGTCAGACTAAACCAGGCTGCACAGGAACTACACCTGGCCCTTCTCAAGTCACATACAGCTCAGTGCAAGGGTTTGGAACACAACTGTTATGCCAGATGGAAGGGACACTGCTCTCCTAACATAAGGAAAAACAGCTGGCTTCACACCAGTCATTTACTGTACCACCAGTTCATAGCAGTAGCCATACTCCACACCAGACTGTCCTGGACTGGTTTTTTGTCTTTTTTCTTTCACAAACATCCTTTACAGATAGGGTTTGCTAGCACCTTCTGAGGGGAGGTGACAAATACAAACTATAATAAGAATTTGCAGCTCTTTTAGAAGAGACTCAGATGTCAACATTGCTTCAGGGTTTCTAGTCTTGGGTGAGAGCATGCACTGGAAAGTTTTGGTGATTCTGCTTCCACATTTAGTGCTTTTCAAATCAAAGACTATCCCCAAATCATACCCTACAGGGCTAACAGGAGAGCAATTTGTCCAGCTATAGCAGCTAAGTTATACAGCTATTACTGATTACTGCTACCATGAAAAACACCCAAAAATCAAGGATCTCTGCAAGCACCAATCCTATCCTCATGTTTAACCTACAGTTCAGTTTCCAGCTATAGGTTACAGCCATCCACTGGAAGAGATGCAGCAGCACATACCACAGGATCTTGTTAGAGATGAATTAGAATAGTCTTCAAAGGCCTCACCACTACTGCCAGAGTTTAAACAAAGGCAAAAGGTTTAAAGCACACTGCTTCCCACAGCCTGCCTCTTTGGGTCACTGATGGTTCCTCCGGGGAAAGAAACCCCCAGACCCATCTTTGCATAACCCAGCTGGAGGTTACCCAAGTATTGCTCTGCAATAAATCAAACATTTATACTGCTTTTACAGGCAAACAGCACATGCAGTTTCCTTGACATGTTTTTTATTTAAGGCAGGAATCCCTTTTGCTCCGTCCATGATGATGGTCAAGTGACAAGTACAGTTTCCACATTTCCCTCAAAGCTGAAACTGTGTGGAACCCTGCAGAAGGCACAATGTTTGAGCATCCTATGGACCCAGCAAAATGCTCAGCTTATCTTTTATGATGCTAACTCCAATCAGCTGCTCAAGCATCACTGCCTGCAGCAAAGATGGCTCGTGTTAGTCACTCTGAATGTAGCTGCATTCTTTTAGATAAACATTCAAAGGCCAAGCTTCAGCATGAGTAATGTACATGGTACTCTGATGCAGAGATTTGTAACTTCATTACATGTATTTCTAGTTTGCACATAAGTTTTAAAGCAGCTGAAGCTCTGAAATACATGCAAGTGTTCAGGCAGAAGCTTGTTATCTCACCAGTCTTTCTGTTTAGGCCCATCAGCCTTCAAGCAACAGACTTGTGAGGCAAAATACATCCCTTAAGTATCCAGGCTCAGGAGACTGAACACCACAACACTTTAACAGGGAAGAAAAATGCCCAGATAGCACAGATCTTGTATTATCAGTGAAAAAACTAAGATTAGAATTTACCTTACCAGACTGATGCAAAACCAAGCAGTTAAAAATATTACTTCAGTTTACCAAGACAAGTTGCCAATCTAATCTACTAAAAAACTCTAAAGCCTTTAGAGTAAGAGTGATTCCTCTTTTACTGAATTCAGGTAAAATCTGTTCTCAGCTGAGGACAAGGTATCCTTCTAATCTATAGCAGACTCAGACATATGATCTGCCTGTCACACTATTTCTGTTGACCCTCCATTTTGCCAATGGGCAAATCTATTTTTGAAGTCTTCATGTGACTTTTATGTCTCTTGCTGAGACAAAAATCTACAAGAACTTGCAAGAGCAAGTACTGAGCCTAATGGTGCAAGACTGTACAAGGCTAAAGGATGGGTCATCTTTTTATTAATCTTTTTATTCAGGGTTTGTGTGGACTTTCAGCTTGCTTTTACTAAACCCACTCAAAGAAGAGAGCATGGAAAGAACTCTTCAGTCCTGAAGGTGCATGATACCCTGGTGAGAGAGAAAACTTGCCAGGAATTGTGCAAAAGCCTTTACCCTCTGAAAGAACAGATCAGATAAATTTTATTTAAGCCTATTATGTGAAAAGCAGTTCCAGAGACATTTCTATCCTCAACCCAGCTGAAAAAACCTAACTACCCAGTGCAGATAGCAAGAGCTAGAACAGATTGTTTTGTAGTGAAGTCAACATTCCTCCAGGCAAACAGCTGAAAAAAGATGCTTCTCCAAAACAACCATCCTGCAGACAGAAGGGCCCGTACTCAGGGCACTCTGCCTGTGGTTTACCTTAAGAAAACAAGCTCAGCAGGCTGCAACACAGGGAAACACTGCCATGCAGACTGAACAAAACTAAGTAATATTCAGTCTAAGGGGCATTTGAGTACTGTCCTTCAGATTTTATGCTAAAACTGTAATTACTTCTAAATTTACCCATGCCTTCCACACAAGGGTCCTTCACTCAAAAGCAGGTGGCTTTCCTCCAGCATTGATAACAAGTAGAAACAAGGAAAGCATTCAAGGACACAGCAGATTTTCAACTCCCTCCTCTGTCTGCTATAAACTCAGTGGTTCTGAAAAGCAATGTACTGCAGAGATTACTCCAGCACAGCATGGAGATGGTTCAGTACATACTCCTCAGTGTCCTGTTCCAGACAAGCTGCTCCCAGATGTACAAGAGTCCAGGAAGAAACACCGTGTCCATAAGCAGCATTTCCACTGTTATGCAACAGTGGCTTATGGTGACAGGATCTGAGCAGTGAACACCAGCCAGGAGGACCTCTTGCCAAGGCCTCCACATGAGGACAAGGACAGCATAACACAACAACCCAGACAAACATGTACTGATAAAAAAATTCTAAGGGAAAAGTTGTGTTGTACCAAAAATGGAGATTTTTATTTCTGTGAACCAAAAATGGCTTCTGAGCTTTCTCCAGACACAAAGGCTTTTAACTGATTCATTTCCCTGTTTTGGTCAGTTGCAATAGATAGCAGGCACTCTGAATAAAGAGAAATATTTGAAGCAGTTATGTCCTCCAGTAGCCAGCCCTGTAACTTCCAGTAACAGGAATCTGAACAGAAGGCAGACAGAACAGGCCTGGGGATGGCATTTACTCATTATGGAAGGTCACTTACATGGCCCAACAAGCACACAGTTCACCACTCTTAAGTGGCTAAGGGAATTCACAGCCAGTTACATAAATCTGCTCACCAATGTTAGTGTTTGAGCTCCAAACCTGCATTCCAGCTGTGCAGCACAGCCTCACATCTTGATAGGTGGCTGCCCAGAGCGCTCAGGAACATGACAATTCCTAGGTTTTCCCAAAAATTTCTCCTGGCATTTTAATATTTAAAACAATTCCAACATGTGATTGTAGATTAAGTTTAGTGCCTCTCAGGCAGTAGATTATCATTTTAAAGCACATACATAATCCAGTATGCAGGAATTTAGGAAAGCAGCAGCTGTATAAGCAGCTCACACAAAGCACATAAAAACCGTGCTATTTTTATTAGCAGGCATCAGCATTCAGGTCCTCAAAAATGTGAAGTGGAAGTTCAGCAACAGGCTTATTTCTGGTGCATTGCTTCATTTCATCTGAGGAGATTAACTCTTTAAGCATTAACTCTTACCTGGCCTTTATGTGCACACTGGATACTGATGGTGAGAAAACAGCCTATAACTTGTCAATGTCAGGATATTCTAAGTACTCTTGCCTGCATTACAGCAGGTAAAAGATTATTTTCCCCTTTACAGAGCAGTTTGGAGGTATTTAAAGAATGCTTTACAAAATGAAACTTTGAGCCTTGTCCTTTATTTGATGCTAGGGAATGCAAACTGAATTCCAATCAAGAAAACTCAGAAGTTGCAGGGTTCAGCCCTCGACTCCAAATATACAGAAAACAGCTTTTCCTGTGTCAGCTCAGACTGCTCAATGTGATGAGGACATAGCAACAAAATTGCAACAAAAAAAATTTAAGCAAGTTCTGTAGCTTCCACATTCCGAGTCTCAAAAAAAGAACAAATGGAGTAGAAGTGTTTGTTTGCTGCCCACAGTACCTGTGTGAAGTCAGAACTATTTAAAAGTACAGACTGGCCTCCTTGGCCAAACCACCTCCTTCACCATTTAAGAAGCTTTTATTTAGCAAAGTGCCCATCACACCCCTCCTCCCCCACCAGTGACTACAAGAAGTATTTTAGTCAAAACAAGGCATGAGGATTTACAGTTCAGAATTTTCCTTGCTGATAAGAGCTGGAGAACACAAGGCTGCTGCCAATGCCACAGCACCCAGCAAAAACTCAGACCCCCGAGGCTGCTTCCTCTGCAAGGTCAAAGCTTCAACTTACCAACAGGGAGCTGCCATTCTCCTCTACCTCTCAGCATGTTCACTTGCCAAAGCTTCAGGGGTAACACTGTTCTTCTAGTTTATTATTCTCCTGGAAGTGTTCCTCCCAGAGTAACACACCCAGGAGTTGACAGGGATCAAACACTGCTTGCTATTAGAGGGAAGAAAAGAACACTGAAAAGCTTGAAGACAGCTTCTCTGACTACTCATCTCCTTGCATCTAAGAGAAAAGCAGTGACAGTGTAAAAGAGTCTTCTGGTACCAGGCAGCCTGCTCACCCAGCACAGGCTGGTGTGCAAACAAAGGATAAGAAGGATCTAGGCTGGATCTTTGACAGTGTTTACTAACAGGCTTGACAGTCATTTGCCTCAATCTTTGAGGAGCTTGCCTTTACTGATGATAAAAAGTGTGCAGACAGCAAGGATAATTATTTTCGATATGGATGACACGTGCCACATCACTACAGAAATAAAGATACCCACACTTTGTTAGAATGAACCGTAAACAGCCAAAAATGTCTAGCCTAGTACAGCAAGCACTGGCCAAATTTACCCTCATGATTCAAAGAGCCAGCACTGCATTTCTACAGGAACAGGAGCAGATGAAGGACTTTCTGTACCCTTCTGAAAGCCAGGAAAAGGACACAGCTGCCACCAGTAGTTAGGCCCAAGTGCTCAAGGGCACCAATAGCTGTGCTGAATTGCAAGAGCTTCCATATAAGAAGCAGCAATTTGAATGGAAAAGGGTCTGATTATGCTGCTCCACTTGGTAAGCCAAAGTACAGAGCTGGACAGGGTCAGAGCAATGGAAAAAGAAGTAAGACAACATGAGGTCTAGGAAGACAGATTCTCTTGTTTCCCAGTGTTTGGCAGATATGTAGAAAGTTTCTGGCAGTTTACAGAACTGTAAAAACCAGTACTAACATCTACAAGTACAAGGTACCTGGCACACAGCCATCTCAGGCAGTTTTACAACTCAAAGTTCTTAAATTATTCATGCACCACCACTTGGCTTACTGAATGACACCACAGTTACAATGCACTGAATTAGACCAGAGGTGAGGATTGTGCCATAAAGGGAAAATGAAGTCCAAAAGTGTTTACACTAAGAATTTTTAAACACCTGCACAGATAGAATAACTTGGCTTTTTTCTGCTTTCTTTCTGCCAGCCTGTTTTTCATAGCAGTGCTCTCACCCCTTCCTCCCTGAACAAACCAGGTCTGAAAGTCAGTTCACAGCTATGAACATTCTTCTGCACAGAAGAATTGGTCTTAAAACAGATTTGACAACAAACCCAGTACTAATATAACAGAAGGGATTGCTGGGCTACTTATTTTGCTTTCATGGTAGAATCTGAAAAGAGCTGCTTAATCAGCTTTCCTAACACTCTGAATAATTAGCAAGTAATCAAAGCCTTGCAAGATTTTTCGGTGGAGTACTGCACAAGCTGTTTTCACATAGTTTTTTTTCCTAATTATCCTACAAACTGTTTCATGCATAATTGCAGGAATTTAAATACATTTGTTCCCCTGTAGTCTCTAGGTGACTTTCATGCCTAAAGACAAGACTTCTTTATTTTTAAAAAAATTTCTATATTGAAAAAAAGGTCTGTGATAACATCACTAGAATAGTAAAAAGAAATAATCACATATACATTTTGGAGCTGTCTTTCCTGTAAACTCTTTAAATTCCCAACAGCAGTTATAGTCCCAACAGCCCTGTCTTCCTTAACAGAGAAATAGGGGTAGGAGGACTGAACAGTTACCTATTGGCACATTTTGTTCTGGTTTGTTTCAGCTGAGTTTGCTTCCTTTTGTCGTGGAAATCCTTCAGATAATATTTTGCCCAAGAACCAGGTATTGGAGACGATTGCTACAGTTTTGAGAGAAGCTGGCAAGCCTGAGCTCAGCTGATCCAGAGAAAGCAAACAAACCAAACTTGCACACGACCAGCACAACACCAGGGCTCTGCAAGCAGCTCATCGCTCCTGCAATTAACGCACAACAGATGCCTAAATACTGCTGGACATGTTTTGCATTTTCACTCTTTTGGGAATGCTTTGTTCTCCAACTGAGAGTCAATAATACAGCAGTGCTAGGAGCCTGTGCTGTGAGAACAGAGCTGAAATGGCAGGGAAATGGACTCTAAATTAGCTTACAATCCATTTCCAAAGACTAGCCTGATACTAATATGCCTTCAATGCTGGTAATCAGCTTCATGCTTGCTCCTTCAGTGACTAGGGACATGTCATACTGCAGTGCCACACTGGGATGGCAACTACCTGAAGCACCAAGTAACTCAAGCCTCCTCAAAGTATTTAGGAAAGGAATTGCTTTGCAGTTAAGGCATAATCAAGAATCCAAACACATTTATGTTACCACTAACCTGAACCATCACAGAACTCTCTCTGGGTTCCAATTTCAACAGATAATGCTTTGTTTCCTCTAAAAGTTTACAGACCCCATGGCTTAACATCTCATACATTATGTAATCAAGGCACCAAACACAGCACTGCTAAAAGCCTCTCATCTCCCCAAAAATGACTATCCTTAAGTCAGCTTGACTTTTGAGATCCAAAAGGAAAGTTCATGCAGCTGCACTCAGCACTTACTATATAATTGATGTACTTAGAGCTTCTAAATAGGACTTGCAAGTTTTCAAAGTGATTGCAGAAGAGAAATACTGTAATCAAAGTCCTTGTCCCTCCAAAGCCTCATGAAATTGTACTAAATGCTTGCTATTATTGGAGAATATTCTTGGTGAAGCTAAGGGCAGCTGCACTGATTCTGGAGGTCTTGGAATGAAAGATCAGGGATCAGCCTGCTCAAATACACAGCTGACACGAGGTCATTTTGAAAGTGTATTCAACAGGCTTGGAGCTGGCCTCTATGTCATTACTTTATTAAACTAGTTAGGATGTGCTCTACCAGTAATAAATTTCATTAGTTTTCAATCAACTTGAAGTACTTCCGATAAGAGCAGGCACTTTAAAACTAATAGCCAACCCTGTGTTCATTATAAGGGCACTGACACACCATGAAAACGTTTCCTTCCTGTGAGCCCCAACAGACTCCTTCTCTAATAAAAAGGAGTACAAGAGCATGAACAAGTGCTAAGTGCATCCATCCCTCCCCCATTTCCACAGTGAGCTGTTGGTGCTGGTGTAGTATAATATCAGCATACAGATGACATTCTGTATCTCCCTCTATAAAGATGGACAGTGATGACTTTTTCTATGCATCTGTGGAAGACTTCACACAACAAGGCTTGGTCAAATCCAGGTACCTGAGACAAAGAAATGCTAAAAAGATTTATTTTAGTAAGAGTATACCCTGACATTCATTTGAACCCAAGTCTATGAAGCACACGAGGAAGAATGGATAAGTGCAGGTCTTCTTCCTACAATACAGGTCAGCATGGAAAAAATATACCACTTACTCTTTGGTCAGAAGTGGGCAGGATTTGAGTAGAAAGCGAGCCAAAGCAGAGTCCTGGTAAATGAGTTCAGGAGGGGCAGTCGGGCTTTTCAAATTCAAGCAGCGAACAATGACATAGAGAACAGCAGCAACTGCAGCTAGCTTCACCCCATCAAACACTGCTGGCAGCTCAGAGGTTTCCAATATTGCACTCATTTTCAGCCTGGAGATAAAAAACAACATTAAAGCTTTAAGAAATTTAGTGCTGGATATGAATATTAACTGTCATGTTAAATATACAACTAAATTTGTCAGTCAACACTGCCAGGAAATCCTAGCATACCAACATTTAAGTTGGAAGAAAATTTAGTTAATATTGTTCTAAACACTCAGACCAACAGAAGGAAAACTGGATGATCAGCTGTGAAGGAGATTTATTCCTAATCAGTGCTGCCCTAGAATTGCACCAGTGTCTCAGGTATCAGCAGCCAGTCAATACATGCAGGATCTTGGCCAAGACTACCCAGGTCAAACAGAAGCTGGGTGAAAAGACAGGCTATAAAGGCACCTTGGCAGTTTTGGACATGTGCTCCTTCACAGGTGTGCAAGCCAGACTTGGAAAAGAGCACCTGAAAGAACTACTGTGTTAGCTCCTCAGCCTGAGTCTTGCAGTTCCATGAGAACACTGGTACTAAATCCTGCCTGCACTCAAGATGGCTACTTTACGTACTGGCATTTTCAGCATTTCTTTTTATTCACTACAGTTCTGCAGCTGAAGGACTAGATGAATATCTAGTCTTTCAAGGGCTTCAGAGTAAAGGAACAGAAGCAAAGAAGTATAAAAAATATACCCTTCCAGATTGGAATCAAATTCTTAAACTGATCCAGCTTATTTTGAGCATACAGTTCAAACAGCTGGCTGCACTTATTGTTGAAGAGACAGGTTTTTCCCTGGGTCTTTCCTAAGTAACATGGGTAACCCAAGTAAGGTAAGTGACAAGCCAAGTCTTACCAATTTCAATTTCCTTCAAGCTAGAAAAAATTGCCAGTCCTCAGCAGACTTGTCACGGATCCACGTGCTGCCTGAACTACCCTGTGGGGGGAAAGCAAATTGATTATTACTGATAAAGCTGCATTTCTCAGCTGGAAAGGATGAACATAGATTTATACAAAGGATGAACATAGATCAAATTTATACAAAGGTCCCATTGCAAACATGGCAAGCTATTTGTGTAGTCAGTCATAACCAACTCTGATCCATCTGCATCAGAAATTCTTTGCCAGTGGACAGACTCCAGACTAGCTCACTTGCCTACAGTGTATTAACTCATCTGCAGTGTGCAAATGCAACTTCAAGAGCAGAGAGACTTCATCTCGGCAAGACAGTGAGACATTGTACTCACAAAACCAGCCCAAACCTCTTCCTATTTAAAGGACTAGGATTAGCAGGATACTCTTCTCAACTTTGCAATATCCACAATGTTACTGAAGTGTGAAGCCAGTCTGAAAGAAGTTTCTGCTACTTTTAGTCTGGCTTAGCAAGGCAGCTCACTCCTACAGATGGAAGCTTGTAAACAGTCTCTGCTTGTTCCCACACTTGCTTTTTGAGATGTTACAATATATCACACTTCAACACGGTGGGAGCCACAGGAGGCTCAGACACAGCCACCTAATTAACACCAGTGCACATGCAAGAAGGCTTGTTACAAGAATTTGCTGATGGCAATAAAAGCGAAAGCTTTCAGCCTGTGACCATACCAGTGTAAGCAATACTTGCCATTAGAACTGCCTTCCCACAGGCACAACAGATCGATGGGGACTCGGAGCTTCCAGGAAAAGCTCCAGAACTGTCTGCTCTCTACCAGAGCTGCTGCTTCCAAATGGAAAACACACTATCAGGACAGACCATACCAAAGCCTTACTCTCCTTTATAGCAGGAGTAAAGAGCCCCAGAAGCACTTTCTGTACCCAGTGAAGCTACACCAAAATCCCTTGGAAGAAAACACGTGTGACATCAGCTATTGACTAACAGCATGCTGGGGAGCTGCAAGTCTCTGCCACCACAACCATCTGCACAGCACAACAGTGAGGGAAGCAGAGACATTGCATCTTGGACAACTCTTCAGCTTTTGTTTTCCAACTCTGAGCATCACAGTAGAAGTGAGAGGATGGGCCACAAAAAGCCTTCTATTCTTCTGCTCAGAAGATTGCATGGGCATCATGAGAGGAGGTCGAAGACAATGTTTATCTGCAGGATGTTATCTCACATCTCTACAGGGTAAGATTTCACCAGCACTGCCATCAGTTCTGTAGGAGACAGCAGGCAAACTACAGCAATGGCTTCACCAGGGAAGGCACAACAGGCTGAAGAGCAGACCAGGTTCCTGAACTCAAGAACAATCAGGTGCTCAAGCAAATCTCCCTCACATCAAACTCCCAGTTCTGTTGACATCTTCCTATCATTGTTTTATTCAGAAAATTAAGAGGCACTAATACTTGAGAGCATTCTGACACCTGGATTTCAAGCTAGTTTGCTGTTTACAACTTTCACATTAGTGATTTTTTTAAAATAAAACTGAGCACAATTAGTCATTAGGATTTTGTACTAGTGACTCAGTATAATTAATCCAACTAAACCCTATCTTCCTGAGAATGTTCTCTCCCATATAATCTTCAGATTACAAACACACCACGTATTTTCTGATACTTTTCATGTTAGCCTGTCACTCCCTTAAAACAGCATACAAGCCTGCCATTACTTTCAGAAAAATCAGCTGTTGGTAGGCAGGATTATGTTTGACACTTATGAACTAGTATTTTCCATTTTAGACAGTCTAAAACACACATTCACAGAACTTACGCCACAAACATGTGCTAGAGGTTTATGTATTTGTCAAAATCTTTACCCAAAAGCTCAGATCAGCCTGTAGATGTAACACAAAGCTGGCACTGCTTCAACTGCACAGCTTTCTGCAGTGATTATTTGAGCAGAGGATGCAGCCCATGAAGACTCCATGCTCGATGGATTCAGCTGTGTCACTTGAGGCACTTGCTCTACAGCCTGGTATTTCTGAAGGCCTAAACAGACCTGTCTCAGCCAGGGCAGACGTGCAAGGGCTGAGTCAAGGCACTCGGCTCTAAAATTTTAAGGGTTTAGCTTACTAAAAGGGATTTGAGATTTGCCTGTAATCACCTAGGACAAATACCTCCCTCTTTAACCAGCTGGGATGAGGTCACCTTGCTTCTGTTTTGTTAAACCCTTTTTGCATTGACCCAATAAAGTATTCTGTTTAAACAAAAAAGATAAATAACCACAGGGTTGAGCCAGACAAATTTTAATCTAGAATCTCCTCTAACTGGGTCAGCATTAAGCTAAATGGACAAACATTTGGCTTTTTCCATATACAAAGCACTGGATTCACTTCTGGCAGGCTAGACAAAATTACCAAAAAACACGCCACTGGAAGCAATCAAGCCTTTCCATCCATCAAAGCATTTGAGATCCACATTGAGGAACCCAAAGAAGTTGAAGCTCTTGGCCCCAAGCGTGTTATTTTGAAGCATCTTAATTGCACAATTTTTTTTTAAAAATCACTTACAGGCATGACAGCCCCAAAAACCTGCAGGCCTCACAAGCAATGTTGTTAAATCCCAATTTTAACTGAGGGATAACTTTAAAATCAATCACTGGACAGCAAGTGCTGGATTTGTGGTCTTTCCATTTGCCCCTTCATCACAAAAAGCTGAAAATCATGTTACAGGAAACAAACATTTCAACTTTACTGTTAACAGAGTGCACTTCATCTGTACAAGTATAATGAGAAAAAAAAAATCCCAAGTCTCACCCTTTCCAGGCAGAAACAGACACAAGTACAAAAAAAGCCAATAGAGCTACAGCAAATTCTTTATGTAACCTTTCAAAACCACTGGGTTTTTGGAATAGCCATCATCAAAATATTTACTTGTACAGTAAGTGAATTCACAACTATCAACAAATCTAAGACCCAAACACATTTCAGTTTCAGGTTTCCTGTGGAGAGGAAACTTCCAGAGACAGAAATCACTGTGACTCAACAGGGCACACACAGGATTTGGTAGCTACCAAACTTTACAGCTCCTCCACCCACGAAAGCAGAGTCTGACTCCTCATACTGGAAAGGCAACACTAAAAAAGCAAAGATATTAAAGGGAGCCATTCCCACAGGATCCTCCCTCCTTTTAACAAGGCACTGAAAGCCTGGCAGACTCATTTATTTCACTGAAGCATTAGAAATGCTTTGGGCTAATGCAAGGATGCAGCTATGGGGAACACAAAGAGCAAAGGCTTCTTTGAAAGGGCTGCACTAACGAGAGCTGCTCTTCTCCATTACACGGCCTGAAGAACCTTGAAGGGATGCCATTTCCAGGAAGGGCAGCTTGGTACAAAAGGCTCGTGGATGCCTCCCCACCCCTCAGCATTCTGGCTCACTGATGCTCTCAGAGCTCAGCTGGACACCACAGCACTGGAAACATGCCTGACCAAAGTGAGTCCCTAACAATTCCCTTTCTCTTCAGTTACAGCTTACCAAGCAGAGTCATGCTCTTACCCACAAGGACTCAGAAGAGCCAAAGAGGCCATTTCTAACAGATTTAAGCAGGCAGACTTTGTTAACCAACTATATCAGACATTTCTCAGCCTGGTTTCATATATTTTAGTGTCTGTTTGGGAATAAAACTCTGAAAACAAGTATATCAGACAAGAGGAAAGCAAATCTACCCTACTTTAAAGAGTTGTGCCTAGGCAGACTGGGATCAGAAATAAGGTGAGGTTTTTTTCCCACCTTTTTAAGGAGAAAGGCTGAAATTACCTCTTTATAGAATGTTTCCAGGAAATTAACATCTTTAACGTCAGCCAAAGCTAATGATTTTTCTGAAAGATACAATGTAAAATCAGAAGGTACAGGCTTGTCACTACCAAGTAAGATATTTGGAACCACATTATGGGAACAGGAACTTCATTAAGGAAATGGTAAAAAGTACAGCAGTGCATAGTTTTTTAAACAAAGACAAGTTTTACGCCAGCATATTACTCAAATGTCACTCCAGGAAGTGTCACACTGCTGAGCTTTCAGCAGTTTAAATGCAGAGGACGATGTTTAGAGACCATCCAGATGAAGATGGATACACTTGAGAAAGGCTCTGAAGCATGTGTCCTGATGGGAAAGGCTGCCAGACTAAGCACTGAGGACAAGCTACACAAGTACAGAAACAGTGTAAGAGGACTCATGAGGAAAGCCTCAAGCTTTATTGCAGTTCCACAGCCTTTTACACAGCACCTGTATAAAAAATGCCTTTGTTTTCATGGCAAAGTGTTAAGTCTAAATGCTTTGTTCCCTGAAAATTACACAGGCCCAAGTATTTTAGGGCCACACCAATACTATGCCTCATCAGCTCATGCACAAAAAGCAAGTCATAACATCACTTATCTTGAGACTGGCATGTACCCAGCCCAAGCTCACCCAGTGCAGAACCTCCCATTACCTTCAGTGTGGCTCAGAGAACACGTCAGAAGCAAATGCTGAGATCTTGATGCATCACTCAGTACTTCTGGCCATTTAGGAGAGCCAGCTAAGTCTCAGACCTCAAAGCACAGAGGGCATAATTCAGAATTAGCTGAGCACTTAAGTGCCTTGAGTTTAGGGTTAGATGTGGCCATGAGAGATAAAGTGCAGTCCTCAGGAGTTTGGCAAAGCCCACCACAGGTTTGTTGTGACAGATTTTATCTCCAAAATAAAGAGGGCACACTGACATGCCCCATCACAAAGACGCTTAAAAGAACACTATTTGGACAGTCTATTGCAGTCCTCAGTGCAAATCCCTCCCTGGGCCAGGGCCATACCCAGGCCAGGATCTGGCTGGTTGGCAAGTACAGAAACCAACAAGTATTGTTTACACCCTGCTCAAAAAAAAAAAATAAATTCTTGGCTGGTGCCTTCATTGGAATTTGACCTTTTCATCAGTTACAAACTTGGCTCACACTAAATTTAGAGGTACTGTGAGGTTACAGGGATAAAGTTCATAGCACAAGGAACCACCAGCACAGTAAGAAAGACAGGTGCCTTGAACTACAGCTTTTTACCTTGCCCTTGAGGAGTTCTACACCTTCAGAGCAGAAATCAAGAATCTCAGAGGGCTGGGTGTACAGCCCAAGGCAGGTTGCTTAAAAATGCACCCAAGAATAAATCTATAGCCAAAAGGGCCAAGGGCTCTTCAGCACTCTCACTTCTCCAAGAATGTTAATTTGCAGTCAAATGAGATTTCATATTCACCTTCTTCTAACTACAGGAACTGCCTTTGTTTCCCCACAATACCATCTTAACTAATCAGAAGTAGTTCTATTTCAGGACAGGCAGCTTTTATACATTAGCTAAGGTTGCTATGTAGAGTCCTTGTTACATCACCTCATCCTGGTTCCTGTTTGTGTCAAATGGATTGGAAACCTCTGCATTAGCTTTTATTGCACACACCTCATGAACATGATTAATCCAAGACAGGAGCAGACACTAACTTCACAGAAATCAATTAATTGCAGTAATCAAATAATTAGGTTTGCTCAAATAACATGAACCTTTCCTTTAAGATAAAGTGCAGAGACTTGGGACTGTCTCTCCAACTACTATGTTACGTAACTACAGGTCCTTGTAGAAGAGGTCAAGATAACTTTTAGGTACAGAGAGAAATGTTGGATAACACCTTTGCACAGTCTTGCAGCATGAGCAGGTGTCCCTTGCCTATCACATAACTGAGCCAGGGAGCAGCATTAAGCTCCAGGGAAGAAATGGAGTAAACAGACTGTACAGAACTCAACAAACCATGCTCAGTAGCTGAGGGAATGCTGCTGGAATCAAGCCACAAAGACCTAAGTGAGCTAATAAAAACTGCATTATAGACCAACCCTCCTCAAGGAAGTCTGCTCTATTCCTTCATTATATTTTGAAGCATCACATTGTTAAAGCCTCATTTATCCTCTGACTGCAACCCCTCCATTCCCGCACTGCCACAGGGCTCAGCTGAACATACTGGAAGAACAGCTCAAGGTCCAAGCACATCACAGCTGTTTGCTCAGCTAGAGGGCTGAGAGAGTGGGGAACATGCTCCACACACAGCAGGGAGAGCCCACCTACAACAAATCACAACTCAGGTAAGAGAAATTTATTTGAGAACAGTCCAGTTCAAGCAGCCTGAAAACACCTATATTGAACAGGATGAAAAGCTGAGGTGCTGTTTCACTCAGGTCTTTAAACGCCTTGCTTACTTTGTTCCCCTGAAGAGCAGCTCCTCTCCTCAGGGGAGCAGGAGATCTGCAGAGTCATTCTCTCACAGCCTGCCCGTGACAGATAGAAGGCTGGTGCTAGAGGAGTAATGTAATGCACACAAGTAACACTGAAAATGAAGGAAAAAATGTCTCAGGACAGAACTACACACGCAGGGACAGCACCAACACACAGCTACCACCACTGCTGAATACTCAGGTTCTTCCAGACTGCAACTAAAAGAGAGGTTTTGGAGCATGACAGCAGTCACCAGCAATTCCATGTGCAAAGAGCTACATTGCCCTCTCTCCTGCTGAACCAGTGACAGGCTAGGGGTATTACAGGCTTGCGTTTTAGGACATTTTGTCCTTACCTCTTACAAGGAGGTTCACTGTAAATGACTGTGCATGTGCTTATTTCACTTAGTACCCTTCATATTCACATATGCTCAACCAACACTTCACAGAACTGGGTGTTCCAGATAAGAGAGCCAGGCTTGAGCCCCCTCTGCACAAGCTTTTTGGAACCTGCAGCTCTATACAAAAGCATCTTTGAGGATGCTTTGAGGTAAGTTTAGAAGCAGGACAAGCTACTCTCAGCAGCAGTCACTTGGCCCTTCCTATGAGGAGCCTGTACTATGCTTTTTGAGTACTTGATGCCCTGAATAGGGCTGTAGCTCAGTTACCTGCAAATAAGACATGAGACATTTCAGAAAAGTTTGGTGTTTCCAGGAGCTCAACCCATATTAGCTGAGGAAGCTGTCAATGTAATTTGTTTTAGTCAGACTGAACCCATGATAAGAAGAAATGAAAGCATTTCTCAACAGCAGAGAGAGTAATAGTCAACTACACTTCTTAGTCAGTCTAGAGATACAGATAAAAATCTGTTCTCTGCCAAGTCTGGCACTGCCTTCCACTGCCATTACCTCTAAGAGCTCAGGCTCGATGACGTTTCAAGCACCTGGTTTGTACTGAACTGCTTTGCAAAGCATTTTCAATTACTGCTGCCTGACACTGGCAGAGTAAGGCTGGCAGTCAGAGACAATCTTTATTATTAAGTCAATTGATGGAGCTGAAGGCAAGATAAGCCCTTGGGTGTAGAAGCCCTCCTAGAGCCAGCAAAGGCTAAGACAGCTGCCCCACAGGTACCATCAGTGCCACCCACACATACTGGGCAAGTGGGACTTCGCTTCTCCACAAGGACAGCATGCCCTTGCACACTGAAATGAAACCAACTGAAATTCAATCAATCAGCTGAGTTTGATCAGATGTTTAACTGCATATATGCTTAAACCCTGCAAGATATATAGGCAGAAGAAGGTTAAATACTTGCACAGAAGATCAATTGAACTACAGTACATTAAGAACAGCAATTCAGAGCTGCAGCACATCATGAAAGACACTCTTCCAGAGAAGCTCAGAAGTGTAGATGAAGACTCCAAAGTACTAACAATCCACGATTGTTTAGGCTTTTGCTGAAAAGTCCAAGTGATCAGTTTCAGGCTGGTCTTTGCACCTTTCAGTAGGAATTACAAGCCCAGCACTTACACTCCTACCAGACACTGGAAGATCCTGTTCTTGGTTAGCTTAACCCAAGTTCTGGTACTGCCAGAGCTGGCAGTGTGAAAGTCTGGATGAAAAGGCAAGGGATATGGATGAAAAAAGGTAACAGGACAATAAAAATCCAGTAGCACCCAGGGATTTCACAGCTTTAAAGCAACCATTCCCTATCGTACATCAAATCCCATCTGGAGTATAGCTGGAACTTGGACTCAGAAAACATCTTCATATGCCTGTGTCAAGGTCAAAGGGTGTTTTTTTTGCCACCTTTCCTTCCCAGTACAACGCTTTCAATGTGTTAATCTCTGAGTTTTCACATGACAGGTTTAATAAAGCAGCTTTATGAAACACTAATAATTTAAGCTGCTATTCACTCTCTGAATAAAGAAACACAGCTTTTACAGGAAGAACATAACAAGTTAATTTTTAAGTTTCTTCAAAAACAGTTACGCAAGATAGAAGGTTTTATCCACAACCTCCACACCTATAAGAGACAGTCTGGCACAATCTTAGGTCAGCTTCATCTTTTGTGCAGCTAATTCACTCAGTAACACAGAGGACCTCCCATGCAAAACTTTTAAGACTAAGACAGGAGAATGGAAGAACTCAAACATTAGCTTTTATTTCTCTTTTCATACCCTTCCTGTTCTTACTCTTGACTTTGAGACCAAAATAAGTGATGCTTAGAATAAGAAGAATGGCTGCAGGTCCACTGATCTAAGAAGGGACAAGAGAAGCTATTGAAACTTCTCTGGTGATATGAGAACTAAGCAAGCACCTCAGAGAGATGGTGACTCATGAACGATAAGACAGCAACCCAAGACTACTCATCAATAAAACTCCCTGCACAGGAAATACACATTATCAAAGAAAGCCTAAAAACAAGATAACACAAATGCAAACAACTGAACTGAGTGTTCTATGGACACCACATCAGCAGGGAGTACAACATGTCAACCTAAGCACTATTATGAACATGGCTGAGCACGATAATAATTGATAAATGAGGCATGGAAGATGAACACACTGTACCAGTTAGCCAGGAACATTTGTCACAGAAGGACACACCAGTGCTGCAAAAGCCAAAAAGCAATCTAAGAGGCTGACAGGAATCTTTACACTTGCCAGACCAGCGACAATTGTTCATCAACAATAAGAGGAAGCTGACACAAATTCTCTGAGGGAACCCACATGAGACTGAAAGTGGAGAAGGCAATCCCTCCAGCCATAACTGCACCAACAAAGCTGCTCCTGACATACCTCTGCAAACAAGCTAGCATCAGGTGAGACATCCCAGCAGCTGTAACTCATCGACTGTGACAGATACAGGGACACTTCCTGCGCTGAGGAGATGCACAAGTTACACCTGAAGGTGCAGGATGGAGCACAGCCCCATCACACAGGGTAACACACAGAGGCAACCAAACGGAGTCTGAGGCTGATGCGAGATGCTCGCAGCAGGGTCAGGACCTTGGATGGTGAGCACTACCAGGGAAGAGCCCGCTTTAGCAGGAGCAGCACGAGCTGACAGGGCACGATGCCCCAGGCTCTCACTCCCCGAGGACCACTCTCCGCTCCGTGTCCAGCTCGGCCCTCGCTCCCTCCCTGCATCCCGGGGATGCGCCGCTCCCGCCGCAGCCCCTGCCCCGCACAGCCCCGCACCCAGCCAAGGTGGAAGCTGTCACCTCCCAGAGCTCCCACGGCCGGGGAGAGCCGCGGGGAGCCCGGGCAGTGCCCGCCACAGCCGCGCCGAGGGACCCCCCGTCTCCCCGGCAATAAACACGCGGGGCCGCAGGCAGCGCGCGGCAGGACGGCGGCCGGGCAGGCACAGACGCGGCGGCGGGGCAGGCCCCCAGGCGTGCCGAGAGGAGCGGGAGGGAAGCCCGGCCGTGCCCGAGCCCTGCGGGAAGCGCTCCCGGCTCACCTGCAGCCCCGGCCGGGCGCGAAGGCCCCGACAGCTCCGGCCGCCGCTCCCGCCCGTCTGCCCTGGGCCCGCCGCCCGCCGCCCTTTACCGGCCGCCCTCGCCCTCCCATTGGCCACCGCCGCGCCGCTTCCGCCCAGGCCCGCGCGGCGATTGGTCAGAAGGCGAGCTGGGGACGGGCGCTGCATCACTGAGGCGCGGGTGCCATTGGCTGGAGCAGGAGCGGGGCGCGGGACAGCGCGGGGGCAGTGGCTCGGGCACCTGTCAGTCAGGCGGAGGGCGGTGATTGGCGGCGGCGGGCTGGGGGCGGGGCTATGGGCACAGCGGGGATGGCGGTGCCGCGGCCATGACAGAGCGGGGCCGGGGGCACGGCGGGCTGTGAGGGGTGCGGGCAGCCTCTGCCTCAACCTCAACCGCATTTTCTGTCCGCCGCACGCCTGTTCCTGCCGCCAGAGTCACCGCCCGTGGCGGGGACGCAGCCTGGGAGCGGCCCCAGCTGGAGGACGCTGTTGCTCCTCAGTGCCAGGGAGCTCGGTGGTGCTGAGGGCCAAAGATCCCTCCAGGCTGCCGATAAGCCGCGTGGTGTACCCAGGGCTGGTTACATAATTACAAACAGGACCTTCGAGCCTTAGAAAGGGTGTGTGGCCGTTGTTTGGCTGTGGTGGGCCCTCAGGCCGGCTCTGGGCCCGCCCTTGGGCTGTGCCAGCAGCCATGAGGGTCTGCCCTGGCCCTCCAACACTGTCCCCCCAGCAAAATCCACCCAGAGGTACATGGACCCTGCCCCAGCTGAAAGGCACTGGGAGGAAAATAAATTCTAAGATTAAAAAACTCTCCCCGATGCGATGTTTATAAACCTACTTTTTTTGTATTCTTCCAAAAGAGCCCTGCGTTGCGTTGTTGGTAACATCAACTGTTCTGAGCTGTGCTAATGGTTGCTTTATATAACTGGATGGAAAAATCCTTCCTCTCATTTCAGATATTTTAAATGTTTCCTCTGTTTACTGGGTGTTGGAGCTTCCTACGTGGAGAAAGCTCTCAAGGAGCAAGTCACATTTTCCAGGGCGCTGTGTACGTGGAGAGATGAGTAACTGCTGTAGCCTGAGTCACAGGGAAGGAGGGAGCTCTGGGTAAGGGCAGAGAGGGAAACTCTGGAATGAAGGTGGCAGAACAAACAGCGTCCTCCTCTCTCCACACTTGCTGCAGGTGTGATCCCACACCACTCAGTCAAACAGAGTTGCATTCCTTATCTTTTGATCAACCTTGTGAAAATACCCGTGGTTTATGGTTGCTAAATTTGTCAGTGGCTCAGCTGGGCTGTTTGGTGTGTCTCAAGGCAGCTCTGCTAGTGATCAAGTGAACAGATAGGCTCAGCAGATAAACATCCGGTATCAGACTCAACTTCAGGTATTTGAGGAATGTGTTTGAGTTTGATTGCAGAAAATTGCAGTCCAATTGATTCCAGGTGTACCTTAGCTCTTTCACCATCTGATCCAGGCAGGAAAAAACAGATCCAGGCAGGAAAATACGCCTCAAACCAGAGCTGAGCCTCCAGGCAAAGCTTTTATTTTAAGTCCTTGGGAGCCAGAATCCTGAGCTGTGTTCCCAAGCAGGGAAGTGATGGAAAAGGTGCTGTGTGCCCAGAAAGGGAGGGAAGAACCAGTGCAGGTCATTGGAGTTTTACTCTGGGAGTGTTGAGGGGTTCCAGCTGCACCTTGTAGTGTGGGAGCAGGGATGTCTGGGAGGAAGCAAGCACATTTTGGGAATGTGATTTATTTAAAAAATATGGATATTGATCTAGTACTGATATCCAGCTGTGACGGACAAAAACTCTCAAACAGTTTAAAGTTAGAAAGTGTATGTTGTGACGTGGGCAGAGTGTGGGATAGCTCCCAAACACACACCACACTTTACAGGTGATTACAGAGCCTTTTTATCTATACAAGTACTGAATACCCAAAATACAAATACATATTCATAATTTTGGTACATCCCATTCCCTGCCTCATATGCTAATTAGTTCAAAAGCTATTAAGCATGCTTAGTTTGTTCCTTGAAATGAGTCGGTTGTCCTTTTCATGGGGAGGAGTCCCAAAATGAGGAAGTAAATGAAGTCTTCCTCATTCTGACATTTCTACCTTTTCAATGCAAATATGACAAATGAGCCCTTGGTACAACTCCCATTCCCTGTCTTCAATTGGTTTCAAAACAGAGGAGGCCCACAATTGTCTTGTGTTACTAAAAGCTATTTGTCAGTTTCTATATTCTTCATTACAAACCCAGCTAACCAAACGTTGTGTTGACAAGCAATCAATTATTAGTTAACTACTGACTCTTAACTTCATCAAGGCCTACCCATTTATTTTAATCAACTCCAGTAAAGCTTATTTCTAACTTAAATCTTCGCTCCTCTAAAATCTCTAAAAGTCCTTAAGGTTTATGTCTCAAATGCCAATCCGACTTTGGGCAGTCAGAAGAGCTGGTGAGCTGTGGCTGGTGCAGGAAGCTGCCCTCCCTCTGGTGTGTGGGAATTGCCCTGGCTGATTGCTGGTGGGCTCTGCAGGGTTGGTGCTGCAGCAGCCCCGTGTGCCTGTGCCGTGGGTGGAGCACCCTGGCCAGAGCCAGGGACAAGGCTGTGCCACTCACAGTGACAGGTCATAGCCAGAAATGCCAGCTGAGCCTGAGCCATCCCCAAGGGAAGAGTGCTGGAAAGAGCTGGGCTTCATTTCCAGCCTTCTAGGGAGGGATTTAGCTGCTTCAGCCCAGCAGGTATTTCTGCCTGCTGGTATTGGGAATGTCCAGGAGCACCCTAATGCTTTGGAGGCAGGAGGATCCCTCTCTGAGCAGTGTGGCTGCTGCAAAAGTGGACAACTGTACATGCTGGAAACTGCAAGCACAGGAACAACGCAGCTTTGCCTTGTGCTTTGGGCAGGCAATTACCTCTGTACAGAGAGGCCAAAAAAAGACTCATGAAAATCCCACCTTTTTAAATGCAGATGTTGGAAAGGTACCAGGCAGAGAGAACTCCACGTGCTGCTGAACCAGCCTGAGACACCCCCGTGCAACACCGTGGTGACAATCACCTTTTGTTCTTCACATCCCTCTCTCTTTTGGCTGTTGCTGCTGCAACCCTGAACTCTTTTTCTGCTTCATTTCCCCCAGCCCAGCTTTTCTCCTGCTCAGCAAACATGCTGTGTGCTGAAGGACTCCTGCGGACTTTGCACCCCTGAGGAAACCTTTTTGCCAGAGGAAACATCAGGGTGTTCATCTATGGCAGTGTGTAGCAGGAGCAAAAAGGAAAACACCTCTTAGGCAGGGTTTGATTGCCAGCTGAAAATAAGCAAAGTGCCTGTCAGTGACATGTGAGCACAAAAAAAGCTTTACAGATGGAAATAAAGGCAATGCTTTTTCCTCTTCTCCTGCTCTGCCTTCCCTGCAGTGCCAGTGAGGCTTTGGCTTGTGGGCTGCAGAGCCGTGCTGTTCCTGAGCCTGTTGGATCTGGAGGCACAGTGCTCTTTGGACTCTTACATATTTTCTGAAAATGGTGTCTAAAAGAGTAATGGGCACTTTGCAGAGCTCTAAATAGACCAGCCTCTGTCCTGAGGAGCTGGCAATGTACAGAGGCAAGTGGCAGGGATGGGAGAACGGCTGCATCATACAAACCAGCTGGGGAGGTGGCACGTGGCCCACCTGATCAGTATTTTTCCATCACATTCTCATTCAGCAGCTCCTTGCCAACTTCCAGCTCTGTCACACTCCTCAAAAGGTTCTACTCTGGGTTTATTTAGCATGCTATTTATTTCCTAATTATAGAACTGAAGTGACTGACCTCAGCCCTTCTGGGTACTGCTGTGCACCTTTTTGTCCCCTCCAGACCATCGACTCTGGTCTCCTCTAATGGCTGAAAGCCATTACTAGAGACTTTTATGACTCATTTTTTTTTGTTTTCCTCCCAAACCCGAGAGGGCTCAGACTGCTTGTACAGAGAGCATCACTGATCATTTCAGAGCAGATGGGCTATTGCATTCCCAAATTCTTTAGGCCAAAAGAGAAATGCCACTGAGCTGAGCACTTTACCAGGCTGTGTTGTTCTGCTTCTGTCCACAATTTCCCAGCAGCCAGCTCACTGCTTTTATCCCACATGCAGCCACAGCTGCTGCCTAGAGGAAGAGGTTTTGAAAACCACTCCCTGGCATCAGCAGTGCTGCTGGTCCTGCTTTTGTTTGCTCCATGTGTTCCATGGCACTTGAATCCTGCCTGGCTCCACAAACAAACTCAGTGGTCTGGGAGAAGGATCCATCTGTATCTCCCTGAAAACAATCTGTGCCATAACACTACTGAATTTTCCAGGGAGTCTGGTTAGGTGAAATTCCTACCTTCAGGATACCTTCTGCACCAAAAGCTGCCAGGCTGAGCAGACCTGTTCCCTGCAGCCACCTCTAATGCCACCTCTTGTTCAGTTAGAGCTGTGTCTGCCCCTTTCACACATGTTGGTAACTTAAGATACAGCTGCAGGAGCCAGGCGGTGCTTTGGTGTGGCACCTGTCCCTAAAGCCACCTGCAGAAGCAGGGGGTTTTGTGTAGGGAGGGTGGCATCAGAGCAGCAGGTGTCTGGCAAGCAGTGAGAGCAGGGAGAGGAGGCATCTCTGGGGGAAAGCAGGATGGATTCAGATAAATGGATGTACTAGAGCCAGAAGGATGTATGAGCTTCTCCTGGAGAGTTTCCAAGATGTCTTGCTGAATAAAGGAAACCGCTGGTCTTCTGTTTCATCCCAAGTGGTCTGTCTGACATTTGCCACTATTGCCTCAGTGTGTTCCTGAGGTTGGAGTCTGGAAAGGCTGTGATTGTCCCACCTCAGAAAGCTGGCAAAGGAATCTGCTCAGGCCACAGTTTTGTGGGGTTTTTTCTTCAGTGGCTGCTTGCAAAATGCTTTATGTGGAAAAGCTTCCATAGAAGTAGTGGTGCCTGAGGAGAATGCAGGAAACTGAAATGCTCAATGCACTGAACAATGGGATTAGCAGCCCCTTGTAAAAATCCAAATTTTAGTATTGCCTGAGGATGGGGAAGGGCCTTTTCCTAGAGAGCAATATTCATGAAAATAAATTGAGTGGAGGCGGAAGACTGATTTTGTGCCAAAATAGTGGGAATTGGGATAGATCTGGGAGGGAGGGAGGGAGGGACAACACAACAGTGTTTGGATGATGGTGAGTACAAAAGAAATAGTTACAGTTGTGATTTGGGAGAATGAGTGATGTTTTTGGGAGCAGAAAGCTCTGTTTCCTGGAGGTGTAGAAGGAAGGCAGGGGTGAGAGGAAATAGGCTTGATGCTGGTGCAGAGAGGACGGCTGTGGGTGAGGCTGGTGGGTCCACGAGAGCATGGTTTGGTGAGGTGGATGGGTGAGCAGGAAGCTTCAAAGAGCAGTGGGGTGGCTGGGATGAAAGGCTAATCCAGAGCATCTTCATCTGCCTGATGGCTTCCTGGAGATGCACTGGCAGTCACAGCCAAGCAGTGAATGTCTGCCACCATGGCCAGGGGTGAGCTGGAGGTGACCACCCTTTTCCATGCACAGGCACCTGGAAGGCTGCAGATCAGTGTCCCAAGGAAACAAAGCAGCTGCAGAGCGACTGCACTCCATTCCTCTGCTGACCTTACCTGGCTTTGCAGGAGCAGCACTTCCCTTTGTACCATCTCTGAGTTCAAGTATTGCACGGGCCGGAGGAAATGAGCAGTGCTGCTGATGCTGTGTAATGACCCCATCTCCAGGCTGACTCCACCTTGGCTCATTGCGGGCTCCACCTTGCAAAACTGATGTCTCAACTTTGGGAAATGACGTCTGATTTGCCACATGTCTCCTCAGAGCAGAGCTTTAAGAACCTGACCTTCAGAGTTCCCATGAAATCCATCCTGGGATTTGGCAGTAAAGCTGCAGGAGGATTTTGTTGGAGTTATGCAGGGTGGACATGCAGGGAGCATGGCTGGATGTGTGGGGAGTGTGGCAGGATGGGAGGATGCGTGGCTGAGTGATGATGGTGAAGGTCCTTCCTTCCTTCCAGCTCAGGAAAGAGCTACTGCCCCGGTGGAGGCTAGAGGGTGCTGTGCTGCAGGGAATGGGTGTCCTCCTCCTTCCCTGCTCAGCATCCCTTCAGAGCCAGGTAGAAATTTGCAGGAAATGCTGCCTCTGAGCTGGGATGAAGACTAAGGTGCTGGCTGGAGTTAGGAACAACCTCCAGGGTTTTTTTTTCAGACCAGAATAGTTCATTAGTTCATTATTTAGCACCCAGAAGGTGACATACAGAAAGGAAGAGTGTCTTCTCACATGGGTATAAAAGCAAAAAGTGGGTAAAAGGAGTGAGAAAATTAGGAACAGATCAGAAGATAAGTAAGCTGGGTGGAATAAAAGCAGAGAATAGAAGGGTGAAGAAAGAAAATAAAAGGATAAAGAAAGAAAATAGAAGATGAACCAATGCAGAGGATCACATCCACTGCTGTGTCTAATTAAGGGCTTCAGACCTGCTGAATGATGAAAGGGAGATTTACTTGGGAGAAAAATAAAGGAGCACTTCTTGCTTGCGGCAGCTGAGGCTGCAAAGCCCCTGGCTGATGGGGCAGGATCAGCTCCTGTTTACCCAGCTGAGGTGTGGCTAATCCTGAGCACCACAAAGAGCCGGGCTGAGGAGTGAGAAGAGGCCGGGGGGAGACAGGAGACAGGGCTGTGTTTGTACAGCAGCTGACAGGCAGCTGCAAGCCCAGGCAAAAACACGACATGCTCCCAAACAAGCAGCTCTGTGAGCAGAGGGCTGCTCCCTGGAAAGCCTGCCAGGAACCACAGGCAGCAGGAGCAAACGTGCCTCCTGCGTGGGGCTGCACGTGCTCTGCAAAACACAGCCCTGCGGTTGGGGGGTCACTGTCCTCACAGCTGGCAGAGCTGCTCTCCTCTCCTCTGCAGCAGGAGGGGCAGATGTGCAGGCGTAGCTGGAGCTCTGGAGGAAGCACAGGTAGATATGTCATGTTCTCAGGTCTTGCAGAAAACAACCTACCCAAAGGGAGAAGATGCAGGCAGACAACAGAGGAGGAAGACTGCAAATAAGCCCCGTTCACAGATAATGGGACTGCACCTCCCTCTGGGCCGTGGGGAGGTTCTGGGGTTCTTTCAGGTGAGTGGTGTGTACAGCACAGTGTCAAGAAGCCAGCCCTGCTCATAGAAATGAGCCACATCAGATCTTGGTGCAGGTAGCCTCCATTCTGTTTTCTACCTCAGTCCTGAGGTGGATTGCAGGGAGTGGAAGAGAGCTTCCTGCATTGGACACGGATTGCCACACAAGCCCCTAATAACTGCTCTGGCCCCACCACACGTGCTAAAGGAGGTGCTGGGGCCTGCCTGCAGTAGGAGGGGCAGATGTGCAGGCGTAGCTGGAGCTCTGGAGGAAGCACAGGTAGATATGTCATGTTCTCAGGTCTTGCAGAAAACAACCTACCCAAAGGGAGAAGATGCAGGCAGACAACAGAGGAGGAAGACTGCAAATAAGCCCCGTTCACAGATAATGGGACTGCACCTCCCTCTGGGCCGTGGGGAGGTTCTGGGGTTCTTTCAGGTGAGTGGTGTGTACAACACAGTGTCAAGAAGCCAGCCCTGCTTATAGAAATGAGCCACATCAGATCTTGGTGCAGGTAGCCTCCATTCTGTTTTCTACCTCAGTCCTGAGGTGGATTGCAGGGAGTGGAAGAGAGCTTCCTGAATTGGACACGGATTGCCACACAAGCCCCTAATAACTGCTCTGGCCCCACCACACGTGCTAAAGGAGGTGCTGGGGCTGCATCTGTGGGTCCCTGAGCGACATCTTAAAGAAGTACAAACAAACCTGGCCCAGAACATGGACCAAAGGGAATGCTGTGGTAAGCTGCGAAGCTCTGTTAGGAACTGAGGGGCTCTTGAACCCACGTTTTCACTCTGTGTCTACTCTGGCTGTCTGCAGCAAGAGTCACTGGTTTACTGCTGGGGCTCTCAGGGCAGCAGCCCGTTGCCAGCTGGGGACATGTAGAAGGACTCAGCACTGGAGCTGCAGCTGCTTAGCTCTCCAGGAACACTGGACGAATGCAGAATAGGTGGGATCTACTATTATTAACTGATCTGTGGGGCAGAGCAAGGAGATGAGAGGGAAGAGTGAAATGTGAAAATGCCTGGAGGGGGAGTTGATTGCAGAAGGCAAATGGGTTCACGCTCTAATAAAGGCTCTGTTGGAGCCTGGACAAAGTAGTTGGTGTGATGGGAGATCCCACTGAGAAGGAGGGGTGATTGCAGAGGACATATGGAGTATGATTAACAATGCCTGTTGTAAAAACATGTTGGTATAAACCTCCTGGCAGGGAGGGGGAGACACCTGGGAGTCTTTACGAGGGTCACACAAATAAGAGCTAGGAAAGATCCCTTGGAGGAAATTTGTGAAGCAGGTAGGGGGGATGGGTAGTGGATACTCCTGCCCATCAGCCCACTCTTGTTTCTTCTAGAGAGCTCTTCACCACTCCAAGCAGTGTGTATGGGAACTGTATGGAGACATCTGTGGATGTGCAGAGCTATCCGCTGGCTCCTTGCCTGGAAGTTGTTGTCGCTGCTGAGAAAGGAGGTAGCACAGCCCCAGGCAGAGTGCTCAGAGAGGACACAGCTGCCTGGCCATCCCGTGGCACCCCCTGCTCCAGCCTCGTGTCCCCCTGGGTGCGTGCTGCCCCTGGGACTGGCTACGTGCGCTTCTCCATGGCGGGGCTGGACCCTGCCCGGGCCAGAGCCCCGGGAGCCCGTGGCGATGGCTCTGACAGATGGCTTTCACTGAGGACACATGTCTGGCTTGGAGCTTGTTTTTATTCCCTTTTGAGGGAAGGAGGAGCCACGGGAGAGGAGTAACTGAGTGGCTGAGCCGGCTCTCCTGGACACAGAGCGTGGTGCCAAACGAGCTCCTGCTGCGGTTTCCGCTGCGGCTCTGGAGGCTGCAGCCCAAGGGGCAGGAAGTGGTTGAGAAGGAGCTTCAGCTGGTGTGCCAGCAGTGCAGGATCGATCCCGGATGCGAGAGAGACGGAATCATAAGGGGAAGGCTCTGATGGGTCACGGGATGAGTGGGATGTTTGGCTGCAGCACAGGAGCTCCTGCAGCAGCTCCAGCGGAAGGCAATGGTCACCAGGAACTTCCTTCCAGAGCAGAGGTCCTACAGCTGCCAACATCGTGCACTGGTGGTCACCAGCCCCTCCACCTAGGGGCACAAGTGGCTCCAGGTGGCCTCTGAGAGCTGCTTTGGCCTGGGGGAACCAAGGGGGAATAAGGAGCTGCTTTTGAGGTGTGGTCACCCTGGATTCCCCCACAGGGTCAGGTGTGTGTGTGAGAGGAGGGTGTGCAGAGACTGATGCTTTCCTGCTACATCAGCCATGGTTGTGGTTACCGAAGTGTATCTTAGAAGGCCACAAATATGCTTCTCTCCAGGAAGAAGAGAATCCTAGAGCTGTGGCAGTTCTCCCCTCGCCTGCCAGGTTCTGGGGGATCAGAGCAAGTGGGAGGTATGGAGAGGGTGGGACGGGCAGAGTTCAAACCTTCTCATTATGCTTCGAGATACAGAGATCAAAAGAGAACTTTACAAATTAATAAGGCTTCCACCTGGGCATAGCCTCTCTCGGCATGGATGGGAGGGAGGGGAGCTGCAGTAATGAGCAAACTGCCTCTTCTCCACCAGCCGGTAGGACAGGTTCTGGGCTCTTGCAAACAAACCCTGTGGTCTAGCTCATTAGAGTTCATTAGTGTTGTTCCATATTCATACAGCATTAGCGCCATCAGGCCCGTGTTTAATCAGACTGTGAGCTTGCCTTAAGCCCTGCAGGCGTTGGAGGACCTTCCATCAAGCATATGCCAGAAGCACATGCACCAAATTGGTGGCTTGAGTAAAGAAGGGTCTTGTGAGTGTGATAACAGGGTGAGGATCAGAAACCTGCCACAGAAACCCGGGTTATCAGAGGAACCTGGATAATAAAGCTATCAAGTACACAATTTAGTGCTTTGTGTCAAGGCAGGAGCTTGCAAAGAGCTTCCTGAAAAGGAACAAAAGAGCCATGGTTTATCTTCCTGTGGTATCTGCTTAGTGCTCAGGCTGCTTGAAGTTTCCAATCCATCAGGGATTAAGCACCCTGGTGTACCACGGAGTGTGGGCTCATGTTACAGGTTGGTGCTCCCAAGCAACAGGCTGCAGAGGGACATGGACTGTGTCTGTCCTGGGCAGTGCCCTGAGATGAGCACCCCAGGGAGCCACCACCACAAAGGGCTTTAATCCTGGCCTGAGGTCGATGCTAATCCATCATCAGTGAGGAGACAGGTATTTCCCAGGGTAATTCCTGCTGTAGCATTTACAAATGACCTTAGGAAGCGGTGCTGTTACCACTGGCTGATGAGGCCATGTGTGTTAAGCCGCCAAGCCTGCATGTCTAGCTTTGGATGGACAAAATAAAGGGAGATATGTCCTTCCCTCGAGCCCTTCCAGCCCTTGATTTCCTATCTGCCAAATGAAGATGAAGGCAACACCTTTTCTGCTGGAGATAAGCATGGATAAATCCTTAAAGACTGCAAAGGATTCAGAGAAGGGGTTATATAAAGGTGCTTATATTAAGTACCTTACACAGACACACCAGCTCTAAGCTGGGTATAATCTTGTTTATTTAGGTTAGAGCAAAGGACTTGAAGTTAAACTGGCTGGAATCTCATCTGAGCTCCAAGATCAGCAGCGGGCAGCAGAGCAAAACCAGGGGATGGTGCTGCCCTTTGCCTTCTTCCTTTTAAATCAGAAAGTTTTACATATCCTGAAGGGCTCTCAGTAGCCTTATGGAGTTTTCCATGCCCCAAGGATATTCAGTTTGGTTTTTTGATTAGTCCTGAAGTTCCCGATTCCTAAACATTAGCATCTCTATGTGTACAGCTGTGTTTAAAGAAACTATTACCCTTTTGGTGGAAGGGCAGAGAGTGTGGAAGCCTTTTGTTCCTCAAGAAACTAAACAGAGAAGTCTGGCTACTTGCAAGGATTGTCCCAGCCAGTGGATGTCTTCGGCAGCTGTTGGAAACCTCGTGCTGGTAGGGCAGCAGGCAGTGACGCTGGCTGGGGCTGCAGGAGGTTAGAAATGCTGGCACAAGCCCTTGGTTATCCTGTTAGAGGGATTAAGAGCAGGCTGGGGCTTAATCCACTGCTGTGGTGCCACAGATCATTTCTCCTTCCCACTTGGAGTGGGTAACACGTGTGGCAGGATGGGAGGCTTGATCCCACAAGGCAGGAAACTTTCCCAGGACCTGTGTTGTGGCCTGAACCACAACTCTGAACTCTAAAAAAGAGTCATGCCTGCAAAGGATGAGGGCTACCTCTGTCAGGGATTTTTTTTGGGCTCTCAAAACTGGGGTGCATGCTGCAAGGAGTGTTGTGGGAGCGTTTTGGGTGGGGAATCCCTCTGGGGTGTAATAGCTGACTTTTGAGATAGACCTAAGCTAGTGAACTCCTTTACAGAACAGATAGTTGAAACAATAGGAGCTGCTACCCAAACCAAGATCTATTCACAGGCTGAGCAGGGGGTGGAGGGGCATCTTTGCTACCTGATTGTGGTGGGGAGAGGTCCTGTGAGTTTCTGAGAGGGAGTGGAGAGAAGGAACATGATACTGTGCTGATACCAAAGCTGTCACTGCACATTCATCAGCCATGAGACGCACCCTGGTCAGTTTTATGGCTTTATGCTTGGGCAAGGGATCACCTGTGCATTGTTCACCTCTCTTGTTCACAGGAAAACACCTTTGTATAAGCTGGAAAATAAATAAGATTGCATCAGAGAAATGCATGGCCCCATCTTCATCTATTTTTCTCTTTATCACCCCAGCTACGGGAACGAGGCTATCTGCTGTCAGCACAGCTTGGAAAGGGTTACGCGCAGCAGAATCTGGCAGATCTCTGCAGAAGAAACCAAACCCAGTGGTAAATGCTGCAATAGCAAGGCCTAAGTAGTCCCTGCAGAAGGGAGTGAAATTATGCCTGACCTTCGACCTACCCAACTCTTTCAAGCAGAGCCATCCCTTGCAAAAACTTGGCGGCTGTAGGAGCCCGGGCGTGGTGTTTGCCTGTGGGAGCTGTCTCTGTTCCTCCTTTCTTCCCCGTCCTTGACAGGTTGTTCCTTTCTCTTCTCTGCCGCCCATGTCCAGAGCTTCCCTCTGCCCGCTGGGACAGCAGACACTTCCCTAGTGTAGTTTCTTGTGGGATGCCCCTCTCCATCGCATCATTTAAAGAGCCACTGGAACTTGCAAGATGCACTGTCCCTGTGGATTGCTCATTGCTCCATCTGGCCTCCACAACTTGCTTTTTAATATCCTTTCCCATGCACGCTCCTAGGACATTGGCATTCATGCCTCTGGGGACAGAAAGAAAACATTTTGCTTTCTGTTTTTAGAGAGGCTGATGCTTTTTCTGCAGCTCCCTCTGGGTCTTGCATTCTCTCTGAGACTAATCCAGGCAGTAGCCCCTCAAAAGGCCGAACAAACACCCTTGTCCTAGTTGCTTGTGCACAGCCCTGGGAATCTTGCCCTGAGCTCTCCTCCTCCTGACCTTGTTTTCCTCGGAACACCACAGCAGTAATTACCCTGAGGTTGAAGGGTTATTCGAAAGCAAGCACTGTGTCTTGTGTGCTCCCTCCTTTCCAGCTGTTGTTTCTCCCTACACTGGAGTTAAACTCTACCTGGAGTTTTCTTTGTGTTGTTACTAATTTAGGGAAACACCAGCAGCGAGGGTGGTGGGTGTGGGTGGGAATACGTGTCCAGCTCCATGTGTTTCTCATTCTCTGGTGCCCTGAGAAGTCAGGGGGCAGCTGGACCTGCCACGGGTCTCTCCCTAGGGTGCTCTCATGGGCGCTGCATTTGACCAAAGCATTAGCTGGACACTGGAGTGGAGGTGGCAAGACTGGTCAAAGTGCATGGCATGCAGCTGGACTGCCCAGCTCACGGGTGGCTGCGTGGCTGCATTGCCAAAGGCAGAAATGTAGCAACACTCGCCAGAGTCAACACATAAATATGAGCAGCCCAAGTGTCTGAGGTGGGTTAGTTAATGCTGAAATGGAGGGTTTTGCAAGAAGAGATAAAATCAGCTTCACGTTTAGGAGGAGGAGAGTTTGGAGTGGATTTCCATGACAGGGTCAAATGATCCAGCATTCCTGTGCTGTGCAGTGCTCTTTTCCAAAGAATTTGCTGCTGAATATGGATTTAGCTTGAATATGCTTTAGTCTTCCAGGGCTAAATATGTTTTTGCCTTCCAGGCCAGAGCTCCCCACAGGGCACCAGCTCCTCTCAAAAGCGTGGCTGGGCTTTTCCAGCTCTTGGTGGCCAGGCACAGCTCAAAAAGGAGCTAGTTTGTGGCCAAAGCAGTGATGTGGTGCAGTGCTTTGGGCAGAAAGCTGTTATGTCACTCCCAATCCCTTTCCCATATTTGCTGGACGTGGCTGCAAGCTGATTTCCTTGATGCTAGTTAGGAGGAACTTGGGAAAACCCCATGCCACTGGCATGCTGGATAACAAGGACGGCACAGGACTCTTGTGTTCACTGTCCATCCGAGGGGAAACCCTCTCCAGCTTTCATCCCACCCAGGTAGAAAAAAAGTGGGGTTTGTGCTGCAAAACAGCTCTCCCTTTGCCAAGTGCTGGCAGCCCCCAGCACATCCCGGTCCAGCTCCGCACCCTCTGCCTGCCAGCCGGGGCCAGGAGCCACGGGCACTGCCAGGCTCGGGAAGTCCCTACCGCCACCCGAGGCCAAGATGGGGCGAGCCAGCGGTGCCCCTCGCTGCAGCCCCATCAGGCTCTCTCTCCCAGGGCCACCCTCGCTGCCGTGCTGCCGTACCCCCGTGCTGCCTGCCCCCGAGGCTGCGGACCCTCGGCCGGGCAGGCCCCCGCCGGTCCCGCCCCGGGGGCGGGCGCGGAGCACGTGGGGCCGCGCCGGGCCGGGCCGGGCTGAGTCACTGCCCGCCCCGAGCCGAGCCGAGCCGAGCCGAGCGGGGCTGAGCGGGGCTGAGCGGCTCGGGGGCAGCGCACGGCACGGCTCGGGACGCAACATGAGCGAGGCGAGGTTGTTTCGGGTGCTGCTCGCCGTGGCGGTGGCGTTCCCGCTGCTGCTGGTCGTGTCCGGTGAGTGCCGGGGAGGAGGAGTGCTGTCCGGGACACAGGGCTGCCCGGGAACCGAGGGCAGGAGTGCCGGGGAGCCGGGATCCCGGGGAGCTGGGGTGCCGGGGAGCCGGGGCTCAGGGGATCCGGGGTGCAGGGAAACCCGCGTGCCAGGGAGGCTGGAATGCCGTGGATCCGGAGCGGTGGGGATTTGGAGTGCAGGGCTGTCCGGTGTGCAGGCATTCCGGGGTGCAGGACAGCCAGAGTGCAGGGAATCTGGAGTGCGGGGTTGCCTGGTGTGCAGGGGATCCGCGGTGCAGGAGAGGGTGAGTTTCAGGGCATCCAGAATAAGGGGGAGCCCGGAATGCTGGGGATGTGGAGTGCGAGGGATCCGGGGCGCAGGGGCTGTCCGGGGTGTAGGGGGTGTGTGTAGGACTTGTCTGGTGTGTGGGGAAACCCGTGATGCCAGTGATGCCAGGGATCCGCGGGGCCGGGACGAGTAGCGAGCGGACCTGGGGGTGCAGGGTGAGTGGGTCCGGGCTGCGGGCGGGGTGCAGGCTCGCAGTGCGAGCAGGACAGCGTGGTGCAGCCCCAGGGCTGCTGCTGCCGGAGCGGGGGATCTCGGCCCTGGCCCCGTCCCTTCTTCCCAGTCTCAGCCGGGCTGTCCTGCGCTTTGAGGCTCAGATAACCGTGCTCGCAATGTAAACAGCGTCCCCGGGACCGCCTGGTACGCGCCCAGCTGGCCTGGCCAGGGCAGCCCCGGCGAGCAGCAGCTCCACCGTAACCCCGCGGGCCATGCCTGGGGCGCTTGGCTCCGAAAGGGGCGGACGAGACCAGGGAAAAGGGGAGCAAAGCCTAAGTGCAGGCTCCAGGTCAGGGACAAAGGGCAGCAGGAGGGGGTGAGAAAGGCCCTGTTTATGTTTGCACTCCCTGGATGGCTGAGGTGCCCTTTTTGCCCTCCCAAGACCTGACTTCCCCCAGCCCCGCTGGGATGAGCTGTCCCAGTATTTGGAGGATGTTATTTTTGCCTCCCAGCCAGCCTGTGGGTTCATATAAGCAAACATTTCCAAAAGCAGTGGTTGATCTTTGTTGCCTTGGTTCCTGAGTGTTCAGCCTGTGACAGCTCTGTCCTTGACTGGAGAAAAATGTGTGTGTGGAGGATGGAGATGCTGAACAGCTCTGAAACCAGGCCTGAAACAGTCCAGAAACAGGAGCATCCAAAACTGCTTGCTACAGTGGAAAAAGTGACCTGTGTGCCTCACTGCTAGCAGGGGGCTGGCTACCAACGCCCACCATGTGAGGGATTATTCCTGGGAGGGGATAAAAGGGAGTGCAGTTACTTGCAATAACTGAAGTATAAAACTTGAACCCCTCCTGCCTCAACCCTGGGAGGAGACCTTGCTGCTTTGCTGCCATGTCACACCCCAGACACTCCTGTGCTGGAGACAGCGCTGGTGCTGGGGAGCATCAGTGTTCCCTGACACTCTGTGCCTGGGGAAGCAGCCATCTCCCACTGCTGAACAGAGTTAGCTCAGTCTGTGCAGCCTTGACTGGCAGCTGGGAGAGATCCGTGGGATGGGGTGGATGGATGTGCCCAAGACCTGTGGAGGGGTGGAGGGGCGTGGAGCAAAGGCATCCCCACTATCTGCAGGAGCCCTCTCCTCCCATGCTGTAGCTCATGGCAGCGCATTGATGGAGCATGAGGTCATGCAGAACAGGCTGGGCAGCACAGGCAGTGATTTGAACTGGTGCCCAAGTTTTTCTGCCTCCCGAGGCTGGGCTAAGGGAGCTGCAGCATCCTTATGGAAACCTCCACCTGATGCTGGCCTGCCTGCCACCAGTGTGTAGCCTACACATGTGGAGTGTCAGGAAGAGTAGGATTAACTGGACGGAGTCCTGCTATTAAAGGACTAATGAGTAGGAGCTCGCTGAGTAGTAGCTTAGGCAAATGAGAACTGTGTTGCTTGGTGTTTGTCTGGGCAGTGAGCCCACAGCTCATCAACTTCCACCTTCTCCAGGTCATGCAGGTAGTGAAGGGTTATTCCTAGGTCCCCACCTGGTTTCAGCCCTTGTTCTGACTTCTGCAGCGTAGCAGAGAAATGCCTGACATCAAGGGATGTGTTGTCCTTTTTGACAGGGAGTTACTGAGGCTTTTAACCAGTCCTGTGGAAATCTGGTCTAGGTTTATGGAATGTTGCTGCCTTGCAGCTTTTAGGCAGAATAAGTTGAGGGTGGGAGGAATTTCAGCCCAGCTTTTGCAATCTGATTCAGCCCTGCAATGGAGCATAGAAGGTTGGAGGGTGCATTGGGTTGACATCATTCACTTCCCTCCTCAACAGGACAGGGTGGGGAAAAGAAGGAAAAAATCCAGAGTGGGTCCTTCCCATGGGCTGCAGTTATTCATTAACTGCTCTGGTGTGGGTCCTTTCCATGAGATACAGTCCATGAGGAAGAGACTGCTCCAGCCTGGAGTTGTCTGTGGGCTGCAGTGCGGGTATCTGCTCCCCTGTGGTCCTGCACAGGCTTCAGGGAGACAGGTCTTCTCCATGGGCTGCAGTAGAATCCCTCCTCCTGGATCACTTCCTCTCCCTCCTTATTCCCTGCTGGGGGTGTTTGCAGGGCTGTTTCTCTCACATTTTTCTCACTCCTCTTCTACAGCTGCTGCACAGTATTTTTTACTTTATCTTGGGTATATTATCACAGAAGCCGTGCTAGTGATGGGGACCTGCTTTGAGCAGCAGAGGGTCTCTTTTGGCATTGGCTGGGACTGTCTCCAGCATGGGAGCAGCTCCTGTTGTCTTCTTGCTGAGCCACCTTTGCAGTCCCCTTCCACCACCACCTCACCACATAAACCCTACACTGTGGCAGATGCTGGAGATGGATGAACAGGCAGGGAAGATGGTGCAGCCCCACCAGCTCCCTGGGGGAACCTGCCTGTGAGCCAGGGCTGCCTTGTGGGAGCTGCTCGGAGAATGATGGAGGTCTGGCAGGCGTCCTGCAGAGATGGACCTTGTGCTTCCTCCTTGCCTGACTCCAGCATCTGGGAACTGAGGAATGCGAGCTCCCCCTACAATGAGTTTTTTTTAATGTTCTTACAAGTGCAAACTTACTTTAGCAAAACCCAGCAAGAGCAGCTGCCCCATTCCCTTGAATCATTCTGTCCTTCTTGTGCCTGAGCGAGCCCCAGCCTGGCCACTCACATTTCCCAGCCAAGTGTGAAAAACATTTAATGCACCAAAACCTGGGTTTCCCCTGTCTTCACTTGGTCATATAGTGTCTGTTAAACCTCTTTTTTAATGTGCCAGCACAAGGCAGGTCCTTGCTGCTGGTTAACGTCCAGTCTCAACCATTGCTTTTGAATGTCCAGCAGCCTGTCCCTGCCAGGTGCTCCCTTCCCTGTGGGATTTGCAGCAGACCAGTTCCTGCTGTTGGGCTGGGATGTCTTTGTGTGCATGGGGCTCTGGTGGATGGCTACCTTAGGGATGGCTTGCAGTGACACCTGGCTTTACTTCCAGGTGACTTCTGTGACGTGAACCACTGTCAGAATGGGGGCACCTGCCTGACTGGGATTAATGAGGCCCCCTTCTTCTGCATCTGCCCTGAGGGCTATGTTGGGATTGACTGCAATGAGACAGAGAAAGGTGAGGAGCTGACCCTTTCCCAGGTGCTCCCCTTGTCCTGGCCCTGGGGTTCAGCCCTTCTGGTGGCTGATGGACACAGAGCATGGATCTGAGTAGGGATATGGTGACGGGATGAACTTGGGGGAAATGCGATGTCTGTGGGGAGTGGGAGCCCACTGGATGCTCTTATTTTCCACCTATGCCTATATTACAGTTGTTTTTCCCCTTTCCCAGGGCCGTGCCACCCCAATCCTTGCCACAACAATGGTGAGTGCCAGCTGGTCCCAAACCGGGGCGACGTCTTCACTGACTACATCTGCAAGTGCCCTGAGGGGTACGATGGGGTGCACTGCCAGAACAGTGAGTATAGCGGGGGGACAGGGGAAGCTTGTCCACTGACAGCCTGGGGACCCCTTGGGTGACAACTAGGGGCTGTGAGCAGCTGTGACTGTGTGGGGCACCAGGCTTACAGGGATCACGGGCTGTTTTGGAGCTTGCAGGGTGGAGGGAAGGACCATGGTGTGGGGATGGGTTATGTCTGAACCTTGCTCTGCATCTCTGCAGGGACTTGGTGCCTCAAGTAATAACACAAGGGGTGCCTCAAGGCTCAGCCTGCTCTATGCAGGCTCCCAGCCTTGATGTGACTGTGTGTCCTGGTGCACCTGCATGGTTGCACTCTGTGGGGACACATTGTAGATGGATCCTTGGGTTAGAGCTTCAACATGTTCCACCCTCTCTTCAGGGACCCTGCCATGCCCTTGTTCAGGGGATGCCTCCCCCACTTCTTGTTGCACTGAATGAAGGGTCTTCTCTCTGAGACTGATTTTGGGATTGCCTCTTGAGCTCCTCCTCTCTCTCTCCCAGACAAGAATGAGTGTTCCTCCCAGCCTTGCAAAAATGGAGGCACCTGCCTGGACCTGGATGGTGACTACACCTGCAAGTGTCCTTCTCCATTCTTGGGGAAGACCTGCCACAGCCGTAAGTCTTTGCACCAACTGTACTGAATTCCCTTTCCCTCCTGTTCCCTACTGCCTGTCCCTCATTGCCAGGAGGGATCTCACCAGCTGCTTTAGGGGATCTGGAGGGCAGCTGTGGCTATCCTTGGTGCCAGCAGGCCTGGCTCTAATGGAGGGAACATCCTCAGGAAGATGCTTTCTCCTTTCTGGAGTGCCCCAGGAAGGTCCTTTCTCCTCCAGACCTCTGTGCTGTGAGGGGGACTGATGGATTGTGTGGTTCTGGCTGAGGGATGAGGAGGAGAGGACACCGTGAAGACAGCCAGACCCTAGGGCTGACCTCCCTCTCCTGTTCTGCCCCCAGACAAGAAGCAAATTACCCCTAGTTCTGCTCTCTGGTTCCTGTCTCTCTTTGATCCTGATCTCCCCTCTGCCCCCAGGCTGTGCTGTTCTCCTGGGCATGGAAGGAGGAGCCATCTCTGACGCCCAGCTCTCAGCATCCTCTGTCTATTACGGCTTCCTTGGCCTCCAGCGCTGGGGGCCAGAGCTCGCCCGCCTCAACAACCACGGCATTGTCAATGCCTGGACCTCCAGCAACTACGACAAGAGCCCCTGGATCCAGGTACCTGCAGCAGGATGGGAATGCCAGCACAGAGAGCAGCCCCAGCAACCACGGCTGGTCTCGCAGTGCTGCTGTCATGGGATTTCACTGCTCCTGGTGGCAAGTGTGGGACTAAATTGCTGCATCAAGCTGTCACCCAGGGGTATCTTGGGATGTGCCTGGATGAGGCAAGGCCATTGGAGGAAAGTGGGACATGGATTGATGATCCCCCTTGCTCTGCCCACCTTGGGATGCAAGGCTGGAGGGACGAGGGGCTTCTTCCTCTGGGGAGTTCCAGCGCCATGGGCAGCCCCTTTCCTTGTTCCAATGCCCACCCTCCCACCCTGGCTTGGTGGTCCTGGTGGGTGCAAGGGCTGTGCACCCCATGCTCACTGCACCCCTCTCATCCTCTTCTCCCCTCCACAGGCCAACCTGCTGCGGAAGATGCGGCTGAGCGGGATCATCACGCAGGGCGCGCGCCGCGTGGGGCAGCAGGAGTTCGTCCGCGCCTACAAAGTCGCCTACAGCCTGGATGGGAGGGAGTTCACCTTCTTCAAGGATGAGAAAAAGGATGTAGACAAGGTGGGCTGCGATGCTCTGTGCAGGGGATGTCCCAGCTCCTCCCAGCCAGTGGTGCTGTGGGTGCTGAAGTGGCTGTGAGCTGCATCCCTGTGTGTGGGAAAGTGCTTTTGACCTGGGGCAAAGCTGTGTTGGGAACTGATGGGAACTCTCCTAGCAGTGAGATGGCATAGGCAGTTCCAGTGCCAAGCAATACTCCCTGCCTCTGTTTAATTGACCGTAATAAGCATAACCAAGAAGCAGCACTGCCTGATTTAGGTCATTCAGATAGTATCTTTATCACTGACACCCTGTGGGAACTGGGCTTGGTCTGGGAGTGCTACTGAGCAGCTTGGGCAGCTCAGTGTTGTATCTGCAGCAAGCACCAGCTGACAGTGTCTCTCAAAGTGGGAATATTTGTAGATTGCTGTGCTCTCCACTCACAGTTCTTTATGGCAAGTGTCTCCTGCTGGCTTTCTGAGCATCCAGGGAATGGTTGGGAGTATCTACTTTGCTTTAAAAAAAATGGAAAAATTCCTCTTGTTTCTGCAGCAGTGGAAAAAGTGCATGAAAGGCAATTTGATTCTATTTATTATGTTAAAAAGGAAGAAGCGAGCCACCTCTGTGCTTGTCATGATTTGAGGAGCATTGTGGTAGTGGGAGTGGGTGTTGCTGCGTGTGTGGCTCTGTGGAGGTGAGGATGAAGCAGGGAATGTGGCAAAGCTCTGTTGGGAGTGTTGGAGCTCCTCCAAGGTCCTGCACTGTTCCAGGGCACAAAAACAGAGCCCAGCTTCCCCCTCTGTGCTCTTTTGCCATCGGCAGTGCCAAGATCTCTCTCTGTCTGCAGTGCAAGGGATTTGCTGCAGGAGACTGTGGGAGAGCTGGGGCACTGAGCTCTGGTCACTGTTGCAGGTTTTTGAGGGCAACGTGGACTATGGCACCATGAGGACCAACATGTTCAACCCCCCCATCACGGCGCAGTTCATCCGCATCTACCCCGTGATGTGCCGCCGCGCCTGCACGCTGCGCTTCGAGCTCATCGGCTGCGAGATGAACGGTAAATGCCAGGCTGTCCCCTCCCGGGGGCTGCAGGGCAGGGGTGACACGGGGCAGGGCATCACCCCTTGGCCCGCTTCTGATCCCTCAGCACAAGGGATTTGGCGGTGCTTGTTTTTCCTCATGCCTGGGAATACCTTGGGGAGCACAAGCTGTTAATCCATCGGCTCAGCCAGCTCGAGCTGCGTTCTCATGCTGCTAACACCTTCCCAAGCCAGGAGTTTTTACTGTGCCTCCTCCCCGTCTGAGCTGTGAACCCGCTGCTTCTCCTGCTGGAGAGCTTGGAAAGCAGTGGAGGATCAAAGTCCTCTGGGGAATGTAAGGGATCATCAGCCTGAGCCCTTTCCCTGTGCCTCCTGCCTTCCTGCCCTGCAGCACATCCCTGGGAACTGAGAGGGACTCGCGTGTCGGTGTGGGAGTGGGATGTTATGGGGGCTTGGGTCCTGTCCTGCTGCTGCGTGGGTGTGGTGCCATCCGTGCTTTTGGCTGGGGATATCTTTGCGCTGCTCTTTCCACATCCTTCTCTGCTTCCTGCCAAGGCTTTCTGTATTCCGGGGCTGGGCTGGGCTGTGCTGTGGGGACAGCTACTCATCTCTGCAGCAGGAGGCACTGTGAGCCAGGGAATAGCTGGGAGCTAAAAATCCCGGGAAAAGACCGCCCTGCTCATCTGCTGAGCATTTCCCTGCCTGGCCCTGGTGCCGCTCAGGGCAGTGGAATGAGAACGTGGGGATGGCTTCTGACAGGTCTGTGGGGTTTTGCCTGCAGCGGAGCTGTTGTCTCTTTCCTTTTCACTGCCTGTGTAAACTGTTGTGTTACAGTGTATTTCAACACGGCAGGTTGCTCGGAGCCTCTGGGCATGAAATCCCGCCTCATCTCCGACCAGCAGATCACAGCCTCCAGCGTCTTCAAGACCTGGGGCATCGATGCCTTTACCTGGCACCCTCACTACGCTCGCCTGGACATGACGGGCAAAACCAACGCCTGGACAGCCCTGAACAACGACCAGTCCGAGTGGCTGCAGGTGGGTCTCTGCTCTCTGTAACCTCATGTCTGCTCACCAGCTCCTCAGCTGTGCCTAGGGCCACCTCCTGTTTCAGGGTACAGGAGCAGCTGGGTTGGTGTGACCAGAGCCTTGTTGTGGGTCACAATATCCAGCAGTGCTCTCCCTGAGTGGGGATCACAGAAACAGATCAGGATGGGACCACGGCCACTGGTTTTAACAGTCAGAACCAGCCCATAGGAACAAGGTGGTGCTGTATCTGCACCTTCTTTGTGGGGTGCATCAAGCCTGCAGCGCCCCAGTTCTGTCTCACCCCCTGAGGAAATGCCATCCCAGCCTGGAGTGACCGTCCCATCATCCTCAGGCTGCCCAGGACACCATGTTTCTGTTTTGGAGGAAAAAAATCAGGCTTGCTTTTCTCTTCTCAGTCTGGAATAGAAACAAATAGTTTTGAAATTTCCTTCTCAGTTTCCCTTGTTCCCCTGTTTTTGTACTTTTCACATGATTCCATGACATAATAGGACAAAGCAGTTTAGATATTTGTCCCGCTTTTTATTTGGGAAATGATTAAAAGCAGCTGTCTCACAACTCTAAATAAACCAGCTTATCGAGACATTGGCTGATGACGGGGTCAGGATGACACGCTGAGTTGGGCTATTGCACCACAGGCTGCCTGTTTGTGTATGTGTCTATAGATTTACATGTACACTCAGGATTTATGTGTACTGTATAGCTGGAATTGCCCTCTATGAGCACGAAAACAGAACTAAATTAATGAGGCTTTCAGCTCCTTTGGTGGTTTACCCTGTAACGTGCCAGCAGCAGTAAACACAGTGTGGCAGAGTAAAGAGAATAGAAAGCATCTTGCTTAGAACCCAAGTGTCAGATTGTGTTGAACTGCATATTTTCTCAGCTAGAATTACTTTCCAGTGGAAATGCATTTCCTCTGTGAATCCTGTATTTTTTTTTTTAGTTTAGATTTTTTTGCTGTCCTTCCCACACTGGTGTTTCCAGCAAAAAATGTGAAGGTGGCAGGAGTGGGCAAGGGAGCTGAGATGGGTTTGTGCCCACTTTTGGTTGCTTTGAGGGATGCTGTTGAAGGAGTGTTGAAGGATCAAATCTTTCACAGTTATGTTTTATGATTTGTCTGGCATGGGGTCAAGTGGTGTTTTCTCCATTCTTGACCTCTGAGGGCCAGCTCTTCCCAGCTGCTTCTGGAGCATGAAGGGTGGGAGCACTGCTCCTGCAAGGAGCTGTGACGAGCCTTATCTCTGACAGATTGACCTTCGGGACCAGAAGAAGGTGACAGGAATCATCACACAAGGAGCCCGTGACTTTGGGCACATCCAGTATGTGGCAGCTTACAAGGTGGCCTACAGTGACAACGGCACGTCCTGGACCCTGTACCGGGATGCCCAGACAAACAGCACCAAGGTGGGTGTGGGGAGGGCAGGGCGATTTCCCAGGGCTCAGGCATGCCATGGTGGGGAGGGATGAGTGGTGGGGCTGAGGCCACAGAATCACAAAAATATGCTGAGTTGGAAGGTACCCACAAGGGTCATTGAGTCCAGCTCCTGGCCCTGCACAGGACACCTCAAGAGTCACACCCTGTGCCTGAGGGTGTTGTCCAAAGGCTTCTTGAACTCTGTCAGTCGGTGCTGTGACCGCTGCCCTGGGGTCCTGGCAGCGCTGACAGCCCACCTTTCCCCTCTAGATCTTCCATGGCAACAGCGACAACTACTCACACAAGAAGAACGTGTTTGATGTGCCCTTCTACGCCCGCTACGTCCGCATCCTGCCCGTGGCCTGGAACAACCGCATCACCCTGCGCGTGGAGCTGCTGGGCTGCGATGAGTAGGCACGGGGAAGAAGGACGGGGCTGCTCTTCCCCGCTGCCCAGCCTGCACCCTGCCTGCCCCTGCCCACTCCTGCTCTGACCTCACGCCCCCCTCTCCATGTCCCCACACTCAGGAGGCGGCCAAGAGGGCTCCCCTGCCCCGCGTTGGTGCTGGGGCTGCAGCACTGCACTTTATGGGGCCCTTGCAGGTGGGATGTGGGGATGGCTCCTGCCCTCTTGCTGCTCCAGCCAGGGCTGACACCCCCTCCTGCAAATGGGGCTTTCTTGGGGACACCATCCTGCAAATGAGGCCTTGCTGGGGGACCCTGTCCTGCAACCAGGGCTTGGCTTTCTCTTCTCAGCTAAGCCTGGGGACAAATTTTCTCCTTCTTGCTTCTGCTTCCAGCAGAGAATCTGCAGCCAGTGGCAGTCCCTTGCCTGAGCTGTGTCTTGGGGCTCAGCAGTTTTCAAGGTCTTAGGGCAGGCTCCCCTGGCTTGCAGCCTCCAATGTCCCTCCTGCTCCCTGCTTGTCCGCAAGCAGGGGCTGTGAAAATCCTCTGAAAAATCTCAGCTGTTGTCCCCTGCCCATTTTGCCAGGCCCTGAGTCTCCTTGCCTGCAACGTCAGCACCACATAGTGCGAGTGGAGTGATGAGACAGCTCCTGTCAAGAGGCACCAGATCCCCACTGGTGGTGGCTCTACCTGCTGGGTTACTCTGGCAGGCACCACGGTGGGCATTTTGGCAGGCACTGCCCATTCCCCTTCCTGGGATGCCAGCTCCAGCAGCCTCCCAAGTGTCAGCATTGCCGTCATCAACAGTTTCCTGCAGTTTGGCATGCCTGGCCATCCCTTGTCCTCAGAGCCCAGTGGTGACCGGGGGACAATGATCTGGTAGTGGGGAGGGTTGGTTTGTAGCCAGAAGGTTGAGAAGAAAAGATGGGAAAGGTGGTAATTAAACCATCCAAATGTGGTGGGCAAAAAGCCATGCCATGACCCTTTTTGTAACCTGATTTTTTCCCTTTACATGGGGTGGAGGGGAGCCTCTTGCAATGCTCGAGCCCTCGGGATTAGCAGTAGGAGATGAGTGAGCCCCAGGTGGGAGCACGGGCAGGCTGTCCTGGGCTGGCAGCAATGCTTCCCCTGCCTGCTGGGATGTGAAGCAGCCGTGGTGGGGCTGGGCTGGCAGTGGGTTTGCTTTGGCAAGGGCTGAGGGAGCCCGAGTGGGATGGCAGTGATGGCCCCACTCTGGGGTGTCTCTGACAGTATTAAAACCAGCTGAAACTTTTGGGGGTGTTGGCTCGTCTGCTCTGTGTCTCCCCAAAGGCCATCTCCCAAAGCCTGGCTGGTCTGGTGATCCTCCAGGGTTCCCTCTGAGCCCCTCAACTCCTCCACCTGTGGGCTGGCCAAGTGCTGTGATGGCCCTGCACCTCTCCTGCCTTCACTGACCCTCCTAGCTCCCGTCCCTGGCTGAAAAACAGGGTATCTCAGGGCTTTGTGTGCATCTTTCCCACCGTCTCCACCCTGTCCCAGCTGCTGGAGACTGCTCACAGCTGGCCAGGCGTGGTGGGATGGGACCTGGGGAGGGGAAGCCTCTATCAGCACCCACACCCTCTGTCTCCTCCTTTGGCTTTGATCCTGGAGCAAATCCCCCAGCTTGGAGCTAGATCGGCTCTTACACCCCAGCACGCTCCCAGGGCTGGAGGGAGCTGTGAATTTTGCAAGAGCTGTGGGGATGTTCCCAGCAGAGCTCTCTGGGGGAGGGCTGGGAATGGATGCTGCTGGAGCAGGATCTGCCTGCATTGAGGGTGTGATCCCATGTAGGGAGGGGGCATTGTGGTGAACAGACAGAGGAGCTTTGCTCATGTCCAGAATCTGCCACATTGGGCAGGGACCCTGAAGGTGGCATGAATAACCAAGTGTCATCTATGTCTTACCACAGCTCCTTGTCCCTGCAGCTCTGGACAACCTTCTGCACCTCCCTGTGGCCAGCAGTGCCCTGCTCAGCCAGGCATCTCCTCCTTGGGCCTTGCCTGTGGGAAGTGGGCTCTTGCCTTGCCCTGGGAGTGCCAGCCGCGGGCATCAGAGGAGCTGGGGATCTGCTTGTGAAAACTGGGCTGAATTCATTGTGTCTGTGGCTGCAGCTGCTTGGTGACAAATAGCAGCCACAGACAGAGACAGGGACAGGGGGGACAGTCTGCCCAGTTCACCTCCAGACATGCCACCCTTATCACGGGGAAGCTGAGGCAGAGATAAGCGCAGTTCGCTTCGAGTCCAGCCAAGGCAGCCGTGAGCCAGGGATATGGCAGAGGCTCATGAGGAGCGTGACGGGAGCAGATGCTGCACATCAGAGTGGGGGATGCATCCTCAGCCCCCTGCTGCTGCTCCCCCTGCCCATTGCTACCCCCAAGCAAGCCCCTCTGACGGATTCCGAGCCCCTTCCCAGCCTTGTGGCATTTCCTCATCCCCCAGAGCTGCAGGATGGAGGGACTGGGAGAGCCAGAGTGCCCTCCCCGCCATGCACAGCCCTCACAGCTTGTCCCTGTCCCTCGGCTGCTCTTCCTGGACGTGGCTGGGTTGCTGGGACAGCAGGAAGGCCGGGATGGCCGGCATGCTGTGGCACCCTGCTGGCTGCTGCCAGCTGCTGGGAGCTGGCTCCTCAGGAAGCAGCCATCGGGGAGAGCATCCTCTCACTGCCACCCGGAAAGCCCGGCACAGATCACAGATCCTCCATCCCTCCAGGAATGTGAGTGTTCCTGCTGGAATCGTCCTGTGCAAGCAGCATTTCATGGACAAATCTCTGGCGAGGCACAGCAGAGCTGTCAGGCGCTGGCTTTGAGGTGGGGAAGATGGGGATGACACTTTTATGGCTCCCATTCAGCCAAATGCTCAGCCAGCCCTAGGCACGTGCCCTAAACATGTGCTCCCAGGTCACAGCTTTCCTGACCCTGCGCAGCTTTGCTCAACCTGAAACCTGTGGTCACACCCAGGGTACATATCTGGGAATATAAAACAAAAAGAGGATGAGAGAAGGAAGGGAAGGAATTAAGGAGATCCCTTCTTCCTCAGGGTCTGCTGGTGGCCAGATCCTTCCTCACTCCTCTGCTCCCTAGGAGGAGATGGTGAAATCACTGGCCACGTCCAGACAAGAGTGGCCTAAGGTGAGGCAGGAGCTGTTGCTGAAAGAGGTGCCAGGAGGCACCCCTGTCTCCTTTCCTGCTGCTGCTCCCCTCCTCAGGCCGGGCAGGGGATGGCTGCTGGCAGGTGCTGAGGTGCAGGCAGTGCAGGACACCGTGGGGCTTGTTCCTCGCTTCTGGAACAATGGGATAGCCATGCCAGGGAGCAGCGTGCCCCAACAGGGCTGCCTGCTTTCTGCACAGCCCGGGGATGGAGGGAACCATCCCAATTTCTGGATCACTAGAACAACTCGGGCAAGCAGCTGCAGCGGGGCACTGAGGGCCAGGATGCAGCTGGGACACCATCCCACCACCTCCCCCGGCCAAGGGGCAGGGCCGGGGGTAGCAGGGACCCTGGGCCAGGATGCAGGCGGCAGTGCAGCGGCCCCATGCCGGAAGGTGTAATTGTCCCTGCATTGTGGGCAGCGGGGCAGGCTGCTCCGGGCCGTCACACTCCCGCGTCCCGGGGCAGCCCGGCTCCGCCGCGGCTGCGACTGTGCAGGGAGACGGAGAACGAGGAAGAGCAGTGCCTCCAGAGCCTGCAGCCATGCCTGGCCGGGGCTCCCACGGGGAGCACGGCTGCGGTGCCGGCGCTGGCGGCAGATAACGCCGTTTCCTCGCCGGCTGCTCGCTATCAGCGCGGCGGCGACGGGCGGGCAGGATCGCGCCCCGAGCGCTGCGGGCTGGGCGCTGTCGGGAAGGGCTCCCGGCCCCCTTCACCCCGCAGCCAGCCTCGGGCCGTTTATTTTTACACCGGGTTGTTTTCTTTCCGGCTTGAAGCCATCCTGCACGGCGGCGAGAGCTGGACCGGGGCCCCCCACGCCTCATTTCCTTGCCGTGAAACAACAAAGTGGGGGGTGAAGCAGCGCGCTGGACTGGGACAGCGGGTCGATGGGTCAGGGCACACGCCGCATCGTGGTTCCTCTGTTTGTCCCTTCTGTCTATCCCCTGACCGGCATCCCCTGGCGGTGCTGCCCTTCCTGAGGACTCGATCCTCATGGAGCTGTATCTGCCTGCCTGCGTGCCAGTGGGAGCTGGCATGGAGGGCATCGCCCAAGTTTAGGGATGATGCCCCCACAGATGGGTGCAACTGGGCACGCCAGAGTTTTTGCCCTGGTTTCTGTACCTCTGCTTTGTCCCCACAGAGTCCAGCAGACCCTAAAGAGGCTGAACCCCGCAGCTCAGCTGTCTTTCCTGAATTGCAGAGCTGGCAGGCACTGGGCACAGATCACTCCGTGCCACAGCCCACCTGTCCCGAGCTGCTTGTGCCTGTAGTGCTCCTGCCACGTGTGTTGGGCACCTCCTTTGTCTGGAGACGGTGGCCAGTCCCCTCCAGTGGGATGTGGGACAAGGGATGTCTCATCTTCCCTGGCACTGTGGCTTCGGCGGACCTTTGCTTGGGACATCACAGGATCCCAGCAGCCCCAACAGGGCATGTTTCTCCCCACTGCTGCCCCTTCCAAGCCGGGGGCAGTGCAGGCAGCTGGCACACCGCAGATAAAGTGTGTGAACAGCGTGTGGGCAGTGTGTGGATGCACAGTGAGGCCATCACCCAGGCATGGTGGGCAGGGGGGGCCGGGGGCACCCACCCCAGCTCCGGGCTGTGAGCAGGGGGTTGGGAAAGGCGTGTGTTTCCCTTTAAGAGGCAGGCCCTGGAGCTGCTTCCTCTCAGCCTTGCAAGAGCCCTAAACACAGTGCATCTGCCTGCAGCCTGCCTGCACGCCTGCCTGCAGCCTGCCCGCAACCAGCGTGAGTAGGGCTTGGCCCCAGTGCCGGGACTGGGGAGGGCTGGCACCCCGGGGCGATGGGCACCCTGCTTGCCGCGAAGGGCAGGGGGGGATGGCATTGCCACGGAGGGAGCCGGGCATCGCTGCGATGGGTGCCAGGCATCGCTGTGCTGGGCGCTGCAGCACGATGCCCACAGCGCTGCAGCTGAGGGCACTGGGCAGGCTGCACGTCACTGCAACGCTGGGTTCCGGGGGGGTCACCGGGCATTGGGGTGCGGGGGGACCAGGGCTGGCTCCCTGCAGACCGAGGTGTGGAGCTGCCGTGCCTCGAGCCCACCCTGTGTCGCGTGGGCAGCACGTGGCGGTGTCCCCGCGGCTGCGGCGCCTGTGCCAGCTCCCGGGGCTGTGCCAGCTCCCTGCGCCCTCGGGCACCGCCTCTGCTGGCCCCAGCGGGTGGCAAGTGCGGCTGCACCCCACGGTGGGCAGAGGCACTGACTGCAGAGGAGAGTCTGGGACTGAGCAGCCTGCGGTGGGAGCAGCCGGTTTCATGCCCCCGACCCTGGAGAGCAGCACCGAACCCCGTGTTGGACCCTTCGGGGCTGAGCATCTGCTCTCCCACAGCCCCCTGGCCCGGGGTATGCTTGCAGGCACTCATGAGCTCTGTCTAAGCAGGGCACAGATGTCAGAACCCCCCCGGTGTTGGAAGGGGTCTGCCGGAGGCTTGCCGGGTGCCCTCTGCCGGCTCCGGGAATGCTCACAAGTAGCCAATTCCGCTGGTACCACCCTGGGTGAGCCCCTTGCAGGGCACTCTTGAGTGTCCTGGCCCCCAGAACTCGGGACAGTGCACATTCCTGGTGTCGTGGGGTAGCCAGGCTGCTCCCCACCGATGGCACGTGCTTTGGCAGCCAAATGTGTTGCATGGGGTTGGTGCCAGCCATGTCTGTGATGCAGAGCGGCAGCCCTGGGTTGGATTAGGGGGTCCTTGGCCAGGACGGTGAGTGCTGCTGGGCTTTGTCGGGAGCCGGGGCAGCGCAGGCAGCCCGAGCTCTCTCCCCCACTCGGTCGGGTTGCACGCTCGGCTGCCTCTTGTAAACCGAGCTTGCTGCTTTACACTGGGGCTCAGCCACTTCTCTCCCCCTGCACCCCTACGTGACCTTTTCCCAGCACTCGCTGTCCAAAGGACACCCTGGGATCCCATTCCTCCAGCTGCCCCTTCCCCGACTTGCTCTCGGGCCAGGTGCTCCCCGTGATGGGCACCTCCACAATGGGCAGCAGCGGGAATGTGGAGGTGTGCGGAATGTGGAGGAATGTGGAGGCTCAGCCAGGCGGGAGGATGAGGATGGAGGGGACTGGGAGCACCGGCTGGGGGGCGGGTCTGGGGGCATGGCTCAGGTTGCCTGCACTCTCCCCTGCGGGCAGACAATCTGCTCTGCTGGTTCTTCCCACCCTCTCCTTGCACCCCTGGTATGGAGTCTGATTGGCACCACTGCCAGGCAGTGCTGGCTTTCTCCTGGCTATTTGGGGGTGTCACAGCAGTCCTTTCCCCTCTGCAGCCCGGGCTTTCTTCCCAGCCATGCTGCTGCTTCCACTCCTCCTGAAGGCCACACTGCTGCCCCTGGCCAGTGGCTCCTACCACCCCTTCTACAATGGCTTCTACTACAACCACGTCATGAATGACAATGGCGACGAGCAGGACCAAGGTATATCGGGGACAATGGGGGCTGGCAGGTTGTCACAGGAGGCTGAAGTACCCCCCTGCCTCTGGGTAGGGTGGAGACCCATCACTTGGTGGGATGTGGGGCCCAGAGGAGCAGGTGGGAACGCTTCAGGGATACGTGGGGGATGCTCATGGTAGAAGAGGTGGTGGCTGGAGGGAAGGTTTGGGGATGCTGCCCAGCCCTGGATCCTGACCTGCCCATCACACCTTCCTTCTTTCCCCCAGTGGATTACTTCAGCGGATCCAAACTAGTGGTGGAAGCCTCCAAGGACCCTGTCTACAGCTACAACGGTGCCAATGTCACCCTGCCCTGCCACTACCGCTACGAGCCCGACCTGGGACCCAAGCGCAAAATCCGCATCAAGTGGTCCAAGCTGCGGGACGACTACACCAAGGAGCAGGATGTGATGGTGGCCATTGGCAAGACCTACGTGGCCTTTGGGGACTTCAAGGGCCGTGCCCACATCCGTCAGGCTGGTGAGGCCAGCTGGCACGGGGCCTCGCTGGTCATCAGCGACGTGCGCTTGAAGGACGATGGCAAATACCGCTGCGAGGTCATCGATGGGCTGGAGGATGAGAGCGATGTTGTGGACCTCCGGCTGCAAGGTGGGGGCATGCTGGGGACCACACCACCCTCTGCGCCAAGCCAGTCAGCCTGGCCTTCCTGTGGCACCTTCTCCTTTGGGGACGCAGCAAGGCAGGGGGTTGGGGAGCTTGATCATGGCAGAAAGGGGCTGGTGTGATGGGACAGTGGCTTGGGGCTGTCTGGCTCTGGCCTCAGGAACAAGTGAGCCCAGAGCTGTCTGCAGGGACACCAAGGCTGCTGTTGGAGCCAGACTTGGGAGTGACCCCACGGCCGCAGCATTTCCTGATTTTACCCACCCATTTTCCCACTGTGCGGCATTATGTGGAGCTGTCCCCTCCCCTCCCAGCTCTGCATATCCCAATGCATCTTGTGATGATCCTTGGTGACTGGTCCAGCCCCTCTTGCTGACTTGTCATGAGGGACCTGACTCAGCCCTGACATTGCTTTGGAGCTGGGAGCTGTGGAAATGTCCCCATTGCTTGTCCCTGCCCCACCCCTTGGTCCCTGGCCCTGCCTCCCACAGTGACTCGTCCCTCCCAGTCCTTGTGACTGTGTCCAGAGTGGTGATGCCCGTGGTTCAGTTGTCCATCCACCCCCACGACAGAGGTTCATTCATCCCCATGCTGGTGGTCCATGTGTCCCCTGGGATCATGGGGATGCTGACCCTTGTATCCCTGCTCCTGAAGCCTGTGCATCTCCATGACAACGATCTCTCCATCCCACAGGGGTGGTCCATGCCTCCCTGGGATCACTGTATGTGTGTTCCCAGCACTGTGGCCTATACAACCCCGTGGTGGTGGTCCCTGCATCCCCATTATAGTCTGTGCATCCCTGTGTATGCAGGTGCTGTCCCCGTGAGGGGGTTCTTGTGTCCCCAGGACCGAGCCCGTGTGTCCCTGTGCCACCAGATGTCGCTGGCAACTCGCTGCTGGCTCCTGCATGTCCAGCGCGGCCCCATCCCTGCATGCCTGAGCCTTGCCTCCGCCGCACGGAGGTGGTCCCTGTCCCAGAGCCTGAATTTGACAGGGGTCAGGGACCCCTGTGGCTCCTGCTGGGGCTGGGCTCGGGTTGGGTGGGCTGCCCACGGAGCCAGCTGAGTGTCCCATCTGCCTCCAGGCATCGTGTTCCCCTACCAGCCTCCCCGCGGGCAGTACAGGCTCAATTTCCACGAAGCCGAGCAAGTGTGCCAGGACCAAGGCGCCGTCCTCGCCAACTTTAACCAGCTCTTCCAGGCGTGGAGCGAGGGGCTGGACTGGTGCAACGCGGGCTGGCTGGCCGATGGCACTGTGCAGTACCCCATCCGCCTGCCCCGCAAGCCCTGCGGGGGCGTGCACCTCGCCCCGGGCATCCGCAGCTACGGCCCGCGGCACCGGCACCTCCACCGCTTCGATGCCTTCTGCTTCTCCTCCGCCCTCAAAGGTGCGTTCTGGGCCGGGGAGGGGGGTGGGATGCTGGGGAAGGTGCGGTGCGCCCCTCCCTCTTAGGGCACAGGACTTGGCCTGGCCGGGGTTGTTCCAGATGGGGATGCTCGGGATGATGCTCCGCTCTCACGCTCCGCTCTCCCTCCTAGGAGAGGTTTTCTACCTGGACCGCCTGGCTGGGATGACGCTGGAGGAGGCCAAGCAGAGCTGCCAGGATGCAGGGGCCGAGATCGCCCGGGTGGGGCAGCTCTACTCCGCCTGGAAGTTCGTGGGGCTGGACCGCTGCAATGCCGGCTGGCTGGCAGATGGCAGTGTCCGCTACCCCATTGTCACACCCCGGGCCAACTGTGGCCCCGCGGAGCCCGGTGTCCGCAGCTTCGGCTTCCCCAGAAAGGGCAGGTTTGGAGTCTTCTGCTACAGAGAGAGATAAGGAGCCGGGAGGGATCCTTCTTGGACAAAGGATGTTTCCAGCCTGCCAGCGCCCAGTGTCGGGCATTTCCAAGGGCTGTTCTGGGGGTGACTGGGGGGAGGTGGGATGGGGGGAGGTTTCTTTTTGTTTTGTTTTGTTTCCTTCCTTTATATTTTCCACATCTTGCTCAGCAGCTGGCACTTGCAGCTGCTTGGGGTGGCTGCCAGCCGGGCAGCGTGGGACAGTCCCTGTCGTGGGATGTGTTCAAGGATGATCCCCATGGGCTACTGCTGCCACCCCACTTGGCCGTGCCACCCCATGGGTGGTGACCCCTTCCTGCGGTGGCAGGTTGTCCCTGACACCCACCTGCCCTTCCAGGCTGGTCCTGCCTCCCAGCTCATGAGGCAAGGCCATGAGGGAGCGAGGCACGGCTGGATTTGGCCAGAGCAGAGAGCAGGTATCTCCACTGCATCCTGGCCCCTCTTCCAGCCCCATCCATGTCCTGCTGAAGGGTGCCATTGTGCCTATCCCTGCTGGAGCACAAGTGCCTTATCTCTATGTGCCCCTTGCCTGAACTCCATTTGACCTCTGGTGCCTTCTTCTCTGAGCATTGGCTATGAATAGATGTGTTTTTCTGGACATCTTCTAATAAAATGGTGGAGAAAGCCCTGGAGTGACATGGCTGTGTCCCCATCTCTGTCCCAACACGAGAGAAAGGTCTGCTCTGGAGAAAGGATTTGGGGATCCCTGGCTGTCTCATCCTTGGCTGAGCATTGTCTCATTAGAGCTGGCTCAGCTCAGCTCCTACAATGAACTCGTGTTCCCTCATTAGTGAGCGTTAATTAGCCCCCTGGGTGTCAGGACTGAAAGCTGGAAGGTGAAGCAGTTCCCACTGGTCATGGGTTTTAGATGGGTTTTAGGCATGTGGGTTAACCCCTCCCAAACTGAGAGCTGAACAGGGAGGGCAGCATCCTTCTCCAGGGTCCTTCTTCAGTGAGGGCTTGGGACACCCCTCCCACCTCCGTGGTCCCTTAGGTGCTGCCTGGGGCCGAGCCATTCCAGTGTAGCTTGGAGCACCCTCTTTGGGTTCCCTTCTCCTTCCTTCCTTTTTGCCTTGCCATGGGAGACCCCTGTCTTCCCAGCCCACCAGCCATCCCTCTTCCCTATAAAAAAAACCAACACTGACGAAGTGCCCACTCTGATTTCGCTTTCTTTATTATTTATCATTCTTTCAAAATAGGATATGTTCAAAAATATAAATAGGTGCAGGGAACGCTGGTGCCCCGCACGGTCCCCTGGAAAGAGCACGTTGTCCCAGGACGAGTGCTGTGCTGCAGAGGGGGCAGTGGGGAAGCAGAGAGGGGCCACAGCCCCCAGCACCTGGGTCCTGGGTCTCAGCATCCCCTCACCTCCCTCCTCCCACAGCTCCTTCCACCACAGCCCCCCAGCCCTCCCCACCCGTCCTGACATGCTGCAGCAGTAGAAGGATTCTGGAGAAAAAAATAAAATAAAACCCCAAAAGGTGCTGTTCACCCTGGAGATTAAATAACAGAAATAATTACATTGTTCGTGGATAAAATCAGGAAAAAATAATCATCTTTATTATTTAACTTAACCCCCTGCCCTTTGCAAACCCACCCCCCTCCCTGTCCCCAAAGGCACGAAGATAATTGGAACCGGACGGTTAGTAAAAATGCTGAGATCTAATTCGTTTTGCTTTGGTGCTTGGAAAAACAAATTTTTTTTTATATATATACACAAAGGTGGGTTTGTCTTTAATATAATTTTTTTTTTCCTTATATGACAAAAAAGCAACAAGAAGAAGAAGAAATCGACTCTGTTAATATAACTGTTCCGTTAAAAATCTCTCTTTCTCGCTTCCCCCTCGGTCTCTCGCCCCGCTCTAATGGGTGCGTCTGTGCGCGGCGCTGCCGCTGGCTTTCGACCGGCTCCTGGGGCTCCTCTTGTATAGCCTGCGCTGGTAGCTGGAGGCTGTGGAGGAGAAGAAAAGGCACCTTGTTGGCAGGAGCCGGGACAGAGAAGCTGCTTGTCCCACGCTGGCCGCCGCGGCCCCCGGCTGCCTGGAAAAACACGGGCAGCCCGGGCAGCGCTGCGTGCGCCCCGGCGCCAGCGCGCCCGCACACGCACAATCGGCCCTTCTCTGCCGGGCCCGGCCCTGCCTCGCCCGCGGAGAAGGTGCCTGCGGCTCGCAGAGAGCCTGGGCAGGAGCATCACCTCCACGGCTGCTTGTGCCATCCCTTCCCTGCGCCCGGCCGGGAGGGCAGCTCGTCCCATCTCATCCTATCAATCCCTAAATCCCCAGTGTTCATTAGTAGTGGGATGTGCTCAGGGCACAGGAGGGGAAACAGCCCGGCCTGGCTGGCAGGGACAAGGTTTCTGCCTGATCTTTGCTGTCGGCCTCCCTGGGAGCTGGCGTGCTCTGGTGTGATAATTGCAGGGGGGGTTTGGTGGAAGCAGCAAAAGCTGGTTGGGAGCAGACCAGGTCTCTTGATCGCTGGCAGTCCACGTCGGGAACAGCCTGCAGCTCTCCAGACCCACAGCACAGCCAAAGGAATCAGCATCTTAATCTGCCCCAGGCAGCCGCCCTTGGACACCTCCTCCATCCCTCCTCCTTTCATCTCCTCCCTGGGCAGAGGTTTGTCCCTTAAGCCTGTATCAGCTTTCCCTGGCTGAGGGACCATTGCTTAATCTGCCTTATCTGGAATTGCCCAGCAGGACCAGAACCTGGCAAGGAGGCCACTGGACAGATGTGATTTTTCTGAGGCCAACGAAATTCTTGGGAATCTGCAGGCAATCAGGGATGGGACAGGGGTGTAGGCAGGCCTGGGAGTGGGCTGGGACACCAGTGGAAGAAGGCTGACTGCCATCAGCTGGAGGCCTGACAGAAAGAGAGTCAGGAACCCAGCCCTGTGCCTTGGCTTTTATCTGCTGCAGGACTCCTTGTCTGCTCCCAGGGCAGGGGGATACCAGGGAAGGGCTTGGGGGCCCCACAGCTCTCCCATCCTCTTCTCTCTGTTGATGCATGCTGTGCCAAAACTCACCATTTCAGAAGCCATTTATTTTTCCTTCTCTGAGTACCCTGGGCCATTGTAAACTCCTTGTTGCTCTTTCCTGACTCTGGAGCTGCCCCTACTCTGCCTTGGTGGATCTCCAGGGCAGTCCTGCAAGCCAGGCCCCATGGTCCCCACCTGCCCCAGAAGACATCACTCCCATGGCCCCATCCCAGGGGAAACTTCCAAAAAGTCAAGGGAGCCCTGGTGTCCCCTTCTGCCTGGCTCAGAGCTATCCTGCACCACGATGCCCCTCATTCCCAGCTCCTTCCAGGGAGCCACCAGCCCCAAGCCGAAGGCGCCCAGACGTACGGTTTAGGCAGGATATCCGTGGCTGCTCCCACTGCCCGTCGGGCTGGCAGCGGATGGTGGGCACGTGCCGCTGGATGTAGCCCTGCTCGCACTGGTACCGCACCAGGGAGTTTATCTCGTAGCGCTCCTTCTTCCGACCGAAGGTCCTGGCGTTCTCCACCGCAGGGGGGTCCCCGCAGGCCACTGTGGGAGACGGGCAGAGACTGGAGAGTGAGTGACAGGGCAGCAGCCTGGCTGAGCAGGCAGCTCACACCCAGGGCAGGCTGGCCGTGCAAAGCCTCGTCACTCTTCCTCAAATAAAACCTTAACTTTGAGATTGCCTCTGTCCACAAGGCTTAGGGGCAAGGGGATATGGAAATTCTGTGATCTGAAATTAAGCAGGGGTCTGCCTCAGTGCTCCATTCCTGCCTCCTGGAGAAGTGTGAGAGCTGAGCATCACAACAGCTGCCTGTGTCTGTGGGAGGGCACAGAGCTGGTGTGTGGGAGTGATGCTGCAGCCAGGGTATGTTGAATCTTAATGGCTTGTCCTATTTAGTTTCAAATCCTTGTGAAACTTTCTCCTAAAGCCCTTGGCCAGCTTCTGTTTCTAATCTCTTTGATCACCCTTTTGCAGTAACAGAACCCACATCCCTGGGCACTGGGCACTCTGCTCCAGACCCACAGCCCCACATCTACTGAGTCCCCCATCCTTGCCAGTACGGCGCAGGGTGCTGACCTGTTCCTTTCTTGCAGGTGAAAGGGAGGTGGTAGTTGCAGGGAACGTCGTTCCATTCGCCTTTCTCGTGCCAGATCATCACAACGCAGTCCTCGCCCGCAGAAAAGAAGTTATCGGGTTGGTTGGGCCGCCAGTTCTCGTATTGCTGCCGAGAGAGGACAGTCCTTCAGCTCAGGTCTGTTCTCTCCTACTCCCTCCCTCATCCTCACCCCACCTCTCCTACACCTCTCTCCAGCAGAGCCCGTGAGTTGCCAGCACTGCCCCTACACCAGTTATTTCTGTTGTAATTCTGCCCAGGACCCAACCAGATTTTCTAGAGGCTTGAAAAAACCATGAGCCCTACAAAGTTTAGGGTTGCCTCTACTCAATGCCCAACGCATGTAAGCCATGGGGCCCTTCCCACCATCCCGAGAAGCTGGTGCCTCTCGTGCTGTGGGCTCCAGGCTCACCAGGGAGTGCCCGTCAGACCAGCGGAAGTCGTTCTCCACAGCTCTGTCACTGAGGCCGATCCACTGGTAGTCCTGTGCATGACCTGGAAGGGCAGGAGAGGGAGAAAAGAGTCATGGTTGTCCTACATATTGCTGGAAGCATTTATTTGCCATTCCAGCTGACCCTGGCCCTGGAGCTTCTGGTTCATTCAGCTACCCCCAGTCAATATTCCCTGATGCTCTTTTCCTTCACTTCATGTTTGTCCAGCTCCCTCCCCACTCAGCTGCCATGAGCATGGGTGCACCCATACAAGGATGAGGCTTTGTTAGGATTCCTGTGAGCACCAGTGGAGCAAATAGTGGTTTTTACACCACTTTGGACGATCTGTCTGTATCAGAGTCCAGTGGCTGGACCCATGCCCAGTCTCAGGCTGCCCTCAGAACTCACTGTTCACAAATTCTTGTTCCTCTGGGGTGATGATACTGCTCAGGTGGGCTTGATGTTGTCGGCACCTGGTCTCTGCATCCATCCAAGTCTCCCTCTCTTCAAAGTGCCTGTAGCAGTGGCCCTGGAACTTGGTCCAGCCCTCCTCACAGTTTTCCAAGTCTGAAACACACAGAGGAGGGAAGAAAAGGAGTTGGTGCATGTGTCTGAAAGCTTTCAACTCACCTCTTAGCAGCTCATGCTCCCACGTCACGGGACAACACATGGCCACTTTTACTAAAAAGCACATCCTGACACTGTTGCCTGTAGGAATTGACTGGGAAAGCTGTCAGAAGGCATCCAAGACATGCAGAGAGGGCAGCCTGTGTGGAAGGCCCTGTGTCTGCAGTGGCACAATGAGTGCTACTAGAAAACTTGGTGATACAGACTTATTCGTGAGAGATTCAATCCCTGGGTAATGTTCCTGAAGTCTGCTTTTGAGGAACTGACCAAGCAAGAGCACCTCTCTTCCCACTTGTGCTGGCCTGCAGAGTTTTCTTGCTTTGGAAAAAACCCTCCAAACCCCATACGCAGATGTCCAGGATCAATGCATATGTGTTGAAATGAAAGAGGGGACCATCAGAGGTGGCTCCATCACTTGATGTGATTCTGGAGCTCTGGAGGAGAAACAAACTGACCAAGATGCATGAAAAGAAATGGAGACAGAAATTTACCAGAGTAGAGAGAGAGAACTAAGTCTCAATGAAAAAATTTGGAAGCTGCTAAAGAAGTACAAACATTTCTCAGCTTTTCAGAACATCTTTTACTATCTGAGAAGTATTGAAGAACTGAACACACTTATTAAGAAAAATAAAACCACAGGTGGGGGAAAGCAGAGAAAAATAGAGAAACCACCAGAAAAGACAGCAGTTCCCATAAAATGCAACACCACACATCTGTCTGCTACATGTGACTGAAGGAAACAGAAAATGAAATGTGTTTAACCTCAGCCTTTCAGATGCCTGATCTACCATCCTTTCTCAGGTCCTTGCTGCTCTGAGAGTGGTGGGCATCCAGAAGCCCTCATGCCTTCCTCTCCTTTCAGTAAGGTTTCCTCAGTTTCTTTCTTCTTTGTTAAACTTGGTAGGTCAAAACACTTGTCACTTTCAGTAACACTAATTCCTCCTAATCCACCTTTCTGGTGTTCTTCCAGCTGGAGATTGCAGGCACTCCACAGATGTTGGAGTGGTTTGGTAGTTATTTGAGACATTAAAAGCATTTATTGCCTTCATCAACAGATCAAATGGGTTATCTGGAAGCGGGTGAAGCTCAGAGTATTCTTGGGTTTTGCAGGTGGATCTCTTGCAGAAAGTTAACAGAGAACTTGTTCTGTCTTTTGAGATTAAGACTTTTCCCCATTATCTTTAATGGCATCCCTTGTCATCACAGTCTGGGGATGGGACAGCACATGATAAAGAATCTCAGCAGGCCATTTTCTAGGAGCAAGGTCATGCTTTCTTACATAATTTTTCCTTACAGGTAAATATGACAGCAATTTTCTTGGAAAAGAATGATGAAAATCTTGTTCCCTGGTAAGGACACTTCCATGGTCTCTGTGCATTGTTCACCTACAGTGTCCCATTGTTCTTGGAGACCAGCAGCAAGGATGGTGTGCATTGTTCACCTACAGCGTCCCATTGTTCACCTACAGTGTCCCATTGTTCTTGGAGACCAGCAGCAAGGATGGTCTGTCTCAAAGGAATATGACGATTTACATTTCCAACAAGTTTTGGAGCACTGGCTTCCTCTTGCATCTCCCAGGCATTAGAGCCCATAATTCAGAGAAAAGAGAAATTAAATCTGGCTTGGATGAAACAAGATCATAAGCAGTTACAGGGTGGAGAGGTTCAAAGATCCTGAGCCTTCTCCTTATGGTCTACTCCATATGTTCATATTGGAAGCAGAAAGAGATGTGGAGAAAGGGAAGGAGAAAATCCAACATCTATTATCATTACTCATGCCAAAGTGAAGAAGATACTGCAACCTTATTTCTCTTTTGTTTGAGCAAGGCAGGAGAGCTTCCCTTCAGCTAAGCTGGTAAAAAGTTGGACTTTCACCAGCTTTAAGGAAAAAGCTCTTTTTCTTTCTTTGTAGAAACAAAAAGAAGTATTAGTGCACTAATTTTGATGGAAATATAGGTTGCTTCCCGTTTTCTCAAAGTTACATTCCCTACTGATTTTGCCACAGGAAGCTACGTTGTGGAGATGACAAAAATGTCATGCTCTGTCAAATCAGTGGAGATTCCTGGAGTGAATGATGCTTCTCTCAGCTGCATCTTCCCCAAGAGAAACACAATCATTTTTCATGGCTCAGTTGAAGAATCCTTCCATGAAGTTCCAGTCTAGCAGAGAAAGTTTGCCTGGGGTGAAGATGTACTCAGAAAGTTCCCTACTGTTACAGAAGACCCTTGACCCAAAGAGACAGCAACTTCTGTGATCAACGTTGTTGTGATCTGTGTGGAGCTTCACCAGACACACTTGAAAAAGAGAAAGCTGAAGAAGACACCAGAAGCTCCTGCTTAGGAATCTTAGAGGACATGGTGCTGTGAGGAACAAACTCATCAAATTAGACACTCAAAAGCCTCAAAGCTTTCCCCTGTGTGTTTCAAGCTGCTGTTAGAGGTTAGCTCGCTGAGGCGAGGGCAGCGCTGATGGGAGCACTGGGGATCAGCTTTTTTGGGGGCAGTGTGGGAACAAGGAGGTGCAGCAGTTAGTAGGATTAGCTGAAGCCGGGGAGGCCGTACCGATCTCACACAGGTCCCCTCCGTAGCTGGGAAGGCAAAAGCATTTGAAAGAGTCGATGCCATCGACGCAGGTGGCTCCGTTCAGACAGGGGCTTGGGTGGCACACATCGGTGTCTGCAAGAAATCAAGGGCTTCCATTAGGGCTCTGGGAGGCAACTCCTCCAACAGGAGAACTTGTTTCCTTGTTTGTGTAGGAGGGAATATCTGTTGTTTTGGGGGGACTTGGGAGGGCTGTGTTTCATAATATACTGCCACTGCTGCAGCTGGAAGAATGAAGGCAAGAGACCCAACCCACCCTACAAGGAAGGCATTGGTTTTCTGATGGTTGAACACCACTCTGAAGATATCAAAACAAGGCTCAGCAGGATGTATCCAACACACAGCACTGGCTGTGGTAATTCTTCCTTGTCTGCTGCCTCTGCCTGATGCATCAAACATGTGAGATTGTGTTTGTGTCTCCACCAGGTAAAGGTCTATGAGGAGGCATGTGGAATTCTTCCATAAGTCAGAAACATCCTCAAACAGATCTCTATCTCCTAAGCAGCATTCCTGGTTGTCCGTCCTCACTAATAGTTTCTTCCTAACCATAATTTAGATGAAGTTCTGCATCAAGAAATCTCTTCTTAGTGAAGATGAAGAAACTGCAGAGAAGAAAAAAAGTGGGTTCAAAGGTGGTTCAGAAGCCCTCAGCTTTTCCTCTTTGAGGATCTTAAACCTGGCTATGGGTGCTTATTCCTTGGTGAGGGATTCTGGAATGCAGTGACACTTTCTCCAGACCTGTTCCCACTATGTGCTCTTCTGCTTGTGATGAGGATGGAAGAAGCTGCTACATCTTTTCCAGCTGTGGACTCCATCTTGGTGGAGAGAGCTTTGGAATCAGAAGAAGGGTCATTCAGAATGGAAAGATTTCAGATACATTCAACTCAGAAACAAGGAAGGAAATGGGAACACATCCACACAGGCTGGATTAAATGATGGCTGGTTAGATCCTCATGTGAGACAGCATTTCTTTCACACTCAGGAGAAATGTAAGGCTTTAAAAGGGATGACTCCATGCTCTTCTTGTGGATGACAGGGTTAGCGAGGAAAGATTCAAAGATGATAAACATACTGGCTGTGGAAATAGCAGAGCATAGCAGTGACTCCCCAAGATCTGTGTTCATCTTCTGACTGGGGTGTTTTCGGTTGGATGTTGTTTTCTTGGAGCTGAGGCCCAGCTGCTCAGTGTCCCCAGGCACAAGAGAACAGACGGGCGTTATTCTCCCTGTGGCTGTCTGGTGACTCAGTGGCCAAGGCCTGATACGTCATTGAAAAGCTGACATGTTCTGTAATGTGCCTAAGTGATGGAAAAAATCCTTTCCGACCTTGGATGGTAAATCTGTGTGTGCTTTGGAGCAAAGAGATTGTCATCTCTACTCTAGGCTGTGTCACTGTGAGCAGTGAAATCATTCCTCAGATGGCTGATGAGCCTCTTACTCCAGTTTTGCAGTTCTTCTCTGAGAGAACGAATTTTTGACTCTGGATTGCCATTCTAAATCTCACGAAAGCTTTTTGGATTTCTTTGTTCACTGCAAAATGAAGATAATCTCTGTTTCCATGATACTAGTGAATACTTTGAGACCTTCTAGAACAAAAAGGAAGTCACAAGTCTAAAGGAAGAATAGAGGAGCTGAACTTGGCTGAGTATTGCTTATTAGTCACACTTGGAGTTCCTAGAAGATAGAGAGCATAAAGAAAAACGAGGTATCCTGAGGGGTAATTGCAACTCAAGAGGCCCTTTGGGCTTCTTCAACAGCAGTGGCAGCAGAAGTTCATGTTGATTCCAGTGGGCTCCAGCTGAACACGTAAGAAAAGGTTTTCCTTCATTCGTCAGGCTCCATGAACTGGAAAGGACACTGCAGAGGAGGGAGGGAAGCACTCACAAGAGCTGAAGCTGAATGTTTAGCAGTGGATAATGAGCCTTCAGCTGTCTTCGGCCATGTGGAATAAAACTTGGCGTGTCCAAGATCTCTTCTGAGATGCAGGAGACCTGCTGCCTTCCCTGGTCTTGGAGGAGGGGGGAGCAGGCACACATCTGCAAAGTCATTGCTACAAATTTCTAGCTGGGAAATAAGTCTGGAACAGAGTTTCCTTTTACAGATATTGCATATAATATGGTTGCACATATTATATATGCAGTAAAAACAAATCTCTGATTATAATATATATGTTACATATCTGTCCATACATAGACATATATATTTTTGTATATAACATATAGAGAAAGGGTGTGTACTTGTAGTTAATGTTGGAGAAACAAACATCAAATACAAGTGAGACATAGGTTTTTTTCCCCAAAATTGTTCTTCAAATGGCTGGAGAGAAGATGTTTTAAACACTTGATTATCATAAACACAAAACTCCCCTTCAGCCTGTTGGGCTGCTGAGGCAGTGACCCCCTCTCCATCTAGATGTAGAATCACCTCACCAAGCTGATATTGAAAGACTCAAATATATCTGTCAGGTTGGAGAAACTGTTGCTGATTCTGATCCTCCCAGAAAATCTGGATTTCAGTGGTATTCAAAAAGGTCTAAATGGTAAATTTGGCAGTGACATTGCCTCTGGAAATCCTGGCAAATTGGTTTGTGGGTGTTTCTAAGATAAGGCATGTAAGCCACAAGCACAATTTACAGGAGGTGAGAACTCCATTAAAAAAAAATCCATCTATCACACAACACTTAGTGTTTGGGTTTCTTTTTCATAGCCTTTTATAGGCTATAAATGTGTCTACTTCCACTTTGTTTAGAGCTAGGTGAGGTTAGCAAATCACTGCACACCTCTTGAGCCAGCTGCTGGGACAGCACGGAGCCCCCATCCACAGCTCTGGCTGCCAGGGATGAAGGATTTGGACACCAGCTATTTATTTGCCCGGCTGAGCAGTCATCCAAAAAGCCAGCTCTGCTTCGCGATGCAGCTCAAGCGCTTATCAGCTGACAAGGAGACCAGACCGCTGCTATTATTACCCCCAGCTCACAAAGGACAGCGATAGTCGACAGCCGAGGAATGCAGGAGGGAGGCAGCCCTCGCCTTCAAGGGCTGCAGCTGTAAAACAAAGACGGGGAGAAAACGCCTCGCCGTGCCAAGAATAGGAAACCCGGCTAGAGCGTGTTGTTAACTCACTTCTTGAGGATGATGCAGAGTTAGCAATTCTTCTAAAGAGCATTCGTGCTGCACTTAATATTGCCCAGAAGTTGCAAAAATTCCCCAATTCTACTGCCACAATAGTTTCTATTTTTTGCTACTAACAGGACCCAAGGTCTAACTTTTAGATGCCTTTTCTTTTCTTTCTTAATAAACCAATCACAACAAAATGGACAATGTAAACCAGGTCTTGCATCTGGAAAATGTAAACTGTTGGCTGGAGAAAGCAAGGGGAGTTACACAGCTGCAATGTAAAGTTTGAGTTTGTTCCACCATTTTATTCCTAAGACTTCTTCTCCAATGCCAGATATACACTATATTTAGTCAGAATAATTTTCTTTTTGTGCAACTAAAACCAAGAGAAGTATTCTTGTCATTGCTACCCTTGGTAGGGGGAGGTTCAAGCTAGATCATCTTTAAGGTTCTTTCCAACCCTGACCATTTTATGATTCTATGATTCTCCCAATGCCTTTGAAAAAAATCTTTTGTACTAGATCATGGAAATTGGAAAGAGAAACTGGAAGAGATGAAAGAAAAATAGTTTGGCCCTGGTTTTGCTCAGAAGGCAGTGTAAAATGAACATGCAGTGTCAGTGGTGAGAAGGAAATGCTTTTGAAATTCTTCATCTCAAGCTGAGACAACAATACCAGAAACAATGCTACCATTTCCTAAAACAGTGCAGTCTGTGCATTTCTCTCCATGGCTGCATATATGGAAGATGAGCAAGAATATCCATTCAACAAGGTCATCTTTGTGCTTAAAACATCTCCTAAGGAGAAGCAGCCGGTGAACAGAGAGGATGCTGTCACCCAGACCCTGAACAAACTGTAGTTTCCCTGAAGCCGTGAGTAACAGGTTCAGTAACATATTCTATGATATTTCTATATCATCCTGCTTTTGTTCTACAGAGCAGAAAAGGTCAGAGAGAAGGGTAAGGCATTTCAGGATGCACAACCTGTTGTGCCCCTCACCCTTTCTTTATAGGCTCCTTGTAAGTGCAATTATCCAAACAGAGAATCAGAGACCAACTAGATAATTATCTCCCAGAGATTGGGTGAAAAAAAAATCCAGGTACAAGTTAAATTTGCTTTTCAGAGTCTGCTGGGTAGTTTGAACTACTGATCGAATAGCTCAAACATCAAAGGAAAACACTGGAGCAATTGTAGGGTGACTCCTAGAAGAAAAGAATAGGAAGAGTTGGGGAAACCAGTTCTCTCACATTTTAAGTTAAATGCTAGTATTGAACATCACATAGCCAGCCACTGACTTGCAACAAGCAATTAAGTAATTAAAATAATTAACTACAATAATTGAACCAAAGCCTCCATGCAGCAGAAGGGACAGGCATTGCTGTAGCCTTAATAAAACTATTTTACTAGAGACCAGGAGTTTCCAGGAGGACTTGTTGATCTGCTGGAACCTTCAATTTGTCCAACACTCTCGTGGAAGAAGAGCTCAGGAAATTTGCATATCTCTGTCTCAAAAATATTATGTGTAAAAGTAAACGAACATGGAAATAACATTAGTCCAAGACTGTAGGCTAGGTTTTGTTTAAGCAAATTAACTTCTGATGCAAAGAAGACAGTGTGTCCAGGAGACATCAAATCACCTGCTCAGCCACAAAGGGTCTGTGCCTCTAAGCACAATTTAGACATCTCCTTCTTGAGAGCATCATTTGCATTCCACATTGGGTGAAACATTCTGAATCAGGGGAATATCTTCTTGACTTTTTGTCTGGGTGATTTTCTCTGGACCAACAAAACTCAATGCCTTGGACTTCCAGGTTGTGAAGAATGAGGAAAGCCCATTAAGACCTTTCCTCATTTGTATTCTAACCTTCTGCTGTGTGGGGCCATAGGCAACAGACTTCATGGACTTGTTTCACCAGAGACAAGCAAAACTTCACATAAAAAGATGCCATTTCAGCACATTTCTCTTTCCCCCCACAACTGGAGTGAAGTTTTTAAGTAATTTTTAAGTCATTGACTGGACTCAGAGTTCCAAACCGCAGCCTTTCACTGAAGTGCCAGCATGTTTTTTCAGCTAATAATTATTTGTCTTCAAATGCTACCAGAAGCAAAAAGACCTGCTGAGTTGGCAAAACCCTGGGTGAGGAAGCCAAGCCTATGGACAATTCCTTCAGCTTGTGGGGTTCCTGTCCTCTTGGAGGAATCTAATGCTGACTAAAGACATGTACATGCACAGCCTTCAATTTGGTTAAACACTAAAACATACTGGCACTCCAAGTGTTAATCTTTGGTCTTCTGGCTCTGGCTTTTAGAGATACATTTAGGCTCCAGCAGAGCAGAATAATATCATTCTTCTTAAATCATCCCACTAAATAGACTGCTGGATCTAACTGGAACCTTCCAACAACAGGGCCAGAGGGCAAAATCCACATTTCTTCCTGTTCCTCACTCTAAGCTCCTGTAAAGCTGAACCAGCTTCACCCGTGCTTTAATGTCAGTGAAAATCCACTGCAGTGCATGGGCACATTGCACCCTACAAACCCCGAGCACAGCACAAGGCATGCCCATGGGAGCTGATAGTTTTTGCAAGAGATAAATTTCAAGACTGGGAAGCTTCAAGTGAACAGGCAGGCACAACATGGGAAATGGAATTAATGGAATTTTGGGATCTAGCCTACAGTTGTTCCTTGTAGACTTCCCATGTTCACAATCCCCAGAGCTCTGTAAAAAGTAACAACCCAAAAAAGGAAACCTAGGAATTCTTTTATTTCTTTTTCTTTTTGTATTTTTTTCTTCTTTGTCATCTCTTTGCTGTAATTCTCTAGAAGAGGTTTGCCTTGTTTTAGGGGTGTTCTGAGTTCATGGTCAACAAACTTTTTTGCCACGTGGATGAGCTTCCTTCATACCCTGACCAGGACTGCATTTAACTCTGTAGGGACATTGTAGTTAAGTTTACAAAAAAAAAGAGAAGTTTTACCTTAGAATATCTTCCCTGGTGGGACTACCAGCCATACACATGTGTTCAAGCCCATTTCTAATTTATAAAGTGTACACTTAAACTTCATGCAGTGGTTGCTTACCTCTTGCTGTCTCCTGCTAAGAAACCCCAGCTGCTACATTATCCTCTCTGTGACTTGCAAATACATATATTCCAATTTCAGAACATTTTTCAAGATTCTTCACACATGAGCTGCTGAACACATGGTTTTCTTTCAAAATACTTCACAAAAATGTTGGCTAACAAATGGTCTGAGGAATCTGGCAATCGCCTTGTGGTTAATTTTTAAAAAGAAAAAGCAGTGGAATAAAATCCGTATTTTGAGGCCAATATTTTTTTTTTTAAATTTTTACTAAGCCTCACTGTCTTCCTTCCTTCCCCTCAATGCTGCCTTTGCTGGCTTATTTTTGTCTCTGGGTTTGGACGTGGCAGTGGGCATGGCCCAAAAGCAGAGCCTGCTTTTGCAGGGGGGGTTTTTGGGTCCATAACTCCTGTGCCACCCTGTGCTGTGCCAGGCTGGCCCAGTGCTGTGGGAATGACCCTGCTGCTATTCTGCCCTCACCCACTCCTGCAGCGTGCCCAGGGCAGCTGCTCAGCTCAGCAGAGGGGACCGCAGGTGTGCGGTGAGCAGGACTGAACAAAGGTTTGTGATTACCTCTGCTTGCAGGGGGAGAGAGCAGAGGGAAATGCAGTGACTCATTGGGAGCACTTAGGGGATGGAAATGACGTTAGAAACCAGGCTGAGCTTCACAAAGCCCTGCACTTACAGACCCTTACTGAGTCCAGAGCTGCCTCGGCTGAGCGCTGTGAATTGACCCAAAAGCAGCAGTTTAGGAGGTAACGTGGGAAGGAGTAAAATTGATGACACTTTTGCCGGAAGAAAGTGAGGAAATCTCTTTGCACATCACATTTTGTACCATACTTAAGCAATGTGTGGCCCTACAAGAACATGTGGCCCTTTGAGAACTGAAGACATGCAAGACATTCATACAACAGCAGTGATAGCTTTCCAACGAGACTTGTCCAGAGGTGCCAGCTCCTGATGGCAGCAAAAGGAAACCAAGCTGTGTCCAGGGATGCTGCAGGATATCCTGTGTTACCAGGACCGGGCATCTCCCTTGGCCAAGAGGCACAATGCTTTGCATTTTGTTGTTTTTTTTTCCTCACTGCAGTTCACTGATGCTTTCACGGCATGCAAATTCTTCTCAGAAAATGCTCCTCATAATGCCAGGAGAGTGTTTTTACCATAAATGGTTAATCAGGCTTAAATATTGTGTCTCTTTGTACTTGGCAACAAGGGGGCCCAACCAAAGACAGAGCACTAAAACACTAAAAAGGCAGGGTGGAGAGAAGGGCATTTATCAACAGGGCTGACAAAAACTAGTGATGCTCTGAGCATTATCTCACACGTTTATCCCATTGTAGCTGCAGAGAGCAGCATAAGACACAGACCAGAGGGTGACCACATGCTGAGCAATACTTGGGGCTAGGCAGCAAGTCAGCCCACCATGGAAAGAAAAACAGAACAGGACTGACACTAGCAGCCCATCTTCTCCAACTTCTCAGCTGCATGCAGGGTGGAAAGCTCTGGACATGTAGAGGTGGCACTGAGGAACATGGGTTAGTGGTGGACTCAGCGGTGCTGGGTTAATGGTTGGACTCTGTGATCATAAACATATTTTTCAACTTAAACAATTCTATGATTCTGTGATCATGACCTGTGGAAAACCCCATGTGTATGGCTTTCCATCAGAACAATGTTCTGTTCAAATCTGTTTCCGTGATAATGTTCTCTGCTGCACAAAAACAAAAAAAGTGACAGCCATGCCCCCTCCTTCCCTCCCACAAAGCTTTCCCTTCCATATGAGACACATTACCTTCTGTAGTGGGTCCTAATGCGTCAATTGCTTCTTGTGAGACTTGGGGCAGGGCAGCAGTGGTGGTGGCCAGCAGATGGGGATTGTCTGGAGCAGCAGCTGTCTCTGTCTCTTGTTCTGACACCACAGGAGGGGAAGGCTCCATTTCAAGCTGAGCCTCTTCAGGGTTCCTGAGTCCCTGTGTTGGTTCAACATCTGGAGTCCTGGTACTAATTACAATGTCTGGGACAGAGGTTTCCCCTGAAATGCCTGTGATAGAGTGTGTCACAGCTCCAGATGTTGGGTCAGGAATCTCCTTCTGCTCAGGAGTACCAAAGGACTCCCCGCTGGCCAAAGATGTGGCTGCTGTTTTGATGTTAGCAGCAGGCAATGCAGATGCTTCCCCACTGGTTTCATGGACTGTGGATGCTTCTAGGCTGATCTCAGGAAATGTCTCTCCACGGGCTTCTTGACTTGTGGGTGTTCCTATTCTAATTTCAGGAAATGCAGAAGTTTCCCCACTGACTTCTTGAACTGTGGATGTTTCTATGAAAATTTCAGGATAGGCAGATGTTTCACTCCTGGCTTCTTGACTTGTGGGTGTTTCTATGCTGAACTCAGGGAATGCAGACGTCTCCCCACTGATATCATGGACTGTAGAGGTTTCTATGCTAATCTCAGGAAATGTGGATGTTTCACCTCGAGCTTCTTCACCTGTGGATGTTTCTATTCTAATTTCAGGAAATGCAGGTATTTCACCACTGGTTTCATGGATTGTCGAAGTTTCTATGCTAATTTCAGGAAAAGAGGGCATGTCCCCACTGATTTCATGGACTGTCGATGTTTCTATGCTGATTTCAGGAAACGCAGAAGTTTCCCCACTGGTTTCATGGACCGTTGAAGTTTCTATGCTAATTTCTGGGTAGGCAGATGTTTCACCCCTGGCTTCTTGATTTGTGTATGTTTCTATTCTAATTTCAGGAAATGCAGAACTTTCTCCACTAATTTCATGCACTGTTGAAGTTTCTATGCTGATTTCAGGAAAGGCAGATGTTTCTCCACTGGTTTCATGGACCGTCGAAGTTTCTATGCTAATTTCAGGGTAGCCAGATATTTCACCCCTGGCCTCCTGGCTTGTGAATGTTTCTATTCTAATTTCAGGAAACGCAGACGTTGCCCCACTGATGTCTTGACTTGTGGATGTTTCTATTCTAATTTCAGGAAATCCAGATGTTTCCCCACTGATTTCTTGTATTGTGGATGTTTCTGTGCTGCTTTCAGGAAATGCAGAGGTTTCCCCACTTGCTTCTTGACCAGTGGATGCTTCTATGATAATTTCAGGATACCCAGATGTTTCACCCCTAGCTTCCTGACTTGTGGATGTTTCTGTGAAAATTTCAGGAAATGCAGAGGTTTCCCCACTGATTTCTTGAATTGTTGATGTTTCTGTGTTAAATTCGGGAAATGCAGATGCCTCCCCACTGATTTCATGAATCGTGGATGTTTCTGTACCAGTTTCAGGAAATGCAGATGTTTCACCACTGATTTCATAAGCTGTTGATGTTTCTAGAGCACTTTCTGGCAGCGCAGATGTTTCCCCACTTAGTTCACCAGATCCAGAGGCTTCACCACTTGGCCCCAAACTGTAGGGAAACGTGACAGTTTCCCCACCCAGTTCCTGTGATACTGTTGGTCTTGTCACCACTTCTACTAAATCAGAAGTGACTAAAGTGACTCCTGGAAGCCCTGAGGCCTCGCCACTGATATCAGCCACTGTTGAAGACTGTCCACTTAGATCTGTGGCTCCAGAAAAGTCTCCGCTGATGTATGGAATTCCAGATGGCTCTTCACTCAAGTCTCCTGAAGGAAAACCACTGGTCTCCACAGCTCCAGACCCTTCTCCAGACAGTCCTGTGTCCCCAGAAGTAAATCCACTGATTTCTATCATCCCAGATGGTCCTTCTCCCACTTCTTGTGCCACTGATGTCTGTGTTACAACTTCCACCAAAGTGGTATCCACAAGAGACACCGTGGGAAAGCCAGAGGTGAGTCCACTTTCCTCTCCAGAGAGCAGACCACTGGTGACATCAACTCCAGAGATGTCCCCGCTGCTGTCCGTCACTCCACTCGGGTATCCGCTCACCTCCAGCACTCCAGAAGCACTCCCACCAAAGTCTACATGCCCAGAAGGCTCACCACTGATGTCTAAACTCCCAGATACCGTGCCTGATCCATCTTCATCACCTGAAGGCAATCCACTGGTTTCCAAAGTCTCTTTTGCTTCTGCTCCTGTAACTGGTGAAGCTGTTGTCACTTCCTCCAAAGTGGCATCTACGAAGGTGACGCCAGAGGCCTCAGTGCTTCCCTCAATACCAGAGGAAAGGCCACTTAGGTCCACCAGGCCACTGATATCAGGTGTTCCAGATGTTTCTCCACTGCCATCCAGTCCTGAGGGCAAGCCACTAAGTTCAGACCCTCCCGAGGACAGCCCGCTGAGCTCGGGTACCCCAGAGGGCTCCCCGCTGGGCTCAGCTCCTGAGGGCAGGCCTTGGGTTCCACCACTGCTGTCCCACTCAGAGGATGGGAACCCTGACAGATCTCCTTCACCGCTGACTCCAATGGACCCTTTTCCCTCCTCTTGCCGTTCTGTCACTGCTGTTACAACTTCCACCAGTGTGGTATCAACGAGAGAGACGGTAGGAAAACCAGAGGTGACTCCGCTTTCCTCTCCAGATGACACGCCACTGACTAGCTCGGTGCCAGAGATTTCTCCGCTCGCTCCAAAAGGCAGCCCGCTGCTTTCCACTTCAGGTGGCATCCCACTAATCTCTGGTATCCTTGAAATAGACACTGATGGCTCCTCCTCTGCAGAAGGCAGGTCACTGATGCCAACAACGCCAGAAGACACACCAATCAGGTCTCCTGAGGGCAGCCCACTTCCTCCAGGTGGGAAGCCACTGGCATGCAGGTCTACTGATGGTAATCCACTCTCTCCAATGCCTGAGTGGTCTCCACTAAGTTCAAAACCTCCAGAAGTTGGTTCTCCGCTTGTATCTGGAACTCCAGGGACCCACCCAGATGCTGAAGATTCACCACTGCCTTGATGCTCCCCAGATTCAGTCACCTCCCCTGACACTTCGCTGACGGAAGCGTTGGTACTGGCTTCCTCTGGCACTATGGTAGCTGGAGGAAAAGCAGATGGACTTGCTGGAAAAGAAAGAACAGACAAAGAGAAGGAGTTGGGAAACTTATTTATACTTTGTGAGGGTCCCAACCCTACAGCACCAGCCCAGCATGACACAGGCTACAAGGAAGCTCTGAACCCACCTGAGAGCAGTGACACATCGGTTGGAAAGACCTCTGAACCCCAGGCTGTCTGATTCTCTGTTTGAGTGGCAGACTCTGTCTCCAGGGTCACCTCCTCCCCTGAGGGCACCCCCTCCACTCCAGGGATCACTTGTGTTGCCAGCACATCTTCAAAGAACGGGGTGACCCCCTCCTCCTCCACAGGAGGCAGAGCTGGAACAAAAAAGCATTGGAAGGAATTTCCAAAAATTCACAATCTAAGATGCTGGTGAAGCGCCTCGCTCAAACCAGCACCCCAACATGCCCAGCCTCCCTTTTGAGACCTCTTTCCCCCAGGAGCCAGGTTCCTGTGCCCTGCAGGGGCGGGAGGGTACCTCTGAAGCAGAAGGCGTGGTGCCGGGACAGCGGGTCGGGGAAGCCGGTCTGGTTGTGGTGCTGGTACACGGTCCTGACGCCCGGAGCATCCCCTCCGCAGGCGGGGCGCGGGCTCACGATGGGGTAGCGCAGGCTGCCGTCGGCCAGCCAGCCCGCGTAGCAGCGGTCCAGGCCCTGCTTCCAGGCGGCGTGCAGCTGCCCAACAGAGGCCAGCGTGGCGTTCTGGCTCTCGCAGTGCCGCTGCGCTTCTGGGAAGGTGAACTGCTCCGGCTGCGTGGCGAAGAACACATCGCCTGAGGGATGGGAGGGAAAACACGGGTGAATCCCTGTATCCCAGACACAGGTGGAGGTGTGGGGAAGAATTTTGCTCCACAGCAGTGCCCAGGGGCAGGGGAGGATGTACCCTTGAGGCTGTCGATGTAGCAGTACACGTCGTAGGTCTCCGAGGCCGGGCGCATGCCGTATGACCGCACGCCTGGAGTGTTCTCTTTGTCTCCTATGCAGTTATTGCGGGGATTCACAATGGGATACCTACCAAAAAAAGGAAAAGAAGAGGTAATCCAAAGTCAGCTTTATGTAGCCAGGACTGAAGAACCTCAGTGCTCTTGGGAGCGGGACATGATCTCTTCACTGTTTGAGGTGCTCACAGCCCGCAGTGTGACTTGGAGACAAGTCCATTTACAGCTCAAAGCAATAAATACAAATTTTCTGCTACTCTTCCTACACACCAGGACGGCTCACTGATGCAAAATGTATACACAGGTTAGGAAATGAGGAAAAGAATTGGTCAAAACACATCTATTGGCCACTGAATATCACAGCCTGGAGAAAATTTTGGGTCAGCAGAGCTTTCGATGTTGATGAGGAGAGCAGCAGGACAAACCAGAGTAAAGCCTCAGTGGCTGAATGGCCATTTTGAAGGATGCCTTCCCCAAGTCAGTGTAACTTTACCTGACTGTCTGGTCCCGCAGCCAGCCAGCGTCACACTGGTCGAAGCCAGCCTCGTAGGCAGCCTGGAGCTGCTGGGGGGTGGCGATCACAGCGCTGTTCTCCAGGCAGGCCTTCTGGGCTTGGACAAAGGAGAAGGCGTATCTGCTGGTGGCTGCACGGTAGTGAAACACCACACCTGGGGGAAGAGAAGCTGTGGTGAGACAGCGGGTACAGGACTACCCTGCACTGAGGTGTATAACCAGAAATGGTCTTCCAAAAATCAGTGCAAGGACCAGGCCCTCTCAAAACCATTTTGATGGAAATGCCTCATTCATAGAGCCTTGCTACCATTGAAGATGATGTTCTGGGGATCTCTTTAGCCTTCCTCTAAGGTCTTCTTGCCTTGACTTTCCCCTTCCCTGGAGTCAGATGAATATGGGAGAGCTGAGTGTGGCCACTGCAGCCCAAGCACCAGCCAGCTGAGCTCTGGTCAGCACAGGGGTGGTGCACAGCCTTCTCCTCTCCCCTCCTGCCCTGATGTGATGGAGGGGCTCAGCCTGTCCCTGACCCCTATCCAGGCCTGTGCACCTCCAGGGACCTGGATGCCCTCTGAGATGGCAGAACCTCAGGCTGTTTTCAGCTGAGTGGTTACCTCTAGAACGAAGTGGCCTTCAGGCTTTTGGAGTTCTGGTGCCTTACCTGTGGGGGAGATGGGCTGCTCGGGAAGGTGACCGGCACCAGGGGCAGCTGTCACTCGCACAAGCTGATCTTCCACTGTGAACGCCGAGGCAGACTCCAGTCCTGGTGTGGCAGTCGCCCCCACGACCTCTTCCACCGAGCTCACCTCTGCTGTTTCGGTGGTGCCAGCAGTGCCAAAGGCTAAGGTGGTGACGGCAGTGCCTAAATCTATGGTGGTGGCCTCTTCAGGCACAGTCCACACGGCTGTGACATCCTCCCTGGTGACATTTTCCTCCTCCGTGGCAGCTGTCTGTGCTGTGAGAGCGGTGCTGAGGAGATCGGGCAGGGCAGTGAAGCCCTCGTCCAGCCCGGTGGCGGTGGGGGTGATCTCAATGGGCTCCAGGGTGGCGATGCTGCCGCGGGCCTCCTCCTCCGTGGCATTGCGTGACAGGGGCAGCTCCACCTCGGTCTGGGTGACAGTCTGGACGGTGAAACCACTGCCCAGCTCGCTGCCTGTCTCGTCGATGAACTGCCCTGGGACCAGGCTCTCAATGTCGTCCCCTGCAAAAGCAGCAATCAGAGAGGATGGTGTCAGTCTGATTGGGTGAGCTGCGCTGGCGCTGCCTCCAAGGAGCTGCTGGGTATCTCTGGCGTGAGAGGATTAGGGAAATCGTGACAGTTTGATAAAAGCAATGGTTTTCCTGCCTCCACTGTGGCTCTGTACAGCGCCTCAGCACGGAGGGCATGTGACGAGGCACTGAGCCAGCTCATGCTCCAGATCTGGTCAATCAGCGGGGACACTGCCCGCGCTCCTGCCAGTCCTTCCCAGGAACACCTTACCCATATCCAAGTCTGCACTGACCCCTAGTGCCTGCCGCAAGGAATTTGGGTTGGAAGGAGGGAAGTCGGGGAGCTTGGATAACCTCCAGGGCAGATCTGTCTGAGCCGTGGGAGAAAGACAACTGGATCCTCACACTCGGTGCGTGAGACCTCAGCAGGATCACGATCTCCTTCTGCTCTGCCCAGGCGACGACTTGAGAGCTCATCCCATATGAGCATCCTAACCCACTGCCAGGACAGCCAGGGCCACTTGCTGTACCAAACACATTGAAAGAGCTCCCACCTTTCCCTTTCCAAACCAATTTCCTGCTCAAGTCACACCTCTTGGGTCTAGGACAACGTGCTTAAGATCACACTGAGCAGCTGACAAGGACACTGGTTTGTAGAGCACCATGAAACAGAACTGTGAGGGCAGGTAAGGGAGGGATGGGTCACATCTTGGATGTGCAGCAAGGCAGGTCTTGGCTGGGGAGGGAAAAAGTATGAGACGGTGCCTGGGTTTTCCTCTAATAATTCTTTCCCTCCTCTATTTCCACTTCCACTTTACTGCTGGTTCATTTTAGGCAGTACCTTTTAGATCTCAAGGGATTCACACATTTCTACAAAGATGCTCAGACAAGGACTGACCATATGCAGGAGTTTCAGAGGCAAACCCTGAGATAACCAGAAGGCTGTGGCTTGGTGACCCAGTCTTTAGTTTGGCCACATAACTGGGTACCTCCATGAGTCTGGGAGATGTATCTGGGCACAACAGATCTGATCATAAGGGTTTCAACACATATTTAAAAATATTGTTTTTTTTTAAGCATGGCAATCTTATTTGAATGTTGGCCTCTGGTTGCCCTGAATAGACAATATATCACTGTGTTTCCCCCTCTTCTTGCTGCAGGGAGAAGTGTGTAGTTAGAAGAAAGGGGGAGCAGCTGGGATGCTCTTCACTTCCCAGGTGCAATTTTAATCCACAGTTCCCAGAGACTGCATCGGTCTCAGATTTATCCCAGCATGGAAACTCAGTCACGCATCTGTACCACACCACGTCTCATCACTACACACATCTTCAGGGTCAGACCTGTTCTCTTTCACTTCCTTCTCCAGCATTCAAAGTCTTCTATATGAAGCAGCTGAGCTCTGCTTCGTGTCTCCAGGAGAGCTTTAGAAGCAGGAGGGTGTGGGAGGACTGGAGAGACGTGAACTGTGTTATCCCCACCTCCACAGAGCCTCCCATGTACAGGTCAAGCAGCCTTTCTAGATCTGCTTTCTACCTCAACACGAACAGAGGACTTAGTCCTTTGCCAAACCTGCTTTCTCCCCTCTCTTTTTTAAAAAAAACCTGAACATCAAAGAAGCAAGAGGCTGTCTCTGGCCAGGGAGCTCCTCTGTATTGTAAAAGCAGGGTGCCCCTACAAAGGGGAGAGAATGACTGCATCTGACTCCATTGATATCAGAAGGCTAATTAATTACTTTGTTACACTATATTAGTCTATGTTATATTACATCACATCTAAACTGAACATGCACAAGCACCCAGCTGCACTCAACTGCGCAGAATCTTGTGACTGTCTCCTGACTGACGTCTGGGCACACGCTTGGCCCTGACAAGCTGAGGAAACAAAACCCCATCACTCTGGGTAAACAATCTCCACATTGCATTCTACTTTGCCACAACAGAGGAGCAGCGAATGAGATAAGAACCGTTTTGATCAGTTTTCTCTGCTTCTCTCTGGTTCAGAGGTGTGAATTCCCGAGCTCTGTGCTGGCTGCAGGGGCACTGCCACTCACCGCTGTAGCAGATGGCGTCGTAGCGGGAGTCGGGGTGCGGGTATCCCGTCTGGTTGACGTACAGGTACACCGTCCTCACGCCCACCAGGTTGCCCCCGCAGTTGGGGCGCGCTCGGGAGATGGGGTAGCGCACGCTGCGGTCGGCCAGCCAGCCCGCGCTGCACATGTCCATGCCGTCCTTCCAGGCCAGGTACAGCTCCCCCGTGGTGGCCAGGCGCGCTCCCAGGCTGCGGCATTTGTCAAAAGCTTCCTGGAAGGTGAACTTCTCCGGGGCAGTGGCATAGAAGACTTTGCCTGTAATCACATCATACGTTAGCACAGGAATTACCTGTAGATTCTCATCCCCATTCCCTTTCTGTCTCCCTCCCACTCATAAGAGTTTGGATAGGATGAAGGCTCCTGTGTATTAGAGCTGAAATGCAAGCCCACGTGGGTGACTTTGTGAAGACCAGAAGAAAGTGAGTCTTACAGACCGAATGTAGATTTGAGCAAAACACACCACACCAGCTGGAGCCACAGGGTGAGGGGGAGATAAAGGACAATTGCAGTTCTGTTGTGCTGAATATTTCAATGGATCCCTGTCACAAGCATGAATAATTGATGCATCTGAATGTCACACACTGAAATGGCTGACCAGGCAGGATGGCGTGGACTCTGGTGGAGGTTAGACGGACTCCACCCTCTGTGCTGCATTAGTCATTTGACATTAAAATTGTCCAAGGTCTAATAAAAAGACTGTAGAGAACATCTGGGCTGGCCAGGGAATGTGCTTTTCCAGCTTTAACCTGTCTTTTCTCTATTTGCTGTTGTCCAGTCTAGGCATGATCAGGGCTTTGGCTGCTTCTGCGTCTAGCAACAATAAAAGCCTCAAATCACCTTGCATTTGCTCTGCATAGCAGTAAACATCATAGGTTTCATCTGGCTCACGGACACCGTAGGTCCTCACTCCTGGAAATTCATCCTTGTCGCCATAGCAGCGCTCCCGGGGCCAGTGGATGGGGTACCTGAGGGAGAGATTGTGGATCAGGAGGGGGGGCAGGACCCTGGCAGCCACTGAAGGCTGGGAGGGAGCTGCAGAACACTGCTCAGTGTGGTGATTTATGGCTTTCCCCAGGTTATGGGAAAGGGAAAGGACGATCTGCTGTCCTGCCCTCACTCTGATGGTCCTTGGATCCCTGACCAAAGACATCAGGACAAGGTGCCTGCCCAGAGAGGGATGCACAGCTCAGTCTGGTTGAGCCAAATTTGTGCATCTTGGCACAGCACTGGTTTTGTTCAGGGAAGATGGAGGATCAGGATGAAGCCATTTTTCACTCAGTTGTCTCTACCAGTCCAGCAGGACAGTGGTCACTCTGCTTTCCTACTAGAGATTCACCTCTAGCAGAGAATGACTTGCAATCCACCACCCCCCTCTGCACACCAGCAGCTACAACAGCGGAGATTTAGCAACCATTTTCAGTTGGTGGCTTCATCACAGGTGTCATTCCCTAACAATGCTGCTGAGGCTTTCCCTTCCCCTGCGTGGCTTCTCACCTGACAGTCTGATCAGCCAGCCAGCCAGCATCACACTGCTCGTACCCATCCTCGTAGGCAGCCTGCAGCTGCTCGGGGGTGGCAATGACAGCACTGTTCTGGATACAGGCCTGCTTTGCCTTCTCAAAGTTCAGGGTGTACCTTGTGGAGATTGCTCTGTAGTGGAATACGATGCCTGGAAAAGACAACGGACATCACTCACAATCACCAGCCCCTTACCTTCCAGAGAAGGCACAAGAAAAACACAAAATTAAACCTCATCCTGTAGAGTCCTGCAGTAGAAGCTCTCTCCCTCTCTTATACAGAAAACAAAAAACACAAAAAAAGAGAAGGGTTGTACAAAACTTTTGTACAAAACTTTTATCCACCTATTACTAGGACAGACTTTGCAATATGGCAATGGAAGTTTTTCCAGAACAGCCCAATTCTCCAGATGAGGGCATCCCATCTCCTAAAATGTTTGGAAAAAATGAAAGGTCTGACAAGGGCCCTGTTCCAGCTTTACCCGCTTGAGTAATAGGCCAGTATATCCAGTACCACCTCCTGCCAAGGATGTCATCTTGCTGCCTCTGTAATTCACCTTCTGCCAGAAGAGACATTTTCTTGCCATATTCTGCCATGAGTCATCTTACTGGTTTGTTTAGTCTGGTCCTAGCCTGCTGAAATAAATGCTTGGCCCACGGCTTCTCCACCCATCACCCTATCTGTGACCTGAGAGAAAGGGCTTATTCCTACGAGGACAACACTGCATTCTCTGCCTGTGTGCCCTTCCTCCCTTCTGCCCAGGCCAAGCAGCAGGACACTGAGAGAAAAGCGCGAGGGCAGCACCCCACCTTTCACTAGGACCTCTATGGTGTCCTGCCTGTCCTCAATGCCGTACATCACTTCGCAGCGATAAATCCCGGTGTGGTTGGACCTCAGTGCCTTGATCTCCAGCGTGGCGTCGGTGGGGATGGCGGGGTAGTTGGGCAAGGAGATCACCTCCCTGTACTCGCTGTTGAGCCGGATCTTGCCCCCCGTGGCCACCAGCAAGACAACCTCGGTCCCGTTGGAGAGCTTGCTCCACTTGATCCGCGGGGTCAGCATGACACTGGTGTCCTGCTCCTCTGGGATGTTGAAGTAACACGGGATGTTCAGGGAGCTTCCCAGGATAACACGCAGGGGAGACTGCTCAGGTATCTTGACTTCCAGGCCATCACTACTGTCTGCCAGTTCCCAAAGAGAGCAATGTTAGATCAGTGACACATGTAATAGAAAATATCCCATGTTTGCATCTGATGCAGTGCCTGTATCTGCTGTGCAAACCTCTACCCACATATTCAGACATGATCTTTCTGCCTAGTCTAGAAAGGAAGGTTGTGGCAATGACCACTGCACCATGGCTGCTTTTGAGATTTGGACCAGTGCTGATTTGGGAATGAAGGGAACAAAGGGCTCTGCTGCAGCCTAGCTGCTGCCCCTCACACCTGGTAATGTTTTAGAATGTTTTAGAAGGGAAATGCTGAAATTCTCTTCATTTCCCACAAATCTGCAGCTATGTCCCTGGCTTCCCAAGCACCAGAGCAGTGAGAGGCTGTGGCACAGCAGCCATCCGAATAGGGGAGCCTTGTGTGTGCACAGCACAGATCTTGGGCACATTTTTCATTTATTTCTGGGGGCTGCCTGTCCTTGGGGGTGGGACCAGAGTGCAGCACATGGCTCAGTCCTGCTTTGCCATGCCCTGGGCACGTACCTGAGAGCTCCACAGAGTCGGCTGCGGCGATGACTTGCAAACACACAAACACTAATAGTAAAGTGGTCATAATTTACCTGCAAGAAACAACACAGGGAGAAAGGATTTGTGTATGTTCACAGGGAGCTGTGATGAGTGCTGGGAGAGTGCAGATTCACAGGGAGCTGAGTGCTGTGGATGCTGCTGCAAGGCAGTGCAATGCTTTCAGCTGCCCCTAAAGCCTCCTACACTCCTCACAGCAGCAGGGAAAACCTGTCCTTGGGGAATGATTCTGCCCCAAAGTGCCGCTTGCTTTGGGACATCAGTCTGTGGGATAAATAAATAAGATGCTCTGCTATGTACAACAGTCTGAAGTGTTATCATACAACACTTAATATACTGCTTTCCCACTCTCTCTCTTGTGATTCAGTCTTATCTATGGAGCAGAAAGACAATTTTAAAACAGATCTTCGCACACCTGTTATGTATTTACTTGAGAGGGACATCACATCCACTAAGCCTTTGTCTCAGAACAGGAGCTGTTCCTCACTAGGCATCCCAAATCAAGCCAGCACTGGCTTTCAGGCCAAATGCTTGGAAGAATTTTCTATTCCTTAAAATGCTCTGAAGGGAAAATTTCCCTCTTCATGGGGGAAAAGTAAAATGTTACTACTCTTTTGTCCAACACTCCTGCACAGAGAGCCAGCATATCTTCAAGAGCAAATTGATCCAGAACTAATACAAGAAATGACAGGATACAGTTCTGGGCATCTTAAATCTGCCCTAAAAATATCTTCTTGGGATCCTTCAATTAGTCAGAGCAACCTGCTTCTTCTGAAGGCTTCAGGAAAGAAAGGATTGTCCTACTGACATTGAGTGACAGAAGCAATATAGGGAGGCCAGCTAATTTAATCCTAACTGGATTACCATGCATCATAATATCATGCTGTGTTAAATCACCACAAAGACTCAAGTTGGTTTCAATATTTCAAATAAAAAACAGGTCCTCTGGCAACCCAGAATAGTTTGGCTTCACTTTTCAGCCCTGACTCAGAAGGAAGAACCACACCTACTGAATCACTTGTGTTTCCTTTGAGGTCTGAATATTGGCTGTTTCACTCCTGTGATCTAGAAAGATTCCAGATGACTTCAGCCTACAGGTATCATTCCAGGTATATGCCTACTGGACTTGAAGAAAACTCCATTACATATTCTCACTGGCACAAGAAAAGGTCAAAAATAACCCCCATCCTGTACAGTTCAGCACTAACCTTTCACCTATGAAAAAACTGACCTCCATGCTTTCATTCATTTTAATCTGACACACCACAGAACCTTATCTTTAGTGAACAGAGACAGCTATACTGGCAGAAAATAGGAGAGAACAGGGATGGAACAATTGGCAGAGGAGTGTGGAGACTTCAGTTTGCAGCTGTAGGGCTGAACAAGATCAAATGGAGATATCCCATTTTCTGCTGTGCATGGGAATAAAATTCCAGGTAAGTGCTAAGCTCAGGGACAACTCTGGGAGCTGTACATGTGTTTGGGCGTCTCTTTGCTGAGGGGTGATGTCTGCACAAACAATGTATTACAAACCTCCCCTGCAGATGACAGCTGACTTCACCCTTTCCCTGCAGGGACGGGCAGTGCAGAGCCACTGCCCCAAGCACAGGAGCTCAAGGCTGGCAGCCAGCCCTAGGGCACTGGGCTGTGCCCACAGGATGGGCTCTGGGGGCTATGGAGGGCTGCTGCTCCTCAGTAAAGCAAGGGGAATTGGAAACACCATCTGCTGCTGCCAAACAGCCTGAGATCAGCTTGGCCAAGCAGTACCCAGGAGTCCTTAAAGAGCTGGCTGAGCGAGCTGCTGGCCCACTGGTGCTTGTTCATAATCTCTGCTGGGGCAGGTCCCGAGTACTGAAGCTCTGAGCCCACAGTCAGCCAAGATACACAATGATGAGCCTCATAAATACGTGCTAGTTTGATTGACATAAATTCCAGGCAAAATAATGGAAAATCTGATACAGAGTTCAGTTCACTAAGCACTGAAGAATAGATGTAATGATAATTTTAGTTAAGGCACTTGTGTATAAAACAGGTGCTTCCAGCCTTTTATTATTTGGCATGATTCTAAGCTTGCTTGATAAAGCTGCCTGCATGGCTGCAACACAATGTAATTAGATCTTGATAAGGTTAGAATTTTCCAGGGTTCTATGATATGAAGATGTGTAATGCCAGTAGTTCATCATAAAAATGGCTTAGCAGAAGCCAGGCTGGTGGGTCCCTAATGGGATCCATCTGAGGGACCTTGAGGGAAATATTTCTAATGGGCATCTACAGGAGTTGGTATTAGATCCAGTGGGTTTTTATTTTAATAGAATTTTAATAGAATCAAATATAAAATTCTACAAGAAATGCATGCCTGACAATGGGATGCTGAGTCCTAGAAAGAAGTCACTCAGGAGAGTTTCTGTTATCCAACAGTAAACAAAACAGAAATTCCTCTCTGTGCATTAGAGGTGAACAATGGGAATACTTTGCACACCTCTGGGCTGTCATGAACATATCAGAAAAAGGTGGTGGAGAAATATTCACTAGCAAGGATCTGAGGGCTGGACAGAATGCTATATGGGGGAAGACTAGAAAATAGGAAGTTTGAACCTAATTATTGTAACAAATAGAAAAACTAAGCAGTTGACAACTGTGCACAAATAGTTTCAAGCAGAGACTGCTGGTGCTAAAGAGCTCTTTAATCTAGCAGAAATTCATGACCAGAACTAATAGCTGGGAGACATATGCTGAGTAAAATCAAATGGGAAACAAAGCCCACATTCTGCACAGTGGGTGATGGATCTCTGAAACTGGTACCAAAGGAAGTGCTGGAGTTTCTGTCAGGGTGGATCCTGCAGTGCAGAAGGGATTTGGGTAGAGGACATCATCCTAATCACTAGTAAAATACCTGTTTGAGTATTAAATAAAAACTCCTACTTCTCCAGACTGCTTAGATGAGGCATCTTTCACTGACTTGCATTTTGCCAGAATCAAAGCAAACTGAATAGCCCTGAGTGTCATGAGGTAAACTCAGCCAAGAGAGGCAGGCAGCTTTAGGCCTGAGTTACCTACTAAAGAATAGAAATATCCTAAATCAAGGAGACAGATGTTTAAATATAACAGGAGTTGACTGCTGAAAACGTTTCTAGGGTCTGTGGCTACAGGAAACGGGTATTATTCTGAGTTGATATTTCTGTGTACATTGGTAGTGGATAGGAGGAGAGCAGGTAGACATCACACAACAGAATGCCCTAACCAGAAGACATTTCCTTTGTCCCAAAAGCTAAGATAAGCTCATGTACTCTTAGTCTTATTTGAGCTTTATGCTGATCTTCCACAAGGGAAAACAGCCTCACATGACAACAGCTGAGACCAGTGGTGTCTTTGCAGTTTGCTTTAGCTATGGAGGAAAAAACCCAACCTCCTCCTATCCCACAGAAGCCCAGAGGAAATGTATTTTCCTTGTGAGCAGTGGTTAACAAATCAGAATAACAATGTTTTGGGTGTATTCCGCGAAAGCGTTGAGTCCCTGCCAGCAAGAAACCCAACCTACTCCTCAGGGTGCTGTTTGCAATGTTGATCTTCATTTTTCACTCCCCTGAAGCATGCCAAGGAGATCCAGCCCTGAGTCTGCAGCCCTGGTAGGGATTCACTGTGCTGGGAATGCCTTTGATCGATGTTGTCCCAGCAGTGGTTCCATGGTGTCTCTGGGGGATGCCCAGGCACAGGCTAATGGGTGAACAGCTCCTTGAAGAAGCAGCTCTGGAAGCAAGTGAGTAAAGAGGGAGGTCTGTGTGAGCAGATGTGGACAGCACAGATGATGGAGACCTGGTCTGCCTTGGCAAGGGAGCTGGGGAGGTTGTTCCTGTAGCTAAACAGACTGACTGTCGGGGCAGGGCGGGGTGAGTAGATCAGGTGTGGAAGCTGTCTCTTACTGAGGTGTAGGTTCAGGCTGAGCAGTGCCCAAAGGTGCAGTTCGGTGTGTGGGAGGGTCAGTGTGTGCTCACTGAGAGGGGACCTGGCACAGAGGAACAGTTCTCAAGGATAAGTGAAGGCTCAGTACAGTCTGGAGCAGGCTAAGCAGTGGCAGGAACATCCCCTGCTCTGGATCTCACTGGCTGGCCCCAGCTGCAGCTGAATGGCTAAGGAGAGAAGCCTTGGAAACATGCTGGGAATACAGCCAATGCCCCTATCATATGTGTCATAAATAACACAGGCCTCTGGACATATCCTCCTTTGATTACTTTGAAAATCATTGAGGTATTCTGGCTACTAGAATAAGGTGAGCTCCTACACCCACAGAAACTGCCAGATCACTGCTGGCAAACTCCAGTTCAGTTGTAGGGTCCTTCTCTTGTGGCAGAAGTCACCCTGAAGAGAAGTTGCTCTGCACACACTTTGGTGGGGCTGAAAAGAGAAGTTTGTCCAGGCTCTAGTGGGGAGCACTGTGAGGGGTAATTCTTGCAGCACAGAGCCTTCCAGAGAGGCAGCAGTGATCACACCATGATTTCTGCCAGGTCCATGCCTCAAAAACACCTCCCATCCCTGCAGACTGCTCTCCTGCAAAACTCCATTTGCACTTTCTGAGAGAGCAGCTGGAGCAGGCAGGATTTGTGGTGAGAAGGGAGGAGGAGGCAGGAGGAGTTACACAAGGTCAGGGCTGTGCCTCTGTCCCTGTGTGGGGTACCGAGCATCTGGAGCAACAGGAATCCAACCAAACTGCCACAAAAATTCCAGCCATCCTACCTTCTCTAACCAGTGCCCAAGACAGAAACAAGGCCCTCTCCAATTCACCCTGGGCCTGGAAGAATTCAGGAAAGAACTCTTGCCTTTCTGAGAAGGACAGGGTTGGGAATTGCTGGTATGCTCAGGAGCTCCCCATCCTGGAGTACAACTGTCCCTTTCACTGAAGTTTATTGCCACTCTATTTCACTCCTAAGACTGTGCTTCTGTGTCAGGTTGTGTGCAGTGTCCTAAATTGGCTTTTTTATAAACATATAAATATGTTTATTTGAGAATCCAAGTGTGTGTGGAGGGAAGTGTGTACCTATGTGCAGACAGGCTTAATCCCTTGCTCTTCCAACCACATCCCCAGCTTTTCAAAGGGCTGAAGAATGTAGAGGGAGCAAGAAAAGGAAAGTCCTCCACTACAGTGGAAGTTCAACAAAGTACCTACGCAGTCAGACTGAACTGTGGAAAATAGCCAGGTGGCCCATTTGTAGCACAGTCAAAGATGTTTGCTTGCTGGAAAGCATTTTCTGTTCTAGTCTATTTTAATTGAGTCCCATCTGCAGTTTTTCCTGTGGCCTTTGCTTGCTCCAGACCATGTTAATCACCCTTCTTGCAATTGTTTTCCTTTTTTTTCTTCTTTTTTTTAGGAGCAAAGGTGTCATTTTAAGCTTCCTTCTTTCTCAGTTTTGGAAAGCCTTTAGTACACTTACATTTTGCTTCTGCCAGCTAATAAAATGTCACTCATTACCTAGAAGATATGCCTGGACATAAAGGCATGTCCAAAGACAATATTTCCTCTAAAATTATGGATATAAAGAGGCTGCTGAGCTAGAGTTAAGTTCATCTCTGTTTATTAGCCTTGGATTCTCTTTCTTCAACTAGTTTTCCATCCCCAGTTTATTCCCCATAAGGGAATGGACCTTAATTTCTCTAGGACGTGTGGTCACCTCCATCCAGCCTTATCTCAGCATTATTATTTTCAGGCACCAGCACTTGAGGCCAGGGGTCTGAGGAGACCCCATGACCCAGCAGGAGCATCAGGAGAGCACATCCTATGCCCTTGTAGGTTTTGGAATCAAACAGTGGTTTATGCTCTCCTCTGTGAACCTACAGACTGCTCCTCTGTGATTTCTACAAACAAACACTTTATTGTCTCTCTGTGTGTTCTCAGCCTCTGTGCTGGACTCAGGGTTTTTCAGTTAAAAAACCTCAGCCAGGTCCACAAAATGGGAGAGAAGTAAGGGGAGGTGGGTGAAATGATTGAGGTGGGCAAAATCTGTTTTATTTCTTCTTCTTCTTTTCTTTTTAAATAAGGCAAAACTTTGGAACAGAAATATGGCAATAAATGCACTCCGGTGATTTTTCATGTTTGTTCAGCTGTAAAGAAAATAAGAGAAATATTCCATTCTGTCTGGCTTCCCAACCATTCTGCAAAGTCTTTATGTGCAGAGCAGCTTGGATGCTGCTCCTGCCTGCTCAGTTTCTGAAATGATCCCTGCAACAATAAAGCCCTTTTTTTTTTTTCTCCCAATCAAAAAGACACATGGCAGCAACTGCTCAGACATTTTGTCATCCAGGCATGTGGTCCTGACAGCCCTGCAGCACTGGCTGCCTGGATTGCTCCAGGTGGCACTGAGGCACTTTAAGTGCAGCAAACAGAGAACATTTTTTGAAGATTAGGGATAATGTGAGGTTTCACCTCAAGCCTCAGCTGCCTCCTGTCCTCAAGCATCCCTTGCAGTGCAGGTGTGGACATGGTGAGACACAGCTCTGTTGAGGCACCCTGGTGGTGGTACCAGGGTGCCTTTAGCCATGGCATGAGCTGCAGAGCTCCTCTCTGTCCTCCCACACAGATAGCAAAGCTGGTGCTTGCTCTACCCTTCCCAGTGGCTTCATGACTTCTCTTCCACTAAAACACTTGCGGTCTGTTATCTCTGACTGTTTATCTGATTATGCTGCTCACACACTACAGGAACAGCCAAAGTGCTCAAGGTTGTAGGCTCATGCTTTCAATGAGCAAGATGCCAGAGGAAATCTTAACAAAACCTAAACAGTCCCGTGCTAGGTTCAGTTAGTGGTCCAAGCTCAGACAGATGGGCTGAACAAAACTCCTACTGAACACAAAAGGTTTCCCAAACATTTATCTGATATCTGCCACAGGACAGCTCTCATCTTCCCCTGATGTACACTGGTTTTACATTACATCTCCACTGATTTCAGCAACGAGTTAAACACACAGGCTCCAGGACAGCAGAAGCCCATACCACCAGTCATTCCAAAACCATCCCTCTTGCAGGAAAACCAGAACTGTCTGCCACTAGCAACACCCACCACGGCAATTTTTCTATCCTTCAAGGACAGAGAAGTTGTAAAACACCCACTCTATGGCAAGCAGATGAAAACTGGAGCTTTTCAGGCAAGGTGTGGGATCAGCACCAAGCCCTGGGCTGCCATGGCTCCAAGTGTCTGCTTGATATGGAAAGCCAGAGCTACACTCAGACAGGCACTGGAGCCTCTGAATTCAAGGGAACAATGAGCCTTTGAGACCGGTGGAAGCTCACACTCAAAATCTGCTCTAGTCCAAGAGAAGGAACTGAAAGTTCTTAAAGAGCAGTTAATCTCCTTACAAAATAGGTGTCTCAGCTGAGAACCTTTAAAGAGGAGTTCAGCCTTTTCTGTCAGCTAGCAAGGGAGCCTGGAGCATTGTTAGACATCTGATTTTTAGAAATTGGTTGGTGATTACGCACTCCATAAAGTCTCCTTGTATTCTGTACACTTTTTCTGGAGCTGCTGTCAGCCTTAAGTGAAACTCCCCCAGACATGGGAAGCAAAACCAGCACAACACAAAAGAAGAGAAACCAGATTTTCCCCAGATGTGAGGTGTGAAGATGGCAGCTTGGGCCATGATCCAAGGAAGTCAATAACAAGTCCTTCAAATGGTTACAAATTTTCCATCCAAATACACTGGTTCACTATAAATCCCATGAAAACCACAAAAGCTGTTTCAGTGCACCCAGAATCTGAGCTACCAAAGCCCAGCATGAAGAATGAGGAAGAAAAGATGGAAGGGCCTTGAAAATCCTCTGAGGGAGCTTGTGTAGGACAGGTAAAGCTCATCTGAATGGCAGCATCCCCTTGCCCCCACCACAGGATGTCCTATTGCTCTGCTGGAGCGCGTGGATGATGCACAACTGCACTGAAGATTTTCCTTCATGCAGAATTTAACTTCGCACTTGTTTCAGGACAGGACTGAAACCTCATTTGTACAAAGATGTAGCCTTAACAATGAGAAACCATCCTTCTCTGGCTGTGGAACAAGGTGTGAAGGTGACTACAGAACAGCAAACCTCTGCAGCACTTCTATGCTGGCAGAAGATTCCAAAGAACCATGGAATGGTTTGGGTTGGAACAGACCTTAAAGGGCTCATGGACAACCCTCCTGCTCTGACCCAGCTCAGCCCTTCAGAAGGATGGCTCTCCAGAAAGTAATAAAGTGTTTGAAACCGTGTTTTATTAGAGAATCTGTAGGCATGGAGACCTAAATCTTCACAGGCTCTGCTCATTATTGCCCAGATCTGGTAGCTGTTAATACTCTGCTACCCAAAATCACCTTGGATGCTCCTGAGAAATACCATGTGGAAGTTCACCCAACAGGGCACTGGGTGGCACTGGAAGAGACACTGCAAAGCTGGTTCCTGCCAGCTTCACAATGATTTTTCCAGGTGGACAGAAAGCATCCTGCTAGCTTGGAATAACAACAACCTCAGGGGGCTCAAGGTGAGAGCCACAGAACCATGTGTGAGGCTGTAGGGTCTCTACACATCCTGTCACACTGATGACATGGTGTAACCCCGTGGCCCCATTGCATTAATGTCCCTTCAGGGGAATGGACTTCTCTTACAAGATCCAAAACTGCCCCAACCTCTGGCTAAGGACATTTTCTACTGATGTGCTACACACATCAGACTCCACCACGATCTTGGGTGAGGCTGTGCATGCTGGCAATGCACACAGCTGGTGATATTAAACCTCTCAAAGTGTCACACCTTGGACACAAAAAAGATAGGTGAGCAATCATATCCTATCTGGGCCTTGACTTTGAGAGCACAGCATGCTGCTGGTGCTTAACAGCAGTAAAAGCAACCTTTCATCCAGCTTGGAGGAAGAGCTTCCAGCTTCATCACAGTCTCAGTATCTGCCTCTTTTTGCTCCCCATTTTCCCTTTCCAAAGTTGGCACCTGAAAGTTTTCTCTGCATTAATTCCAGACATTGTGTAAACACTGTGCTTAGATTTACTTAAATGAGGCTGTTTCAGCCCCAGCTTTCCTCCCAAGTGGATTTCCTGTCTCATAAATTCAAGACATGAACAGTTTAGTTTTGCTAGGAAGGTGGAATCTCAAACTGATCCTCCCTTTGGGATGACCTGGAAGACAAAAGGGCAAATGGCATGGGAGAGGGCCTGGGGTTTTTTGGTTGCTGGCTGAACAAGGGGAGCCATCCTGCCATGTGCTGTGCAGGATGTAGTGCCTGTGCTCCAAGAGACTGTTACTGGCTGCCATAAATAATCTGCAACTTTTGAAATTTACCAATTTTATGGCATTTTTTTTTCCTTCATAACTCCAGAAGATGGAGAACAATCTTTTCTTACTGAGCAGATCACTGGCATTTTCATTGGAGAAGCAAGGGATTACTATTTTTTACTGTACCCAGATCCTCAAAATATTTGTGACTCCTTAGAAAGGCACATGCACATCAAATATTCCCACACACTCTTTGTGCAAGGCAAGAGGAAGTCCTAGGAGTAAAAGAACTTTTTCCTCTCAGCCTCTACTGACTGGGACTCCAGGTAATTCCTCTGGCAGCAATGTGAACCCCCAACCACAATGAAATTGTGAGTTTTGCTGCTGCTGCTGAAGGATGTGACACACTCTGGTGTCAAAAGAAGGGTCTTTACCAGACCATTGGGGTGGGTTTTCACCAAAGTGGTCTGTTATCTGGGGATTATATGATCACTCTCAGTTCTGAAGGTACTGGGCTCACTCTGCCTTCCAGCTTATGGAGAGGGCACACAGCACAAAGAGACCACAAGCTTCACATTCAGACTATAAATGAGGGTTTTGCTGCCTTGGCTGTGTTGAACAAGACTCTCCTACTTCTCCATTTCCTCTGCCAGCAAACCTCTGACAACTAAATTGAGCACAAAACATCCATGCCAGCTTGTATTTCTCCAGGAGGTTGAATGGTACAGGAAGGATTAAGGAAGAGAAGCAGCTTTTCACTCCCATCTCTGGTTCTAGGAAAACTTAATCAATGGCTGGGCACTGCACCCCCTGAAACTGCCTCATGCATGACAGCAGGAGAATGGTTTGCTGTCTCCTCTCATTTCCTCCTCAACCAGCTCTCCCAGACCACTTTGTCCCCCTCTTGACAGCTTCAGCAGTGGTGACAGATTTTGTGGACCAAGGACAAAGCGCTGCCTCTTGGTCCTGTCCAGGGCTGGAGCCAAGCAGCCCTGAGTGCTGAGCAGGGCCAGTGCCCCAGGCTGCTGCTGTCCTGCAGACCAGGGGCTTTCCTGTAGTGTGGATGGCTTAAGGCCCTGTTGGAATCTCACCAGCTAATCTCTTCTTTCATGTTTTCCCTTTATATTCATCCCCAGTCACTCTCCCAGCCGTTGCCATCTCATGGCACCTGGGAGTCATAGAATGATGGAATGGTTTGGGTTTGATGGAATGTTAAAGATCATCCAGTGCCAACCCCTCTGCTGTGGACAGGGACACCTTTCACTAAACCACTTTGCTCAAGGTCCTGTCCAACGTGGCCTTGAGAAGTTCCAGCCATGGGGCATCCACAGCTTCTCTGGGCAACTTATTCTGGCTTCTCACCACCCTCACAGGAAAGAATTTCTTCTTAACATCTGATATAAACTCCCCTCTGTCAGTTTGAGTGCATTCCCTCTTGTCCTGTCACTACATGTTCCTGTCCAAGTCCCTCTCCAGCTCTCTTGTAGCCCCTTTAGGCACTGGAAGGTGCTCCAAGGTCTCCCTGGAATCTTCTCTTCTCCAGGCTGAACACTCCCAGCTCTCACAGCCTGTCTCTAAAGAAGAAGTGCTCCAGACCTCTGAGCATCTTCATAGCATTGTGTGCCTCACAGTTCCTTCCTTTTTTCGTGTGCTCAAACTGTTCCTGTACCAGAAGACTCTCTTCCCTCTATGCTAAGACACACAGTGTGTGTTTAACTTAATTTAACTGGCTCAGTCAATAAGTTCTCTGTTTAATTTAGTGTTGCTCCGTTCCTTTTGGGGAACAGAGTGCAGTCAACTGTCCTGTCCTGCACCAGTCGTTCCAAGGGGATTTCACAGTGCAGGGAACACCGAGGGATGCTCAGCTCTCCGTGCTAGGGACACTTCTCCATCGGGCACAGACACTCATCCCCTGCTCCTATTCACTTGTCAGGTCACTTTGTCCAAACAGTAATTCCTGCCTTTGGTTCAGACTGTCCTTTTCTTCTTGGGAAGAGACCAGCGGGGACTCCAGGCAGAGAATAAATCTCTCTCTTGTGTTTTTCTACTATGGTGATGCTTTAGAGCAAAGCCAAATTGTACAGCAGAGAAGAAACCACGACAAGAAAGAAGATAAGGACAAAATGGTTCACAGCCAAACGAGCTTGTTTTGGGGCTGCCACAGAGAAGGACCATCCATCAGAGACCTCAAAAGCTTTAAGTCCTATTTTATGAGACTGGCAAGGGAGCTAGAAAGAAAGGAGAGATGTGGTGGAAAAGATGCCTAGGAAATTGTCCTCCCTGCAGTGGATGTTGTTCTCTGGATGATGTATTCACCCACCCAGGAGGAAAAGTAATGGGACTCTGCATCATGAGAGAGAATAAGTGGCAGAAGAGTTTCAGTGCCTTGCCTTGAGATTCTCATCTTGGCTCAGGCCAAAACTTCACCAAGAAAACCCTTCAAACAAACACTTCCTGAAAAAAGCAACAAAGATAAAAGAATAAGATTTTAATCATATGGGATCCATTGCTCTGTCCAAAACTCAATCACAGCCTTTTCTTATTTTTTTTCCAAAGGTGGTCTTAGTACCTTCTTGAAACTGCCACCCTGAAAGGTCTGTTCCCTTCAAACACGTGGTGAAACTACCCCAAAGAACAGAGACACTGCACTGGAAATGCAGCCAAACTCTGTGACCTGAATGTACATTTTATATACAGACATCCTTTAATCTTATAAGTCTTATAAATGGGTTTAGGTATGGTATAACTTAGGAGAAAACTGTGTGGATGTGACATTGGAAGAGAGAGCACGAGGAAGACAATTACCCTTTCCCAAATGGGTTTCAGTCTGGGGTCAGTGGATGGATATCAATAATCTTTTCATTCCAGCTCACACCTCTGGACTCCACTGAATAACCCCAGCAGAGGCAGAAGACAATCCCTGCTTTAGAGATCTTGGAACCTAGAAAGGTGCTGCTGGCCAAGCATAGAGAGCCCAAATGTGAATTTGGGGAGACCACGGGAATCCTGAATAAAAACAAGGCTCTAACATGAAATATGAAATTATTCTGTAAGGTGTAGACTGTGAAGGGAAAGAAATGTAACCTTAACACAAGCCACAGACATTTGGAGAGCTGCTGCTGCTATGCCCAAATTTGCAGTTTGCTGAGCAAAGTCTGTATGTCATACCTTCAAAAAGAGAAAGTGAGGTATGGAGAAAACCCAAACAGCAATTAGATGGGAAAAACAAGTTTTCTGAGCGGTAAATAAATAAATTCTTGTGTATGAGATGTGGCTGAAGAAGAGCTCCAAACTGTTGTCCAGTGTTTGCTGAAGTGTTCTGTAAGGGCAACAGAAAATGTTTTTCCAGAGATATGTGGAACATCTGAAAACCAACAGTGCCCACATTTTGAGGAACAGAAAGGCACCAACACAGATCCCCTTGTAGGCAGAATAACTGCCTAGCACAGTGTTTAAAATATGCACATATGGTCCAGCGTTGATGGAGGAGATGTGGGCTTTTAAATGGACCCTGGAGCATGTTATGATGGTACTTTAACTCAAATATGCAACAATACTAAGGGAAACTGTATTAAAGTAAATTTGTTTTGTACTATTGGCATAAAAGACCAATTCAAAGGCAAGTAATAATTATGATTTATTTTAACCTGTCTTGTCATTCTTCCAATAAGACAGGCAGGTAAATTTTCTTGTGGCTATATCCAGGTACCAATGGAATCAGTAGTAAAGGTGCCATTTACCTCAGAGGTTGGGAACATTAAACCCAAATTCTTCTATTAAAATCTAGTCTAGACAGGTAACTGCTTGAAAGTCCTGAAAAGACAGCAGGGAGAGCCCTCAAAAGGATGTCTAAATCCCCACAAGCTGGCACAAAGAATACTGCTTGCAGACAGAAGAAGAATTGATTCCTTAAGACAATACAGCAAGGAAAATGCTCTATGTTTTTTACAAAGAGTGTGAGGATGGGATGAAATCATACATAACATTTGGGCACTGTCACACAGCAGCCTGCAGAGCATGGAAATTCCACAGCTGCAGCTGAACAACCATCACAGCTTTAGTGGACATTGATGCACCACTGAAACAAACCACACAACAGGAGAGATGTTCAGCAAAATAGCTGACAGCTAAATGTTCAAACCAAAAATATTCTCTTTAACATTTAGGATGAGCATTCCTGCAAACATGGTTGACTGAGTCATGCTTTCAGTTCATTATTTTTAATGAAAGCACAATGGGAAGGTGAGGGCCTACAGTGAGATTAATTTTGGTCCCTTAGGTTTGGTCCATACAGACTCCAGCCTTGTCCAGCCAATATCTGGAGTCCCTAAAACCTCCTGTGGGCATTGGGAATGTACAAAATCCATTCTGGACATCCTCCCCCCTCAGGCTGTGAGCCCTGTGCTTGCTCTCTGCATGACTCAGCATAAGGAGGTTGCAAAAGGGAATGAAAATTAAAAGCAAGTATTATGGAAAGCAAGAGACACCAGACCCACTGGCCATCAGCAAATTTAACAGATTGCTTCTATATGGTGCTTTCAAGGATCTTGAGTACAAGCTTTGGCACTATAGCAAAGGGTATGGTGCTCTATGAGATGCTGTGAGATTTCTGGGGATGTCAAAACTGTGTAGTAAAACTCTGATGGTCTGCCCAATTGTGCACAGTATTTCAGAATTTAGAGATGCAAATGGATGAGCAAGGCACATAATGGAATTTGCAGAATTGCTTCTCTCTGTCTTTGGGTACTCTGCTGTAAAACTGGCTTTGAATCCCTAAAGCAACTTCTGGCAAAGGACTGATTTTATAAGGGAGATAAATCCAATCAGCTATCTGAGCATCTAATGACCCTCACACCCAACCAGTTTAGCAACATTACTGTTTAATTATACCCAACAGCACAGAAGAGAGAGACATCTCTGATGGGTGAGGTACTGCATGCAGATTTACAGAAAACCAGTCAGCTACACTTGGTGTTACAGAGCAGAAAGCAACCCAGTTGGAAAATAGAAGAAACTGGAAATGAACTGTGCCAGGGTTGAAGAGAAGATGCCAACCAATGTATTTATCTTCACTTTTGCCAATACACACAATGGAGAAATGAGTAAAGCTTGAGTGTTAAACTGAGAGTGCAGTGTGAGAAAGTTTCCATTGCAAGCATAAAAAACCCCAACCTTCTTGTCTTTTCTGTTAGACTGTGATTCTGAAGTTGCTAGAACACCCTTTCTCCATCAATACCTGGGCAGACAAAATGCCATTGAATATGCAGGAGGAGTGGAGAACCTCAGCATCTAGGAAAGAATGAGCATAACATTCACAAAGTACGTGTTTATGTCAGTGCAATGTGCTTATCCAAGTAGGAGGCCAATGGCAATTGCATGCAAACAACCAAAACAAGAGCACAAGTGAGGTATCCTGTGTGGATTTAAAATCTGAAAAAGGGCAGGGTGATATTCAACAAAGGCCAGCTCACTTGAGGACTTATTTGAGGAAGGCTTCATAGACCACACTGAAGCCATATTTCTCAGAGGGGTGATGGTGCCTGGGTGAGATAACTCAGGTATCTTATTGGCCAGTGAGAGCTGGAAGCACAGCATTGGAGGTGAGCTGAAATGGAGATCTTGCTTGTCTCTGAGTTCTTCATGTCTGTAACCCACATTCCTACCTGGATATGACAAAAGAATGGCCCAAATGGCCCAAACCACATTCATCTGCTGATGGGTACATGGAAGGTGCATGTGCCTGTCTCTGTGCTGATATGGGAATGATTTTGCAGGTGAAGTGGGTACAGCACTGCAGAGGGGATCAAGGGCATGCTGGGGTCAGTCTGAGCATTTCAAAATGCTGGATAGATTCAGAGCTGAGCAATGAAGACCCTTCTGTTCTCTGCCAAACACATCTCAACATTATTGGTGGTGCTGAATCCTACCATGTCTCCTGTGACAGGAGGAAGCCACACAACAGAACTAGCAGGTGACCTCTGCTGTAAGCAGCATCAAGGGTTTTTTTTTCCAAGAGACAGACTGCAGGGAATCTGGGAATTATGAAGGCACAAGGATTTTGTCCTGACTCTGGAAAAGTGGCTCCTGGTCTTGAAGGACACGAGGAATGGTCACAATCCCACGGGCTGGCTGGCTAAGCAAAGGGGTGATCCCTTTTCCTGCTGACACACAGTGATGGTTGCAGGGTGGCCTTAGCTCTGTGGCCACTGACCACCCTGTTTCTTGAGAGGAGGCCCAAGTATCAGTGGTGAAGGGCTAAGCTGGGAGCCCAGTGTCCCTCTCTGCACAGGGCTGGTGTAGCAGGCAATATTAGCAGGGTAAGAACCCTGCAGCCTGATGGGATCACTTACATATCAATTACTATGAGGCAGCAGGGTATTATTTATACAATAAGTGCTATACAAAACAGCAGAGCAATATTTAGAGGGCAAATACTATGGACAGGAAAGCTACAATTTGTTCTGCACCAGCAGGATGTTCTGTGCACTCCAAAGTGCCAGGCAGGATGGGGGTGATGCTTACATGCCAACTGCTGTATGAGGACAGGTTATTATTTAAACCCCAGATACAATGGTAGGGAAAGAGTGTTATTTACTAACCAGACCAAATGCAATAGCAGCAGTGGCAGTAACTGCATGGTATAATTTACAAGAGGGGAAAAGACATAATTTGCAGACCAGTTATTACAGATTGGGAGGGTGTTTGTTGTGGTAGAGCACTGAAGTCTTACTTTGAAGCTGAGCACTATAGAGGTACAGGGTATTATTTATACACCAAACACCAGAGAAACTATTTTTTTGGGGTAAGTAACAGTGACAGTTAATCATCTATATGAAAGCCATTCTGTAATTTCCAATATGTAACCTACATGATTATTTCAACCTTGAAACTGTGGTACAGATGATGTAATGTTAATTATACTGAGATCTACAGCTGCTCTACCACAGGACTGCTAAGCTGGAATAATCTTCTGCAGTCAGTAGATTTAAGCCAGCAAAACTACTGACTCTGGCCTGCCCTGTGCAAAGCCTGTGGTGCCTGGGGATTTCCAGGGGTGTTTATCCCTGACCCTGTGCAGGATCCCAGCAGGAGCTGCAGGTTTTGCTGTGGATTACAGGTTATTCAATCACCAGCACAGCGACTGCTCTCTCAGCAGAGGTGCAAATGATGGATGGGAGCTCCAGCTGGAAGGGATCAGCAACATTTTCATCTGTTTATCAGCTGCTGGCCTTTGCATTTTTTTTCCACACACCTTTCTCATCCAGTCTGTGATCTAACCTCAGGCAGGAGATGTTCCTTGGTTATTTCCTTTTAGTTTCCCCTACAGATTTTTGTGTCCTGTCAAATTATTCTTATTAAGTAAAATCTGTATGTCCTACAGCCATGACAAATAATTCCTTTTGTCTTTCAGTGGTGGTCTACACTAAAAAATAAACAAATAATAGAGTCCCCAGGTCTTCTGCCCACTGCTAACCAAGGGCACTGGAGAAGCCAAAAGCACATGGAAATTGCCAGACCAGATGAAACCAATGGTGTGTGTTCAGACCAGCATCCTGTCTTAGACAAGACCTTTATTACCAGCTTCAGAGCAAAGTTCTCATCATCGAAAAATAGGGAGTAAAATGCTGAGGAGGAAGTTTCTTTTAACATGAGGCATTTAGTGGTTCCCTTCTGCCTTGAAGCATGAGTATTTACATTCCATATTCTCCCACTAATGTACACTAGGTTTATTTGGCATGGTTTAATAGACAATTTTACTCCTCTCAGGCCTAACCCGTGAGCACTACCCTGCCAGAAGAAATTTCCTGTCCTGATCACCTCATCCCCATGACATGAGGTGGCTGCTCTTGCAGATGCCCTTTTGTCTCCTGCCCCTTGATGTGGGCTCTGTTGAATGAGTCCCTTTCCCCCAGGGCCTGCCCTACCCCACACCAAGGTGTCTCAGGAGATCCCTGGCTCCCAGGTGGCAACCAGGACTACCCAAGTGTTCAGGAGTCATGTGGTGCCTCACTAATACCAGAGCAAGCACCAGGGTCAAGGTGTCCAGACCTGCCTCTCATGGACATCCCCTAACCCAAGCTGTTCACAGCAATCACTGCTCCTTTCCATCACAAGCCCCCAGGCAATGAGGACACAGTGACAACCCGGCAGGAACTGAGCAGTGAGGAAGGGCTATTCATTCACCTGAGTTCATTTTGGGTCTTGTCCAAAATTTTCTCTACTTAACTGCCCCAGATATCCTCTGGCTTGATCTGTAAAGTGTATTCTATGGAAAAGTCATGAATTGCTGTGTCTTGGTTAACATAAAGAGCAACTACAAAGGTGAAAACCCAAAGGATTATATTTGCCAGAGATCTTTAATTACCCTACTTTCATCTCTTGCTCCCTTCTCTCAGCAGAGCTCTTTCTGTGGCTCTCCTCCTGCCCAGCTCCCTAGCACAGCAAGGTTTTCCCCTCAGCCAGCCTCAGGAACTGCCAGACCTACGGAAACCCACAGGCAAGGCCAGCTTCCAGGCTGCTTCCAGACAGCATGTACAGCAGGAATGGGGTCCTGGTGGCTCCTGGACATCGCTGTGTGACCAACATGCTCCAGTCACAGCATCTCCCTTACCCTTGCTTGGTCACTGCAGCTGCCTCCATCCGTGTGCTGGAGCCTTTGGAAGCACTGGATCACTACAGCACAGCAGTTGGGCTTGTAAAGCAGGGGAAGGAAGTGGGAGCAGGGCCCTCCATGGGGCTGCTACTTAACACCTCAGTGCATTTCAACAGCTGGAGCACATGGAGGGTCTTGGGGTGCCAAGCAGAATGGTTCTGGTGTTTCTCATCCTTCCCCCACCCCTCTGCTCTCTGCTCTGTATGGATCAATCATCAGGGAGGGGGGGCGTTCTGCAAGGGAGACGTGGAAATTTTTCTTAAAAAAGGAAAGTCCAGTGAAAATCACACGGAGGGAAAAAAAAAAATCTCGGTGTGAAGCGTCTCAAAAAAGAGTGCGCGGGTAGCGCGACAAAACCCCCTGCCTATTCATCAGGCCAACAAAAAGCTTCTTTAGATTTATACTGTGAGCCCATTGAGAGGGAGGGGAGGGAGGCAGCTCACACACCGCCCTTGTGCACACAGCAGAGCCCGCAGACCTGCCCCGCACACACAGGCTGGGCTGTTCTGCCCGCTCACAAGGAAGCTCTGAGTTCTTAAAAGTAAACTGTAAGATTTCCGTTGTTGCACTGGGCTCAAGTAATTTTTTTTTTTTTTTTTTTTTTTTTTTTTAATATATAACAGCTCCCTCTCTTTGCCGTCGCTCTCTCTCCTCCACTCTTTAAACAGCCCCGGTGCTCTGGGCTGCTCGGCAGCCGTCGTGCGCTGGCTCCCTATGTGGTCCAGCGCCGCTATGAACACCGCTTTTGTTAGTGATGCTGGGAAGCTGCCTGAGAGCGGCACACACAGCCCGGCTTGTTCCACACGTGGAGGCTGCAGAGGGCTCGGGAAGGGGGGGAAAGGAGGAGGAGGAGGAGGAGGCGGAGGAGACAAACTTGGGTTAGGATGGCTTGTGGTAGAGCAGCCTTCCCACCACTGGCAAGGGAAAGGGGGAAGCAAGGAGATGGAGGCGGGTGGTGGTGGAAAAGATGCCTCAGGCAGCTAAGAAAGGTCCCGTTGATTTTTAAAATGGGACCAGCTGGCCCTCCACCAGCCCACGTTGCTGCCGGGTGTCAGTCAGCATGGGAAGGCACTGAAGTCACCGGCTCCGTGCAACTTGCAGAACATCTGCCCGGAGAGGGAAGAGGAGAGTAAAGACTAAAAACAGAGTGGATTTTGGAGTTCTGGAGCTCCTAATCATTATGTGCATTTCTGGGTGAGACCAGAGCACTTAACAACAATCTAACCTTTTTTCATGTACATTCATTTGGGTTTTTTTAAGTGATACCATCCATTCTCTTTTCCTTTAAACCCCTTATTCTTCCTCACTTATTGAAAATGTTTTACAGCAATGAGCTGCAGTTTGCTGTGATGGAATCTAAGTCTGCTGAATTTTGTTTAGTGTCCTCTTTTCCCTAGTAAGTTTTTCCCTCCACCTCTTTTGCACCCTCAATTTCCTATCCTGTCTGCTCTCTTTGTCCATCCATCCTCCAGGCCTCGTGCTGCTGTCAAACCTGGCCGCTGTGCACGGAGGTGATTATATGAAACATTAAACAGCAGCTCAAGTGGAACAGATGGAGCGCCCCTCCAAAGACTGCCCAGGCTGCAGAGAGAGCTCAGCCTCTGTCCCAGCCAGTGATGGTGGGAGGTGATGCCTCCCCTTCTCCACTCTGACAACATCTCAGAACATCGAAACATCTCAGAAAGGGGCAATGTCCCCTTTGACCTGTCAGGGTAGATACAGCCTCTTCAAGCCAGCAGGAAAATATAACATCAAACAACCAAAGCAAAGAAAGGAATAGTTCAGCTTCCAATAGTGCCTTTGCAGGACTTGAAATCCCACAAATTTCAGTCTCCAAACCACTGGCCCCTCTATCCAGCCAACATCCTTTACCGGGAGCTTATAGATGGAAACCAAAGTCATGAGGAATGCTAAGAAATTCCTCTCTCCCAACTATTTCATTGTGGGATGTTTCCCCCTTTCCACATCTGGCAAAGCTATTTCAGAAACCAAGGAAAGCTTAACAAACTGACGTCTTTCTAGCTAAACAACTCAAAAGGGAAAGGTTAAAATGCACTCTTTATTCTGTGTGCAGAGCTCTACTGAGCACAAGATTTAAATGAGAAGTCTTAAAGAGCAGCAAATGAATGGAAAGAAGTAATTTCTGACCGAGATTCTGAGAAATAAAACCTTTTTTTTTGCTTGCTCTACTTCTGGAGAAGAGCTCAGCTCCCTGAAAACTATTGCTAAAAATATACTTCATATGTGAATGGCTTTGGAAAACGGGCAGGTACTGAGGAACACCCGGAGCAGCTCACTGGAAACAACCCAGGGGACTCTGCCAGCCGCCAGCCCTGACATCCTCAGTAAGGGGAGAGCTGTCAAACCCTCGGGCACCCTGGTTCTTTTCATTCTCTTTCTGAATTTGCCAGTCCGTCCAGAGCTCAGCACCCCTCCAGCTCAGGGCTCACCCTTTGCCTGCCCTGTGACACCGAGCAAAGCCAGGACCACAGGAAAGCCCAGCGCTGGCTGGGACACTCGCCACAAACCAGCAGGACAGCAGCCTCTGTCCCCAGAGCTTGGGAACAGGATCAGACACATCACCTGAGCTGCAGCAGCAGCTGAAATCCACCACAAACAAACGCTGATGGCTCGGAGGGAGAACGGGGATAGCCGTTCTGCTCTCCCACCTCATGGTTCTGACTGTGGGATCTCTGAATCCATCCTTGCTTTCCCTCCCTTACTGATGGCTTGGAGGGAGAACGGGGATAGCCCCGTCTCTGCTCTCCCACCTCATGGTTCTGACTGTGGGATCTCTGAATCCATCCTTGCTTTCCCTCCCTTCCCTGAGCCAACCAACAAATCTGGCACCCAGCTGTTGCCCCTGGCTGTGGGGCTGCTCCCCAAAAGGTGTGGGGTGCTGGTGGAGCCCAGCTCCCCTCCACAGCAGCGCTGCTGGCAGGAGGGAGAAGCTCCGGCTCAATCAATTTTACAACTTATCTCACATTTCTCTGCTGGTTGCTCAGCAGGGAAACAACCAATCCACTGAGAGCCTGCTTCTGTAGAGCACTTAGGAAAGTTGAGGAAAAGACACCAAAGAGAGAGAAGGGAGGAAAGTGCGATACGTTACCTTTAACAGTTCAGTGCAGTGCTTCCAGAATCTAAGTCCCATACACCTGGCAGAGAAATGAGGTCTTTTTCGGTGTTCAAGAAGTAAAGAGCTTTGCCACTTCTTGCTGTTACTGTATGTCTTCTTCACAATCTCCAGATGAGTTTTCCTGCGTTTTTTGATTTTTTTTTTTCCTTCCCCGGCTCCCCAGAAGAAATCAAAATTCCCTATGTGGTATTTCAGGTCCTTTCAGGCAGTGGCAGCAGCAGCAAGCTTGAAGAGTAAGTACTGTGTGTGAATGGCAAAAAAGAGAGAGAGGGTTTCAGACCACATTAGCTGCCACTGGCTGCAAAAGAGACCATCAAACTCCTGTCAGCCTCCTTAGATACCTCTTGAAGAGCTGGCACTCTAAGTGTATTGGATCCTCCTCTGGATTTTAGAGTAAAGGTAGGCAGGCATCCAGGGGGCAGGGGGAAATAGGAGGGCTTATGGACCAAAAAGGAAGCCCAGCCTCTTGGAAAGAAGGAGGGAAAAAAAAAAAAAGCAACCAAAAAAACAAAACCCAAACCAAACACCCAACCCAGTAAAGAAAAGAAAGGGGGAAAAAAGCATTACTGAAAAAAATACTGTAAATGGAGAAAGCCAAATGGGGAGTGGGGGATTAAATTTAGCCTTCTGGTTTGGAAGCAAACTGGCTGGGGCACCACAAGTGGTTGAGAGAGAAGAAATAGTTTGTGTAATAAAAAGAGAACGTGGTTTATGCAAACTAAAATAAGATGAAGCTAATTAAGGAACCTGAGCAAAGTATGTGCGTCTGCAGTGCAGTCAGTATCACTGCAGTCTGAGCAGAAAGGAGCTGATCCACTGGGAAACCCAAAACAGCAGCAAACAGGACAGTTCAGGGAACTTCTGCATGGCCCCACTTGCTGCTGAGGCAGGGAGGCAGGTGATGGAGGGAAGGAAGGGATGCTCCTGGAAAAGGGAACCACCTGGAGCATCAGTAACTGATAAGTGATATAAAGACAGAGAAAGGAGGCATTTGGGAATAAGTTTGCTTAAGGGTTATTTGAGGTGAACTGGGGAGAAAGGGAGAGCCTGTGCACACACCTAGTAATGGTGGAACCTGAGGAGATTACCCCAAAACTGAGGAGCATTCCACAACTGAATCCTTGGCAGCAGTGAAGTTGTGAGAAAGTGCTGAGAGGACTGTAATGTGTTTTCTTTTTCTCTTTTTATTCTGTGGGGATGCTGGTGCCTTTGAGATGGATAAAAAGCTGTGACTGGGGAGGAGGAAATGGGTCTGTGACTGCAGACATACACCTTGGCTTGTGCAGGGGCCAGATGACAGCTGGGAGCAGGTGAGAAACTACTGAGGTGTTCACAGTTGAGAAAAATCTGTTGTTTGAAAAATCTGTTGTTTCTAACATGGAAGAGAGTACCACCAGCCAAAAGTAAAGGTAAAGTCTGAAACTGAGCACAAGCAGGTCCTCCTGTGCACTAAAACCACACGGCTGCCCTCAGTATCTCTCCTTCATTTCTCTTTTAGTATGATCTTTAATATCTGCACTTCCTGCTCTTTTCCCAAGATCCTGATTTTCTGTCTGATTTGTGATATAATAGTTTCTCCTCTCTCCATAAATTATTTTGGTCCCATGCCTCACTTCAAAACTTGCTTCCTTGACTGCCTCACTTTTTAACCTGAGGCTCATAACCACCAGCCCTGCATCCATCATCCTGACAGGTAATGCTCCCAGACCACAGAGCATGGAGCCTCACTTCTTCCTGCAAGTACCTTATTCCATCTCAGAGATTCAATACCAAATTTTGGTTGTGAATTTCCCTTTGGATTATCCCCCCACACCTTTTTCCCCATGCAGCACTAGATATCAATTTCAGAACTTTCCAGGTGTCCATATGTTAAAAGTCCAAAGGGCAGTGAGGAAAAGCTTTGGAAAGGGCCTTGCAAAGGACCTGAAACTTTGCCACCTGAAACACTGTTTTTGGTGCAGCCCAGGACATGTTTGGCTTTCTGGGCTGCAAATGCACATTGTTGGGTCAGTCTGAGCTGCTTATCCACCAACACCAAGTCCTGCTCCTCAGTGAGAGCAAACTCTGACTCTGTTCTCTGCCCAGCCTGTATTTGTGCTTGCTTCCCCCACCTCACAATCCTGTCAGTCTATACAAATGCTGTCTGCTCATATCAAATTTAATCCTTCATCTGCTGAGATAAACTCCAAGGGCATTGGATCCACCCAAGGGCTGCCACCACCTGCAGTGCTGGGTGGGTTGGGACAGCCGGGGCTGTGCTGGATCATCACCTGCCTCCCCCCGCTCTAGCTGGGGTGTTTCCTCATGGGCAGCACAGTGTAGCCATGGCAATGAAGGGAGACAGGCAAAACACACTGCAGATGGGGCATGACAGCTCCAGCTCCAGGCAGGACTCGGTATTTCCAGCTGGGTATAAAAGACACATAGACAGGATCTATAAAATGTGACCTGCCTGATTTTGCTCAGACTCACGTACGTGAGACACTCTGAAACAGCTCATGCCTGACCACAGCCCTTTCTCCCCGTAACATAAAGATCTTTTGGGAAATGTACATGTTTAGTTGTTTTGCTGTGGAATAACTGAGCCCTCTGTACCCTCTGCTGCTGCCGTGGTTTGGCAAAGAAAACCTCATTTGAACCTTTGGTGAGCTTAAGCCAGGGAACAGAGAAAATTCCACTTCAGAGCTGACCAGTTAGGAAAATGTGATGCTGCACACATGGTGGTTTCTTAGCAGCTTCAGGAAAGGGATAGAAACTGCTCAGTACCTGCTGGCTGTCCCAGCTTTTTGTCTGCATCAGGAAGGATTGGAAAAACTAAATATGTTCAGAGAAATTGTGATTCATAAACTGCTCTTGTGTTTGTTTGTTCTTTAAGCTGAGGAGCGGCCAGGTCAAAAAAAAGTCACATAGATGACTTTTGTTTTTTGTTTAAAGAAGGAAAGCAACAGTTCATGGCTCTTTGAAATACAGGTAACACATTGCAAAAGTGCTTGCAGTTAGGTAAGATTTTTACATGTCATTATAAAGTTAAAAAGAGGCTTATGTCTATTCCCAGTCAAGTTTAGCCTTCAGGGAGCATGAATATTTGAACAGAGAACAAACCCTGTGGCCAAGGAAAAGTAGATAATAGCTTTTCTGTGAAAACTATTGAATATCCAGAATTTATATAGTGGAAGCAGTCACTGAATAAAAATGGCCAGAAAAGGGAAAAACACCAGACAGAAGAAGGTTGTGTCAATTAAGGTGATAGTCACAGTTTCTCAAAAACAATCTAAAGTGGGCTTGGGTGGGTTTTCAGCCAAGAGAGAGAGGGAAAGAAAAAATAAATAGAAAAATATCAGAATGAAGAATAAACCTTTCAAACTGCTTTTAAAAACTGTGCTAATCAAACCACTCATGGCTGTGAACTGCTGCTCCTTTCCCACAACTACCAGAGCAGTCATCTCACAGCTCTCAACTTGTCTTACTCTCAGAATGAAAAGGAAGGTATTGTGTTCCTAAAACACTGAAAAATTCTGGAATTTTTGTGTTATATTAAAGGATAATTTGGCATTTTTAGAAAACCAAAAAAGGGCTGTGGGATCCCAGCTGCTCTGTGCACAGGTAGAGTGGGGTGCACAATTTCAGTCTGTGCACGATTTCAGTCTGTGAGCACTGAAGATGTAGGGTCAATCCATGAGACCACGAGACCTTTGGACTCGTGTCCAGAAAGTATTGTTCATGCTTTTACAGTCAGTTGTCTGACATTGCAGCAGATATTTCTTGATCAGCTGCCACAATTTCCTTCAGTGATCAATATTTGAGCTCTCCCTGCCCCGCGGTGCTGCCGAAGCTCTGACACCACGCTGAACCGAGGCACACAGAACAAAGTGCCTTGCCCAAGGCTATGGGTGAAGGCAGCAATACAGCCAGAACATCTCCATTCCCAGCCGTCTTCCCTCTTTCAAAGCCAGCAAAGCCCTTATCTGCTGCAGCAGCTCAGGAATGTGTTTGCTGCTCTGCTAAGCTGTTGTTATGGGCAGTGGTGCTCTGTAGAGGTGAAGCTGCCACCTCAAATTTGGGTTCTGCATTTCTCCAAGCCAAAATCCCATGATGGGAAAAGCATGGTGTAATATAGAAATGTCCATGTCATTGCTTTAGTCACAATGAGGGGGGTCTTGTATAGTTTTATTTTGGAGTTCCACTGGAGGGATGAAAAGGGACAGTGCTGACACACCTCTAGCGAAAAGTTAGGAGGGGCCTAAAATCTCCCAGAAGAGGCTTTGTCTAGTTAAATTTTATCCTGAAAGCATGAAAATGGACTAAAAAGAAATGAGTCAACATCTGGGGGTAAAAGGGACACAGAGGAACCTCCCCACCAAACACAGCACCTGTGCCCCTTTATTCCAGTGTGAATATCAGCCTTGTGGGTGCAGGTGGAAAACTCACCCCATATTTAAAGAACCAACCCCATACACACAGACAGATCTTCTCTCAGCCCTGTTTGCATCCCGGATTGGAAACGGTGCCCTTCCTGAACCTCCCGAGCTGGACAAAGCACCTATTGAACCTGCAGTGGCCAGGAGGCTCCTGCTGAATGAGCTGCCTTCTGCTCTCAGCCCGTCCCAGCGCTGGCAGACGTAAACAGCGGGGCTCGCCCCCACCCCGATATTGTGGCTTGTTCATCCCCTGACCAAAATAGAACCCCAGGCTGGAGGGTGGGATGGTGCACACAGACCGAGGTTTGTTTGGCGGTGGACTTTTAAAAAAATATTTTCTTATTTTTGCTTCTCTTGTCCCCTTGGTGTCTTTCCGATTGCGCAACGGGGCCGTATGAAGGCAGTGGGGATGGACACACTTGGTTAAAGATTTGGACAGCACCAGATCACCAAGATGAGGCTTCTTATGCTTATCCTGGCTGCCCAGCATCTCATCTTCATCCTTGGATGGCCAAAGGGAAGGTCTGGAGGTGATGGGCACCACCAGCTTAAAATATGTGGTGTCAGGGCTCACAGCAGCATTAGGGCTGGGGCTTGGTGCACAAGGGGGATGGTGTCCCAGGGCTGCTCATCCCTCTGTTCTTCTGGAGGGCTCCCCAGGGATACTTGCTCTTTGTTTTGAGGTGCAGGGAAGGGCTGACATCTCCTAGGTGAGGGGAGTGGGCAGTGGCGAGGTGGCAGCCTGGGGTGGCACAGGGCTGTTCATGGGATGAGACATGGCTCCACAGTCCATGGTGCACAAGGGACTTGCTGTCCCTCCCGCTGCCCAGCTCCATGCTCACAGTGTGTGACACATGCCCAGCCTTCCTGGCCATCCCTGGGTGGCAGTGGAACAGCTTTTGCACAGGAGGCACAGTGTGGATTGCTCCCTTGGCCAGGTGAGGCTGTACACAGCTCCCTGCCCTCACACACAACTCACGGCCGTCCCTTTCTCCTTTTTCCCCCACTTGCCACATCCATGCCCTCACCTCACCTTGTTAATCAGCTGCTTGGACTGAACCTAACTTCGCCCCCCTCCCAGCCTCCCTGATGGAGACTTGCAGGCTCAGCAAGGAAACGTGGGGGTGGGCACGGCGCAGAGTGTTTGTACAATGAATAAATGAAAACAGTGCTAATTTTATGTTCCTCCCAACTTGGGACGGAGCAACACGGGAATACAGCCCCTTTTGTACGGGCATGGGACATCTCCTCTGTTTGCCTTTCTCCCAGAATGCCTCTTCTCACCCTGCACAGCACAAACAGGTCCCTGTTGACCTTGGAAGCTGGGCAGGGGTTACGTCAAGCCCGGCAGGTTTGCTGGGCTGGGTATTTACGGTCTCGCACCCTTGCTCTGGCAGGGGTGACGTACCCTGAGCGCTCCCAGCTCCCTGCCTGGCTCCCAGTGGGGGCTGGCCACCTCTGCCTGCGGCAGCAGGGGAGCCTGGAGGTCTCCCTGAGCCCCCAGTGAAATTTGCTGTTCAGGGGAAGTTCCTCAGAGAGTTTCTCCTGTAGCTTTGTTTGCTCTTTCTGTGCAACAAGGTTTTTTTTATGGCATTTGTGTTGTTCCAGTGGAAAATGTTTGCTTGTCTGAGGTCAGCGAGGAAGAGGCAGGGAGGGGATGCGGGAGTGCAAAGAGCAGGAAGCAAACAGGCTCTGGTAGCAGGTGTAGCTTCATCTGCCTCCTTCCAAAAGCTTCTCTGGCCTTGGTGGGCTGTGCCAGGTGCTTTGGAGGTGGGAGAGTTCACTGGAGAGGCTTTTGACCTGGGCACACCAATGCCCCTTCACAAGGAAATATTGAGCTGATTTGTTGATGGTGAAAAGAAAGCTCAACAGAAACACCAGCAGGAGCCTGACCCACGGAGAGGGCTGCTCCAAGCTCTGGGTATGGCTTCTCTTCTGGACAGGCTTTGCTGAGAAACAGGAGGGATAAACCTGTGCCTCTCAGTGCTGAGGGCTGACTGAGGTGCTCCCCACCCAGAGTTGCTTATTTCTGGAGGGCTAAAGGCTTTCTCCTGAAAGCTGGAAGAAACACCTTCTGTATTCCCACCCTGCAGGTCATGGCCACTGTGCTGGTAATTTAAAGCCTCTGCAGAGGACCAGGCCAAGGCACTTGGTGGCAAAGAGCTTTCCAGGAATCCTCCAGGCTGAGCAGCTTCAGCTGAGGAATAAAGGGATTGCAGGGAGACTTGGCTCTGCCGACATGCAACAGCCCAGAGGTCATTTTTTAAGCAGACTGTCCAAGAACATTCACAGCAGGCAGTGGGCTTTTCTTACAAACTGGTTTTCAGCCCTCGGCAAGAAGTGTATACTCATCTCTTGGCCTCTTCTGTCATCTCATTAACACAAGAATCCCCTTGAGCCTCTTAACCCTCTCAGTCCTGCCCAGAATATTCATTTTCCCTTTCCCATTTATATCTGACTTCTTAATTTGCAAGTGAAAGAGGTTTCATTCTGGTAAACAAGAAAATGTTGTAAAAAAGTCAATCTCAAAACCAAAACCCCACTAAAAGCTTCACTCAGCTGGGCAGTAATTACACAGACCCACATACAGCAGATGTGGATGTAAGATCAGTGCTGGATGTTGCTATCTGCAGCTGCTGGAGCTGCCAGAACTCAGCTGCAAACCTGTACAAATGGAAAAGAGTGTAGGGGGCTTCTTGAGACATGACACATGGAAACCTCGATAAATTATCCAACCTCAGGGATGGCAGTGAGAAGATAGCTTGTTCCTTCCACTTCTCTTGCATTTATTATTAGTTCTTCTCTTTCTTTTTCAGTTTAACTATGAAATCTCATCCTCTGGTTCCATCATTTCACTCTTTGTTTTCCAGTCTTCAGAAATGTGTCTTTTTGTTTGCTGCTGAAGAGAGGACATTTCTCTTTTTGGATTGTAGGTTGGGTAGGTGGAGCTGGAGTTTCAGGTCAAAAGGCCCAGAAATATCCTCAGGGTTACTCCTAATAGTACACCTCTTCTTTTTCTGCCAGTGGAATATATAACTTGCCTCACCTTTTAGCTCTGAGTACCCAGGGGGGCAGACAAACCTTCCATTAACAAGACCATGGTTAGAGAGGAGGTTGTGACCCCTCTCATCCTTTCCCCAGCACTGGACTGGGGCTCTCAGAGAAGCATCCAGAGTCAGGGAGATGCTCATCTGGGTCTCCATTATTAAACACACCTCCAGACAGCCTCCTGCTTTTCCTCAGCTCCCTGCTGCTGGGCCCTTCCCTCAGGCTGATGTCTCTTTCTGCCCTCTGCTGAGTTTCTGGGTGGAAAAGATGAACAACAGAGGTTTGAGCCTGGCTTGGGGCACACGTGGTGTGGCTGGTAAGAAAAACTTGCCTTGGCTTGTGCTTGTGTTAGGAGGGAACATTTTGAACTGCCCCAGGCGTTTGCGTCCGTGCTGGATCAGATCTGCACTCCCTGCTGGACCCAGCAAGGGGAGAAGTCCTCAGAACACCTTCCCAGCAATCTGTACACTTCTGCTTCACTGACTGCTTTCTTAAAAACCCAGCTGGGACCGTGCTTGGAGCTCTAAACAGCTCTCCCTTTGACAACTGCTGCCTCCTGGCATCTGTACATTTTTGGGAAACATCCCCCACTGGCCTGCAAAGAGGTGGCTGCAGCTCCAAGGAGGCATTTCTGTGCCTCTCTCCAGAGGTTCCTGGGGCCTGAATCCGGGTCAGGGTTGCACAGGTCCACCTGAGGAGTTGCTACAATGGAGAGGGAAGCAAAGGACTAAAATCCAAATCCCCCTATCTTTATCAGAGCTGCTCTGCAGATCAAGGGCTCTCTGGAAATGTTATTCCTCAGCTGAGATGTTGAGATCCCAGTGTCAATATTTGTGAAGTGGGAAGGGCCCTGCCAGATGCAGCATTCCCAGAAACAAGCCTCTGTGCACAGGGCTGGGGCAGCTGCTGGGGCTCAGCCTGGGACACCCCACGCTGCTGCAGAAGCCCCTGGCCAGTCCTGCCTTGAGGGCTGGGGGAGGCAGAGGGATGGCTCTGCTCACAGTCCTGATCTGCCCCTTTGAGGTTTGGGTGAGATTTATCCTGCTCTTCAGAGAAGCAGGCAGCAAGCATTGCCCTGGTGCTGTAGAGTTTCAGCAAAATGCACGAGTGAGTTGATTTTGATGCTGCAGCAGAGCTGCCTGAGGGCCTGGGGGCAAGAGCCTTGATACCTGCTCAGGAATGGTGCTGCCCCAGCACAGTTCCTGTGACAAAAGCGTGTCAAAACCACTCCCTCTGAGGGACAAGTTAATGGTGATTGACTCTCACAGCCCTGGGAGTGGGCAAGAGGGTGAGACTTGATGTAATGACGCTGATGTCAGGCTGCAAGGGTAACGTCACTGTCCCCAGGAGGGGACCTGCCACCTCAGAGAGGATGGGCTGGGAGCCACACATGATGTAATGCCAGGGCTCTTCAGGTGAGCCTTCAGACCTGGCATAGCCACAGCACCAAGACCAGCTGCTCCCACAGCACTGCACACCTTCCTTCCTTCCTTCCTTCCTTCCTTCCTTGCTTCCTTCCTTCGGGGATAGTGTTCCCTGAAGTGGTAAGTGCTTGGTATTGATGTTGGGGAAAAAAGAAAGATATAGATAGGGATATTTTCTTGCATGGAAGGAGTGGTACCCATCCATGCTTTGTCCTGTGCTTCACCTTCTGTCCCTTCTTTTCCCAGGCACTGTTAGAAAAGCTGGATACATGTGCTGGGTGGCAAGGAAAAACCAGATCCATGGCATGGGAAGGTGGAGCTGAGCAGCAGCTGAGGCTGCAAAGGTGGAAGCAGAGTTAGACCAAGGCAATTCCCACACTGGGGAGCCAGGGCTGGGGGATGTGCTTCCCTACCCCTGTCCTCTGCTTTCTTCAGCCCCCACACGTAGCACAAACACTCAGCAGACAGCCTGTCCTTTGGCTTGGGACTGCTCAGGTGGGAAATAGTCTTTCAGGGCTTTTGATTTGTTTTACCCTTTCCTTTGTTGGGTCCTTTTACAGGAACCCAAAAGTAGCTGTTTTGAAAAGACAGCAGAGACTGTGTGGACCTTTGGTAACTTTTTTGACGACTGTGAGACCTGCCAAACAGCCCGAGAGAAAGGATCTTACTGTGTTGATTTGTTTTCTTTGGTTTATGGGGGAAAAAAATATTTCACACATAATTAGCACAGCCACAGAGAGATTGTATTAAGGGCGCTTTACTGGAAATTTCAAGGGACAGAACAAGGGAAACCTGTGTTAACACTAGCAGCCAGGAGAAGGACCTTGCCTGCAAAACCGTGGGGAAGGACAATGTGGAGTGTTCAAGCTGCAAGAAAGAAACTGTTCAGGAGGGCAGCATGTGCATCAGGGGCTGGGATTACACTAAGCTGCTGCAGGCCACGATGCTCCTGCCAGGGCTGCAGGCTGCCAGCCTGGGTGGTCAGCTCTGGGGGACACTCCACTGCTATGGAAGGGGACAGCAAGGGCCAGGAGCCCAACTTACTGCTCTGTATCAAAATCCTTGGTGCCTCCTTCAGCTAAAGCCACCCAGTTTCAGTTTTACCCCCCCAGTGTATAAACCAGCCAGTTCTTCTATCTTGGAGACCTCTTCAACATAATAGAAGAGCTCTCGCCTGCTTCCTCCATCTGCTGAACCCATTCCGAAGAGAGCAGGAGTTCTTTCAATGCAAAAACTTCCAAGACAAACCCAAGTTGCTCAGGTTTGTCCGTATTCTAGTGAAAAGCCCAATACAGGCCTCTCTCTCCCTGTTTCCATGAAACCAGTCACTGGGGGCTCTGCATTCCCTGGAGTTCCGAGTTTCCTGGTGGACCTTGCTTATGTTCAGAAAGAGATTTATGTGAGTGATGTATGATCTTATTCAGGTGTGATTTTTTGATCCATTTGGCTCAGTGAGATGCTTGAAAATTAAGTTTTCTGTTTGAAGGACACTGATACAGGAGCAGAGGACTGATGTGCCCATGAGACCCACACTGGTACCTTACTGCTTGGCACCTTCTGTTGAACTGACTGAGCTCTCCACCCACACTGAGGTGTCACTTTAACTTCAGACACACAGGAGTACCATTATTTAAAAGCAGAGATGTGAAGTGCACAGCCCTGCCCAAGGCCATGTTAAAAATCTCTGCTTCACACGTATTTAGCTGCCCACAAATCAACCTACAGTGCCCCTGTACAATTGTTCCCAGGCAGGGGAAGCAGCATTTAGACTGTCCTACTCACAAATCCTGCTGTTCTCTATGAAAATAATGTGCTTGCTGCTGGCTGGTTTGTCTTCCTTATTGTTTCTGCTTGTTTGGTTTTTAAAGCTTACATCACTCTGCGGCCAGCAGTGTCTTGGGTGTCATACAAGAGCCACTCTTCCCCAGGTTACCTGAGGGCAATGCCAGGGCTGAACAGCAGCTCCACAGAAGGCACGAAAATACTGTGGCCATTTATTTCCTGCTGTGCTCTGGAGAGGAGTGAGGCATATTTGTGGTTATTAGACATCAGGGAGGAGCAGTGCCTGGTGGTTGGCAGAGGGATGGGCGGGGGCTCTGGGTTATATTCGCAGCAGTGCCACTGACTTTGAGGGGCAAAATGACACGACCTGGGCTCCTCATCCCCGACAGGGACATCAGTATATTTAACTGTTCCACAAGTGAGCTGGCAGCACCTGGCTAGTTCAGTGATTCAACAGCAGCTCAATTGTTTGTGTGTCACCTCAGCTGCCACCGAGTGTTCTCTGGCTGTATGGTGGTGCTTGGCACAGCACACACACTCAGGGGTGCTGAGCAGGGAGGGCTGTGGAAGCAAAGCAGTGCAAAAAGACACTCTACACTACATTCAAGTTCTGCCTGTCCCTTTTTCTTGGGAGCTCATCTGTCCTCTTCTCCTTTTGGACTTTAGACCTTTCCCTGTACAATATTCCCTGCTGGAATATCTCTTAGACTCTCCTGAAGCTTCTGACCTCTCTCCAGTCTGAAAGGTCATTTTTTTGTGCCCATCTCTGACTCTCAGCTCACCTTCCCTCTGCTTTTCCATGTGCCAGCTTTACAGCAGAGGGCAAAAATACACTGAGGCTGTTTATTTCCTGCTGTGCTTAGGAGAGGAGTGAGCCTGTTCGTGGTGGTTGCTATTAGCCTTGGGGAGGAGCAGTGCCTGGTGGTTAGTGCAGGGACTGGAAAGGTACCCAGGCAGGAGGATCTGCCCAGGGAACCCTCCTGTCACAGGGGAAGTGCTGCACTGCTGCTGCTGGGGCTGGGAATGGACCTGAGGAACATGGCCAAGGAGAACTGGGCACTGGGAACATGATTAAGCAAATGAGTGTTTATTGCCATTACTAAGCTGTTGCCTGTAACTCAGCTTGCTGATTAATTGGGAAGCAGTACCAGGAGGCAGGGCAGGCCCTGGGGCAGTGTTTACAGCACTCCTCCTTGGCACAGGGCGAAGGTGGCCAAGAATAACCCTCTGTTAGCCACCAACAAGGTGTGCTGGTTGGATTTTTCCATCTGCCCTGTGTGTGGCTCTCATCTTTGTCCCCTGACTCATGCCAGCCCTGGAAAAGCCCCGGCTCCAGTTTTCCCCAAAGAGGCTTCTCTATTTAACACTGCTCAGGCTGTGGGGAGGTGGCTGGGGTGGGAGGAAGGACAGCACCCACCTCTGGGAGCCCCAGAGACAAGCTCAGTCTGTCCCTTCGCTGCCATTCTTCCCTCATTTAAGGACACAGTGTTTACACCCCAGACTGGCTGCAGGGGTGAGGGCTGGCTCACGGTGGCCTCGGGGCAGGAGACAAAAGATGGAGGAGGGAAGCAGGGCTGATGGCAGAGGCAGCCAGGTCGGCAGGGATTTTCCTTTGATGTGTGTCTCTGGCAGCACTGCTCCACGCTGCTGCAGCCTCTGCAATTATGGCCCTCTCTTCCTTGCCAATTTTCCATGTCCGTTAGTGCTGAGGTTGGTTTGTGACATTAATTCCTTCTCTGCTGACGTGGGCAAATAAGCTACTGGTGTGTCCCTGATTTAGGAAAGCCAGTGGTCCAGCACTTCTGCCACAGCCATGCAGAGTGTGGCACACCACATGCAGAAGAGAGCAGGCACCAGAGAAAAGCAGGGCAGCACGAGTGGTGGGAAAGGGGGAGCTGGAAAAAAAGCATCCTCCCTTCCCACTGCCTGGGAACTGCTGCTCACACCCCAGGGGTCCTTCCCACAGACCCACAAACCACAGCCCTGCTCTCAGGGATTCCCTCCCAGGATTACCTGGGCCAGGTGCATGGTCCTGCCCCAGCTCAAGGCTGGCAGTCCCCAACCACTGAGAGTAGGAGTCCAGCACACTCCCTGCCCTTTACTCAAGAGGATGCTGAGAGCATCACCTGGCCCTGCCAAACTCTCTCACTTTTGTCCACTCTCCTAACAAAGGCACCTTAATTTTATCTTGCTTGCATCACTTTAACCTCAAGGCAGCTTGAGCACGGGAGGAAAGCTGCCTCCTTTCTATGTGACAAGGAGTGACTCAAGGACCCCTTCTGAAACCCAGCTTTGAGCAGGAATCTCCTTTGAAAAACACCTGGCAAATGAATACAAGCATATTATATGAAACAACAGTTCAATTATTTGAGGTTCCTCAAAGCAGCAAGTCTGGAGAGAGTTGATGGGAAACTTCTGCCTCAAGATCAAAATCAGAGATCCAGGATCAGAATCCAGATGAGAGAATTTGAGTTGATTGGGAATAAATGGTCACTTTTCAGTACAGCAAAAGAGATCACATGAAATTTTAGAGGCTGGAGGAAGAAAAGATTGGTCTGGTGTAACAAGTTCTGGCTTTCTGGACAATACATTTGCCTCCCCACCCTGGGTCCAGCCTGTCCCTGGGGCCTCAGTCTGCAGGGAGCTCCTGCTCAAGGAATTCAGGGTGTAAAGATGGAGAAGGAGGTTTCCTTTCTAGGCATGAGCATGAGCTGCAACGGATTGAAGGAACTGGTTAATAAGAGCTGAAGCCTCAAGGAGAGGCTTGACAGAGCTCAGAGCAGACTGACCTCAAACACACTCAGACAGAATTTCTGTCCTGGGGTGATTGCTAGCGCTGTCTTCTGAGAAGCTGCCAACCTGCCGCTGCTGGAGACTCACAGATTCTGACTGCAGGGCCTGTGGCTGCCTTCATATTTCACTTCACCCATCAGACACCTCTGCACAAGCTCCAGCACTCAGCGGGACCAGAAAATACCAGCAGAGAGAAAGAAAGAATAAGAGAAAAAGAGATTTAGAGGTTTGATCGGAGATGCATTTCCCCTCGCTGGAGAAGCACCTGCCTGGCCAGGTGTGTGTTTGGGGTGAAGGCTGGAGGTGCAGCAGGCAGCAGAGTTTGGGCAGGTCTGCATTACTGCACTCACACATTAAATTAAGGTGGCCCTTAATTCAGGTGGCCTGACTGTCAAAGCCCCAGACTGCAGTGATGTAACTGTGGGCTCAGTGGTGTGCTGGGCTGTCTCTCCTGGTGACACTGGTGACACTGGGAGCCTCCCAGCTCCCTGGGGTGAGCCTGCATCCTGGCTCCTTACTGAGGGGAGAGGGCTGAGCCCACAGCACTGAAAGCTGCACACCCGGGGCTGGGCTCCTTCCAGTGGTAACTCATTTAAAGCTCCCTGGATAACTGAGCCTGGCTGTGCTGCTGGCAGTGCACACATGGCCTGAGAGCAGCCTCTTCACAGACTCATGAAAAACTGACTCAATGGCTTTTAAGGATGGGACCAAAGCTGCAGATAACCCTGGGGCTGAAAAGTAAGAGTCTTCTTCCCAGTCCAGTGCTTAGTTCACTAAACAATCCATTTCAGACTGTTGAAAAGCCCCTCTGAGACCAAGGATTGTGTTAGTGTCTCAGCAGAAAAGCCTGCTGAGCTCTAATCAGCTGTAGAGAAGGATTTTATGGAGGATGTCTTTTCACCAGGACCTGCTCCAGCTGTTAGGCATTTGTTCCAGCAACTTACCAGTGAATCTCCCTAAAAACATCACTGAGTCTGTTAGGATAGGTATCATGAGGTGTCCTGGCTGGAGAGGAGGTAAACTCCCCAACTTCAGAAAATCAGGAGCAGAACTTAAAGCAGTAGGGTGCTCTGTCATGAAAATGGCCAAAGTTTCTGAAGCTCTTAACCAGAAATCTATGGAGGTTTTAGGGCAGTCTCCTTAAACAGTGCCTGTGTGGGGAAAGCAGCAGAAATATGATGGGAATGCAAGAAGTGGCCCTAGCACAGCACTCATGCTTAGGGCTTGAAGGTACCAACGAGGACATAAAAACCCAGGGCTCCTGCCAGTGATGGCAGGATGAAGTCCTTTGGGAGAAGGTTAAGATTCATCAGAAAAACAGCGTGAAAGTGCATGGAGATGGGTTTCTGGGTGATAAAACAAAAACACTGAGGACTATGTAGGCTTAGAGTACAAACTGGATTAGCTCTGCCTGTTGGCCATGATTTGCTTCATGATTTTCTTTCATGCCCTGGGCAAGAATTTAACATACCCTCTTGGTCTTAGTGGTAACACAGATAGCACTGCAACCTTCAGGTAAAGAAAAAAAGAAAAAAAAAGGAAAAAAAAAAAAGAGACATCTATGTTTAATTTAAAGCGGTTTGTTAAGCCACTGTGCAATTTGCATAACTCTGTGATTTGAGGAGAGGCAACTCTGGTCATCTTGTCCTGGCTGCCAGTGCCCTGGAGCTGGTGACCACAGGCATCTGGCAGGGAACAGCGACTGAAGACCTGAACTTCTGGAAGAACTGGAAGTCCTGCAGCTCTCTGTGCACAGAGCACTCTTGTCTAGCAAGGCTCAGAGTGGGCCCTGCACTTTGCTGCATGCTCCTCAGCTTAGTTGGACAGCTGTTTTCTACCTGTCACCCTTCCTAAATCAACAGGCTCCTTTGCTTGCTGCTTTTGTATTTTTCCCCGTAGAACTCAACAGACACATGCTGTTCAATCCTTTAATGGAATTCAGTGGGAGCTGAACTGTTATCTGGGGTTAAATGGTTATTTGTGAAGTCTGAGAGCAGCCTTGAGCTTGGGCAGTGCAGAAGTCAGGCTACAGCCACCCATGGCATCTAGTGGAGACACCACTGCTTCTCCTGCTCTAGCAAAGCTGAAGGCTTGGTGAGGTGGCTGGAGGTGTGAGGAGTGCTGCTCTCCAGTTCCCTCCCCTCCCATGTTGGCACCCCAGGATCCTCAGAGCAGGATCACTGATGGCATTGGGAGATCATAGAATCACAGAATCACCAAGCTTGGAAAGACCTCTGTGATGATCAAACCCAACCATTAACCCAGCAATGCCAAGTCCACCACTAAGCCATGTCCCTCAGTGCCCCATCTACACAGCTTTTAAACACCCCCAGGGATGGTGACTTAACCACTTCCCTGGGCAGCCTGATCCAACACTTAAAAGTCCTTTTAGTGAAGAAATTTTTCCTGCTATCCAACACCAGGAACCTGACTGACAGCAAATCACTGTCAATAAATGACATCATACAGCAATAAATGACTCCAAGGAGTGGTGTGAGTCAGATTGCAAGTTGCATTAAGTGCTTTGTACTTAGGAGCAGTTATAAATTGCAGTGCTGCTCCCTCCATGGGTTTCCCCCACCCTGGTAGGAGGAAGGATGTCTGTGTCATGCAGTGTTGACCTGTTCAGGTCCCTGCATTGCCTCTGAGTGGACATTGTGGCCTTTGTCCTCTCAGGAAATGGATTTCCTATTGCAAAAGAGGGGTGGCATCACTGCCCTAGCACAGGTATGTGATGGTAATGCCTTTGAAGAGCAGAGCCACAGGAGTAGTGAAAACTGAGGAATGAAATCAGAACTGACTAGCTACTGCCCAGTGAAGCTGAAGAGGGAACCAGGTCAATGATTTATCACTTGTGCAGCAATGCAGCACGTTACCTTTCCCCTCCCCTTGCCCAGACAGGGGACAGGCATTGCACAGTGTGTTTCTGTGACAGAGAAGGGTGACTTGCCCAGGCCCCTGCACTCCTTGATAGCTGCAGAGGCATGGAAGGGGTAGTTGTGACATTAAATGACAGGAAAATCATGAAGCTAAATGTTCTTGATATGCTGTTTTGAGTAGAGGGCAGTGACACTTCCAGTAACTCCCTTGGAGTTAGATGATCTCTCATCCAGCTTACCAGAGTCTGTGGGACCCAGTTCAGGTTGGGAGAAATGGCCATAAATAATGAGCTGAAAGAGCTAATTCAGATCCAAAGCATTAAAACTTCAAAGACCCCCTCTAAGGATGCTAAAAAGCAAGGAACTAGTGTGGCTGCATTCACTAGTGTGATTACCTGCAAATGAAGGCAGCAGCTCTGACTCATGTGCTTATGGAGAAGAATTATAAAGAGATCTGTATTCCCAATTATTCCCCAGGCTGGAGGACAGGAGCTGGGAGATAATGGGCAAATCAGATTCAGAGGTAGAGAAAAGCTGTTTCTCTTTCTCTGCATGGCTGCATGAAGCCCACAAACATGAGATTTGAATTTTCTTATCTCCTACACAGCATCAGCTTAAGAAAACATGGGCTTGACTCCACTGCCAATATTCAAACACAGGAGCTGTCTTGGCAAGCTTTTGCACTATATCACACCACAAACAGGGCTTAAGGCACTTGCTGCTGGTGGGTCAGCACCCTGACCTGTACCATGATCCCAAAACTGGTTCTGAGGCTGCTCAGCTGCTGAGCTGGGGAATAATTTCATAAATAAAGGCAAATGAAATTTGGTTTCACACAATTCCCTCCAGTTTCTCTCCTGCTTACTGACGGAGAGGAAATGCTTTTCAGATGCCAGCTGGTGACACTGCTTCATTATAAATTGCTCATGTCCCGTTTTTAAATAGTGACTGCAAAATATTCATCCAGCTCTTAGATCAGGCTGTCTGTCCTCTCTGGGGCATCTCCTGCTTCTTGGGCTTGGAGTTTGGTAAGAGTTGTCTAAAGATTTAACACCTTTTCCTGCAGACAGGCTTGGAAATCTTGAGGCTGTCCAAGTGACCCCTCCATTGTCCTGGTAATGTACTGGATCAGCTGTGGGAGTAGGGCCAGCTGGAGACCTTTTCCCAAGGCAGCTTTGCAAGGAGCAGGTCGTGTATTCCCTGCGCTCTCCCTGCTCCCACTGCAGGGGTCAGTGACCCCTCGAGGCCCTCTGAGAGCACCAGGGTGCCCACAGCCCCGTGTTAAATACCACAGCAGGGCAGTGTGTGTGTGCAGGGCGTCTGCAGAGCCCCCACGGGAGGAGGAGGAGGGCTGGGAGCGAGCACTCCCTGGTACTTTTCCATCCTCCTCCTCGCAGGCTGCTGGCTGCCTCGGTGGGAGCTGCTTGTAGGGCTGCAGCCAAGCAGTGCCCGTGACGTGGCAACCCCTCCTGTGCCAGGAACCACCTTTTGGGAGCGTTTTCTCCTCATAGTCATCTGTGTTTTCATTTCTCTCTCCCAGCTCTGCAGGGAAGGGAAGGCAGCCAGCAAGCTGGTGGGGATGGAGATGTCAACTGCATGGGGAGAGGCAGGAATTTAGCAGTCCCTGGGCAAACTCAGCACTTCTGACAGGCTGGCTGCCATTTGCACACCTTTGTGGATTCCAGCCCCTCAGAGGGGCTGCTGGTTTAACTCCTCCAGTGCCAGGCTACCACAGTCACAGGGGTGACCATGGTCTTTTCCCTCTAAAAAGGATCTCCTTTCATCTGCTTGTGATGCAAGGTTTAGAAAGATGGTGATAAAGTAGGAGGTTGGGAAGTTCCCCAAGGGCAGGGACAAGCTCTGTGGCTCATTTCTGAGCCTTTCTGAGTGGCTGAGACAGTTTTTGGCCTGTGTTTGGGCAGCATTTCAGAAGCAATATGTGTCACCTTTGGTCAGAGGTGTTTTATTTCACAATGGGACCCTTCCATGCTGAAAAATCAATAGAAGCAAAGAGTCACCTGTCAAAGCAAAATTGAAAAAAGGTCTTGAGAAACCATGTTAGCCTTAAGACCTGGAGATTTTTAACCTAGTCCTGAGGACACTGGTGACATTGTAGATGGGAGCACTGATGTTTGTGAAGATTCTTATAGAACCCTGCTTGACCAAGTTGGCAGGGTCCCATTGTAGACACTTCACAAGCAATAAGCACTTCAAGGAGCACAGAAGATGTTATCTAATTCTTTAGCCAACTTCAGTGCACCTGTTAATTGCCGTTGGGTTATGAGGTTTGTCCCAGTGCAGGTGCAGGGTGTGGTGTATGGATGGCCACCACTTCAGGGCTTTACCCCTTCAAAGTTCCCTCAGTGGCTTCCATGGCAGGGTCTCTTGTCCCTGTGTGAGGACAAAGGCTGTGCTTGAGGCAAAGAGCTGGATCCTGTGCCCACCTCCACCACAGTCCTCCACATGGTCTTGGGTCCATCCCTTCCATGCAGTTCTGTAATGGCTTTTAGCAGAGACACCATCACAACCTCTGCATTTACATGATGCGGCAGAAGAGAGTGACAGGACCAGGCTGCCACAAGGGAGCCACATTTCCTGGGGAAGAAAAGCAAACCAAACCACCAGTGTCTCATTTCACCAGAGCACGCCGACACCAGCTTACACACACACACCACAAGTGACAATAAACAACAGGAAAAATACAGTCAAAACCAGTCCTGGATGAAAAACCCAACAGTGAACAACACTGTGTTTTGTGTTCTGCTGGCACTTGTGATTTGCTGGGGTTTTTAAAAAACATGATGTTCCTTTGGGTGGACAACAGAAAGCTGTTTGAGGAAAGTGGAGCTCACCCAGCTCCACAAACCCCTTGGGCCAGCATCACCACAACCCAGTCCCCTCCACTTGCCTTATCTTTTATTTGCCTGGGTCTGTCAGTCACTTCTGCTCTGTCACCATTTTCCCTCTCTTCACCACTCAGAGCACTCCATGGTCTATGGCTCTGGCTGGAACAAGTGAGGACCTGTGTCTGCTCCAACTGGAGCCAGCTGCTGTGTGTGAAGGGATTGAATACAAAAATTAGAAATGAAAAGGCGATTGGGGTGAGGCGGCCAAAGAAAACACCAATAGCAGGCGCATGGGGAGAAAAAAGCTTGTAGGATCCCTGGAACTGGGCAGCACCTGGAGTGCTGTGGTAGATGCCAGGGAGACACTGTGGCCTGGTTTTGCTCTTGGGGGGCTGTTCTGCCAAGCTCACCAGGACAAGGTCTGGCTACACCAGGGCAGGTAGCAGCACTCTTTGCTCCAGGGTTGTTTTGGAGCCTGAAGATGGGCTGGGATTTGTGAGCAGTCCTCAGGGGATGGTGTAGCTCTGGGTGTTGCTGTGGGAGCAAAGAGCTTTGTGTCTTTCCCATAGTTTGGTTTATTGCAGAGCTTCCCCCCAGCTTGCCATTACTCCCTGTTTCCTGTGCAGAATCTTGCACAAACCCAGCTTCTCTTTCTTTGTCTCAGTCCACCTGGAGAGGACATGCAGCTTGGGATTGAAATGATGGGAATGGCTGTTCAGCATCCTGGCATCCCCACCACAAACCCTGGCATGGGACCAGGCCCTCAGCATGTTCTTCTTCATGATTTTAAGGAGTTATTGAATCACCCAGCCAGCCCATGGGCAATCTGTGTGATGCATCCTTCACTCACTTGGCATCCACATTTGGCAATTGGCCACCAGAGTCCAGCACCCTGGTTGTATAAAGCATATTTTCAAAATCAAGACAATAATGATGTGCTTGTCCATAAACATTTCCTTCACACGTATATCTTTGTTATGCTGTGTGCACTGCACTCACAAATATTTTTGCAGGTTCCCGAAGGCTGGAGGAGTGTTTGTGTACAACAAACATGACCCTGAATCACAGCAAGTGGACCCTGGTGCCTTCAGGAAGCGGGGGAAGAGTTGTCTTCTGCAAGCCAGCAGAAGTACTGGAGAGGAACACAGCTTTTCTCTAGAGCAGTGTTTTCACACTGGCTATGTCCAAAAGCCATTCCAATTTGGTAGTATTTTTGTTTGCAGGAGCTGGGAGATACCAGTTTTACCCCAGTGACAACATGCTTAAAAACCAGCCACTGTGGAGTTTGGTGTTGCCTGGCTTGGTGATTTGGCAAAAGGATCAAGGTCACTCCGTGTGCTCCAGAGTTCTCCATGTGCTTCTCCCACCAGGTTCAGCTTATCTTTGACCAATACTGACTACTTTGACCTTACTGACCAATGAAAATCTTCTGTCCCAGTTCTGCCCAGACTACCTGCCCTGATAACTAGAGGTATCAAGCCAAGAGTCTGAGAATGTCTTCAGAGAGCTGACCTACAGCGAAGAGATTTCAAATTTCCCCTGAATATCAGCTTCATAGCAATTATGGGGACACTAGAAGTGTGTTCATGCAAGCCTGCAGGACACTGGAATTGAGAGGTGAATTGGCTGTGAAATGCAAATCAGCCATGCTCTAGTTAGTAAGTGGAGCCACACTGTTTTGTCCTGCTGAAGATCTGATCACTAGGACACAGCTAATATACTGTAGAGAGCAAGAAATTCAGTTTCCAACGAGGAAAAAAAACCCCACAATGGAATCATATGCCCAAATCCACAACAGGGAAATGCATATTCATGTTTATTTTCCATTTTGCACTTATTGGTAGCCAACCAGCTACAAATATGTTTCAGGAGCAGAAACCAAAGCCCACCTACATCAGTTTAGTGTAATCTCAGAAGAGAGGTCGTGGGAAGAAGGTGCTGCTTCCTCAGGCTTATGTGGACATACAGAATTCAGCTGGAGTTTACATGGGCTGCAGCTCTGCTGCCTGGTTGCTGCTATGGCCTCTATTACAATGGCTAGTATCAAAAGAGGAAAGGAGAGGGAAAATAAAAAAGCCCAAGGGAGCATAGTCTGAGTGTGAGAAGTGAAAATGTTAACACAGGCCAAGAAAGCTTTTTCTCCTGCTGCAAATCTGTTGTGCTCACTCTGGAGCAGGGAGCTGGCAGAGGGGCTGGAGCTGTGTTCGTGTTGCTGAGCCTCCCTGAATGGCCCTTTTCAGCCTGCAGTTTCTGAAGAAAAGTGGGAAGGAGCCAAAACCAGGGTGGAGGAACATATAAATACTATGTGTAAGCAATGATATTTTTTATTTGGAAGCAGAGCAATATAGTTGAGACTCACCTTGGATAACTCGCAGTGGGGGCGGGAGAACTCCTCCCACCTCCACCCACTACCAAAAAAAATTGGTTTTAGGAGGCTTTTGGGAACTGCCTGTGCAGTGCAGAAAAGCTTCCAGCAGCTCCTTTTGCTCCCAGACGCTGGGGTGGGTTTTGCCACCTCTAGAGGTGAGGAACACCCTCCCAAATTCCCATGGGGGAGGCTTGCAGGGAGAATTAATGAAATATGTGAGGTGGGACTCACGTACAGTGTAGCAAGGACATCCAGCCAGGGATCTGTCACACTGTCTCAGAAATACTGTCGTGCTGAATGTCCCTGCTGGGGACCTGCTCTAGTCTTGCAAGGGACATCTTAATCTGATGTTGCATATAGAGAATATGACTTGGGTGAATAGAAAGAAAAAAGAATGAACCTTCAACCCTCCCCACCCCCAGCTTTTCTTGAGCCATTTCTTCCTAGAAAAATTATGAGCACGGTGCTTCATTATTAAATACTAAATTTATGTATTTAGGAAGGATTTACATGTTTAAGCTCCACAGAAAGTCGCAGGGAATTGTGCAGAAACAGAGCAAACACCATGAGTGTCATGCTATGAGTCCATAAGAGTGGTGTTGTGTGTTGGAGGAGCTGTGTAAGGGAGTTATGGTGTTTTCCCACTGCAGCCCAGACCCAAAATCCCACAGAACTTTTCAGTGTCCAGCGTGAGGCTGTCCAGCTCAGCAGAGAGTGCTATTAGTATTAGGGTTTTTAAAAATTTTCCTCATGTTGAAAGGTCCATTATTAATTCATTTAGGTGACAGGTATAATTAAAAAAAAAAACCTTGGAAGGTTAATAATAGAAGAGCTATTTTTCATGTTGTGTCAGTATTTTGAGTGTATGCTCCTGTGACAAATACCTAAAAGTGCTGAAGCCAAATGAAAGATTTTGTTTGCTTTTAAACCTTCTTCTTTGGACCAAGGACAATCTTTGTCTCAGTGTGGACATGGGCAGTGGAGCAGTGCAGGTGACTGTCCCTTGGTCAGTGGAGAATGGCTCCTCCAGCAAGGCAAAAAGGGGAAAAGAAGGGGAAAAATGGTGGAGTGGGCTCATGTTATGCACTAGCAGATGGAGGAGAGGGAATAAACAGAAGCTGTCTGCTTTCCCTCAGTGGGAGAGCCTATCTGGGCAGGCAGGAAGGAGGGGACAGGAGGGGCAGGAAGGCTGGCAGATGGTCAGTCTTGTGGAGGGGAGCTCAGCAAAGGAGGCTGGAGGGGCTGTGTCAGGCGCAGGATGGAGTTCCCTGCTTGCTCAGGAAGTGTGCAGAGTGTGTTCCCTTCCTGCACTGAAATGACATGTCCTGTTCACGATGCCAGAGCTAAGGGATTTCACCCATCCTCCTGAGGCTGCTCCTTGCCTCACTGGGGGACAGAGGTGCTGACGTGGGAGGGCAGAGCATTGGCATTTCTTGCTACAGAAGAGGTAGAAAAAGCTTTGGTTGTTGGAAGAAACATTGCTGAGTCCTTTTGAAGCACAGGAAAACTTGAGTTGTTGTCTTACACACTGGTCCAAACTCTGACCTCAGCTACCCCATGAAAGAAATCCCTCCCTCCAAAAGAACCACGTCATTTTATGGAGGTGTTGCTCCTCTCCTGCTTTTCCACTGTGGATCATGAGTCTTCATGATCCACAGTGGCCCACCCCCTTCTTTGAGAAGACCCTTTCTTTTCACCAGTGCCCCAGCATATCCAAGAAGGATCTGCTGGCAGGGGACCATCCTGTAAAGTCGTTTCACCCAACAGCGATGGTGGGTTTGGATCTTCCTGCCGTGAACACCTGTGGGAAAAGCATCAGTGTATCACAGGGGGAAATATTCTGAGGTCAGTGGATGGAGCAAGGATAAAAGCTGTAGAAGCATCTGTACTGGCATGGAGCCTTACTGGTGAAAACATTTCAATCCAGCAGTATCCACAATTCCTTCAGACCTTCCAGAAGGACAGGGACCCCTGCACACTGGAATCTGTAATTTCTTTGAACTGCAAAAGTCCAATCTTCAAGGAGAGGAACATGTGAAGTTTCATCTGAAGGGATGGCTCCCAAGATAGGATCACATTTAATTCACCACATCTGAATGGTTGCATCATTTTCTTTCCTTGAAAAGAGAAAGAAAATCCTGACTCCTTTCCCCTTGACTCACCTCACCTTGGGATGATGCTTTGCTGCCCTAAGTCATCACATGAGAACCTCCCAGTGCAGGAGCATTCCTGGTTCAGGTTCATTCCCTGTATCCCATGGATGGATCATGGAGCACTGCAGTGCACCAGTCCTCCTGACAGTGACATGGTAAATCCCACAGCTGGGTGCAAATGGGAGCAGCCCAGAGCCAGCAGCAGACTCTGTCTCACCCCCAAGGCATGGCTGGAGCAGCACCAGCAGCAAAGAGCATTGTGCCCAAATGGGTGATGCAGGCAGGCCTGGGGCTGTTACCCACTTAAGAATTCCATGTCAAGCTGGTCAGATCACCTCAGTGTAAAAATTATTCAGGGGGTTTTATAACATTTTTCAAATAAACATGCAGTGCAGACTATTTTCATTACTTTCCCAGCCTCCTGTAAAATTTGTCAACAGAGTGCTTGAGGAAGAAATTAACTGTGTGTGTCTGGAGTGGAGAGCTCAGCAACGAGAAGGCCTTCTAGTCCTCAGTGCTGTACAGAGTCCTCATGCCCCTTTCTCAATGCAGGAGCCAACAAAATGCTCTAGGTCAGGTATTAGCAGCCTCCTGAGCCCAGGCTGTATAAGTATGCAAAAATATATCAATACCAGTGAGGCTAAGAGGGATAGATTTTTCCATGGCTGGTAGGAACAAAGCAATGCTTCCCATGGGCTCCTCCTTGGGGATGGAGACGAAACTCTCCTAGGAAGGAATGTCAGTCCTGTGCTTGTGGCCTTGGAAGGGAGCATTTCATCTCGGTGTGTGTCCAGGAGCGCGGTGGAGTGGCCGGGTTTACGGCGGGTGAAGCCATTAACACTCCAGCAGCATGAATGCCCCACTTCTGCAGGAGCAGCCGGCGCGCTCGGCAGGCCGAGGTGTGAGCGAGCCAGCTGGGACCTGAAAGGGCTCAAACATCCCCCAGTGCGGCTCCTCGCCGAGAATGACACAGGAACAGGCCAGAGGCAGGACTGTAGAAAAGGTAAAGAAGGGTTTATTCAAGAGAACCGCGCGGTTTTTACAGAGTGATACGATAGGTTCTGTTTGATTGGCTAACTAACAAAAACACCTTCCTTGCACACTGTCCTTGAAAAGAACAGGAAAAGAAAGTAGAAAAACATCTCCCGCAAATTGTTTGTACTTAACAAGTTATCACAACTTTCCAAATTGTAAAATTTCTCACAAGCCACTGTGAGAAATGCTGGCTGTTTCTTTCTCTCTGTCCCATGGCATCCACAGCCCAGCACATCAGGGCAGCTTGTGCTCAAAGGAGACTTCATAGAACATTTTACACAATGTTGAAAAACACCCATTAATTAGCAACGCCTATTTCTCTTTGTCCCTTAGGTGACAGAGATGCAGTCTCAGGATCTTCCTTTTCATTTCTCCTCATTGCCTTTCCCAAGAACCCTTTTTCTTTCATGTGTTTTCATTGTTGCCAAAGAAAACAACAGTGCTTCTCTATGGGGGTAAATGTGGGAATAAAAGCTTGTGCTGTGGTTGCCATTCCTGGCATGTTGGGAGATGCTCCAGAAGCCTCCCTGGTGAGCTGGGACCTGCACTGATGTCCTGCAGCCAGCCAAAAGGGCTGTCCAAGGCAGTGATGGTAGCACAGAAGAGTGCAGCCCACAGCCATCCATGGCTGGGATCAGACCCCTACTGCAGCCTTTCCCACACCAGCCAGGAGAACTACCCCAGAGCCAGACTCTCAGGCTTTCCTTTAGCTGGAAATCTCAATTTTTATTTTGATCAAACCAAACCTCATGTCTAAAGCTGTGAGTCCTCAACAAAAGCCTCAGAAGAGCTCTAGCAGGAACAAAGCAGACTGCATGGAGAATGGCTCTTGAAAGCCCTTCTGTCACATATATTCTTTACTTTGCCACTCTGAGTCAGCATTTGGCCTTACACTCCTGCTTTTCCCAGCCCAGCCAGGAGAGTGGAAGAACTGGAGTTCCTGAGGATTTAGTAACTAATGTGACTAAGGAATAAAAACAGTGATTCACGTATTTATTTCTGCGCTTGAGCTCTCTGTTTGAATTGCTGCTATTTACAGGTGGTGGAACGTTGTTTCTGGGTGAAAATATTTGCAAACCCCTGTATTCATTAAGCATTACCAGTCCTCTGATCACATGTCCTCACCATAGAGGTGCTATTTTTTGCTGTTGCTCTTTTAAACTGATTTCCTGTTCTTAATTCAGAAAGGGGAAAAAACCAAAGTCAACACCCTCAAGAACAAAACCAAACCCAAACCAAAATCAAAACTTGGTGCTGCTACTCAGCTCTGGAGTGGCACAGCATAAGGAGCAAACAGGAAGGAGCCATTGGATACTTCATAACCTAAAATCACCAAAGAGTGGTTCTATTATAGGTGATTTGGAGTTGCAAGTGTTCTTAAAGAAGTTGGGGTCACTTCACTAGCAAACTGATAAAAATGCAGTGCTCTGGCAAATGCCGACATAAAGAGGAGATTGTTTCTGCTGTGGGAATTCCCAGCAAATCAGACTCCAAACTTTTCCAGTAGTGAGATATTCAAACAACCAAATCTAGCTTTCCCTTTGTGACTGATATATCTTTTTTTTCCATGAGCACCTGATGTGGTGGTAATCCCTACCTCTGATGTAACCCAGTCATTGCACTTTTTGGGCTACCAAGGTTTAAAAAAAAAAAAAAAAGAAATACTGAATTGTGGCAACTCCAAATGTTTTTTTCCATTGAAACTGCTTGGCACAGTGATTTCCCTTCTGTCTCACCCTTTGGACAGCTGCCTCACACTATCCACATTTAGGTTCAGGACGTCAAGATGTCTGAGCCCAAGAGGTTTGGGAGTAAACAGGGCTAATGGAAATACCTCTGGACAAAGCCTCTATATTTAAAAGGTAACTATATATATTGTGTGTACAGACTATTAATGGGGCTTTTGGCCACACAAATGAATTCAGTCCCTGGGCTTGAGAGCACATTTGGTTATTAGTAATTTCCCTGACATCTCCGAGATGAATCTTGCTAGGAAGGGCTGTATGGGAGCTACAGCTTGTGTCCAAGAGGGCATAGACCTTAGCCAGATTAACCACAAACCCACTGGGATGGGTGATTTAGACACAAGGCTCTTAAAGAAGAACAGATTTGTTCCAGCTCCTTCCGATGCCACCAAATAATTCTTGTCATTAGTTGACATGGATGCTACAGTCTGTGTGGGAAAAAAAAAATCAGATTTATTGAATCCTTTTGTCTCCTCTGATTTTACAGTTGTGCTTTTGTTCCTGTCTCTCTCATTGGTATTTCCTTGGCAGCTCATGAGGGATTTCTTTTTTTGAATGATCGAGCTCACATTGCGCCAAAAGAGAAAGGAGAGACAACCATTCTCCAAAGCTCAGGAAATGTGACATCACCCAAAATGCAGACCCAGCCTTTTGGCGGCCAGGTGGTAAAATGAAATATTCTCAGCCATCTCAGCATCTCCACTGCAAGGAAATTAGAAACAGAAGCTTGGGATGACAGCCCTTGGCAGCTCTATTCAACTCTGGTTTGGGACGCTAAAAAAGCCAGCTCGGTAAGGCTGCTAGAAAGAATAATAAAAGGGCCTGAATTTTGCCAGAATTGTGGATTTCTGCCCCGCTGCTGAGCAGAAGCTGATTGGTGACTCACACGTTGTTTGACAGAGTCTGGCACTGCTGGTACCTCGTGGGCCTGGGGAATTGTGGAGCTGCTGCTACCCCAGCCAAGCCCACCGCCTCATCTCGGCAGCTCTGGCATGGGAATGGCAGTGCTCACACACCAAGGGGCACGGGAAGCTGGCAGGAAAATGGGCATTTTACTCTGCATCCAGACAGGCTGCAGAGCATGGGAGTGAACACACATCCAACAGCAAGAGCCACAGTTAGGCTAATTTTGGGAAGAGCGTGCTTCCGTTTCCGCAATGGGCATCAGCAATGGGCGTCAGCAATGGTTCTCAACAGGGCTTAACACTTTGGGAAAGCAAAATGTGGCCAGAAGCATTGCAGTGGACTGACAGGCTGCTATGGTTGTGGAAAACAGAGCTTTGTCTCCAAAAGGTTCGTCTCTGCTCATTGATAAAACAATTTCTGCCCTTGTCACTTGACATTTTATGGGCTTGGTCTATTCAGGGAGGTCTGGTGAGGAAGCCACCAGTTCTGGTCATATAAAACCTTTGCCTCTTTCCTTTTTAATGTCTTTATGCTTCAATCCGTTTGACATGAGCTCTTTATGTCGGGGTGGATTTGGCAGTTTTACCCTGCTGTGGGGTACCTGCCATGTGCAGAACAGTCAGGAAGCCTCCTGAGCTGACGTGTGACAGCAGAGTCCTGCAGGCTGAAATTTGTTCCGGATAGGTGCCAAAGGCTGCTCCAATAACCCAACGTACCTGGTCCTCCACACCAGGGACAGCACAGATGGCCAGTGAAGGCAGTCATGTCCATATATGTGGTATAATTCTGTTGCAACCTCTGGGTATTACAAGCCCATCTCCTCAGAGAGGTTCCAGCTGCAGTGCTTCAAAGAGCCTTCATGACCTCTTAGCAGAGATATTAATGCATCCTCTCCCAGCACAACAGGAGTCACCTTGAAATGAGAACCCAAATCAGCAAAAAGTAAGAAATTAACCACATACGCCTTAAGTGTGCTGAAGTCACCCAGCCCCTTCTCAAGGCTGAGTGCCACCTGGAGAAGAAAAGCCTTAGAAGAGAAGGATGGACCCAAGCATCACTGATGGCAACAACCCATTGTGTCATGAGCACAGCAAGGCTGCCACAGGTCCCCTCTAAAGTATCACTCTTATACAGTGGAGTAAATGCTCTTTGCTGCAGCAGCATCACACAACAAAAAGCCAGAATATCAAAAGCCAAGTGTGTGGCCAGAGTAGGACAGCTGCGCTGGCCACCACTGCTAAAGACTTCTCTCCACCCATGGCTGGATGCAAGTGCAGAAGGAGTTTCAAAGCCATTTGGAGCTTGCTGGGTACCAGACTCTGCTGAGCAGCAGCAGCCTGCAGTCCTGCAGGCCAGGGTACATGCTGAAGGACTGAGCCATGGTGCAAAGGACTCATGTCCAGCTTCACAGCTGTTTTTGAAATAAACTGGCTCTGGTATCGCTACACTGTGCCCTGTTGGACTGTTTGGCTGAATCCCTGCATGTGGGATTAATGGGAAAGTGGAAGGAACAGCCACAGGTCCTTGACAGTGAGCTTCACTCCATGGTTAAACTGTAGTCACAACTGCTGCATCCTGCTGGTGCTGTGATGGCTGTTTGTTAGGGATGGCAAAGATGGTAGGTATGGGGAGCAAACACCTTCTTGTACTCCCTTCAGCTCGTGTTTTCTTTGCTTATTTTCACTTGATCTGCAGAGTAAATTTTTTTTCTCAGTGGTATCTGTGATTGCTTTATTTTGAATTAACCTGGGGGTGACTGCTTCTGTTTGTTTTTAGAGGACAGCATATATGGAAATGCTCTTTTCCTCCTCCATCCCAGGGCCAGGTTCAGTGACAGGGAAAAATGTTGAGAAGGGCAAAGAGAAGGAGAAAATAAAAAGCCTAGCTCTTAGCTCCCACACATGCGAGGAGACCCGAGAACCAGGTAGAGCCTTCTTGTGCTGAGTCCTTAAAAGCTTCATTGTGATGTCTTTGCAAGAACATATTTATTTTGTTTCCTGAGCCGTATGAGCAGGGCATTGTATCTGCTGGATTAAGGCAGCTCTGTGCTGCTCGGAGAACTATGAAATCCCTTCTCTGTCAGGCTGATGTGAAAGGATCCCATTCATCTGGGCACTCCCGCCCGGTGGGGTCTGCTTAGCATTCATCCCGGAGTGCGACAGAGCTCCCGCTGCCGTCTCCGGCTCACGGAGCCGCTCCTTCCCGCTCTCCCACATCCCGCTGCCCCGCATGTGCCGCCAGCCAAGAAAAGAGAATGGGCAGCCTCCGCTGCGTGTCTGCTCGCGGGCGGCTCTCCCTCATTGCCATGCAGCGGGCATTTGCCCCAGTACCCTACTTCAGAGCAGAAAAGGCTCCGGGCCGCGCCGCGGGCCAGCGACGTGCGGCGCGGCAGAGCCAGGGGATGCGGGAGCGCGGCCGCCCGTGACGAGGCGTGAATCAGCAGCATCCCTGCCACTGGGCCAGGAGTGAGCGCAGAGGGCTGCCTGGCAGGGAGGAAAGGGAGCAAGAGTGTGCCTGATGTGTGCGAGTGTGAGTGTGCCTGTGCTTGCACTGAGGTCGGCTTGCGCTGATCTGCAGTCCTTTTTTTTTTTTTTTTTCTCTCAGTAGTATCTGTGATTGCTTTTTTTCGAATTAACCAGGGGATGTGGTGCCTGGAGCTGGGAGGGCCGGGAGGGGATGTGAATCAGAGGAGCAGATTGGTGTTGCTTATATGTGGAAGAGATCAAGGTCTTGGTCAGTTTCTGCTTTCTTGCCCTATGTTTGCTTGAATGGCAACCGGACGTTGAGTTTTGTTCATAGTTTGGATTCCTGATATGGAGCCAGGTACCATTTATTTGCTCTAACTTTTCTAACATCTGTCTAGGGTCTGACCTTTTTTATTTTAATTTTGGCAACTGCTGGTCAAAGACAGTGTTGGGGGAAAATTATGAGGATAGCTCTTAAGAATTACACATTGTCAAAGACAGACCTAAACAATGTTTCCTTCTTTCTTACAACTTATTCAGATTAAACTGGACCTTTGCCTGAACATCTGCACCTAAAAAACTCCCAAAACACTTGTACCTGAGAGATAAGGATGACTCTAAGTCGGTCCAGCCCATGCAGTCTGTGAGACTGAAAGAGCAGCTGACGCTCAGAGCTGTTTCTCCACATGATGGTCATTTCTGTGTACTCATGTATTTACAGCCTTTTCCACTGAAATTTATCATTGAGAAATGTGTTGGGCAGCTTGGACTAGACCTTTACACATCAGGCAGGCTCTGCTTTTGCAGGTCAGCAGAGGCAGATGGAGTTGGAGGCACAAATTCCAGTCAGGCACTGGTGTTTCATCCTCTGCCCAGATCCTGGATGGGACGGGGTATAGAGCATCCTCCAAGAGATTGTTCCATCTCTATGTGTGGCCCTTGCAGCAGAAGGAAGTATCTAAAGTCTCCTTGGGAAACGAAGAGCCTACCGACAGCACAGGAAGCCTGCCAAGCCTCACAGTGTGTGGCCACATTGGACCTCAGCTTTGCCCATCTATAACACCATTTATTGTTTTTAGAGGGAAAAATATACGTTTGTGAGCACAAGATTTCCCAGGCTGACTGCTTCTTTGGAGAGGGGGAGAAAAGGGTCTCTGGTGTGGCTGGAAGGCACCACTTTGCTGCCTTCTGGGCCCCTCCAGAGGCATCACATTTCACTCAGGTTGTCATTTCTGGTTACACTTCCAGCCCTTTCTATTAATGGTAGGCAAGAAACAAGTGCCCCATTCTTCCCACCAGAGGACTCGCATGGGCGTGCAGGGGGAAGCCAGCCCCTGAAGAAAGGACTACTGAGGAGGAACAATCCCATTGCACCCTCCTGGGTGATGACTTGGCCACATCCTGCTCGGGGAGAGGCCTGCAAGCCAGGAGTGGCAGAAACTCCGTGTGATACCTGAGCGCTGACCTCACTGGAGACATGACGCAATCACAGAGCTCCAGAGAGAAAGCCCTGGGGACTGGCAGCTTAAACACTGCTGCCTTGTGCCTGGAACAACACTTCCAGTCTTCCAGCCTTAAGAAGCTCCAGTCTGTTGGCAGGATGCTGCTCAGAGCTGGCCGGAGGCCGTGGGACTCAGGGAGGCTGAGCGCTGGCTCCAGTGGGAGCCCCAGACTCCACTGATGCCTCTGGAGACCTCTCCCAGCTGTCTCCCTGAGCAGAGAGCAGGGATTTTTGTTTTCCAGATATCTGGTGTTTGCAGCGGTGTGTTTTACAGGATCAGCTGTTGAATGCAGCAGAAGCATTCAGAAAGCAGCGTATCTGCCACTTCACGTGTCCCTCATCCATCGTGGTTCCCCTGCAATCAATGGAGTCACATCTAAGGAGCCAACACACCTGTGGGTGTTTGAACATATTCTTTACACACTGACATGTGATTGACATGTGACTTCAGCATGTCACTTCTGGCAGTCACTCTCTCACCTGGGGCCAGCACACAACCACAGCGCCCTCAGCTCCATTGAACCCAAATCACTTTTTTTTTGGTGACACTCCCCGGGTTCATAGGAGTACGAGCAGGTTCACAGGCAGGCTTGTCCAGCCTCCTGGGAAGGAGAATATAGCCTCAGAGACAAAGATGGTGAATTTCTTTCTGAGGAGGAGATAAAATCTGTATATTCAAGAAAAAAAGAGGTCAAGAAAAAAAGGGCTTCATCATACTATAAAAGACAGCAGTCTCATGACAGCTCGTTTCATGTGGCATTTGCTAAATAGAAGCCAGCTCTCTCTAAGAATGGGTTTTCCTGAGAAATTCCTACACTAATGTATGCAATCTGCCTGTGGAAGGGGTGTTGTTCATCCTCTTGGGGCCTCATCCAGCATGGGTGTGAATCTGTCACAGTTCCCTGGGGCTCATCTGAGCTCATCATCTCCAGAAGGAAAAGTTCAGGCTTCTGCATGCTCTGTGCATCAGCTGGGCTGTGCTGGCCAAGCTTCACACACGTATGGTGGGGAGCTAAGCATGCAAACCACACCAGATATATTTCCTGAGTGTAATTAGTGCCTAAAAAGTCAGTAACCTTGCTTCTAAACATTGCTAGACTCCTGTTCCTCCAGCCGCACATATGTGATCCAGCTAGGGAAGAGGTTTTAATGGCACTGAGAGCAGAAGCTGTGATCCATCCAGCAGGACCAGCTCAGAGATGAAGGCCCTGATGTGGTCCTAGTTCCTATTTGGATCTTTGGGCTGCAGGCAGGGAGGATCAAAGAGTTTCAAGAGCACAGACTGCTGGCTGTGTTAGTCAGCTCCAAGCCTAGTGAGTGATCCACTGCTTTAGCTGGCAGGCATGAGCCCAGCAGGGAGCACCGTGCCTGGGACTGACCACCCAGCCAGGATCAGGTGCAATGCAAATGCTGACTGGCATCCAGAGGAGCAGACTCCAGCAGAGATTCTTTAGTCACTGTATGATTCACACATTGGCAACTGTGAATCCGTCCTGCCTTGTGTGATCTGAGGCAGTCTGCTGTCCCTTGTCATCACAGGAAAGATGGGCTGGGAGACAGACCAGCTCAGAAGGGGACTTAGAGACGGAAAGTCTTTGATGAGAGAAAAGAAGCATCCAAATGACACTTTTCTCAGTAATTTTTGCTAATTATAAAGCCATTGACTGCTATTCCCAAAGCCACCCTGCGTGAAGGAGCTTAATCACTGATGACAATTTTTTGGCGTTTTTCAGACTTGTCACTGACAAGAACACACACCAGACACTCCACCCAATGGCAACATCTGCCTCGGCAAAGTGAAGTCTCCACATTACTCTCAGCTCCAACATTCACTCTGTCAAATTCTCTGTTTGCCCCACTAGTCACAACACAATGTTACCTTGGGGTAGCTTCAGGTCTCAGTTGTTTACAGAGCATCCTTCTCACAAACAATACAAACATCTTCTCCTTCCAAAAGTCTCTTTGTGGCCTGCAGTGTCCAGGAGAGGAACAGACAAGAGCCCATTTGTGGGCTGTGCTATACTGACTGAAGGTTTAGATTTCTAAACTCGGTTTTGTTCATGGAACCTCTTGGCCACTTTTGGCACTGCTGGTGTGGATCTGGAGACTCTGCAGACAACTTTAATCCCCAAGATAAAACCAGCAAAGAAACAGTGAACAGGAAAAAGAAAGAACTGCTTGCCCAGGAGCTGGCCTGTAGGAACCTGGGGCAAGCTGTGCCTTACCTCGCTAGACCTAGACCCAGTTTAAAACTTCACTTAAGTGTCACAGCCAGCCAGGTGTGGCAGCAGCCTCAGCTGTCAGCCAAGTCTCCTGTGCTGAACGTCCAAAGGTGCTGGCTAAGCCCCTTCCCTCTCCAGACATAATCCTAATTGCCAATGCTTGGCAGCCACTCCGTCATGAGCAATAAGGGAAATTCATATTTTGTGTTTTAAATGTGTTTATTAGCCAAGAAGTTATCACCTGAAAGTGGACGCTAGGGCATGTCCAGAAACGTCTTTCCCTAAGGTTCCCACCAACAATGTAGGCACTGTGAGGCCTCATGGCAGCTTGGTACCAGCTAAAGGCTGTGCAGCAGCCCAGCAAAATCCAAGGGTCTTTTTTTAATGTCACAGAGAAACTTTTTGAATGAGTAGCTCAGAAGGAAAGTTTTTTGAAAAGCTTTATGGTCACTGGAGGAAATTTTTGAGTTGTAGTGTGTGGCTGTTTGATGATGGAGAGCACGTAAAATGTCCCCTTGGGACAAGGCTGGCACGCTGGCTCCTTCTGCCTGTGACCTAGTGCACATTCATGCTCTGGTCTCAGAGTGTGAATATCCCACTCATCTGACTCCCCCACACCCCCAGCTAATTACAACTCTGCATTTCCTTAAAGAACCCCAGGTGCAAACACACAGATTAGAGGTGGTTACAGGAATAGGTTGGTTGGCTTGCAGAGCTAAAAGGTTATTGTTGTTTCCACTGGGGTTTCACACAGTGTGCATGTGTCCATCCATATATATATATTTATATTTCAATTATATTTATGTTATTATTTCAATTAGAGCCATCCATCTCTTCATAATGCCTGATTTCATTCTGCACTGGATTAAGCCCTGGTTGAATGCCAGCTCTGAAATGGCATGAATGAGTCCTCACAGCATGGGGAAACTTTCATCATGAAGGTCTTGAAATAAATGTCACCACCACTCTCATCTCTTTCTCTGAAGCACTTTTTTGCCCCATCTCTCCTTCCTGCTCACTGAGGACACTATGGCTGTGTATTGACTTGTGAAGAAAGAGACTCTTCTTTAGGCTCCATACGTGCCCTTCAGCAGGAGGGAGCTTGGGAGCCATGGACAGTTTGTATTCATCTGCCCCTCGGGATGCTGTGACAAGGGTCTTGTCTTCCCTGACCAAACAAAAATAACTGAAAGCCATTATGCTCTTCAGCTCAGACTCAGGAGTGAAGAGGAGGCATTATGGCTTTTTTGCAAGGCTGGTTAACCTGAGCCAACCCTTGGCACTATTCTCGTGTCCCTTCCCTGAGATAAAAACATACTTTTAGTTAGAAAAGGTGAGATCAGTGACTGTCAGGATCATACCTGACCATCACTTTACAGCCAGAATGAAACCTCAACAAAATACCTATTTAATTTAAAAACAAAATCAGGCATCCATTTAGCCAACTGCAACCTGCTGAGGTGTCTTAAATACTGCAAATCAGATCAGACCAATTTTGTCATCCAGCATAAGAACTTGGAAGGAAATATCTCTCAGCTTTCCTTGTGGCCTCTACTATCAACACTGCCCACAGCTGCCTGGGGGAGTTTTATCTGCCATGAGAGGATCTTGTGGGGTGGAGAGGGTGAGAGTATCACAGCCCAATGCTTTGCATTCTCATCTTGGGGCATTTTATATTCTAGGCACATTCTTAGGAAGAAGTGACATCAGGATGCCCAAATGAGGAGTGTGTGAATCATCCTGTGGAAAGCCACATCTGAACAACAATCAAATTCCTGAGGATTCCTATCTTCAGACCTCTCAGATGCACCCGTGGAGGAGGAAGTATAATTCAAAATGAGACAGTTTGAAGTCTGTCCTCTAAGGGTCTAGAAACCATTTTACAGCTTCCGTCATTCTCACATGCTGCAGTAATTGCCTTAGTAAAAATATCAATGGGGAAGCATAAACTGCTTTAAAGTCAAGGAAATTCCAACAACTGGATGAGCTGCTGTGAGCACTGGTGGAATGAATCCCAGGCTCCTGAGGGCTAGGGTGATTCAGGCTTTGCATTCTCATGGTTTGTGATTCCACCAGATTTCCTTGATGCAATTATTTTCTTGCGACTCCACAGTCTACAAATTCTAAATATAACCTTGTGCATAAAATAATACCCTCATTTCTGAAACAGCCCCTTGCCAAAAGTCCTGCCAAACAGTTGCTTTTTATATTACATTAGTCATGAACTGTGGCTGACAACAAGTTCCTCTTTGCAGACCCCTCCCAGAAATCTTGTGGAAAAGTCCTTTTTTATTTTTTTAAATAATTCCAGCCTAGCTGAGCATATCAGGCAGGAAAACATTAACATTTTCCAGAAGTGGATGATGTCTCATGCTCCCTTTAGCAGTTGTTGCTGGTCCTTTAACAGATGTGTGGGAGAGATGCAAGTGACTGAGCTGGAAAGTGGCAACATTGCTCAACAGCAGTAAAGACACATGAGGCCAAGCTTTGAAAATAGCTTTTATAGTCTGGGAAGGATGAGGGAGTGAACCTAGAGATGTTCTGTGTTAGTCAGTGGCAAGGTGCCATGCTGAATCTGAGGCTCAGGCTCCCACCATCTCATCCTTTATGTTTTTATAACTCAGGTGCTGAGCGAGGTGAAGGTTGTAAAACAAGCAGAAGATTGAAAGAGTTATTCAGGGCTCCCCCACCCAGGGATGGAAAACACACTCGGTGCTGAGAGGTGGAAGAACCATCCCTCTGCCATGGGCAGAGCTGTGGGTGTCTGCTTAGGTCAGTGCTAGAGAAGCTTCACCTTCATCACCTGGCTTCACCCATTTCTGCTCCTCAGAATAAGGCAGGAGCCATGAGTGCAACTATCTCTGCACTTACCAAAGGAAACAGGCTTAGATGAATGGAATGGAATAGAATAGAATAGAATAGAATAGAATAGAATAGAATAGAATAGAATAGAATAGAATAGAATAGAATATTTCAGTTGAAATGTGCCTAAAATGATCATCTAGCCCAAATTCCTTCCATAGGGAAAAGCAAGCCCCTATCCCTTTCCATTCTCTGAAAGAGACAACATCTGCAGCCCTTGGGATATCATTGCTCACAAGCTTGTGCACTACAGGGACTCCAGGACCTCTCTGCCTGCCTGCCATTTAGCACTGACCCAACGCCTCACACAATCTCAAAGCCAAGGTAGTGGGATTTGGAGTCAAGCACAGAGTGGCACTGTGCAATAGGGTGTCCATGGCAAACCAGGCTGGAATTTGGTCTTTGTTCAAGCACTGCTAGGAGGAGGGGAAGGGAGAGGAGGTGCAGGGTGTGGTACCACTGCAATTTTCCTAGAGGCAAAGCCAGTGGAAGTTCACATCCTCCAGCTACTCCTTCCTCTCTGAAGTGAGGCAGCTGGCCACCCTGCTCCATTGTGCCAGCTTGTGTCTAACTGGGTCAGGGATCTGTGTTTAAAAATAGCCTTTGAGAACAAACAAAATCTTTCTTATGAACCTTGAAAATTTCACTGCTCTTGAGCACAAAGCAGATGCTTATCAACAGGAGTTTGAGTGAGGCAAGGAGAAAGCAGAGGGAGTAAAACCTCTCTTGGCTAGTTTTCCACCAAAATATTCAAATAGAATATTTGAATAGATTCAAACCCAGTCAGCAGGGTCTCTGGAGAGAGCCCTCACGCTGCCTAGCAGGAAGCTAATCCAAGTAACACCTTTTCTCAGCAAACACACAGGGATCACCAAATCTCAGCCCTGCTCCTGCACCCTGTGCCTGAATCCCTACCAGGGTGGGGTGGGTGGCCAAAGGAGCCTGCGAAGCAAGGGCTGGTGTCCTTCCATTGCCAGCTGGGAGGGATGGGGCTCTCGTGCCCAATATGCCCTGCAGAGCCCATGGATAGCTGGTGGGATGTGGAGCCAGCGACACTGGGCCGGAGCTGCCGTCGCCATGGCTGCTCTTCAGGGACCCAAAGAGCACATTCCTCATCCTTGAACTCCAAAGTGTGTCTATTTTAACCCCACTCTCCATGGCAACAGACACTAAGCAATGCCATCTCTGCCTCGTACCCCCTTGTTGTTCTTGTGAAGGGTTTGCTCAGAGCTGACCACCTGAACCAGCGGCTCACAGCTGAGCCAAGCCTTTCCCACCCTCTGCATTTCCTATTTCTCACCCTCTACATTTCCTATTTCCCACCTCTACATTTCCTATTTCCCACCCTCTACATTTCCTATTTCCCACCTCTACATTTCCTATTTCCCACCTCTACATTTCCTATTTCCCACCTCTACATTTCCTATTTCCCACCCTCTACATTTCCTACTTCCCACCCTCTACTTTTCCTATTTCCCACCCTCTACATCTCCTGGATTAAACTCTTTCAAGAACAGCTTGTTCCGTTTTGGCCTTGGTATTAGAATTAATAAATCAAACTTGGATACAGCTCTTGAAACATTCCCCCAAGATGCCTTTTAATTAAAGCAGTGGAAAGCAAAGACCAGTCGAAATGTTGTAACGTTTTTAATTAGTGAAACCTTTATTTTATTTGCTAAACAACAAGATTACATTTAAGTCCATTAAAATGAGTCCTTCGTTGAAAGGCTTTACAGTGTGTGTGAAAGGGAGCTTTAAAGGATATTAATAAGGGCTTAAACATCTTAAACATGCTAAAACAATTCAAGAATGATATTTTTTAATGGAAGAACTTAAATAACTTTTTATTCCCACCACAACGAGTGCGTGTGTTTGTGTGCTGATGCCTTTGAAGTTTCCTCGAACAAACATGCACCTGCTTTCATCCAGACCCACCCACTCTTTTATCCCTACTGCCACAGGGAACTGTAGTCCTTTCCCAATAATTCCTGAATAAAAATGTGTTTCTCAGACAGGAAATACATGCTACAATCATAAACACTTCACCTGCAAGTCCTCTTGTTATGGTCCCATGAGTTGTTTTATAATTTCTATAAAAATTACTTAACATTTTTAGAATAATCACCTATATTTTTTACAGCTATCAGAGATATAAAAATAACTAGACCAATTCCTATAAGTCCAAGAGGGTGGCAAATGTTCCTTCTTGGACAAACCTTTGAGTGTTGTCTGATAATGGGTCTCACTGGTTGTGACTTAGCACAGCAGAGTACTCACAGGCTTCCTTCCTTGGCAGTGCACCCCAGGTTTTAATGGGCAATGTTCACAGGCTCTTTTAACCTGCTGACTGAGGAATCTGCTCAGAGAAGGCAGAGTTTGCCTTCACAGAGGTGTAGCAGAGCTAACCTGGTGTACCTGCCTCTCCATGAGCATCTCTCAGAAGCACCTAATTCTATCATAGCCTTGCCATTGTGGAGAGACATATCAGAGTTAGCTGGCCACACACCTGAATGTTCTGTCCATGATGACCTGTTTTCTTTCTGATTTTTTTCTTTTGCAGGAATTCTTTTATGGCCTCTTGTTAGTGCACATGAAAGTGCAGAGACCTATGTGTTGCCTGCACATTATAACAAAGCAACAGAAGGTTAAAAGGGGTCTCAGGCACCCAGAACAGCTTTTTCATGGTCAGATGATTGAGAGGAAAGGATGCTGCTGGAAGTACTTTTGACACTGTCAGCAGTTGCCTGTTCTTGGTCAAAACATTTGGCCTGATTTTTGGCTTCTTGATCACATAACTCCATTTCCTGTCTTCTCTTAGAGACCATGTCCATGGTCATCATCTACAGGAGGTTCTTTCAGCTTCAGATCATGCTGAAGCTAAAGCACTTTCCTGCTTTCCAAACCCAGCAGCAAAAATCAAATCAAGCCAGGTTTAATCCATCCATCCCTTCCTGGATAAAGGGGACAGCAGTGGAGGGGTCCTGGGGCACATCTCATGATACAGCTCTTTCCCTGCAGCCCTCCTGCTAAAAAAAAAAAAAAAACAAACAAAAAAAAAAACCTTCCCCCCTTCCATCAAAAGACCTATTCCTTGTGATAGTAAAAAAGCACTGATTACTATTTAAAACCCAAACCCTGCAGGAAAGCAGGGAGGGGGAGTTTATGGCCATTGACCTTTTAACTCAGGTAGGTTTATAAAGAGCTGTCTTTCTGTTGCACCACTGGGATTGTACAAGTTTCTTGGCCATGAATGGGAGCTTTGTAGGATTCTACTGTGTGGTCATTCACAGGCAATCTGTTGGTCTTTTTAGAGACATTTAATAAAAAAAGAAAACCTATCTAAAATACAGGAGGAGGGGGGGAGGCTGAGTATCAGCTAGCGGCCCAATCAATGAGTGAATGTGTTTGGGTCTCCTCCCGGAAGAGAAAGCTTGTTTTAGGAATTTGGCTGGCACTCACGGGGTTCTGTTTGTGTAGCCCTTTCATTTAAAAAAATACAGGCAGGCAAGTAAGAAGAGATGGATTGGAGCAGGCATGGGGAGAAGAGACAGGCAGGGAAGGGGAACCAAGGGGGGGAAAAAAGAGCAGCTGTTAGAATTGAGAAGAGGACAGCAGTAAGGATGAAGGCAGAACCAACGGTGTGTTCCCATTCTGTGGGCACCACAGGGTTCTCCAGCTGATGGAAAGTTGCTCCCTGGGATGGAGCAGCAACCCCAGGGTTAGGAGAACTCTGGTCCATGTGTGGTGGTGCACAATGGTGTTCCAAGGTAACAACTTAGGCTGAGCATCCAGACACCAAAACTCCATCAATCAACATCCTTCATCAGGAATGGAACGATGAGGAGTAAAATCCAGGGGGGTTTTGCTGATTGTGTAAGGACAAAGCGCAGTGGGGCAGTGCCAGGATTGGGATGACTGGACTCTAACACACTGTAGACACATGGGATGAACACCTTTCAAGTTTCCCCTGGTACCTGGTGGAAGAAGAGCACTAACTCTGCACTAGCAGCCTCCAATAAAGCTGCCCCACCAATCCAGCCAGCAGCTCTGCTTGGACACTTTGTTTTCCCTTTTGAGTTGTTGCCATGAAAATCTGAAACAACTCCCCCCATTTTTCAGTGGTGAGGGAAAACTGCTCTCATGCAGCATGATAAAACATGCTTGGCTCCTTATATGACAAAGGCAATGTAAATGCCAGCCTCAGCCATTAGCTAAACTCATTTTCTCCATGTCTGTGTGCTTTTATCCATATATACTATGGATATATAAATCTTTACCTAACTCATCAAAATGTTGGTCTGTGTAATTTTCATCTTGCAACATGCAGCTTGTTAAATTCTCTGCCTCACCCTGTAGCAATAAAAAAGGCTCTCACCTGTGCTGGCCTATCTCTGCTGGTAGCCCTTGCTATCTATAATCTATTGGCCTTTCCTCCTCAAGAAAATTAAAGAGTTAATCTGTGAATAGTTACTAAGAACATTTAAGGATAAAATAAGTATGTAGCCTGGGGATAAGAAATGTTCACTGTTCTTCACTGGTGCTCTCAAAGAGCTTAAAGAAAATATCTCCCACCAGCTGGTCTACAAAGTGTGTGACTTGTACATTTGTAAACCTGGAAAGTCAACAACCATATATGATGTTAATATTTGCCAGCCAGAACCCACAAGTCATATACAGAGACCTTTGCTCTGTCCTTGCTAAGTTGAGGACTGGACTTCAGTTGTGACTTGAATGAAAAAAAAAATGCCTAGTGAAGGAAAACTTTCCATTAGCATAAAGCCAAAAGCACCAGCCAGTCAACCAGCTGGATGTGCCTTTACAGCAGGGCACCTCAGGGGCAAGAAGGAGGGGACTTGGGGTGTCCCACAACACATGCAGGTAGTCCCTAAATTCAACCACCTCCTGAGCTGGCCAACAAATGGTGGAGAGCCTGGGCTGGAGATCAGTAGCTCTGAGGTCTCTGTACCCACAGTGTTGAGAAAGTGATGCCTGCTTTGGGAAAGCAAAGGTTCTTCATCCCTGAGGAGCTATGAGGAGGAGCAGGGAGGAGATGAAGTCAAATCCTCTGAGTCCTGCTGGACTTCTAGGCCTGGGGCTGTGTGTCCCTCCTGAAATGTTTAATTCCTAGATATTCACTGGGGAAATGCTGCTGTTTCTTTTTCAGGGCTCCTGAGGAGCTGAACCAGAGGCCAAAGCAAACCAGGGTTTGCTGTCAATGACTCCATTGAGGGCTGGGGCAGGCAGAGCACACATGCAGGGCATGGATGCTGAAAGGAGGGGGCCTGCCCAGCCTGTGGACCTGCAGGATGACAAAGTACCTGGAGGGAGGATGGGGGTGTGGAGAAGGATGGAGAGGTTGCCACTGGAAGTGTGGAAATTGCACAGATTTGGAGTTTCCACCCTGAAGTTCTTATAAGGTGCGAATTTTGGCAGTGCTTTGTGGCTTCCATGGTAACCTGAGGAGGTTGGAGCCAGGCTGTCTGGGGAGAAAGATGGCAGTGGTGGGTTTGGAGTCCTGGTAGCTGTCCCCTCACTTGTGAACAGGAGTCTCTGGAATGATGCAGCACACAGGGAAACACCAGAGACTGCCTGCCCCCGAGTCAGGGCTGGCTCAGCCCTGGTGCAGTGCTGCCTTCAGCATCACCTTTCACCCCTGCTCACAGAGCTCAGCAGCAGAAACACCTCTGTGACCAGCCAGCAGCTTCTGACAGCTGCACACACACACAGGGAGCACTTCATCCCTCTCCTGGCTGCCTGGCCTGGGCAGTGAAGCAGCAGGACAAAGGCAGAGGTAGGTGATTTTGATATCAAAATCCCTGGGATTCCTGGGGGAGGGACAGAGGGGCTGCTTTGCTGGGACACACACAGCATGCTTTGGGACAGAGTACAGCCCAGGCTGTGGCTCATCCCAAAGCTTGTCCAGCCCAATGAAAGCTGGGAAGAGCCCTGGGATGACAGAAGGAGTTCTCAACTCTTCCTCTGACTATGGCTTTTGTGAGTCAGGTTGTGTTTGCATAAACTGGACCTGGTTGCTAGCTGCAGGTTTTCCTGCCCATAACCACTGTGCCCTTAAAGACCTTCAGCTGTGCCATTACAGAAATTATTATGGTGATTCCATCTCTACCTTACTGCAGACACATTCTGGATGGAGCAGTCAGTGTGGTAACACTAAGGGAATAAGATTATTTGGGCTATTTTTCTTCTTTTGACAGTTCTTGAACTAGAAGAGATTCCAGTAAGAGCAATTACTGGCAGAATGGACATGGAAAGGGTGATTTTTTAAAAAAGCAGATATTGGAGAGGGTGTTTGGAGTGAGGGATTGAGAAAGAAATTTGACCTGTGTCCCATCAGAGCAAGCAATGCAGCTTTGTCACCACAGAGGTCCTGCAGTCCCCAACCCGGGCAGGGAAGGAGTTCAAGAGCTCATTTTGAATAAACACACACTGTGCAGAAATCTGTGCTTTCTTCTCAAGCAGTGGGCAAGCAAAAAGGCAAAAGACTTCAGCAACCCACAGGCTGACAGGTTTCTGCCCATTTTGACTGAGTGAAGGGAAGATATTGGCCAACATTACCCAAACTGTGGGTGTGCCAGGACGTTCTGAAGCTCTGCCCACATTCATAGCCTGACTCATCCTGCAAGAGCCTACTGGGTGGAAAGTGCCCTGTCTGCAACCTCCGTGGCAGAGCTGAGTGACAGGAGCCTTTGGGTAAGCCCTGGCAGGGACTTTATGGAACAACCCTTGACCTTCAAATCCTGCAGTTTTAGACATAAAGCCTCATTCCACCCTGCCTTACTTACATCTTTGCCTTTCCCACACAGTGGAGGTCAGAAGATCTGCCATATTGACCCCCCTCCCCATCAGAGCTGCAAGACTTGCTTTAGGGCATGTTGGCCTTGCTGTGCCAGGTTCAGATTTCCTTATACAGCTCAGATTCACCTGCCACAGCTTCCCTGGGACAAGTGACAATCTCTCCAGAGCCCTGCAGTGGTGCAAGCTGGCACCACACCTGCTTACAGTAGGAAAGCACAACTGCCAGAGGACTGAGCACTGGGAAAGGCAGGACTGTCTTGGAGGGGAAAAAATAAATAAAAGCCATGTTGGGCATTTATGGCTTTTGGAAAAGAAATGTCAGAACAACAAAAGAAAATCCAGATGTGCTGCATTCACATGGTAACAGGCTAGTTGGAGGCAGCCCCACCTGATTTCTAGCAGCTTAGCATTTCTCTTGCAGTTTATTGACTCAGGATTTTCTCATTATTGGCTCATCTTTAGGAGAAAATACTATTCTTGCTTGGCATTTGATTTTCTTTCAGAAATACTGTTTTTATCACTATTCTTTCAGCAAGTTTTCCTAAGCAGAAACTGGAGACCTTCAAGCTCGGCTGGAGTTTTGCCACAGTCTTCTACAAGGACTCAATCTTGGTGTAACCCAAAGGGCTGAAGGAGCAGCATTCTCTCTGCATCTCCTCCACGGCAGCAGCTGTGATTAGAGCAGTGCAGAGTCACTGTCACACTTACATCAGGCATTGGAGTCTCTCATGAGAGGGCTGGAGGAGTATGGACTTTAAAGGCAGGCACAGGATGCAGGATCAACCCAAAAACCCTCCTGGTAAAGGGTGGTGGAGAGAGAGAAGCCACTCTGGGATGGAAGCTCACCAAACAGGCAATGTGCCTTTCCCTGCTCATGTACCTCCTAACAGAAATGTTTGGACAGCCAGTACATCTTGCAGCTCTCTGCCCTGGTGGGGATCCAGCCTCCTGCCAGCTAACCTCAGACGCCCACACCTGGCAGGTCAAGGGATGCTGAGCTACAGCTGCTGCTTTGCCAGCAGAAGCATTCCCACCTTCCCACCCGTGTTCCTGCTGCCCTGGGCTGTTGAACCAGGAAGGGCTTGGCCCCAGGGGCACAGCAGACTTGCTGAGCTGAGCCACAGGAAGGCACACGCATGCAAAGCCTGTGATTGCTCTCGTTCCTGAAGTCTCCTTTCCCCCACTAAGCACAAACCCAGCCCAGCTTCCTGCCTGCGCAATGCTGAGGAAAGCTCAAGACCAGCAGGACAAATCTGGAGTGGAGTGGGTTTCAGCAGCCCCAGCACAAGCTGAGGAAATGGAATGAATTTCAGACATTTCTGGAATTTCAGCTGCTTCAAGCAGCTGTGGCCTGCCACAGGTGCTCAGTGCTGAGGGCTGGCAGGAAGGAAGCTGAGAGCTCAGCACGGGGAGCACAGAGGTGGAAAGGCCAAGGGCAGGCTGGTCCCATCCCAGTGCCAGCTGCAGCCTCCTGCCCATCCTACTGCCACCCCTGCCAGCACCCCAGGGCTTCTGCCAGGTCCCTCTGAAACACTGGAGGGGACCAAGTAGGAAGAGACACCCTTTATCCCTGGCAGACAACACAGCATTTCTCAGAGACCTTCCCATAGCCAAGCTTTAAATTTTGCACTTGGGGCCACCTGAGCCCAAGGCAGATGCTGGCTGGGACCCCCTGGCAGACTGTCCTGGGGCTGGAGCCACCTCTGTGTGACAGCAGCCACGAAAGCTTAGTGGCCCATCACAGGAGATGTTTCTCTAAGGGGTGGAACAGGCAAATAAAAAAATTTAGATCAGTCCTCTTTGGGATTTTCAGTGGTGCAATAAAAGTCCCTGTGTCCTCGATGCCAGGGAGGTCTGGGGGAGGGGGAAGAGAGGGTGAAAGTGGATTAAATGGGCCTTTCAGAAGCAAAGAGAGCACTTAAATCTTCTCCAGCCCATTGAGTGCAGATGCTGTTGAAGCCTCCCTGCCATGACAGCCAGCAGAGCTCACCCATATTGTCTTTTGACAGAGCAGGGGAGGGCTGAGCTGGCAGAGAGCAGCAGGGCAGGAGGGGAAGGGTGGGTGCTGGCTGGAGAAACAGGCACCACTTTATCCATGCAGGATGAAACCAGGAGCACTGGGATAGCATGTACCACACCTTGGGGTGAAACACAGACTTTATTTCAGCTTCACCCTCCTGTGAGAGACATTAGCTGCGAGGTGGGGTGCTGGGGAGAGCATGAAGTTGTGAATTGAAAGCATCTGAAAGTCACCCTCACATGTGCTCACCAACGATGCCAGAAGGGAACCAACGTCTGGAAGGTGGGTCAGGGTACAACTGGGAAAAACAGGGAGATGCTTCTGTTCCATGTTCACCTAAAACAGCAAGAGAGGCAGCTCCAGCTTCCTACAGGACAGAGGACACAGAGCATCCCTCACCCTGAGCCCTCAGCTGCCCATCCCAGCACCAGGGTTCTGTAGGAACAGGCTCATCAGGTGCCTCTTCCTTTTGTGGGAGGATTTAGGTGACTGGGGAGGGAAGAGAATTTTTGTCAAGCTGCTAGTGTACAGCCAGCAATACCTGGAGAGCCAGGGAACATTGTGCTGAAGGAGATGAGGAGGGTAATAGGAATAACTAAAAATAAAAACCTTTGGATTCTAAGAACTTAAAAGAAAGATTTTTTTTTTAAAACACTTAGTAGCTGCAGCTGGGGGTCAGCAACGCTGCCTACCTGAGGCTGTGTGAACTAAGAACATTAATTGAGCCTCCTGGGTATGTAAGCCTCTTATCTACTTACACACAGTGCTTTATCTGGGTGGGAAAAAAATGAGATTATTAGCTACTTTTAATGAACAGCAGTAGGATGTGCGTGTACACTACTCTTTGGTGGAAGATCCTTTCCTCTCTCTCTGTTTTTCTTTATAACTATTAGCTTCTTAGCATACGAGCCAGGACTTCAAATGGGGTGTAGGTGTCAGAGGAAGGGAGATGGCTCCTATTCATCTTTTCGGGGCTGAAGGTGCTCTCAAAGCTTCTGCTCTGCTCCTCAATCCTACAGGTGCTTCTCAGCTTCTCAGATCTGATAACTCAAAGGTGTGGGGCTCTCCCTGCCTCGCTTGAGTGAGTCCCTGTTTAGCAAGGCAGCCTTTGAAGCTGCTCTCCTCTGCACCTCACAGTGCCTGTGCTCTGTCTGGGGTGCACAGTGTGGATGGGCCAGGGCTCCTGGCAGGCACAGGGAGCTCGAGGATGGCAGTGGAAGGTGGAGGTTACACTTGGGGTGATTTAAATGCAACTTGGAGTCTCTGTAAAACCCAAGTTTTTCTGCTGGGGTATAGCAGACACTGGTCTGGGTTGTGCTCATGGCTTTGGGGTCAGGCTTGGCTGCAGGGCCTGGCTGGGAGTTGTCCACAGTTTTGCTCTGTTTTTAGGAGCTTAGGAGACAAACCAGTGTGAGATCAGCACCGTGCTGGTGCCACCCCCAGCTGCCCCCTGCCACCACCAAGAGAGTGGGGCCATGCTGGCTCACAAGCCCCAGGGGCCTGGTGCCTGGAGAAGGAAGCTGATATGGGAGAGCCTATCTGCAGGAGCAGGATGTTAAACCTCAGCATGGAGTTTCCCAAGGCAGCCTGACTCCAGCAAGGGGCTCCAGGGAGCCCTGCCTCCCCTCCTGTCGCCAGCCCTGCTGTCACCCTGCCACTGCTGTGCCTCCTGACGTGATCCCTGCTCTGGCTGTCCTTCTGATCTCAGGCTGACTTCCACCAGCTGCTGCCTTTTTCTTTAATGTCTCAGGGAACTGTGTTTGCTTTTCAGATTCCCTTTCCTGATTGTTTTGAAAGACAGATGCCCTCTGCTCCCGCTCCCGTTAAAAGGCATGGCTTTTCTTGCTTCTAGTGGGCTGTAAACATCTTTCCTGCTACAAACGTGCCCTTTCAGCTGCTCTCTGGCTCTAAGCAGTGCTGTTTTTCTCTTTGTAGGCTGATTCTCGTTTATTACCCTCTTATCCATAAGCTGCTAAGGCGGGCAAGCAGAGATGGGGTAATTTCCCCTCTTCTGAGCTCCACTTCCTAACTAAATTACACCTGGATCTACCACTAACACTAAGGATGCTGTACTTGAGAAAGGATTCAGGCCAGGATGAGGGCTTGAGAGACCTGCAGGGCTTTCTCCTTGCCCTCTTGTGTTTGTACCTGGAGGCTATCAGGGGAATCGACAGTGGCCTGTGGCTTGGCCCAAATGGTTTATAAGCAAGGGCAGGGTGAGAGGGAGGAGCAGAGCAGGTCCCAAAATAGGATTTTATAATTCTCCCTCTTCATATCTAGGCTGAATCTGAGGAACTGGTCAGTCCCTCTCACTGCAAGAGCCAAGCACACCATAAAGATGGAGCCTGGGGCAGGGGCAGGCACCTTGCAGCTCTGATTCCTTGCCCTCATCCTGCCCTAAAAGCCTGATTCTTCTCCAAATGATTCCACAAACTTCCAGCTCCATTCTCAGCATGAGTTTTCAAACCTGCCTCTCCCACTGCATGCGAGGGCTCATTAACATCTTCCTTGCACATCTCACTTCTTGCCCCAGCTTAACTGCTTCTGCCCACAGGAAGCTGGGGTAGGGGGAAAAACCCCTGTAATTGAGAACCCCAAAGTGGTTTGCAAACTCTTCTGTCCCTGCTGTGATGCTGCTTGTTCTGGCGGTGGGAAAACTGAGCCAGGGATGGGGTCATGGGTATTTCAGGCATGGGAGCAGCAGAGCAGAAGCAGTTTGTAGGATCCCTGGTTGCCACTGCTCTGCTCACCCCCCAGCCAGCCCCTGTGGTATAAAACAGGCTGGCAGTGGTTGCTCTGTGCTGGAGTCCATCAGTGCCAGCCCTGGAATGGTGATGATGGTTCAGGTGGCCATGAAGTGGAGAGGGAGCTTTTAAAACGCTGCAGGGCTTGGCATGATTCAGAGGAATACAGCAGGGAGAAGGCTCTCTTCCAAACTTACATATATTATTATTAAAAAAAAAATAAAAAAGAGGAAAAAACCCCAAAAGCTGGAGCTAAAAAGGCAGCTTGAGGAACGGAGCTGCCGGAGTTTTCCGAGAAGGCTCCCAAGATGCACAATGGGAACATCTGTACCTCGGCTGGCGCCTTGGAAGGGTCTCAGGCCGCAGAGCGGGGCTGGCGTCAGCCGGCTCAGCCCTGCCTTGATGCCTCCCTGTCCCCAGAGCTTTGCCCGGCTCGGCTCAGCCCTGCCTTGATGCCTCCCTGTCCCCGGAGCTCTGCCGGCTCCTCCCGCTGCCCCTCTCGCCTCGCAGCCAGCCGTAAATCCCCTTCCCCACCTCTCCTCCTCCTCCGCCGCGGGCTCTGCGGGTTTTGGGCAGCCGAGCATCCCGCAGCAGGGGCAGGGGAGCAGCAGGCTTGGCCCTGGGAACAACCGTGCTCTGTGCTCTGTGAAAGGCAGCTTCACAAGGCTGCTCTCAAAACGTGCCCTTATTGGGACCTGCGAGCCCCCTCTGGGGACAGAGGCACAGCCCAAGGCACACGGTGCCTGGCTCTGGCACTGCTGCTCTCCTGCCCTCGGGGGTCCAGGCAGCCGGGGCTGGTCCTGTTGGGGGGCTGGAGGTGCAGGCAGGTCAGTTCTCTCTGCCTTCACGCCCTGTGCCTGCTCCTGGTGAGGGAATTGGAAGTGCCTCTTGTGTTCCCAGATGAAGGAAATGATGAATCTGACTCCACGTTCTTAGAAGGCTAGTTTATTATTTTATGATCTATATTATATTAAAGAATACTAAATTAAACTATACTAAAGAATACAGAAAGGATACAGACAGAAGGCTAAAGATACTAATGAAAAACTCGTGACCCTCTCCAGAGCCCTGACACAGCTTGGCCCTAATTGGCCAATAAGTCAAAACAATTCACATGAAACCAATGAAACAATCACCTGTTGCATAAACAATCTCCAGCCACATTCCAAAGCAGCAAAACACGGGAGAAGCACATGAGGGAATATTGTTTTCCTTTTACTCTGAGGCTTCTCATCTTCCCAGGAGAAGAATCCCGAGCAAGGGGATTTTTCCAGAAAAAATATGACTACCACAAGTGTCCAGAATCCTTGCTGGAGGCTGGCCGAGCCCCACAGGCTCCCAGTGCAGCAATTCCCATGAACAGAGCTTTTGGGAAGTGAAATGAGCCCTCTGGAGGAGGTAATGGTGGCCTGAGAGGCAAGTCCAAGGGGAAAACTCCCTCCCCTCAAATTCCCATCAGCTGCTCCATCTTTCTCTCTCCCCACAGCTACTGGCCCTGTCCCCTCCTGGTTGTCCCCTCAAAGCCCAGTGCTTGCCTGGTGCCACCAAAGGAGGTTTGAGAGGAGACAGAGCCCGCCTGAGACTTGGTTCTCTGCAGGAAATTTTCTCTCCTGAGTGAGGAGTAAATGTGGAAAATGCATCTATGTTCAGTGTAGCATGGGATTCAAAGCACTTCCCTCACCAGGGGGTATCCTGAGCTCACACAAAGGTAAATTATGCATACAACAGAGGGATGTAGCTGCGCTGAGGTGTTTTTCCTGACCCTGGACATAACTGCAAAATGTGGGGTTTTATTTGCAGGGTTGGAGGCAGTGGGTTGTCAGGTCCCCAGGCAGAAAGGGTGAAGGTTTCTGAGGGTGGGATTTGCCAGGGAGGAAGGTGCCAATCCTAGGTGTGACATGAACCTGCATCTGTCCAAGTCAGGAGCATCATTTGATGGGGGCAGCCCCCATGGAGGTGCCTGGGACTGAATTCCCAATTCAGTGGGTTGGCTCAGACAAGCTTTCCTCCACTGACCTAAAAGATCAAAAGGAGGCTCTGCAGGCAGTTGTTTTGTTCATGTGCTCGTTCTCTGCATTGATCCCCAAAATGAGAGATGCTAAGGAGGTCTCTGTTTTGCCCTGTTTTTATAGCAGTCAGTGATGCCAGAGGCCAAGAGGACCAATCCTGCCTCCTGCTGACACTAGCCCCTCAAGACTCATTGGCAAGGTGTCTCCTCCAGGACATTTAGGCTGCTGATGCTGAAGGCAAACACAATTTCTTCTCCATTATTTCCAGCTTGTCTGCCCACTACCAAAAAACCCCTAACCCTAAAAAACAACAATATAGAAATAACAATAAAACTTGGCACAGCTCCTGGCCTTTGCTGCTCCATCCCTGATGTCTGGGTGGCTCTGCAGGATGTGGAGCAGTGTGAGTCCCTATGAATGGACAGTACTCAGGGCTTGCCTAGGGCAGGGCAGAGATGAGCAGAGGTGAGAAACCATTTTTGGAGAAAATGTTTCACCCTAAACTGCAGGTTAATGCCATCTTAAAATGACAACTGCTGCTCTGTGTAGCTCTGGCTTTGATGGTTTCCATCACTCTGCTGTTTTAAGAGACCAGAAGATTAACAGGGACTCCAGCATGTCCCACAGTGCCACTACAGAGTGGCCTTGTGCGACTTGGCCCCTGGAAGTTGCCACTCACAGCTGTGATCCCCATCTTATAAAGGCAGGGGTGGTTTCCAATAAAAGGGAAAAAAGGGGTCTCCATCCAGGCCTGGTGAAGAAATGCAACCAGACCCCAATGCTGCCCTGGAGCTGTGCCTGCCCTGGGTCCATGGGTGGTCCTGTACCCACAGGATGCCCTGCATCCCTGTCCCACCACATCCCCCAACTCATGGCAGGGCTCTTCCCTGACAGACACAGCTAATGGTGCTTTATGCCCCTGTTTTTACATTCCTAAACGAATTCCTACCCTCTGAGTAACACTAATGGGTGTTAGCTTGTCTTCCTCCTGTCTGGTGCTCAGGAACTACAGCTGTACATGCTTTCTGGTGACAGTTAATGGATGGTTAGTCGCTGTTTTACTCAAATGCATTCACGATGGAATTGCCTCTTTGTCCATTTTCTCCTCCTGTTTTGGGGCTGTCACCATAATAGCAGCAGAATTTTAAAATCCTAATGGATTCAGGAAGAGCTAGGGTATGGGAGAGAGGCCAGTGCTTGCAGAGCGTTATCAGACCTCAGAGACCCCAAAACACACAGGGATTTCACTGAGTGTTAAAAGTGGCCTTCACGCTGCTTTCGTGCTTGTGAGCTTCCTAAATACATCCGGGGAACCCGGGGCAGAGCCGGATCCCATCCCATCCCATCCCATCCCATCCCATCCCATCCCATCCCATCCCAGCCTGCGAGGGGATAATTCAGGAACCAGCAGCCCGAGGGCACCATCTAGTGAACAGCCGGGACTGCAAAAACCTGAAATGGGCAGAAATTGAGTGAAAATTGGAACAGGGGGCTCTCCGGGGGTCAGTTCAGGGGATTGGGGAGTCACGCTTTGTGCTTTTCCTCTACTCCTGTTATTTTTAAATTTTTCGCATCAGGCTCCCCCAGGGAAGAGCCTCCACCACACCTTTGTGGCAGGGATTTTGGCCTGGAGCACACCACACTTGCTGCTCTGCCCTGGCCAGTGGCGCTGGAAAGATGATGGCATTATGTTTTCTTGTTTGGTAGGGAAAAAAAAAAAAAGGTTATTTCTAATGGTTTGTGAGGGGATGCAGGCATGCAGGAGTGGAGTGGGGGAGGCAGCTGTCTTGTGGGGCAGGTCTGAGCTGGAGGACTGGGCTGTTCTTTCAGCTGAGGTGAAACCACCCTTTAAGAGGAAAATTTAAAGAGCTCCAGCATTCCCCCTTCATCATCCCCAGGGTGAGCTGAGAGGGCAAAAGGAGAGGCTGAAAGACCACAGATTTGCACAGCTTCGAGGTTCCTGAAATGATGCAGCACGTGGGGATGAAGGAAACACCACACCACTCTCCTGCTGTCCCCAGTGCCAGTGGGCTGAGCTGATCCTCTCCCCACACTGCCTGTCTGGGAATTGCACACCTTGCCAGAGACAGCTGTCCTATAACCTGCTCTTCCCCAAGGAAGATGGGTTTCTGCAGCCCAAGAGTAATTCTCTTCTTTGATATCTATTGCCACTGTTGCCAGCCTGACTCCTGCCTGTCCCTGCTCCCTCTGACTGCAGGCCAACCCGAATCCCCCCATCCACAAGATCAGTGGGTATTTTGTGATCTGTCTTTCAGAGAGGCTGTGGTTAAGGCATGGGCTTATGCTCTTTCATTCAACCTCACTGTCTTTGGAGCTGCTGGAGGAGAGAATCCAGGGCAGCAACAAGGAAAGGTGACATCCCCAAGCAAGACCACAGCAGCGACCAACCCCTCAGCTCCTCCTTTTCCTGGTGATGCTGGGGAACACCCCCCATTCCCCTAGTGCTGCACCCCACAAATCCCTCACCTTCAGCAGCTCATGGCCCCTGTGAGGTGTTGGCATCCAGCCCCCAGGTGAGTGCAGGGCTGTGGGGTGCCTGCAGTGGGGTGAGCCATTCTGGGGGTGGCTGCCTGCAGAGAATGGAGGTGGGTTATCCTTGGGGGCTTCTTTGTGTTTTGCTGCAGCAATCCTTGCCAAGCACCCAGAGGAGTTGTGCAGCAGGCACCGAGGGGCACAGGGGTGCTCAGGTCAGGCCACCCTACCTGTGCAGCTCGCCCTTTGCAGCCCCTTTGGGGCCAGCTCCCTGGGGAGCTGCTGGGAGCCGTGCCTTTCCCTCTCATATGCACACAGTCACGATGGTTAGTTAAGTGGCTTGTTTTTCATTAGGAAAAGACTGTTGCTAGGCCACCCTGTTCCCCGGCGTTGGTCGGGAAGGGGTTTTGCAGCCAATCCGGGAGGCTGCGCTGGGGTTTGCACACGCACACATCACGCACACCCCTCCTGCAGCCCAGGTGCTAGGCGGCTGCCAGATGTGCCTATTCATTTCCACATCACACCTATCCGCTTCTTCCGGCCAAGCCGCTTATTAAGGCTCCTGAGATTTTAATTTAGAGTTGGCGGAGAGTTTTCTGCCTTCTAATTTACCCTCGGGGAGCAGAGGAGAGGGGTGGCTGGGGGTGCTGATGGGGCGGGGGTGCAGGGAGCATGGGTTCTCCCTCTGCTTTGGTCTCTGGTGCAGTGCCCGAGGGAAGCTCTCTGACTGCAAACAGGGTGAATCGTCCCTCTGTGTCTCCACAGCAAGGGGACAGACTGCCTCAGCTTAGGGGCTTGCTCCGGGCTGTTATTAGGTACCAGCATTGCTCCACCCCAAGACATTCCTGGTGTGATTTTTAGGGACGTCCTCTCCAACACCAGGTGTTGGTGAGCTCCTTCTGACTCTGTGCTTCTGTGATTTGGGCTTTACGTGGCATTTCATCCGTGTGTCCTGTGATAAAGCAGAGCCAGCAGCAAAGCAAGCCAGGTGATTGATCAGGGGATGCTGCTCCCAGCCGTGCTCCCCATGCAAACAGCCCCTGGCAGCTGGGAGAGGAGCTGGACCGTGGTCAGGCACTGGGGATGCAGGGCAGGAGGTCAGACACATCTCTGCTCCTGGTACAGCTGCTGCTCTGCCATGGTGCAGGTCCGAGAACCCCGTGGGTGTCCAACGCCCACCCAGCAGAATCCCTGGTGCATGGACAAGGAGGGAGCGAGCCCAGGATGTGGGCAGGGTGGAGCCTTTCACAGCTGCACATCCCTCACCATGGCAGGGGAGGAATGGACACCACAACATGCAGGAAAAGGTGCACAACCCACTCGAGCCTCAGTTTTTGAGTGCCCCCCATGAAAACCCCCATGCAGCAGGAGGAAAGCCCAATAAAAGCAAGAGAAAGCAATGAATTGTGCCTGCTGCTGGAGGAGAAGCTGTTGCTAGACAGAAGTAAAAGCTGTCGCCATCGGCTCCCATTGGCTCAGCCCCACTCCAGTGACGGCCTTATCGGTTACCTGCACTCGCAGCTGGCTGGGAAAAACTCATTTGACAATGTTTTCCCTCTGATAAAAAAGCCCAGTGCTGGATTCATGGCTTTGGGTTAATCATTGTTCAGGGCTTGTTGAGATAACAGCTGAGTTTTCTGCAGATTCCTCAATTATCACGAATTTTAGCGTAAATGGTGAGCCAGCCCAGCTCTCCTTCTCCCGCCCAAAGATGCTCAGCTCCCAACAGCAGCTCCAGCAGGCTGCTCGTGAGATGAGCCCGAGCGTGTGATGAGCTGGGGTTTGTTCAGCCATGGCAACTCGGAGCTGGCACGGAGGTGAATATTCACAAACACCTGTGAAAATCCCCATTAGCTCTGAGAGGCTGGAAATGGGGCCAGTGTTGCCACTTAGATTGTTCAGAGCAAACATTGTTGGCAGGGAGCAGATTGCCACCACCTCTGATCATCCATGTGAGGTCTGCTCAGCAGCAGCCCTGTTTTGGGGGCCTGCAGTACACAGTGCTGGGGTTTTCCAAGCCCTTCAAATCTGATGGAAATATGGATTAACCCTCAAATTTGTTTCTCACCTTCCCCAAGAGGTGAAGATCATGGCATAGAAGCAAATGTCATGCTTGCAGGGCATGACAGCACCAAAGGGCAGCTGGCCTTTGGCTGCCTGGCTGCCTCCAAATTTGCCTCCAAAGCAGGGAAGCTATTTCAGCAGGAGGGTTAAATCAGTGGATGGTCAAGATTTCGGAAATGCTTTCTTTTCCTTAATTATGCCTCAGGCTGATGGCAAGGCAGGCTGAGTCACAGGCTGATAAAGCCTTCTCCAGGTTCAACACACCTGTGTCTGACATCCACCACCACAGGGCTTAGTGCAAGGCACTGAGATGGGGGCTGGAGGGGCCACAGGCTGGGGCTCAGGTGGACAGATAATTTGGGAGCCATGGAGCGCCCCATATAAGCTCTCCACAAACTCATGTACACCCCGCAGGGATGTGGTTACATGGGCCAGGTTATACAGCCACGAGCAAAGCTCTGTCCTTCCTCCAGGTCTGCTTTCCCAGGAGCAAAGACAGCGCTGCTGCATCACGTTTGGAATGCCACCATCTACTGACAGTGGGATGCAGAGCTTTCACCTTTCCTACAGCTTTGCCTCCCTCCTGCTGTCCCGGGGGAGGTGGAGATGGCAGAGAGGAGGAAACAGACCTGTGCTCCTCCTGCAGCCCTCTGTGTGCCCCGTGGGGTTAGGGCCTGCTGGCATTGCACAGCTCAGCTGAGCTGCACCCTGAGCTGGCACAGAGGGGGCTGCTGGCCCTGTTTTACACCCTGCTGCATCAGGAACACACCTGGGACAAACTGGAACAAGCAGGATTTAAAGGCCTACCATAGGACCACATTTCCTTTCCTGTCCAGACCACGAGCTCACGGCAGAGCCCAGGCTATTATATCTGTTGAAGGATGGCTGTGTTTGGGCCACTGTGAGAACAAAGATTTTTAGATGTGTCTGACACGTTTCAAAGCCTTTCTGAGCTGTTCCTGGCTTCTTCTGCCAGGCAGGGAGGAGTTAAGATGGGAAGTGCAAGATGTGTCTGGTAATGGCACTGATGTGTGCGTCAGGTGTGTCTGCGTCACCCGGCTGCCTTGGCCGCTTCCCAAGGCTGGGGCTGAGCTCTCCTTACCTTCCCCTGGCTGCTGGGAAAAGCCTGGGACAGTCTAGCCTGGCTGATGGGGTCATGGACTCCATTCCAGTGCTGGCTGTTGTACCCGCTGTGCTGCACCCGGCCCCCCAAAGCCCCCAGGGTGCAGGCAGCTCTCCAGCCTGCTCTGCCACCTCCCTCTCCCAGCCCAGGCAGGGGGACTGTGCTCAGGGGATGCCCCCAAGCACATTGTGAAAAAAATATCAATTTTCTATAAGCATGGCTGTTCAGTTCCCTGGTGAATCAGGAACTCCCTGTGTCCAGCCCCAAACTCCTCCCTGGTGCTCACACCCAGCTGGGGCACAATTCTGCAGCCACAGATCAGCTACATGTCACCTACAGGCAGTCACTGCAGACGAGCAGCCCAGGCCAAAGCTCACAACATGCCCACAGTGACCTTACTCCCAGACCCCAGCTCTGGCTGAGCCCATCCCTGCTCCTCCTGTCTTCACAGGGGTGTCCCCAGAGCACAGGGGACAAGCCTGTACCCCAAGAACTACCTACCCCAGCCTCTCAAAGCACCTCTTCCAGCTGCAGGTGGGTTGAAGCTCTAGAGCATGGCATGGTGCTTGGGCACCTGTTTGCCAACCTCATCCCTGCCCTCTCACTCCTGGAGAGCTGCCAGATCAAATCACGCAGAATAAACACAAGGGGTTTAGCCAGAAGGTTTTAATTCAGAATTGGACAATCATGTGTATAATTTATTTAAAATGAAGTGCATTCTGTGCTCTTGTCCAGGCTGGACATTGATTAGACCCAGACTTTCCTCTTGAACTTCATTGTGCAGTTGGATCCCTGTAAATCTATAGGGCCTGATGGGATTCATCCAAGAATCCTCAAAGAGCTGCTGATGTCATTACAGAGCTGCTCAACTATTTCTGAGCAGTCTTAGGAATCCAGAGAGGTCCCAGCTGACTGAAAGCTGGCAAATGTTGCCCCAGTTTTGAAGGGCAAGAAGGACACTGGAAAGTACAGCCTGTCAGTCTCACGTCACTGGCAGGTAAAATCATGGGAAGTATTTTTCTGGGAGGTACTGAAAACCACCTGGAGCATAGTGCAGTCATTTGTCACAGCCAGCATGGCTTCGTCAGGGCAAAGTCCTGCTCATGGAACCTGATTTCCTTCTACTACAGGGCTCCCACCTAGCTAATCAAGGGACACCAGGTGATGAAATCTTTTTGGACTTAAGCAAAGCTTTTGATACCATATCACAGTATCCTTCTGGACAAGAAATTCAGCACACAGCTGGAGCTGAGCACTGGAACAGGCTCCCCAGGGAAGTGATCTCAGCACCAAGCATGTCTGAATTCAAGGAGTGTTTGGATAAAGCTCTCAGGCACACGATGGGATTCTTTGGTGTCCTGTGCAGGGCCAGGTGTTGGACTCAATGATCCTGATGGATCCCTTCCAACTCAGCATATTCTATGATTCTATGAAAGAAAGTGAGGAGAAAACCGGTCGTTTAATGGCCCAGATGGTTTTCAGCCTTTGGACATCAGCAAAACACTTCAGTCCCTGCACAGGAAAACTTGTCCCTTGCTGTCTGGGAGGAGGACAGCCCCACAGAAGGCATGGAGGGTGCTGGCAGCCCCCCCTGGATGCCCACAGAGGCTCCTCCAGGCTGACACAGGACCCTGCTCATCCCCAAGTGACAGATGAACACAGCACAGTCACGGCCCTGATTTCTGTGTGACAGCTCAAGGCTGCAGACAGCATTTCTGGGAGACTGCTTGTGTCCAGGTGTCACCATGCCTCCATCCCTGAGCAGAGCAGTGCTGAGCCCCAGGGGAGGGAGTCAGCAGTCACATCCACCTTTGGCAGCTGAAGGCACCAGGATGGCCCAAAACACACACAGAGGAGACCCTGTCTCCCATCACAGGCTGCTTGCCATCAGCTCTGTGGGCCAGTACTGGTCCTGCAGGTACTGGCTGCTGTCTGCAGCAGGGTCTGTGACGGGGCTGGGGGGCCGGGGGGGCAGGCTGTGGGCCAGCTCCTTCTCCCACTGCACCTCCACCAGTCTGTACAGCTCCATGGCTGTCTGGGCATCCTCCACTGACGAGTGTCCTTTGCAGCCCACCTGAGGACAAGGGGAAAAAGCTCGTTAGATAAAAGGGGCAGCAAAAATCTCACATGTCATGTCAAATGCTTGCTTGGAAGGATACAAGTGCTGTGGGTTTTGGAGACAGCAAAGCTTTGAAGTAGCCAAGGCCATACAGGTATCTCTTCCATCCTTTTTGGAGGGCAAAGATCCTGTCCCTGTTTTACTGAGATATTTAATGGTCAGCTGGGGAGGTCCTTGGCTCTCCCAGCTTATTTACAGCCAGGAGCACAGGGTGAACAAAGTTCATCTCCACCTCACACAGAACACACATGGAGGTGGGACAACCCAGCTGACCACAGAGGTCCATAGCTAACCCAAGGTTGTTTCCCATCTCAGGGCCCCAGTGCTTACCTGGATCTTTTTATGGAGCAGGTATCTGGCCAAGTTCTTGAGGGAGACATTGGCTCTGATGGGCACCCCTGCCCTCTTCTTCAGCGCAGGGCTCTGGCTGGTGTCTCGAGTCCTGTCTTTTGGGTGGAAGTACTTCAGGGCTTGGAAGTCATTATGGATGGCGTGTCCTACCACAATCTTGTCTTTCAAGATCTTCAGGATCTGGAAGAGACACAGAGGGTTAGACTGACACTGCAGCAAAAGAAATACCAAGCAAAAAATAAGCCATTTTGTATTAAATTCAGCTCCTTGGCTTCTAGTTTTTAGGTTCCCAGGAGGAATAACAAGCAAGCAAACCAACCCATTGCACAGCTTCAGGCTCCCATTCCTGTGCTGTGCCTCTGCCTCAGGCCACCAAGAATCCCAGTTTGTGCCTGACATACAACACAGAGGCTTTTAGATTATTTTTTTTTTTAATTTCTTTTTTCCCCTGACCTCAGCCTGGGCAGCCTTGAAGGGAATTGCATTCTTCATGTGCTGCTTGGTGATGCCGCTCCAGCGCGTCCGGTAGTCCACGACGGGGAGCTCGGGCAGCACGTACTTGTCGTAGATGACATCCCCCTCGTAGTTCACCACGGAGCAGCGTGCCAGCTCGCTCAGCTTGCCCTGGGGGCCGGTGCCCACCATCTCACAGTCGATGGCCACGTACTTGCCCGGGCGCAGCAGCAGGGAGGACGTCCTCACCCCGCAGGAGCTGCCGCTCCCCGGGGACAGCAGCACGGAGTGGTGCCTGGCTATGCTGTCTGGGGAGGCAGATGGAGGCAGGGACGAGGACACGGCCTGCTTGGGGACGTTGTCACAGCGTTCAGCGTGTGCCCCCAGCCCCGCCTCGGGGGTCTGACTGCCCGGGTGCCTGTGGGGGCTCAGCAGCCCCTTCTGCTCCAGCACGGCCCGGCGCGCCATGAACCGCTGGTGCTTGCGGCTCTTCTTCTTGCTGCGAGCCTGGGGCGAGCTGGCACCCTTGGGGGCCTGAGCGCTGCCCCCGTGGGTGCCCGGCAGGGCGGGCACGGAGACCTTGGGGGCGGGCAGCAGCGCGGCCATCTGTCCTTTGCCTGGTGGCATTCCTGCGGGAGGGAGCACAGGGGGCCATGAGTGCCATGCACTCACAGGGGGCACTGAGGGTCCTTTACTGACCCTCCTGTCAGAAAACGACGCACAGACCCCCACGGCAAACCCCCTGCGGAGGTGGCACAGGAGCCACGGGGCAAGGGGACACGGACACACTGTGGCACCCTCTGACACACCACGCCTCTGCCCCCTCACTGCCCCAGGGCCCTGCCCACCCCCTCTGCGACCCGCAGCCCCCTGCCCACCCCACTGCCCCCTCTGTCCCCCCGTTCCGTACTCCCTCGGGCCCTGTCTGCCCACTGCCCGGGCCCTCTCCACCTCGCTCCAGGCCCCAGCTCCCTGCCCGCCCGGTTACCCATCGGCAGACCCCTGCCGGCCGCACCCGTCCCCTGTGCCCCCCCCTGTGCCCCCCGGTGTCCCCTGTGTCCCCTGTCCCCGCTGACCGCTCCCGGCGCGGCTCACACGTGTCCGGCCCGGAAGCCGCCGCGCGCACATGCCCGGGCAAGTCCCGCCGTGACCACACCCTCTCCTCCCCCATTGGTTGAGCCGCGCGGTTAATTTGCATATTGAGGCGGGGCTTCTGTCATCCCCGGGGGTGGGGCTGTCGCGGTTTTGGGGATTTTGGGGGATTTTTGGGTTTTTTTGGGGTTTTTTTGGGGAGCCCCGGAGCGCTACTGGGCGATGCTCAGGGCTTCACGCGTGTCCCACCTCTGCCCCGTGGGGCTGGCAGGCACGCTGCGGTGCCCAGCTGCACGCCCCGGAGCGCCTGGCACGGGTGCGCTGTTCCCGGGTGTTCCCTGTGTCCCTTCGTCCTGCACGGCAGCCTGGGGTTTGCATCCTCCGGGCTCTCCCAGGATGCTCCCCGCAGTTGTGGAGGGCAGCTCCGGCTGGGGCATGGCTGAAGGGGGGGTTTCAGACCAGCCTCTCGTTGCTTCACTCTCAAAGCTCACAAAAGCAATGTCCGAGGTGGTCAGAAGAGAAGGACCACAAGCAGCCCCAGCCACAGGCTTGTCCCCATGCGTTCAGCACCGCTGCAGAGGCCGTGTGCCCTAGGGCAGACTGTGACTTGTTGTGGTGGGATGAGCCATACAACAACAAAATCACTAGTCTTCCACAGGGAACCAGGCACCGTGTCCATCCTCATCCCTCTGGGCCTTGCTGGGAGTGTTCCCTCTCCCTGCTACCGATGGGGCTCACAGGGATGCAGGACAAGTGTTTTCACACTCCACCGTTCTCCCTTTCCACCACCCATTAGCTTCTCTCGCCTGGTAAGAAAGGAAAGATTTAGATCGCCCTGTGACTTGTTTTTTCATATTTATTTTCTGTTTTTCTTTTGGTCAGTAAACCTCTTCCTTAAATAATTTGCTCCATATTTTGCATTTCTTGCTTCCATCCCCGCTGTTCAGCTAATTAATCTCCCTTTAATGAGAGTCATTCAAGTGTCTCACAATATCTTGCTAGGGAGTCCTGTCAGGTCTCTGTGTAAAAATTTATACTCTTTTCTGGTGATTTTGGTGAAACTGTGCATTACAGCTCTTGGAGATAGTTCATTTCATATTCATGGGCCTCTCCACTGTGTTTTTCTCCCAGTAAATGAGGTGTGAGCTCACTGTGAGCACACAAGTGGGAGCAAACTTGAGCCTTGCTGTGAGGGACATTGGCTTCCATTTCTCCTCCAGCTCTGGGTGGATCAGGAGGGGGTCTCACTGCCTGCTCTTCTCCCTCACACCCTGCATTATATGATGAAAGACTCAAGTGCCTGGCTGAGAGCTTCTCCCTGGACACACTGGTGTTCCACTCGTGGGTTTGATCACTCTTGGCTTGTCCACAACAAACCCATCCATGTTCCTTCTGCTCTTCCCAGGATGTATAGTTTTTGCATTCTCTTTGAGTACAAAGTTTTAGCTCTACCCTCACGGCTGCAAAGAAACCTCAACAAAAGAAATTATGGCATGTGGGGAGGAAGGGAAGAGCTTTTCCCTGTTTTCCAAAGTGACCAAGCTTGGGAAACCAGATAGTCCAGAATGCAAGGGAACAGTGCTATCATTTTTTATCCCTACCCCATGTACAAAGATGGAGGTGAAAAAAAGTCAAAATATCTTTGAAAGGTGAGTGAAAAAAACTTTGAAAGTGTGCTGTGGCCACCTGTGATCCCACTGACCCCCAGATCCTCAGCAGATGGCTCTCCCACAGTAGATATTTCTCCCTTTGGTAAAAGCCTTGTGTTGAACAGGGATGCTACTCACCTCCCCAAGGTCCTGGGGCCATGCTGGGGGTGGAGGGTTGGGCACCAGATGGTAGAAATCGCATTTCAGATGTGGCAGATGAGCTGAGATGAAGGCAGAGCGCGCCAGAGCCCGGGAGAGGTTTCTGCGGTGTTTGCACAATTTGAAATAATAACGAAATCTGTAAAACTCTGGGTAGAGCACGACTAGAATAACAGGCTAAATTTGTCAGATGAATAATTTACTAGAAGTGATTGGCCGTGCTCCAAGTGAGATGAGCACCAGGCTGGTTCCAGGCTGAGCAGCCTGGGTGTCTCTGTCCTCAGCTGGGAGCTGGTCCCTCTCCTGCTGCCTGGTCATTGCTCTGCCATTAAAGCTGGTCTCTAGACAGGATGCCTTTCCCCAGGTCATCACTGCCCAAGGCTGCAGGGCTTCCTGCAGAGCTCCTGGAGCCCTCCAGAAGGTGTCTGCTCTTTATTTTCAAGGCGCTGCTTTGCAGAGCAGAGGTGGTGGAAGTGGGTGTCTGTCTCTGGCTCCAGGCTCGTGCACTCACCCATCCTCTGCCTCTCTCCCTCCTCCGACCACTTCCCTGTCCTCAGTGTGGTGCAGAGCGGATGGAAGAACAGACACATCTTGACATTTAGGGTGGGAAGGGAGATGAAATCCCAGTGCTGAGAGGAGATGGTGACTGCAGCCTCAGCAAGCAATTAACGTGATCATGTTTATGAATGCGGATCAGTAATTCCAGGTAAACTCCCCAAGAGCAGTGCTGCAGGCGAACAAAGCCTCCTGCCCACCCAGGAGCCTGCCAGCAGGCCCTGCCAGTGCCAGCACATTCCTGCTGTGACTCTAAACTGCTTCATTTCCTGTGCCAGCCTCAACATGCATCGTTTTGTCTCCTATTGCCTCGCTGCCAGAGCTCCTCTTGGCAGTGTTGGTTGGGCCATGTCCCCCTGGACCTCTCTGTTCCCTCTCTGCCAAGGGGGATGATTGGTGGGAATGGGGTAACTCAGAGAAGGCAGCAAGGACCCAGCTTTGCCTCCAAGGGTGATGAGGGATCACTTCATCATCCTGGGCTCTGCAAGCTGCCTGGTGCCTCCCCATCACCCACCTGTGGTTGGGGAACCTCACAGGGCTCCCTGAGCTGCTCCCATCACTCTGAGTAGGCTTGTGGCAGGGCTGGTTTGTGCCCACCAGCATCCAGAAGATCAAACAGAAGCTGGGAAGCTCGGAAATAGTTTGGGGTAGTGACCAATTGCTGGACCTGATTTCCTTTATAGGAAGAAAATCTCACCATGATGGAGCACCTGGAGCTAATAATATGGAGGAAACACCAGCCCCATCCTTTGGTGCAAGGGACCAGCTGGGGCAGCCAGTGCCGTGTGTCTGAGGTGTCACCAGCCAGCACTCTGAGGCCACCAGCACGAGGTGTCAGAACAGACAGGCACCATGTCACCCCCTGGCCTTTGCTGTGGTGGGACTGGGAGCACTGCAGCCCTCCTGGTCCATGGCAGAGGCCCAGCACAGGGAGTCCTGCAGGACCCCTGCATTGCCATGCTGAGATCCCCATCCTGAGCCCACCTGTGCAGAACCTCCAGGAGACTGTATCCCTCCTGGCTTTTGACAGGGATGGACTGTGTGTGAGAGCACCTGCTCAGCCATGAAAACTATTCAGTGCTGGAAAGCTGTGCTTGGACGGCAGAAAACCTTTCCCTCAGCACACCAAGGACCTCGCTGTTCCTCTGACACTCCTCCAACACTCCATGGGAATTGCCTGTATCCCTCCAGCAGGACAGATCTCCTCTTCAGTCACATCCTGGAGGGTGTCAGTGCTCTGGGGATGCTGCTGGGGATAAGGAGGGATGGATGCTCCCAGAGCAGGAGGTGAGGGAGGATGATGCTGCCATCCATCTCCCCCCTCACTCCCCATTTTCTGGCTCGCCCCCAGGAGAGCAGTGAGCAATTATGGTCCACGCGGAAGCTTCATTATTGCCCTGTCGTGGCCTCGTTTGATGAGATGTTTTATTGCCAAACTTATTAAAAGTGAAACGTGCGGTTTCTGCGCAGCAATTTCCTGTCTGCAGCGATAAGCCGGGCTCTGCCCGCTGTGTAATAAACAGTTATTTTTATGTACAGCTCTGGCTGGGGTGACAAGGAAGGGAGAGGGCCTGGCTCGTGTTAATTGCGATGGTTAATGGGATCTATACTGGGAGCTACGTGTGAGGAGGTGCGTGCCCTTCCCCTGCCACGTTCTGTGGCAGAGGTGCTCTCCAGCACTTTTGTGCTCTGGGTGTTGGCAGTGGGGACTGTGCAGGGTCTCCTCCCCACAGTGCATGGGAACAAGAAGGATTAGTCCTGAAAGCTCCTCACCTGCCTCCTCTCAGTCCTTGGTCACAGCCTGAGCACCCCCCTGGTGTGAGACTCCATCCCCTGCAAGGGCTGCCCCTCAGCTCCATTGATTCCACCCCTGCAGGAGGCTGGAGGGAGCTCCAAAACCTGGGAGCTTCACTTCATCTTCCCCAGATCCTCCCATCTGCCCAAGAACCTCTCTGTCTGCAGCGGTATTTTGCAGGTGATGCTGGTGGCCAAAGCATCACCGTGGAGCATCCACCATGTCACCTCCCACTGTCCCTCCTTGGCAGCAGACAGGCGCTGGAGAGGAGACGGTAAATTCAACAGGCACACTCGCCACAGAAAACATGTGTCACTGCTGAGCTTGGAGCAGCAAAACTCTGATAAATATCAGCAAAGCTGATAAATATCGTTTCATTTTGTCAGAAACAAAGTGTCCTCATTAGGTGTGCGGTCTGTTTTTTGGTTTAATTACATCTTTTAAATACATTTTGAAAGGAAGCAGCTTTTTAAAATGCAAGGTGTCAGAACTGCATTTAAAAATCCTGATTGCCTTTTTTTTTTATTTTCCAGACCTGGCCAAAGCTATTAGTTCAACTCAAGCTGAAAGTGCATAACTTTCCCCAATAAACAATTTGTCAGAAAAATTCCTCCTGGCTCTGGGAGATCTGTTTGTTATTTGTCAGCAGTCAAAACCCTGTTGGGTATTTCCCATCTGACTTCTTTTCTTAACAGCATCTTTATTGGTCTGGGAATTAACAGCTGAAGATGTGATACTTGCTATTCATTGCAGTCATCCCAAATGCCACTCATCTCATCAGGCCACGACTCCACAAAGCAAAAGCCCCTCTCCTTTTCTTCAATGCAGCATTTCTGGGTAACCATGGGGCTTTTCATCCCAAATTTCCTCCCTTCATCCTCCTGATCCTGCAGTGTGCGATGGTATCCCCAGGCTTGGACTCACATCCCTATCTCCTGCATCCATCCCCATCCCTGCTGCCCATCTCAGCCTCTTGCTGGGCAAACTCCCTCCACTGCCAGCTCAGACCCTCATTAATTTGTATTGCAGCGTGTGTTGCGGGCTGACGTGTAATTAGAGCTCCTGAAGCCTGTCTCATGCTGTAATTGCCATGACAGGGGCCACAGCATATCCGCTTGTTAATTAGTAAACCACAATATCCCGGGGGCTCGTTGAGAGCCGCCTTAATTGTATTTCAGCTGGAACAGAGGGATAATTACCCTTTGCTAGCACTGCCACTTTTAAATTCTTAAAAAAAAAAAAAAAAGAAAGAAAAGAAAGGAAAACCCAAATCGAGCTCCTCTGCTGCTTCCCTCCCTTGGCTGCCCAGAGACCTGGTTTCATCCCTAGGCTGAAGGGGAAGGGCTGTGGAGCTCAGCAGTGTGGGAACAGGATGCCAAGAGATTTGCTCGGGGTCACACTCAAACTGGTGGTGACTGAGCTGCCCCTTCTCCGAGGGCTCTCCTGTGTCCCTGCACATGGGACTCTGCTGGGAACCCGGTTTGTGGATGCAGGCTGGCTTGATGGGTGTCCTGTTTGATGGGAATCCCATCCTGGGCAGTGAGCAGTGCCCTGGCATCACCACCAGGCACCTCCATTGGCTTGGAGGGACAGGAGTGAGCCGAGGTCTCCCTCCTAACCTCCCATCAGAGAGAGGGGGCTGGATTCCCCTCGGAATGGGATTGGGAGCTGCTGCAGGGGAGGCTGTGGACCTTGCGGGGCTCAGTGAAACAAGTGTACGTTGCTGCCAGGGTGTGCTTGTATTCCACACCCCCAACACTCTTAGGATAACACCAGGACCTCAGTGTGCTCAGTGCTGGAAGTCTCTTGTCCTACAAACCCTGCAGCGGTGTGGGATCAGCCTGCTTGGCTTTAATGGACCCCAAAGGTGAATCGCCTTCCCTCTCCATTCCTTTCTTGTCAAACTTCACCTTACTGGGCAACTGGGAGTCTTCTGGGACCTGGTTAAAGCTTTTTGTTCCCCAGGAAGGATGTCCCTGCAAGGTACGTGTGTGTCTGTGACTCCTGCAGCAGTCAGGGGGGGTCCATGGAGCTTTGGTGAGAGGTGGAGGTGCTGAGGTGCAGCATCACCCTTCTGAGGGCACCACAGGCTCCAGAGCATCTCTTCTGAAGAGGAGCAGTTGTCTGGTCAAAGACCTTTGGGGGAGGTTAAGCTGGGAAGAGAACCTGTCCTGTGACATCCACCCCTTTTCCCGTGCTCCTCCCTGAACCAACACAAAGAGCTCAGCCACCATCAGCCCTGCTGATGTTTCCTGCTGTTCAAAAGATCGTATAATGGACAACTGGCCTTTGGTTTGTGAATTGGCATAAATAACAGTCCTGGCTCTCTCCTGGGAAGCTGCATGGAGGTCAGCCTTGAAGAAAAGATCAGTACAGCGGCTCCAAGCATTAGTAAAAAGACATAACCGAGGCAAAGAGCCTTGAACATAATTACAGCTTAAGAGCTGTGATGGGAACTCAATGACCTGAAGCCATCTCCTGGACTTGAGTGCAATCAACAGATTGACACTCTGGGTCCTGAAGGCTGGTTTTTGGAAGCCATGCAGCAGGGTTGAATGCCAGAGCAGGCAGCGAAGCAGCACAGGTGCCCGTTCCAAAGAGCAGAGCTGGAAAAGGGTCTCAAATGCCATGGAGGAACCAGATGGAGGCAACCACTGGAACGCTCTGCACGTAATTGAGGGCACCTTCAAGGGTGAGCACAGGGTGGCTGCCCACCTCCAGGATGCTCTCCACTGCTGCCATGCAAGTGACTGTCATTACAGCTGGGGATGGAGTTTATAGTTGAGTAACCACAACAACTTTGCACAAATTAAACAACATACTGTGGGTTAATTAGATTTCTTACTGCTGCCTCCATTAACCTAGCCCTGTCATCTGCTGTCAGAGGCCCTTCAAAAGTAATAATCCAGGCTTTATCACTGGGAGATGTGGGTGGCTAAGTCTCTCCCTGGGCAGCCTTACCAGTGTGGACATGGGTGGCACATGCCACCTTCTCTTCTCAGAAACCCCTTGGTGCAGCAGTTTGGAACAAGCAGAGAGGTAGCTGTCCTCCAGGAGTGCAGATGCTGGGCTGGATATCCCAGCTGGCATTTCCCACCTCAGATGATCCTTAAGAAAAATAGGTGTTTTTTTCAGCAGTCTGTCTCTTATTATCCACAGGGTGCCGTGTGAATGCAAATAAACAAATGAGACCCCTTCAACAACATCTGAGAATGTGGCTCCATATTTTTAAGCCAATTTCCTTAGACTGTGTCAGGGCCTGTTTTGTGTTTGCCAGACAATTATGTGGCTAATGAGGACAGGCACAGTTACATCAGGCGGGATTAGGAGGAATAAGGCATCAAATGTTGCAGTGCTTAAGACAACTGCTAACTAATGGGGGCTTGGAGGGCACGTCCTGTGGGTAGGTGGTTCCTCACAGGAATTCTGGTTCTGTTTGGAAGGAGATGGAGCAGACACTGGGCAGGCTGGCCAGAAGGTGAGGAAGGTGCCTGGCCCCTGCATGGTGGCTGTGCCCATGGGAAATGAGAAGGTTGGAATATTTAGGGAAAGTAGCAACACGCAGCTGACCCTCAGTTTGTCCCATGAAGGCAGAGATAGACAGGAGTGTTCTGATGGAGAAGGAGGCACCAGCCCATACCACCCCATAAGTGCAGCAAAAGAGGATCAAAAGCAATGGGGAAGCTGAACCTCACCACTGAGATCACCAAGAAATTGGTATTTTGGCTGAAACCTTCCCATCCTGACTCACTGGCAATCAGCACAGCCTCTGTGCAGTATTTCTGCAGGGCTGTGGATGTATTCCACCCCCCTGTAGAGGGTGAGGAAGGAAACCAGGGATGATACCTGGTGCTGCAGTGAGACCCCACTCCCTGAGTGACATGGGGACATGTGCACAGCCAGCTGTGACTTTCTGAGGTGGCTGGCCTCCTCCCAGCCACCTCTCTGCCAGCTCCTCTTCTGCCTGTCTGCCACCACAATCTCCCATCAATCAATGAACCAGAATTTCCCTTGAGTGCTGTCTGGCTGTGCCACTGCTCCCAGCAGGTGCCCTTGGTCATGTTCAGTGAATTCCTACAACTGCAGCACCCTGGGAGAGCAGCCCAGAGGGGATTTGTTTATTCCCCTTTGGACCCTCCTCCTCCTGAACTCTCATCCCACATTTCAGCTGCGTCTTCTACAAAAACCTCTCAGCTGAAGTGAACAAGGACAGAGGGATGAAGTGAACCTGCAGAGGGATGGATGCACAGCCACAACTGTGACAGAAGTGCCTCCACATGTCTATCTGAAGACCTGAGCAGGAGGCTGTCCAGACCCAACAACCTCAAGATGTCAACCACCCTTGGACCACATTTCTGTGCCAACCCTCTGATGCACCCTCTGTTGGATCCCATCACAGCAAGGCACAGACCTGAGCACCTCATCCCCAGATTCATCTCCCTCTCTTGTCAGAGCCAACAGGGAGCTTAATCTCAGAGCCCAGTGGCTCACCAAGTCACCCTGAACTGAGGGGCCTAGGAGAAGCACACACAGCTCATGGAGACACGCTAAACCCTCTTTCTGACTCTGCTCCGTGCCCAGTCCCAGAGTGTCAGCCCAGTCCCAAGCTGTTATCCCAAACTGCAGGCCCCAGCACCCCAAGGATCCTTTCCCTGTCCCTGCAGTGACCACCCCACCTGTACCTGCCACCTGCCTTCCTGGAGGAAGATGGCACATGTGCTGAAGAGCTTCCCTGGAGCACAGCCACTGCATTGCTCTCCAGGTGACTAATTTACACCCTAATTGGTGTGGAAATGAATGCCAGAAAGCGCTGGAATACCGAGAAGTGAAGCTCTCCATCTTGGTTTCCTTCAGGGAAATGGTCTTAATTAAGTGTCTTGCAAACAGAGATAATTCCCAGCTACGTGTTGGGAGGGTGCAGATGAGACCGGCATCTTCTCCTTGCTGGGTCTGCTTGGCCATTGCAAAGCTGTGGATTCCTCAGACCTCTATGTCTCCAGGGCTCAGCCAATCCTGCCTGGACCTGCAGGACATCCCCATGGCTTTTGCACCTCCACTAGTGTTCCTTAGTCCCAGGAGCACCTTCCCATTTTACCAGCCCATCCTGTACTGACTCCAGGGGAGCTGACACCATCCCTATGACTTCCACCAGTATTTATATTATGATTGTTCAAGCTTCATGTCACTCATTGATCAACCTTGATCTTTCCACTGGGGCTCTTTCTGTGTGAATTTACCCTGGACAAGCAATTCCATCCCCACTCCCCATGGTGGGTAGTCCCAACCATCCCACACATCTGGGAGCCCTGCCAATGGGAACATGCCAGGAGGGGTTGCACATGCCAAGCAAACTGGATTGGCCTCATGTTGCTTTGCTGGGCATGCTGGAGCCAATGGAAACATGCCAGCACCATGGGAGACACCCAGCAAGCCCTGGCACAGGTGGGAAGGGGACTCTGGGGATGCAGGCTGCCATGGAGAGCTGCTGGACCTGGCACTGCTGCCTTCAGAGCATGGCTGGCATTGAGATGCCCCAGCCCCTTCCCCATGGCCTCACTGTGCACAGCTGTTCCCTTAGAAATAGCTGTTGCCATGGTTTTCCCAAAGAAAACACATCTCTCCCCCCCTTCCCCACCACCACTCCCCACCGCCTTAACCTTGTGACAGCAGTGATGACGCGGCTCCCTAAGAAAGGCCACTTCACGTAACTATGGTAACAATTAGCTTTCTCTTGGTTTTACCTCGGGGGTGATGCTGGGGAGAAGGACCCAGAGCTGCTCTCCTGGAGCAGGTGCTTCCCCTGGCCTTGCACCCAGAGCCAGGGCTGGCAAGTGCCTGCTCATTGCTGCAGCATCCCAGGCAGGTGCATCACTCATAGGGGTGTCTGCAGTCTGCCTTTACCTCGGGTGCTGGGGACAATCCCCCTGTAGCTGGATGCACCCTGGGACCCTACAGAAGCCCTAAAAATCTCAGCAAGGCTGTGCTGGCCTCCAGCAGTAGCTGGTGCAGGGAGATGGTGGGAAGCTTCTCCCAAGGCATGGGAATGGTGGGAGCATCTGCATCGCCTGGGTTCTCTCTAAAAGCGTGGGGAAAAGAAGGGTGGGAGGCAGCCGGGTGTGCTGGAGAGGATTGGGAACCAGCTGGGATTTTGGGGCTGGGAGCATGGCAGGGGCATCCACAGGCTGAACAAGAGGTCTGCAGTGGTGCCTCTGCTCCTGGCAGCGGGAGGGTAAACACAGTGCAAAGCCGCTCCTTAGGTACATACGAGTCACAGCTGTCGACTGCAGCAACTAAAATAAGCATTTTCCTGCTTTTTATTCCTCTGAGCCCAGCAGAGCCCACTCAGCACCAGGAGAGGAGCTGGAGTCTATTCTTAGCTCTGCAGGGAAGGGAGCAGGAGTCCCTGCGCTGCTGTCGTGCAGGGTTGGGGACTGCCACGTCCCATCCCCTCGTGGTCCCCAGGTGCCTGGCCTGGCCCAGTGTGGCATCGAGGCAGGAAGGGATGTCCCAACAGGGACAAACTCCTACTTTTTAGCCAAAGAGGAGTAGGGAAGACAGTGGGAGGGAGGGAAGCCCCAGCACCTCCCTCAGCATCACTGCAGGATTTGGCATCCCTGAAGGAGAGGCTGCAATGCAGGTGGCTCTGGAAGGAGTCCCTGCTCTTGCAAAGCTGCTTTTCTGCCTGGGCATGGGGAGAGTGGGGGACCTCAAGTCACAGCTCCTGCTGCCTCCAGGGATGGGAGTTTTAAGGGGAGTTGAGGAGTCTGAGCTGAGAGTCACCCATTAGCCTGTGCTCTGCCAGGGTCAGACTTGCTTTGCCATGCCCTAGCCATGAGATGCTGGCACTGCCCACCTCAACACTTTCCACCCCAATATTTCCCACTGTTTTCTGGCTGCAGATCATGGTGGCCAGGGGTCAGGGAGCCACTGGCCGCCAGCACCACACCATCCCCACATTGCACTGTGGGTCCTGCTTCAAAGTGTGGGGGGCTTTGGGGTGACCTCCAAACCAGCCTGCAGGAGCAGCAGGGAGGAAAGCCCCCACAGTGGTCACACTGTGGCCAGTCCAGCACTCGGCTCTGCTCTCCATCCAGCTCCATGAGGATCAGGGTGGGATGGGGGCCAGGCAGGGATACAGCTGTGCATGGGGGGCCATGGGGAAGAAGCCCCAGCTCCATAGCAACAGGTACTCTCCACGTAATGGAGTCCTTTCCGCTCGGCCTCTGCAGCCGCCAGCCTTATTCACATGGCCATAAATAATTCAATTTTCTCATTCACACACATGAATGCTGCGGGCCGGGACTCCGGGTGCGCTCAGCCTCCATCTGTCTGGGGGGGAAGGGGGAGGCAGGGCCTGATAATAGACTCCAGCATTTGTTTAACATGGATGAGTGTGGCCAGATGGCCTGGGGACAGGAGGAGGGATGGGGAGGTGGGAGGTGCTGCTGGAACCCTGAGCCTCCCCTGGATGAAGGGGAGGACTGTTGTGGGGATGAGCTGTGGCACCTCAAAATCAACGCTGGGACCTCCAAACCAGCCTTGGAGTTGTGGACTTTTGGGCTGAGAGTGGCTTAGGCAAGCTCAGGCAGATCTTCCTCTCACTGTGCCTTTGTTGCATTTCCAAGAGGGAAGAAGTGCTGTGCTGTGCTGAGGATTGCCCTGATCCCTGGTGAGACTGGGAGCAGGGGGATCAACCCATGGCTGAGATAATTTAGCAGGTGATGGTGAAGGGGAAGGGGCAAGGGATGCTGCCAGTCACCACCCTCTCCCACACTGCCAGACAAGGGCCAGCAGTCCCCAAAACAACACCAGAGAATAACAGCCCCAGTGATGGAGACACGTGGCCACTTGCTGGTGCAATTAGCAGGCTCCGGGCCATCCCCTGGCAGAGGGACAGCAGGTCTGGCAGGAGAACACAAGGGAATTAGCAGGGTTAAGAGGCTGTGCTGGAAAAGCCTCGGTGCCAAGGAGCCAGTGTCTGCTGCTTGCACAAGCTGAGCCAGGTTGGGAGGTGAGGGATGTTGGCTACTGCCTGGTGGCAACAGCTCCTCACCTTTCCTCCCTGTGGCTTGGGCAGAGTTCAGCCTAAAGCATGCCAAGGGTTTGATCAAAGCTGGCACCTTCATCCCCTCTCTGTGTTTGACCAGAGGGACACATGCTGTGTTTGTCACTCCAGCACACAGCGACATCCTGAGCCTGGGGTGGGCTCAGACCCTGATGGGGAAACACAGACCAAGAAAATTCCTCAAAGGTGGAATTGGTCACTTCATCCTAACTCTTTCTTCCATGCCCAAAGGGTTGGGCTGAGCAAGGTCCAGCTTCATTCTCCACCCAGAGAGATCCCTGTTGGAGATCCCATCCTGGTTTAAGACCCTGGCAAACAGACATTTAGCTTCAAGCTCCTGCACCATCTCCAGCTGAAGTTTACAAAGCTGGCAGAGGGAATTTGGATGATGCCAGAAGGAGGGTCAAGAAAGAAGCCCGCGCTCCGGCAGCGATATCCATCAGCAGCAGCGTTGGAAGAGTTTTCCCTGAGGGAATGGGGGAGGTGGAAGCGCTTGCCGGGGGGAGCTGGGAGCGTAACCAGCTCATGTGCTGGCATTCCCCGGTTCCGCGACGTATTGGGGTAGGACACGTGTGTGTATGTGTATATTTGGGTGCCCTCGCACACAGACAAGAGTTCCCTCCTGGTTACATGCTGCTCTCGCAGGATTTTGAAGCAGTAAAAGAGCGTTGGCTGCATGGCACATCCCTGGATCATCGGGCACAGCCGGCAGCTACTCCACAACTCCTCCCGTGCCCCGTACAACCCCCGCCTGCTCCGTGCGTTCATCTGCACGAACCAGACCCCCCACCCCGCGCCTCTTCAGTTCTGCTTGCACCTTTTAGAGACACTGGAACAACAGGCAGCCCTCGCCATACCCATCTAATATTAAATTATCTCCTGCTTTCCGTGGCTGCTGCTCCAGCAGCCCCTGCCCACACAACCTGCAGGAGGGGGGTGAGCCTGACCTTGGGAGCCAGCCCCCCAACAGTTCCCTGCTACAGACCCTGCACCCTGCTCGGAGCATCTTCCAGGGAGCTGACCACAGAGCAGCAGCAGGCTCAGCTTCCCCAAAGCTCTCCAAAGGCAGGCAGTGTACCCAGGGCTGCCCTGTGCCACACTGGGGTGCTGAGCACAGCCACAGCTCCCCTATTTACTGGCTGCACCCACATCAGCAGGGGGGACAGAAGTGACAGAGCATCACAGTGGGCTGTGGGTGTTCCCCCCAAATCTCTCAGGCCATGTGCCAAGAGGTCCAGGCTGTGTCCCTGCCCTTCTGCTGCTGCCAGGTGGGCAGATGCCAAGACCTCCCAGGCAGAAATTTCCACCTGTCAGACAATTCATATTTTGCTTCTTCCACGCAAAAACCAGGCCCAGCCCGAGCCCTCTGCATCTTTTGAGGGATGGATGGCAGAAACACGCCACTGCTTATTCCTTCAGCTCCCAGCAGGAGCAGGACATGGACAGCCTGGCTCCAGCGGGATTCCAGGGGCAGCTGCATCACTGGATTTGCTCAGGTCCTCAAGGATGGACCACAGAGTCCCTGGAGCATGGACCACTTCCCCACCTGCCCCATGTCCCCAGGAGGCTGCAGAAGCAGCTTGCTGTGGGCTTTGTCCTGCTTGTTTTGCTCCCATGACAGCCACCCCTGTGGGACCAGTGGCCCTGTAGCTGCTCAGAGTCCATGCAGGCTCCAGTGGATCTGGATCTGCAGGCAGCTGTGGGCTCGGAAAGACCTTCCAGGACTGCTTGGTGGGAGCTGCTGAGGAGTTTGGTGACTTGCAGGGTCACCAGTGGAGTATGTCTGGTGGGAAGGGACACAGGGTTCCTCTCACTGGGAATACACACACCAATCCCTGCATGCACATCTCCACCCTGCTTTTCTCCAAGCCTCTCACAGGTCCCAGACCCTATTTCTATCTTGTTCACTACCTGCACATCCAAGTGACACCAAACAGAGGCACTTACCTGCTGCTTGGAACTGGAAGGACAGTGGGACAAAGCCCTTAGGACAGGGCAGAGTTGGTCCTTCTTCCCCCACCAGGTGAGGAGGACAGCTCCTCTCCTCCTCGTGCCTGCTCCCTCAGCATGCACCGTGGCTCCTGGCATCACCCAGGGCCCCTCAGGGCTTGGCCATGGCGGGTTTGGGGTGCACGGCATGGCACCAGCTCTCAGCCTCCCCTTGATGAGGACCACAGCAGGGACAAGGTTTATTCCAGGGAGCTGGCATACAAGGAAGGCAGATGCCCAGTGGTGGGCATCTTCTGAGGAGGTCTGGGAATGCCGGCTGGCAAGGGATGAAGGCGCTGCAGACCCCCACACCTCCCAGGCAGGAGCATCCCAGCCCCTTCACGTAGGGAGGGACCTGCCACCTCGGGGGGTTTGTTGTCCCAGGGGTGGTTCTCTTGTTCCGTCCAAGCTGGGGGCACCCATCCAGGCTTTGGATTCCCAGGGGTCCCTTCAGGCTGCAGCCCCGAATGCTGCCAGCGGCATTGGGGCTGCAGCCCACCGGGGTGCCCATGGGACGGGGGGCACGGAGCGCAGCCTTACCTTGGAGGAGCCGCTACAGGGAAGGGATACGGGACCCAGCTCGGGACGCCCGGTCCCGGGAGAGCTGCAGCGGTGGAGGCAGGGGATGCAGGGATGAGGTGACACGGACGGGATGGGATGCGCTGAGTGGCTGGATGGGCGGATGGATGGTTTGGGGGCTGCAGGTTTCCCCGCTCTCAGGTGCGGAGACAATAGCCAGGGCTCCTGTTGCAGCTGCAGACTGTCTCTTTAAACCCCTCATCAGCCCACAGGTGGCCCTGTCACCACCGTGGTCATCCATGACGTCATCGGGAGGGAGGGAAGGGGAGGAGGAGGAGGAGGGGGGAGAAGCGCGATCCCCCTCCACAGCAAAAGTCCCCGAGCGCCCATGGCAACAGATTGGAAATGTCACTGCGCATCGCCGGGAGGAGGCTGCCGGGCTGCCCCCCACGGCGGGGACACGGGGCTGTCACGCCATGGGTGGCACGGGGGACACGGGGCTGCCACCCCCACGGATGGCACGGGGCTGGGCAGAGCCGTCACCCTGCGCTGGCTGTGTTGTAGGGGACAGGGCTGTCACCCCGCGGTGGCACGGCGGGGACAGGGTGGTTCTGCCGTGGCTGGTATGGGTGGGGACAGGGCTGTCACCCGCACGGGGACCTGGCTGTGGGTTACGCAGGGGGGCAGCTCCAGCTCGCACCACGGGGTGTGGAGCCCTCGGGGGTCTCCCCAGCCCGGACACTGCAGGAGGGATCGTGCTGTGTGCTCCTGCCCAGGAGGTGCTGTCACGGCTTGTCCCCATGTCCCCTGTGATCCTGATCCCTGCAGTGACAGCCACCCCCAGCCATCCCGTGGGCACCCCGGGAGGAGCAGGCACCCCAGGGAGCCCCATCTGCAGCCCCTCTGGTCCTGCCTGTGCTCTGCCCCTACAAGGGGCTCTTTTGCAAAAGCCAGGGGAATTTTGGAGGGCGTTTAAAGCAGATTTTGCCTTCAAGCAGAGACAACTGGTGTTGTGGAGCAAGAAAAGGGGGCTCAGCCCTGAACCCACAGGCCCTAGACTGGATGTCGACCACATCCCAATGGTGGTGATTCCATTAACAGCCTCTAAAATTTGTCCAGTTCCACTCCAAAATGAGCCTCTGACACCAGTTAAAACCAGAGCAAGGGACATTTTGGTGACAAAGAAAGATTTTGGAGCTGTGAAGGTCCACTGGTGCTCCATCCTGCAAACTTGGCTTTGATGGAGCCTCATCCCAGTGAGACCTACCCAGCATGGGGAGAGGGGGAGCCCAAGTCCTGGCTGTGCTGGATAGCACTCGTTCACCCCTTTAGGAAAATGTGCAAATGTGATCATGAATCCCTCTGCAATGGGAGCCCCAAACTCTGCAAATGTGAATAAAGTCACTCCTCAGGCATGGGGGAGAATCAAATATTTAATTACACCCTTGTGTTTTTGGAGAGATGAGATACACCCAAGGACTCCCTTTGTTTCCTTTGGTCTTTTTTTACACCAACAAGAGTTTTCCCCCAGCTGGTTTCCGTAATGATCTTTAGGATGCTTCCCCAAAAAGGACCCCCTGGAGGCAGCCAGTTCCCACAGAACAGCCTCACTTATCCCTGCATACCCTGGGGTTTGGGGAGCACCTCAGGGCTGCAGCATTCCTTCCCCACACCAGGATCCTGTGCAAACTTCACCATCTTATTTTACATATTAAGAAAAATAAAAAAATAGGGGTAATTTTCTTTTCCCCTGCCTTCAGCTTAATGAAGTTGACAGCCACTAAGCCCAGTGGCCATGAGAGGGGCTTGGCTCAGGACCTGGAAGGTTTTCTTCCTCCACAAGCATCCCTGTGAGGAGATGGTCCACATTTTCTCACAGGGATTTCATGCTGGGGTCTGTATCTGGCTGGGGGCAGCCAGGATGGGAGCAGCCCATCCCTGCGACCTCCCCAGCTCTGTTCTCCTCACACGCCCTCTCCACTCCTGGGAAAGCAGCCACGGGATCCAGGGATGAGAAGCTCTTGAGAAACAGCCAAAGCAACAACAGCAGTAGGGTCCTTGCTTCAGGAAAAGGAAAAAAACATCCACAACAGTCTAAATGAGCTGCATTTTTTTTTTTTTTAATTTTTAACCCATCTGTTGACTCTAGAGAAATCAGCTGGAGGTGGATGTGGCAGTGGCAGGGCGCTGGTGATGCCACGAAGGCATGGAGCATCTCTTTCCTTGTCACACTGCTGAAGGGACTTTCCCCAACAGCAGCTGAGTGACATCCAAAGCCATGGAGCCACAGTGGCCCTGCAGGGCTGGAGGAGCCCTGCAGCCCCCTGGGCCAGCGCCCAGCAGTATGAGTAGCCAGCGACCCTCAGCCCCCCATCCACACCAGCCCCAGTATCAGAGCTCTGGGCGTTAGTCTGGGGCTTGCCCTGTTCCTCTGGCTGGGGACACCTCTGTGTCCCAGCACAGGAGGATGGGGACAGCCGTGTGACCCCCGTTGCTGGACCCCAAAGGGTCCTACAAAATGGGGAAGGTGGGAGGTGGGAAATGTCCCAGTTGTCCTGAGCCCTCAGCAACCCCCTGGCTGGGAGTCTGGCACTGTGACCCCACATCTCCTGCCTACGCCCAGGCCGAGATAAACCGGGACTAACTTTGTGCCCAGCTTTGTGCCTGCACTGAGATTTATTGCACGAGATTCCAATCCCTGCCACTGGCTGGAACCGCCCCAGCGAGGGTCTTCGGACCCCTCCCCAGCGGCGGGGAGGGGGCTGAGCTGTGAGCAGGCTGTGGATGAAGTTCTGAGCTCTGGGAGCAGCGATTGCTGCTGCATTAGCGGCTCTTTTGTCCGGCGAGGAGCTGAGGAGCTGCCTTTCGGTGGTGCCTGTGCCGCTTGTTTTCCTGCCAGCTGCTGTGCGGTTGGATGTTCTCCGGTATTTAGCTTGATCCTATTAAGGTGGATCTCAATTAATTAGGCAGGAGGCAGAGAGACAAAGAGGGACGCCGGGGCCATTCGTTGTAGTCTTGTCATCGCGCCCTCTGCCACCGGCAGGCAGAGGGACAGCGGGCAGGGACAGGGTGAGGCTCTGGGCACCAAACCGCTGCTCCCGGGATGGAGCGGGGCAGGCAGGTGGGGGGCACTGGGGTCACCCCGAGGGTCCCCCGCTGCTCAGGGATGCCAGGCAGGCTGACACCCCCCATCCCCACAGGAAGGCAGCTGGAGCCACGCGGCTCTTTCCCCCTGGAACAGCGGGGTCTGCTGAGACCCTAAAGCATCCCATACAACACACGGGGACTCAGCAGTGTGAGAAAGAGCATCCCCCTTCCATCCAGGCGACACCGGCTGGGTGCTGCTGTCACAGCTCTGGGGCTTCAGCTGTCCCACAGCACAGGGAGCACCCCTGGTCCCCTCAGCATCTCGTTTTGAGCTGTCCCACCCCACAGCACAGGGAGCACCCCCGGGCTCCCCTCACCCCGGGCTGAGCTGTCCCACAGCACAGGGAACACCCCATGGCTCCTCAGCACCCCGGGCTGAGCTGTTACACCCATGTGGGTCCAGCTGTCCCACAGCACAGGGAGCACCCCCAGGCTCCCCAGCACTCCATTTTGAGCTGTCCCACAGCAGAAGGAACATCCCCGGGCTCCCCACACCCCGGGTTAAGCTGTCCCACAGCACAGGGAACACCCCCGGTCCCCTCAGCATCTCGTTTTGAGCTGTCCCACCCCCGGGCTCCCCGGGCCCTGCCCTGCGGCCCGCTGCCGGCCCGCTCCCGGCTCCCACGCCTGCCGCTGGAGTGGCTCCAAGAGCCCGTGCGTGGGCTCAGCCTCTGCGAGAGGCTGGCAAATGGATCTCAAGGGCCCCCTGACATTCCTCCTTCCCTCCCTTTGAAGGAGAAGAGCCCCTCAGAGCTGCCCTCCACGCTAATGCACGGGGCGGAGGGGCGCTGCTAAAAGCCGAGGCTGGCACAACGTTTTCAAACCCTTGGAAAAGCCCAAGAGGTGGCCGGGGGTGACCCCAATCTCTGCTGTGGATGTTGGGGTGTACCCATGTGTGATGTCCCCTGCGGTGTCCCCGTGCTGGGACTCGGGGTACAGGAGGTGCAGGGAGTGGTGGGGCCGTGCCAGACCCTTCCTGGGGATGGAGGAGCCTGGGATGCTCCAGACATGGAGGGGTTCAGGGGCAGGGAGGGGGTGAAGGTTAACGGAGGGGACTTGGGGATGGTTGGATGGGTTTGCAGAGTGTGCTGGGCATGAGGCGGCCGGGGTGGAGGAGGGGTGCAGGATGGGTCTAGAGGGGTACAGGATGGCAGCAGAGGGTGCAGGGGGGTCAGGGTGGGTGAAGGCAGTGGAGGTGCAGGGGGTGCAGTGTGGGTGCAGGATGGGTTTTTGGTTGCAGGGGAGGTAGAATGGGTGCTGGGGTTCAGGATGGGCGCAGAGTGGGTCCAGGGGGCTCAGGGTGGGTGCTGGGGTGCAGGATGGATGCAGGGTGGGTGCTGGGGAGCAGGATGGATGCGGGGTGGGTGGGGGGGTGCAGGGGGCTGCTGGGGGGTAGGAGGGATGCAGGGTGGGTGCTGGGGTGCAGGATGGATGCAGGGTGGGTGCTGGGGTGCAGGGGGCTCAGGGTGGGTGCTGGGGTGCAGGGGGCTCAGGGTGGGTGCTGGGGTGCAGGATGGGCGCGGGGGGTGCCCGGTGCGGGGTTCCTTCCCGCCGCCAGGGGGCGCGCCAGGCCGTTGTAGGCACTCTGGCCCGGCAGGCCCCATCTCTCTGGTGCGGAGGCCGGAAGCGGAAGTGCAGTGGCGCCCTCCCGCCGCTGTACCGTGGCCGAAAGATGGCGGCGGCCATGGCATGAACGGGACCCGGTGCGGCCCCAGCGGTGAGAGCGGCCGAGACCTCTCCCCGGTCCTAAACCAGCGCGGAGACCACCGCGGACTCCGGTTCCCCGTGTCCCTTTACCCCAGGGGCTAGCGGGAGAGTATCTGGGATCCCAGCTACCTTTGGCGGGCGGGCCCTCAGCTGTCCCCGAGCTTCTCTGGAGCTCAGTCCCTCCTCAGCCTGGGGGACCGAAGCTCCTCGCTTCCCTCTCGGCAGGTGGGCCCGGACACATCGCGGGTGATCCCTCCTGTGCCCCCTCGCCCCAGCTCCCTCCGTTGTTTCCACGCTGTGCCCTGTGCCTGCTGCTTGTCATGTCTGCATTTATCCCTCCAGACACAGGCTTCCTGGTCTAGTGGACCGTTTATTCCCTTGGTGTCCAGCTGTACCTGTGCCCTTTCCTGGCTCCGTCCTTCACCTCCTTGTTCTGTGTCTCTGTTCAGCAGGCAGGACTGCCCTGGAGGCATCTCTGCACTGCCCTCGTTTTCCTGGTGCGTTTTCCTCCTGCCTTGCACTGAGATTTTTCTCCCAGTCCCTTCCATTACTCCCCATGTCCTCCCGTGTTATTCCCCCCCTCCCTCTGTCCCTTTTAGCCAGCCCCCTGTGCTGGGTCTCCATGTGAGCAGGTTCCCCATGCCCTGAATTCCCCCCATCCCAGGGCACGTGTGCTGTCCCCGCAGGATGAGGATGCAGTAGAGCCCTGACCATGGACCATGAGGCCCCCACGATCAGGCCCCGGCGCATCCAGAACCAGAACGTCATCCACCGCCTGGAGCGCCGCCGCATCAGCTCGGGCAAGGCGGGCACCCACTGGCACCAGGTGCGCGTCTTCCACCAGAACGTCTTCCCCAACTTCACCGTGGTCAACGTGGAGAAGCCGCCCTGCTTCCTGCGCAAGTTCTCCCCCGACGGCCGCTACTTCATCGCCTTCTCCTCCGACCAGACCTCGCTGGAGATCTACGAGTACCAGGGCTGCCAGGCGGCCGAGGACCTCCTGCAGGGCTACGAGGGGGAGATCCTGGCCAACGGCAACGACCAGCGTTCCGTCAACATCCGCGGGCGGCTCTTCGAGCGCTTCTTCGTGCTGCTGCACATCACCAACGTGGCCTCCAACGGGGAGCACCTGAACCGCGAGTGCAGCCTGTTCACGGATGACTGCCGCTACGTGATCGTGGGCTCGGCCGCCTACCTGCCCGAGGAGCCGCACCCGCCCTTCTTCGAGGTGTACCGCAACAGCGAGTCCGTGACCCCCAACCCGCGCTCCCCGCTGGAGGACTACTCGCTGCACATCATCGACCTGCACACGGGCAGGCTCTGCGACACGCGCGCCTTCAAGTGCGACAAGGTCATCCTGTCGCACAACCAGGGGCTGTACCTGTACAAGAACATCCTGGCCATCCTCTCCGTGCAGCAGCAGACCATTCACGTCTTCCAGGTAACGCCCGAGGGGACGTTCATCGACGTGAGGACCATCGGCCGCTTCTGCTACGAGGATGACCTGCTGACCCTGTCTGCCGTGTACCCCGAGGTGCAGCGGGACACGCAGACGGGAATGGCCAACCCTTACAAGGAGCCCTTCATCAACTCCCTGAAGCACAGGCTGCTGGTGTACCTGTGGAGAAGGGCTGAGCAGGATGGCAGCGCTATAGCAAAAAGGAGGTTCTTCCAGTACTTTGACCAGCTGAGGCAGCTCCGCATGTGGAAGATGCAGCTCTTGGATGAGAACCACCTGTTTATCAAGTACACAAGTGAGGACGTGGTCACGCTGCGGGTGACAGATCCTTCCCAGGTATAGAATCACAGAATGGCTTGGGCTGGGAGGGGCCTTAAACATCATCTAGTTCTAGCTGCCCTGCTAGGGGTCCACTAGACCAGGTGGCTCAGATGCTGCCTCCCTCTTCAGGCTGCTCATTGCTTTGGGACAAGTGCTCAAGCATTACAGTGCTGTGAGCTGCTCCTTAATGAGCCTGTAGAGGTTATTTAGGATCCCTAGTACCTGAGTCTTTTTTGATGCTTCTGATATTGAATAACTCCTGTATCTTCTGTTTTCTTAATTTCATTGCTTCCTTCCTTCTCACCTGCAAAATGAGAAAGATATGATGTGTTAGCAAGTTCCTTTCTCCAAGGATTGTTCCTCATGCTCACAGATCCTCCTCAATCCTCTTTCCCTCCCCAAATCCCCAAATGAATTTAATTTTAGCTGATATTTTATATAGTCAATTTAAATTGCAGAGGTAGTCTCTCCCTTTTCTCATGTATCTTCAAGCATGTTTTTCAAATATAATAGTCTTCATTTTCCCTGGTACAATTACCATTTCTGCTCTGCCTACGTACTTAGTCTTTCAAGCTTCAGTAAGAGGTAGTATTTATGATCTCTCCAAATTGGAGTAGCAGCTTTTAGATCAGGCTAATGGGCCAATTGCTTCTCTTTTCAATTTATTACTAAAGAAGTAGAATTAGAGCAAATGTAGCTCAGTCAGTGCTGGGTCCCTCCAGATGTTTCACAACCCTGCATGTTGATCATCTCCTTTTACTGCTTTTAGAGTGGTTGGTCACGTTTTGAGCCCTGTGAACCTAAGAGAATTTTTAAGCTAATTTTTATTCCTTTAATCAGCTTGGTTTTATTCTGTTTAAAGTATTTAGCAAGAATTTGTGATAAATCCAGTGCAGCATGTAGGTCTGATTCCAGAGGTTTATTTTCTCTCATGCACTTCTCTTCCCCACATCTTTGCCAGGACTTAGGTCCTAGAAGAAATAAACAGTTCTTGTGTTGGCTTGGTCTGGTTCTTCCTGGGAGATGACTCTGGTTTGTTTTGTTTTATTTTCCTCTTCTGCGGTGTTTGTCTGGGGGAGTTGCTTTGGGAGGAAATAGGTAAGGCTTTATCTAATCCCTGTTGATTGGTGTAAAGCTGAATGTCTGTCTCAGAAATATGAAGGCTCTGTGGAAGTGATCTGCAGGGTTCTGCTCGTTGCTGGTGTCTGGAATGAGCTCCTGGCCCTGATGTAAATGTTTGTGGCTGGCTCAGCTCTGCACTCTGCTGTGGTTAGTAGGGTTTAGTGCCTGGTTTGCTGCAGGGAGCTCTCGACTCTTCAGCCCAGGGTTACTTTAAGATGCAGTTTGTGGTTTGTTTGCAGTGTGCCTCAGGCGCTGAGTTTTGTGCTGGGGGAAAAGTGTCTCATTTCTCAGTTCTTCCAGAGATAATTCCAGATGTGGAGCAGTCTCCACAGACCTGTCTGAAGGTAGATGTTGTATTAGGCCTTCCTGAATAAAACTTGGCTCACAAAATAACTACAGCTCCCATTTTTCTTCAGTCTGTCAGACGAGGAACATGAGGATTCATCCAGTTTCAGGATCCTTTCTCCCCTCTGGCTTCTCTGCCAAGAAGGTTGAGGAGTTGCTGCTCATGGCTGTGGGTTGTGTGGTTTTTGTAACTGTATCCTTTGAGATCTTTAAGAGTGTGCTCTGCATAGGTAGCTTGGGGGGTTGTTGCTGCTCTTGGCTTGTGTAGATAGGCTTGACAGCATTGCTGTGTGGTTTTTGTGGCACTCAGCTGCTGCCTCCCATGCTGTGATGATCTTTGGGTGGTGTTACGGGCACTGCAAAAACAGTGAGGGTTTCCCTGCTCAGGGACATCCTGTAAATGTGTCTCTGTGTAAACCTGGCAAGGGACCTTTTTTATTTAAAATTGGAGGATACTCCCTGCAGTCTTCAGAGATTTAAATAGTTTTTCCTTCTGCTGTCTTCTCTTATCTTCTCTCTGCTCCAACCCTTTATTTCAGAAGGGCTTCCTTTTCCTCAGGCAGTAGTCTAGTGAGTAACCTCATCTTGTGTGTTTCATTTGGACATGTGGCGGCTGGATTTTATTATCATAGTTTATTTTGGGCTGTAAAACAAACAAACCTTGTGATATTTGCAGGTGGGTGGGGTGGGCAGAGTGCCTGCCATCATCCCTGAGCATTGTTTGGGAGCAGGAGGTGAAGCATTTAGGAATTGCCTCTATTGACAGAAGATTTAACCAGATGCCACGGGAATTAGTTCCCTTTGAAGAAGGGGACAGGTTCTTACTTTGGGGTGCCAGCACTCCTGTCTCTAATGAAAGCTACTTTTAATAACCAGTAATTAAATATGCCCTTTCCCAATGGGATGGGAATGTCATCTCCCTTTGATGTAGCTGCACTGACACAATATCACCTTTTTTCCCAATTTCTTGCTCATTCATGCCAGGATTCATTGCCATTGCTAGTCCACAGCATGGTACAAAGGCCATCTTGCATGAGAATGTCAGCATTAAGAAGTCACCAGTGCCTTTCAGATTTTAATTTCTGTGTTTGCAGGGTACTTGGAGGGCACAGCTTTTTGTGGCCAGTGATGTAGTGCACAGTAGGTAAAAAGGCTCATCTCTGTGAGTTACAGATATTAAGAAGGGGAAGAAAATAATATATCTATGCAGAAGTAAAAATAATTTAAGGCCAGCTAGCATTGGATCTGAAGTAATTTGTTCAGCAGGAATGAAAATTAAATTTGGCACTTGAGTAAGTGTTTTGGGTTTGGTGGAGGACAGAGAAGAAGAGAAAATAGTATGGTTGCATCTAGTTTGAGTTGAAAAATTGGAAGCCCATTAAGTTTTCTTAAATAATCACAGCTGAAAGTTGGATAATTGGCTACATGTTGAGGCATTCCAACAGGAGAGTGGATTAGTGTGAGGATGTAGGATTCTCCTGTGCTGTGGAGAAATTTGGATAGGGTCTGTGGTGTGATGTGGGGAGAAGGAAGGGACAGCTTCCCCACCTCTGCTCTCCTGGGTAACCTCTGCCTCTCTCCCCAGCCCTCGTTCTTCGTTGTGTACAACATGGTGACCACAGAGGTCATTGCTGTGTTTGAGAACACATCTGATGAGCTGCTGGAGCTGTTTGAGAACTTCTGTGACCTCTTCAGGAATGCCACCCTGCACAGTGAGGCCGTCCAGTTCCCCTGCTCAGCTTCCAGCAACAACTTTGCGAGGCAGATCCAGCGCCGGTGAGCCATTCGGAGCATGCTTTATTCCGTATAGACACGCGCTCAGCCCCGACTGCTGAAGGCCAGTATCAAATACCAACCCTGAGAAAACCAGTTCCTTTGGCCCCCTTTGCCAGGTGGTGCAAGGGTCAGGACTATACATAGTTCATCTTGCAGCCTGATGCATCTGATTTTATATTCCACAGCATTTACCTTGTTAGAGGAAGGAACAAAGCAGTTGCAAACTGCTGCTTAGAAGAAAGGAAAGGAATTTTGAGAGAAAGATGTTTCTGTCTCTCCTTGAGCAGTAACTGTTTTGGAGGTTATTAAAGTGTTATTGCCCAGTAGCTTTGGTCCCTGAAGATATGATTTGTCAAGGAGCTAGCATGAGTGTGTTTTGCCAAGTGACATTCTCTGAATTTAGCGTGTACCAAACTGTGTTCTGTAGCATTTCCTCAACATCAGTCACCAGCTCGTGGTTCTCATCACTGTACTTGGAGAAGGGAAACTCATCTGCTTACATCTGTTGTGAAAGCTGAACAAAATACCAAAATAACATGGGTTTCTAGAATATGCTTTAACAGTCAGATGTGATTTTAATGAGGCAGAGTGTGTTATTTCTCTAGGAAAATTTTGTTGTGACTCAGGGTGTTTTGTTCTTCCAGTGACTTGTTTCTCCTCCTCCAAAGTGCTTGCCATCCACTTATGGGCATCAAGCTTCTGTTGACTTTAGGCTGATGTCATATAAGTCTGATGAAATTGACTATGTCTGTAACTTTCTAGAGCAACCTGTCAGGAAATCCGTAGTGCTTAATGGGAGAGAGAATGAGAGAACTCATTGAAGACTCATGAAGAACAACTTCTGCCTTTTGTTAAAGTAAAAAGGAGAGTCTTTCCATCCCCTTGCTACAAGGGCCTGTAACAGGAGTGTTGTAACTTCCACAGCAAACTACCATAAAACATAGTCCACAGTGAGCTGGCTTCTGGATGAGTGTTTACCTTCCTTATTGTCCCTGCAGTTGATCTGACTGTTCTTGCACATGTAAGCTTCAAATTTTACTTGGAAGGAGAAATCCAGTTTGTGTTAATCTCTCCACCAGGAAGAACTTTCAGCTCACTGTAGTTTCTGGAGAGCTTTATGCTCCTCATCAAGGTCCTTCTTCATCTAAGGTTTCTCCCTTTATGCATTTAAAACAATGGGTGGCTGGACACCAGGAAGAACTTTCAGCTCACTGTAGTTTCTGGAGAGCTTTATGCTCCTCATCAAGGTCCTTCTTCATCTAAGGTTTCTCCCTTTATGCATTTAAAACAATGGGTGGAGAGAGAAGGATTGTCAAGTCAACGTTAAGGGTCAGCTGTTACTGTGAAAGCCCCCTGGCTTTTGCTCATGCTGTTTCCAGGCTTTGTGGTAAAGCTTGGATTGACTGATAAACTGCTAATCCATCTCTCCCTGTTTCTGATCCTGTTAATTTCCTGTACTGCAGAGCAGCTGGGCCTAGATGTTGTGGGTAGGCACATTCTTATCCTTCTGTCACTCTGGACATTCTGAGTGAGACAGTAATGATAAGGGAGGATGAAAAGGTTAGCAGAACTGGTTGATGTTTGAATCACTGTGATACATCTTTGGAAATGAGCTCTTTCAGTTTTTACACTGCAGCTGTTTTCTTTCCCTTCCAGTTTACCTGCTTAGTTTGTTTAAGATGTGCTGTTCAGCCGTGGCCTTTGTGAACAAAAGGTGTCTCTTGGTTTGCTGCAGGTTCAAAGACACGATTGTGAACGCCAAGTACGGAGGGCACACGGAGGCCGTGCGGCGGCTGCTGGGGCAGCTCCCCATCAGTGCCCAGTCCTACAGCGGCAGCCCCTACCTCGACCTGTCCCTTTTCAGCTACGATGACAAGTGGGTGTCAGTCATGGAGCGGCCCAAGACCTGTGGTGATCACCCCATAAGGTATGGGGAGCTGTATGTGAGGAGAGAGTGCAAGGAGTCGCTGTGAATCACCTCTGCCACGGGGGATCACGTGTGCAGAAAAGGGAGTAGATGGAAGCCTTTTTCTTAGGAAATTCTTTCACCGGGGGATTTATTTCACAAAACTTGGCCCCTCTCCTTTACAGTAATGTGGATGTGTGGGAGGGCTCTTCATGTTTCCTTGCTGAGCTGCTCTGGGGAAGGTTTGGGTGGTGAAGTCTCAGCCTTTTCCATATGAATGGTCTTGTTCCTCCTCCTCTTCTTGCTGTGCTGCCGTTGTGTTTGGGTTGCAAAGTGATACAGCTCTGATGTCTGCTTTCCTATGCTGGAAGGATCCTCTCTGAGCATGTGGGTTTAGTTGGCAAGGATTGTCTGGTTTGTCCTGTGAATAAAATAGTATCTGGGCTAGGTGTTACTCAGAAAGCTTGTGGTATTGACTGAGCTGTTTTCAGACTTCCCTTGTTTACTGTTCTCACCCTGGGAGCTGTACTCCTTGTCATACTCCCTTCTCTCTCTGATCTGCAGGAAATTCCTGTCTGTAGTAGGAATTTTAGCCAGGTGTCAGGGCCATTCTGTGCCTCTTCCATCTGAGTCTCCAATGCTGCCAGAGGGAGTAAGTCTGAGCTTGAAAATAAGGAGGTTTGCAATGCTTCTTAAAGAAATATCAGGACTGTTTATTTCTTTTTGTTGGCTGCAACCATGGCTGCAAGAGTTAGTGGTTAAAAATCCAACATCTGCAGCTTGACAGGCTCAAAGAGCTCGAGTTACCCAGGCAGAATAGTCTTTCTGCTCCTAGTACTGCAGAAGCAAACCTATGCTCTGAAAACAAAGAGAGCCTTCAGTGCCTGAGTGCTTTGTTTAGTGACTGCACACATGATGGGGGCTCAGTAGCCTAGGGAGATCATTCTGGATCGCTTCCCAACTTTATTTTCATCAATGCATTCTCAAAAAGTGGTTTCATATCTCCCCTGGCCCTGACTCAGGTGGCGGGGAACTTCTGATTATTCCTGCGCTCTCAATTCCCAAATTATGTATATTTAATTGATTCTTCTGCCTGTATGATTTGGTTTGATCTCCAGCTTCCATGTTATCTGCAAAGAAAGCCTGCCCTTTTCCCCCTTGTCATGCTTGACGTTGGGAAAACTTGCAGGGTGGCAGTTGTCTGCCAGCGCCAACCTGCGCTGGGCTCCCGCGGACAAAAGGCAGCAGAACCGCAGTCATGTGCTGCGGTGGAGCCTTTGTAGTAAACAAAGCCAAGTGCCACCTTCCCTCCCTCCCCTGAGCAAACCAGCGTTTCAGAGCCAGAGCTTTTAAAGCTCAAAGCTGTGCAGAGTCAATTAGGACTTGAATAGAGCCTGGGAGCAGTGGGGCTCCTGGTTTTTGGAAAGTAAGCAGAAGATGAGGCGCTAACCTTAACCATTCAGTAGCTGAAATAGTGCTGCTGTGGTTCTCACATGCAAAACAAAGGGATTAATAAAATAATGCCAGCTGCCTGTTGGGGTTAGAGGGCTTGGAAATGAGGAACCATAGGATCTGTAATGTAAGTCCTGTAATTGTCTGGAATGGAAAACCCTTCAGTAGCTAAGGTTGTTATAATCTGTGTGCAGTTTCCTGGCACGATGTGTACGCTAGGAAGGCTTCCAGACCTTTTCCTCATCAATTCAATATTTCTGTGCACTGTGTTCTTTTAACCCTTAGTACTTTTCTGCATCCCAGAAGGTTCAATTCTGCCTACTTAAGAGACCAGTGGTTGTTTGCTGTTAGGTGGGAAGGACTTTAGGTTCCCCATCACCACCGCCTTCCAGTCTCTTTTCAGGAGGTCTGAAGAGATATTCAATGGGTGAAATGATGGCACTTGAGGGAAGAGGCTCTAACACAGCTCTGCCTATAGCAGGGGGTCTCTAAAATCCATCTAGATGGCTAATAAGGAGCCATTTAACCAAAGAATTGGTCTGCAGATAAATCTTCCATTTCCCTACGGTTTGAAAAGGCTGGTCTTGCTGTTTCTGTTGACATACAATTTTATATTGCAGTGCCTAATTTATCCCCAGAATGAGAGCCCATGGAAATGGCCTCTGATTGCAGAGCACTTTTAAAAATACATTTAAAAATACCAAACTGAGCACATCTTTAAGATTACAGGGAGCTTCATCTTGAGTAGTAAATTGTTGTGAATTGGGGGAGAGAGGAACAGATGGGGGACTGTGCTTTATTTAAAGAATGACCCTCTGCATACCCAGCCTTGTGTAGGAGGGAAAGGGCTTTTTGAAAAGCCAAATACCAAGATTGTGACTCTCTTGCTGGGTTCTTGTGTGCAATTTTCAGGCAGGGCTGGCTGGCACTTTGATTCAGAGGAAGGGAGAGGAGAGTGGCCCTCCAGGAAGAACATGAGGTTCTCAATAGGCTGTGTTGTTAAAATGTGGAGTATGTCTGCTCCTGAAACAGCATCGCTGGTATCTGTCATCATCCGTTCTTCCAGGCTGAGAGCTGAGTGCATCGTATTGCTGGCAGGGGGGAGATGTGCTCAGACATTAAAAGCATTCTTGGAGTTAAAATCAGAGGAAAATGCAAAATACCCACATGCACTAAGTGTTGGTGGAAAAGAAAACAGCTGGGAGGCATAATGGCAATTCTGTGCCTGAAGTTGGAAAAGGTCTAATGAAAATGGTCTAACAAACAGAGACAACTTCAGGGGGACGACTTGAGTTAGAGCCCAGCTACTTGGTGAAGGTATCACATCCAGAAACCTCCAGCACTACAACCCAGAAGCCTTTTCCAAAGTCTCAGGGAGGGTGGGATCCTCACACAGAGTCCTGTGTTCTGACAGCAGCAGAGGACAGTGGTGTTACCTGGATTTATGTCAGTTACACAGAGTGTGCAGGGGAGGTTCAGAAAGCAAAGAGCTTCCCTGGACTCACCTGTCTCTTCAGTGCTGTTTGTCTCATCCCCCTGAAAATGTTCCCTCTGTGCTGGAGATGTGTTCCAGAGCTCACCTGTTTGGAGATGCGTATGAGCTTGACCCACAGGCAGGTGTGTGCGTGACAGCAGAAAGTCATAAGGTTTTCCTTGACCTGTGTCCTTGCTGTAGTTGTTGAATCCAATTCATCAGGTACCTCCTGCACAGCCTGTCTCATTAATGCTTTATTGGTGGCAGTCAAAAATGAATTGCAAAGCCTTGCTTCAGCTGTACACTACAGCATGGCACCCTTGAGCAGGGTTGTGGCGACTTCCTTGACTGAACAGGCACAAGGACAGCAGTGTAAAGCCTTCACTGGCAGTACCATGAGGAGGAAAGGGTGGCCTGACACTCTCAGTGAAGGCCATTGCTAAGGGAGGGGAGCTCAGTTCTGTGCAGTATATCTGCCTTAGGGATCAAGGGGAGCAGCTTGCATTAAGAGAGGATGGAGAGCCAGCACTGAACCGAACTGACTCCCTCTTGTGAAGTCAGAGAGAGAGGATGGAGAGCCAGCACTGAACCGAACTGACCCCCTCTTGTGAAGTCAGCTTTGTCCCTCAAAGTGACAGGCAGAGTTTTCTCATTGCTAATAATAAAATAAAAGTGATGTTTTTCTAGACAGTGGAAAACAACTGCCCTGAGAGGGACTTCCCTGCGACGCCAAGAGCCAGGCACCCAGCTAAGGACCTTCTGCTCTTCAGGGAGCACCAGAGCTCGAACAAGGCGCTTGTCTCTGCGTGCAAAGAGCGCAGATGGCAAAGTCAATAGTCGGGAACAGCCGTAATTGCCTTTCTCTTCCTTTCAGATTTTACGCTCGTGACTCTGGCCTGCTGAAGTTTGAGATCCAGGCGGGCCTCCTGGGGCGCCCCATCAATCACACGGTGCGGCGCCTGGTGGCCTTCACCTTCCACCCCTTCGAGCCCTTCGCCATCTCGGTGCAGCGCACCAACGCCGAGTACGTCGTCAACTTCCACATGAGGCACAGCTGCACCTAGAGGCACTCGGGGCTGCTCTCCTTGGTGCTGGGCCTCTGCCACGGGTGCACCAAAGCCAGGCCCTCACCCCTCTGGGAGACCAAACCGTTGCTCGTGGAAAGAAGCCTCACCTGGGAGCTCCTACCAGCACCATCTTGCAAGGCGTTCAAGCTCAGCTGTGGAAAGCTGATCCACTCCAGTTATGGGGGCGGGGGGGGCTTCTTCTGACCCTGTTTGTACTGTGGAGATCCCCCTGCTGTCCTTCCCTGCTCCTGTTGATGAGCAATGCATAGCTGAGGTTAATTTCCTGGTTTCTCCGGCATGGCTGTTTCCTGTCCTGCTTGGGTCTTAGGATGGCAGAGGTGGAGCATTGCATCACACTTGTGGAGCACTCCCTTCTGCACTGGTTCTCTCCTACCGTGTTGGACAAATGACCTGTCACAGAGGGAAGGGATGGGAGCCATGGGGGGGGCTTGGATACAGCTACCCATTTGTTTCTTCAGAATTGCTAGGGAGATGAGATCCTGCTCTCATCCACACAATCTACTCATGTCATTTTAATATGCAAGAGGTCAGGGAAAAAAAAGGTGTGAGAAATCACTACAGTTGAGAGACATGAGGTGTGCTCCTGATCCTTATGCAAGTCACTTAATCTTTGTGCCTTAGTAAAAGCTCCTAAGTGAGAGGTGGTGCTACACCAGCAGGCCAGGGCAGCTGGTTGTGTCTGTAACACACGAGGAGGTGGGTGCAGGAGGAAGATGGGTGTGGGGAGCAACAGCAGCTCCTTTGTCGTGTCAGAAGGACTCTTCAGCAGCATGGAGGTTAATCCTCATGGCCATCTGCAGGTTCTGCTGCTGAGAACATGGACACCCAGCTGCTGGCACCTTCCTGTGTGTTGGAGTACCAGCGTAGAAAATGCGTAGGATTTGCCCAGGAAGAAGGGTGGAGAGCTGAATTCATGTTCACTGCTGTGGGTGGGCAGTCTAGAGATGAGCTTGTTGACTTAGGTTGCTTATCTCTGTTTGATACACTGTTCTCTGTGAGAACCCAGATGCTGTTTCCAGGCTTCAGAGCACAGCTGGCCAGTGTGGCAGTGTTGGCTGGACCATGCTGCTGATAAATTAAGCTCCTGGGTGTAATTACCTCCCACTGTAGGCTGTTGAGAATGCTGGCCTGCCCTTCTCTCTTAAAAATTGAGGTTTTGGTTGTAGGCCAGCATTTGGGAGTTTTTATATGAGAGCTGGTTTATGACTGCTGCCAGGCAGCACAACCATCCCAGCATCACCATGTGCTCCATCAGAAGCTGGAGCCTGTTCTTGTCCCATTCCTTCAGGAAGTACAGTGGGGGCAATAGAAAATTGGTGCTAATACACAGGAGACCCTCTCCGTTAAAGGACCCTGTGGGTGTCTTAATTGGACCAAAATGAGCTGTGGGTGATGTGCTGTGGCCACCTGCCTGTGAAGAGGAGTGTTGGAGTCATGCATTCATTTTGCTGGTGGTGCATTGGAGAAGAGCTGCGTGGGTGGGGGTGCCTGCTCATGGTATGAGTGGTGGACCTCAAAGTTAAAGGTGTCCTGGGGTCCTTGAATCAGCCTTTGCTCTCTGCCTCACTGTACTTCTCTCCTGGCCTTGCTATACATTATTTCTAGGCAAGACATTGCATTTTACTGCTCTTTTCCTGGTGTTTGCACTGTTGGTGTCTCAGGTCTGTCAGGAGTGCCGGCGGGTCAGGAGACTGCTAACAGAGGAGGTGTCAGTGCTTTAGCTGCAGGTTCCTCTCATCTAATAACACTATTTGTCAAGGTTTTAGGGTTTTATCCTGTGATCTGTTCCTCAAACATTCAATTAAAGCTCCAAGTGGAGAATCGTTTGCACACTGTAGATCATGGATTTACCTCCCTCTGCACCACTCTCACAGCTGTTCGCACTTCAGTATGAGACTTTTTTTTCCCCCCCAAGCTTCCAGCTGCTCCATCTGAGGCTCTGTTTACTCCTTGGTGTCACAGCCTCAGGAAGTCAGTGCTTACTAAATTAGCTGTCAGATCTCCATTGAGACTCTTTTTTCAGTGGCAAAAATATAAACGTCAGCATTTCTGTAGTAGGGGCTTTTGCCAAATTCAGGCTTCCCTCTGTGAAGCAGAGAGTGTGGCATGGATTGCTGGACTTGGGGCTGAGAAAGAGATCTGTTCTTAGCTCTGCTATTAAATTCTGAGGCTGGGGGCAAAGCTCTTCCTTCTCCAGCTGGTGTTTTCTTCTCTGTAAATGAGGCCAAAAACATATTTTCAGCTTTTGTAAAACACTTTGAGATTCATGGATAAAAAGTGCTGGATAAGTGCTAAGTATTTTCTTATTATGTTTGCAGACAAACTGATCATACTGGGTACTAATTGCCTTGGAGTAGCATAGCAGATCCTCTGGTCTTGGCTGCTGCATTTTATATCAACAACAGAGTTAATTTTGTTACAGAAATGTATGGAAAGAAAAGTCTCTCATGCTTGAAATTTTGATGCTCTTATTTAAGAAACAAAAAGTGTATGTGGTGGGGAGGGTGGGAGAAAAGGGGAGATATTTTCTACCTGATATTTTTCCTAGGTTAGGGTAAAGATTTGTAAGCAACACCAGACAAAAACATAATAAACAGAATTTGCTTTAAAAGTCTGATTTATTGTCTTTGTCTTCTAAAAAGCTGAATGGTAGAGATGGGAATTCCTTCACTAAGAAGAGATGGCAGGAAGATGCTGCCTCTTCCTGGCACTTGGAGTACAAGTGTCCTTAAGAATGTTCCCACCTGAGGCATTTCTGTAGTTCCTGCAGATTTCTGAAATTCTTGTCTACATGAACTAATGCTGGGAGAGGAATTCTTGATTACATTCTCCCCTTTGCTTATTATTACTAGCCCAGCTTGTACTCATGGACTCTTCCTTTATTCCATTTTCAGCATTTATCTAATCTTTTGGTCATTTTCTGCACGATCAAGGGATGAAAGCTTGTTGTGGTTTAACCCCAGCTGGCAGCTCACTCCTCATCAGTGGGATTGTGGAGGGAATCAGGAGAGTAAAAGTGAGAAGACTGGTGGGTTGAGATAAAACACTGATTAATGGGTAAAGCAAAAGCCACATGCAAGCAAAGCAAAACAAGGAATTAATTCCCACTTCACATGGTCTGGCAGGTGTTTAGCTATCTCCAGGAAAGCAGGGCCCCATCCTCTGTAGCTGCCCCAGCCAAAACCAGCACAAAGCTGAACACACCTTGCTTGGCAGAGCAGCCTGTCCACTGCTCTTAGGTTGTGCTGAGACACTCAGATTTTCCATGTGCTGCTCCCTGCCTCTTTGCAGAGCAATCTGGCTGAGAACTCTGCAGCATCCCTGTTTGTGCTAATTCCTCTAACCGTCTGCATCTTGAGCATGAAAGTGATTTTCCTTTGAACCTTTCCTCCATTTCTCAGATGCTTTCCTGTGCAAACCTTGAGCACACCAGAAAGCTCTTGAGCCCGTGGCTTTTCAGATAGGCACTAAGTGAGGAGGAGATGCTTGAGCTGGAAACCGTGTTTGACTGGCAGCGAAATCCCATCTTTTGTTATTTCTTGTGCTGCCTTTGCTTTAAGAAAATAAAAGTAGTGAAAGCAGGACAGCTGCATTATTTCTTGTATAAATGGCATTAGACTGCAAGGCACAGAAATCCCATTAGAGTCAAAGGTATGGATAGGTTTAAGATGTGTCCCTACTAAAGACTCCTATCAATTAACCTTCCAGTGCTCATGGCTGGCCCTGATTTAGCTGCCTGTGTGTACTGAAAGGACCTTCCTTTTGCTCAGGTGCTGCATCTATTAAGCTCTTCCCTTGGTCATTTTGACCCAGCTAGCAGAATCAGATTTCTGATGCTTTAAGAAATCCCTTTGTTTTTCTTCTTTATGATTGGCCTTGCTGTTTTTCTGCCGGCTTTTCCTGCAAGGATCTCTTAGGGCAGCGGGCAGAGAGATGGTAAAGGCACAGCAATGAGACATGTGACCCTCTCACAGCTGTTGTCCTACTGGGAGCCTTGATCAGATAGGTACATGCTGCAGAGCAAATGGATATCCTATGGACAATGGAACAGGATTTTGTGGGTTTACTTCATCCTTGCTATGCAAGCTTCAGAGTCTGTGTCCTTGATGTGCCTGAATCTTGTGCTTCCTTGTCTTATTACATGGTTATTAAAGCTTTTCTGATAAAATAATCCTGTGGAGGAGGGAATGATGAAATGGCTTATTATTTTTAATTGTTTTCCTTGCTCCCCACCTTTCTGCTTGGCACCAGCCTCACCCCCATGCACCTTTTACTCCCTCACCCATGGTTAGGGTTCTGAAAACCACAAAGCCCAGAGCTCCAAGCACACTGCAGCTACAAAAGGCATGCCAAGGGGAACACAGAACTGCCAAAACATTGCTTCCTCCACGGCTTTCTCCTTTGACCCAGCCTTAGCCCAAGGCTGCAGTGTGCCTGGAGCTCTGGGCTTTGTGGTTTTCGGAACCCTAACCCTAGGCAGGACCCTAACCCCAGCCCTACCCTAGACAGTAAAAGCAGCCTTGGGCTAAGCCTGGTTGAAAGGAGAAAGCTGTGGAGGAATCCATGTTGTGGCAGTTCTGTGCTCCCCTTGGGAACTGTCCCAGTGCCTGACTGGGCAGCAGTTTCTGGTCACCTTGGACGGGGCAGGTGGGGGTGCCCTGGCGGCGCTGACATCAGCCCTGGGCTGGAGCCCTGGGGCTGCTGGAGCTGGGATGTATGGGACCAGTTGCTTAAGGGGCTTGGAGGGGTGAGAACCAGGCAGGTAGCCGGGAAGCCCTGCCAGGGCCATCTGGCTGCTGTTGGATGTGATTTTAGGGTGTTGTTAAGAGCGGTGGGCAGCGCTGCATCCCTGTGAGTGCCTGCTCGCTGCCGCTGAGCTGGTCATTTGATAGCTCCTCGGAGGCCTAAAATGGAGCAGTGCCGGATTAGATGTACCCGGTGCCCTTGGTGAGCTCCGCGGAGATACGATCCTCGATCCTCGCCCTCCCGCCTCCGACCTGCTGGCGCCCAGTGCCGTCGCCACAGCAACGGGGAGCAGCAGCCCATCCGCATGGAAACGGCCTTGCTGTGCCCGCCAGCCGCCTGCGGAGAGCTGTTCAAATGGCCAGCCCCGAAAGGTGAGGGGCACCAGCACCTCTGTGCCGACCAGCAGGCAGCCTTGGCCCGAGCTGCGGGGCTGCACACACGCCCTGTGGGTTACTGCAGTGCTGGCACTGTCCCTGCGTGTGGGACTCCCTTCCCAAGGCGCTGGCACTGCCCCCAGTGCAGAGCCAGCACGTGCTCCCTTGTCTCTGACCGTGATGGATAATTTTCATTGCTGCTGCCCTATTTTTTTGGGGCGGGTCCTGAAGTCAGGGTAAGGTCCAGATTATCTGCGCTGATACCTGCAGCAGCGTAGGTAGGTCACTGGTTCACCCCTGGCTGGTTAGTACTTAATGCTTGTAAAATCCCTCTTTGTAAGGAAAAAGGAGCAACTGGCAGCTAAACAGGGTCTCCTGTAACATAGGACAGGCAAATGTCATCTCGACAGCATGATTGTGCAGTGCAGCCTGTCTGGCTTTGGGCAGCAAAGTCTGAGTTAATCTCTGCTCATCCTGCCTCCTACCCCTTAAATCCCCCCGTCGCTGCTTCCCCAGAGAGGGCTCAGGTTTGAAGGTGATGTTGGTGCTGATCTGCTGGCTCTGATAAGGGCTGGGGAGAGCAGCTCTGCTGTGCAGCTGCTTGTGGCCAAGCAGGGCTTGTTCCAGATTTACCCTGGCCCTTTGGTGACTGTGTCTCTTGGCTGCAGGATCACTTGGAAGGGGATCTCCCCAGGCAGCATCACTTCTTTGGACAGATTTTGGCAAACAGGGCTGGTTTTACAAACATGTCCAGGGACAGATTGTCCCACAGCATCTTCCTGTGCTGGAGAAAGCTGCTTTCCAGCCATCAGCCTTACTAAGAAGTCCACAGGGCTTACCAGTCTACAGTAATTTGCATTTCTTGGTCAGGTTGACCCTGGCAGGTCAGGAAATTGCTATTCCTGTGGATTTGGCAGGAGCAGAATGAAAGGCAGTGCCCAGATCTTGCCAAGGGGCTGTGTGAGAGCCTGGCTGGCAATTAGGAGAGCAAGGTCTGTGCCTGCAGGCTGGTGCATGAAGAGATGAGTCCTATTTCCCCTCCCTGCAGAGGGGGCAGAGGATGGGAGACTGGTGGGTGAAATATGTCATTCTTCTGCCTGGGGCCCCAAGTTTTACTTGTTACCTGGAGCCCTGTGTGGGTGGGAAGCCTGGCCTGCTGCTGTGCAGAGGAGCCCCTTGTGCCCAATCCTTTCTCCCTTCTGCTTACTTTTTTTTTAGAAAAAACAAGCAGTGAGGTTGCTGCTGGAAGCAGCTTTCCCAGGCAATGGCTGTTAGGGCTCCAGAGCTGCCGAGATGTTTGGATCCAGGTGCACAGCCTCCACTCTCAGTAGATGTGGGCACAGGATGAGGGTTATAGGCTATGGAGAAATTAGAGGACCCTGCCAAGTGGCACTAGTGCAGGGGAAGCTTGGAGAACTCAGCAGAGGAGGTGTGAGTGGTTTTAAAAAAAACCAAATAACATCGAGGCTTGGCTCCCCTCTACATCTCCCCATGAGGACCCTGCAGTCCTGTTTTGCCATCAGTGTGGGGACTTGGATGCTCTTAGGCTGTTCATTAGTAAAACCTCTGAGCAGCTCCTGCTGCCATCGAGTACCCATTAATGCCTCTTCAGGGAGAGGAGAACATTGGGAAAGCACAAAACCAATCCGAGGGCCCTCTATCTCTTTTTGGTCTGAGAGGTCATGGGCTGAGGTTGGAGGGGAAGAGGGGCCAGGTGGGGATGCCAGGCATGAAAGCAGCACCGTGATTATCTGCCGAAGTCTGAGTGCAAAAACATAACCTGATTTGAACTGCTACTTCTTCAAAACTCCCGGGGGTGCTTTAGGGTTATAAACACCTACTCAGTGACCTTCTTTGTGCACATCTCGAGCCAGGTATTCCCACACCAGAGGGAAAGCCAGCAAAACCTGCACAGATGTCTTTAACAGCTGCAGCCGGGCTGCCGTAAGCCACCCCTGCTGCTACAGTTTATTAGCACTGCAGGGTCTGTCCCCTTCTTCCCCTCCTCCTTGCCTGCTTGTGTGTACAGTCAGCTGTTAAAGGACACTGACATCACTTTGTGGTTTAATTGAATCTCACAAAGGGATCCAAATTGGCTGCCTGACTCTTGTCACTGAGATGCTCATGGAAGAAATAGTAAATCACCAATTCAGCAGATAAAGCTGCAGCTCTGGGCAGAAGGTCCTTGTTGCTGGGGATAGGGAAGTAATTCCTCTTTGCAGAATAATACACTATTAGGGAGATGGCTGAGGGCTGTTTTTCCAGGCCACCAGGTGCCATCCCAGGTCCAAAGGAAGGGTAACCGAGTTAGACTAACTCCCCAAGGTAGTGTAGCACTCAGTAAGGGGTAAACAGACCTGAGGCAGCATTTTATCTGTAAGTCAGGAGACTGTTCTGTGTTTTCCACAGGGATTTACAGGGATACAATGGAGAGAGGTCCATGTGACCATTTATTTAGAACGGAAGGCAGAATCCTAGGAAAGGCCAGGGATGAACCAGGATGAAGCTTTGCAGCCAGCAGCAATTTCTGAGATTGTTTCTCAGAAAAAAGTCATCTTTGAGTGTAGGGAATCAAAAGTTAGGAGGGAATGGAGAGCAAAATGTCCAAAAGCAACAGGGAAGCCCAGAGGGAGAGGATATGACCCTAATGAGAGTGCTAATGCTGTGGCCATGCTACTGACAAATAAAGTAATTGCTGCTCAGGAGGAATGTGAGCCAGTAGAAAACAGCTTTCCACCCAGATGCCAAGAAAAGCAATTAGAACTCGTAAACACCAGTGGCTGACTAAAACCAGGCCCTTAATTAATAGTTTCATTTGAAGGGTAAGGAAATCGTTAAGCACTATTGGTGTCTATTAATTCCCTGCAACACAAACCACAATAGAATTTTAAGCCTTCTACTGTACAGTGTGTTCAGAAAGGAGAACCCCAGCCCTTGCTTTGTGCAGCTGTGCTCCCTCACCTCACTGACTGCCCCAGAGTCCCAGGATGTGCTGCAGGATAAACAGCTCAGACTGTGCACTAAGTTAGGACATGGTTTTGGGAGTGCTCCATCAGGGCAGGAGAGAAGGTGGATGGAAAACGTGATTTTAGTATAGAGCTGTACAACTGAAGTACTGTGCTGGGGAGTTCAGAGTACAGGGAGCTGGGGGTCTGGAAGATCTGCATCATACTGTACAGATCCCAGCCACTGAGCCATGGAGAACAGCATCAGCCTCTTCTGTTCAGCTCAGAGGGTGCTACAGGACTGCCAGTCAAAGGAAGAAGTGGGGGTAGCTATGAGAAATAGGCAGGGCAGGGAGGGGCATAAAGCTTCCCACTGTATAGGCAGTGGTGATGCACTGGCAGACCTCCTAAAACCTTCACAAACACCCAGAAACCAAGAGTGTCTAAGAGTGGCCTTTACAGATGACACAGCCTTGATTTGAAGTGTGGGTAAGATGAAGATTTATTCTTGTTGTTTTCTGACTCTTGATTCACTTTTTACACATACTCTTTCCTGAATTCCAGGAGGAGCACAGATCTCTTCACAATTTTACTTTTCAATTTATTCCACCATCTTCATGTGACTTGGGCACCTCTGCATTGGTGCAATGAACAGGCTGTGGTAGAGAACAGCACTGTTTGGTCTTCTATGTGGTAGACAAACCTGCTGGTACAGCCTGGTGCCCCTCCTTTGTCAGGCTGGTTGCTGTGCTGGGCAGACAGCAGCCCAGCCTTGCTGTAACCACATCATACACCCCTTCCCCAGCCAGCTGACTGCATACCAAGTTCACTTGCCAGTTTATGGCTGACCTGCTATCTTCTTAAAAACCAGAATATTAAGTCCCTAGTGCAGCCGTATTTCTGGAGTGAGGGGGAAAGTCTACTAGTGTGGCAAACATCTATGGAAGAGTCTCTCTTCCTCACTGTCAAAACTGTGACAGCTCAAGGAAGTTCCCTTTAAGATCACCTACCCTCCCTTCAAATTCAGAGTTGGACTAAAGTATATTTGTCTGAATCTTGTTTTCTCCTGTCAAATGCAACTCAACAGGCTTTTCTAAGCAGACTGATTTCTTTCAAAACCTGCTGTATGCCATTCAGCCCCATGAAGGAGGTTCACTGCCTTGTTGCTATGGTACCCTTTCTCTAAAGAGGAAGAAAATAGTTAACTATGCAATTTAAGAAACTACAGAGGAATGACAGAATGAGAAATAATAGAAAGGAAGATTCTGCATTTGCAATAGAACTGCTGGTTGCTGTTGAAATACACCATGTTTACAGGTGAAACACTTGCCCAGAGCACCTTGTATAGTGCCAGGGCTTCTCTGGCAGCAGGGATTTCAGCGAGATGCCCTTTGCTAGGCACTGCGCCTCTGCCATCCAGCAAATCAATCCTGTAGTCAGTTACTGCTTTTACCTTCCCTGCTTAATGCTCCTGACATATTTCCTTGGCAGAAATTCTGGATGGAGCTGGGACAGCAATAATACATCACAGACCCACAACAAGCTCCTGCTGCTTGTGGATACACAGAGGTACAGTTCAAGACTTATGTGCTTTGTATCTCCTTGGCAGCATTTCACTATTCCTTGGGACTACTAACCCCTGCTTGCTTTCCCCAGGACCCTGGAAAATCCAGTTTGTGGTGCACACAGCAGGGTCAAAGAGACTGCAAGCATCAAACCTGGCAAGATCCCAGCAGCCCCTTTAGAAAGTGAGGTGCTTTCCTTTGCCAAGAGCAGCGGCAGGTCAGTACAGCTCGGGTGAAACAAAGCACTGCAACAGATCTGTGCCAGGAATGGATCCAGGCTGGTGCTCTGTCAACAGGGAGAGCTGCCACTCACATGTAGCTCTGTGAGCCAGGGGGAAGGAAAGAGTTAGCCCAGGCCTTGTTTCCCAATGTGAGCAGTGAGACAAAGAGGGAAGGAAGATGACCTGACCCCGTGCAGTTGTTTACTACAAATGACTACAAGGAGATTGAGATCTCTCCTTCTCCCTGACAAGAGCACTAAAGGCATGGAGGGCTAGACAAGAGCCACATATGGTGGTAAGAGGAAGAGAGCAGTCAAAAGGCAGTAATAAGCCAAAATACTTCTGGGAACACAGCAGGAATGGCTGTCAAAAGACCAACATTTTAATCAACAAACTTTGTAGAGAAGAGGCTTCCCACTAAGGGAATACAGAGATTCTTGCTTTCACCAGCAGCTTCTGCCTCCTGCATTTTCAAGGCTCAGCATGGTCTCTCCAAGCTTCCCTCAACAAGTATTTCCAGGGAGGGTGGCCTTCCAGAATCAGTCACAGAAGCAACATTCAACCCAGTCCCTGATGAACTGACGTTGAAAGCTGTGTGTCCCTTGCAGTGCCCCTCACATTCTCCTGGGTTTCCGGGGCCGGCAGCCGTTGTGGGGGACTGGGCTGTTGTCAGTGATGGAGATGATCTCCAAACCTCCCATCGTCAGCCCCTTGATGGCAGCCTGCAACGAGACAGCAGATGACAGCTATCAGCACACAGGACAGCAGAGAAGGGAAAAAGCTTAGGGCAAAACAGTTTTGTCCCCCATCTGAAAATCAACTTGCTCCAATGCTTCTCATTTCTTAATTCTTAAAAATAAGTAACTGATATCAGAGAACCCAGTTTAAATTTACCTGCTCTAATCCTTTCTTGAGCATTCCCATTTATTTTCCTACTTTAGCCATAAGAAGCCCCAAATACAGCTTTTATTCTACCTCCAATGTGGAATTGCTCTAAAATTATAATGACTCTAAAAATTTATTACTGGGCACTTGGGTGAGGAATCCTTTATATCAGCTTCAGAAAAACTAAGTTAATTGAAACGAGCCTGAGTTTAGAAAACATCCATGATAGCTGAGAAAATAAAGTATGGAAAAGAATCTCCAACACCTACTTTGCGTCCTGGCCCCAGTCCTTTCACCATGACTCGCACGTGCAGCACGCCCTTCCCACGTGCTTTCTGTGGAAAGAACAACTGGTTAGTGTTCTCTCTGACATAAAACTCTGGCTCCCCTGGTGTCTTTCATTTTCCTAGTAGTATTTAAGTAAAAATAAAGATTTGGTAGTAATGGATACAGGAGACATATATGGGGATTACTGCTGAGATGCTAAGAGCAAAGGAGGTATGGGGTATGGCCATGGCAGTTCAAGAGAACTTCTGTGCTAGACCGTAAGCTCTGCACACAGAGAAAGCTCTCAAATCAAACTATCTGTGACCTAAAGCCAGAGCAAAAAAGGACATATCCATGGATACGTGACTGAAGTGGCAAGGGACTAACAATGACTAATTCTAAGTTGTTTGCCCTTCTCTAATGTGGCGACTTCTCCCCTGTGAGCAGTGGATTCTTTCTGGAGGGTAAATGAGAAGAGCAGGCAAGCTTTAGATTTGCTGTGCAGGAGTCCACACCTCCAGGGCAAAAATTCTAGGGGCTTTCAAATTGGAAATGAAGAACTGCTGTAGAGCACAGCCCTGCTGCCACCACGTGGAGGGAGATCCTCTGGCTCTCTTTCTCATTGTGCTCTGATGCAATTAACGTGCTAACTACTTCAACAGTGACAGAATAAATCTGTCCAAGCACAGCTACGCAGCTATTATGAGGCTCCAACGAGCACAGAGTAATAGTGAAGATGTTCTTATATCCCTCTGAGTCAACCACAATAAGCTGTTGGCCAGCAGTGGCACCAACCTCCTCCAGCATGAAAGGCTGAAGTGAGTTCCACCTAATTTAGGGTAAGGATTTTCAGTTTAACCTTGCCTCATTCTGCTGTAATGAGGATCGTGACACAGCCAGCCTTGTTTCCTCCACCTGGACACCCACATGGTTTTTTTCAGAAAGAGTTATAATAAACGACATGCAGCTGGAATGAACAGGTGCAAGAACATCACTTTCTCTGACTGGAACTGCTAGCTGGAGCTCAGTTCTGTGGCAGAGAGCAGATATAAAATATCCAGCCAATAACTGCAGCTACTTCTCAGTCCCCTACAGTGCAAAACTTGAACTGCTGCTGATTCAGGGTCTACATTCCCCAAATGACTGAGACAATAACTGCAGCTACTTCTTAAGTCCCCTACGGTGCAAAACTTGAACTGCTGCTGATTCAGGGCCTACATTCCCCAAATGGCTGAGAAATGTTCACTTAGGAAAACAGGAGGCTATACAGAGCAGTGCTAGGAAAGGACAGGCTCCAAGTTACAATCACACACTTCCAATCACAACCTGCACAGCTCAGCTCCCACTTGGGGCATTTCTAACAGCTATTTCAAACACACTTTGTGCTTTCAAACACACTTTGTGGGATGTTTTTCCAGCACCACAGCTGGGCTGTGCCCAGGTGCAGGGGCAGTCAGAGTCTGGAGGGGGGATGAGGGTGGGCACTCACCACTGCCGCTGCCATGGCCGCGGTCTGTGCTGCGATGGCCGTGCCCTTCTTGGCGTTCTGGAAGCCCTCAGTGCCGCAGGACGTGCGGGAGAACGGCTGGTTGTCAAAGCTCACCACCTGGATGTGTGTGCTGCGGAGGGACGGGGGCAAGGGGAAGAAGCAAGCTGGAACAAAGCTTTATTCTCCCGTTTCTCACTCACCTTACTGGCGCAACTGCAGGACTTCTGTTTCTCTTTCAAAGTATCCCGCTCAAACCCACTGCAGAGACCACCCAGCAGTGACCTGGTCATCTTACAGACCCTGGCAGAACCCTTCTGGAGAAGGTGTGCTTTATCTCGCTCATCCCTTTCAGATCTACCTCTCACTCCACTTTATCTCTTCTATTAAAAGCAAATGCACAAGACACTTCTGGAACTTGAAAGAGCCTTAAGCAGTAACATATCACAGGAGCAATCACTGATGAAACACAACTGTCTCATGGAGAATATGGTAATTTTTTCAACACCTGCACAGAAACAGTGCTAGAGCAGTGGGCTGGAAGTAACCTGCTGTTAAACTATCAGTGTCTCATTATTCATATCAGGATGTAATCAAAATATATAAAAACAATCTCACTGCTTTTAAGACACTCCAAGAACAGGTATGCTCCTTGAACACCACTGAGGTTTAAATCAGTATCATCTTCCCAGCCATGAACACACTGCCTTGGCTGTTTTCCTTTGAGCCTTTAGATCTAAATGATAACAGGCCAAACCCCGGGTTCTAAGGTTTGATTTCACACGAGAGCAGGAACGGAGCAGCTCATTTGCTTACTTGTTGTACGTTGCTTTGATGTGAGCTATCGGGACCTCTTCATAAACCTTGCCATCCCATCTCATGGAGTTCCTCTGCAGGATTGAAGAGCTGAGGAGCAGAGTAAGAGTTATCAGGCCTCGCTCTTTAAATATTACAAAGTTTCATTTCATATCGGGAAATAAAGAAAGAAGCGATCAAACCTCCGAAAAAACACAAGCTGCGTTTCTGATTGAGTCAAGCGGCTCCCTCCCCTCCCTGGGCTGCAAACCCACCGAAGGCGATAAAACCTCGCAGCAAGAGGCAGATGGCAGCGCCCTCCCGGCGCGGCCTGGCCTCGGCTCTCACCTCGGCTCGGTCGCGCTCTGCTTCTCCGTCTCCTTGGCAGCCGCCCCCGCCCCGTCCTGCAGCCTCGGGGGGCCGGTGCGGAGCCCGCGGCACAGGGCGGCGGCGCGGCCCCTGAGGAGACAACGCCGGTGAGCGCTGGGGGCAGCGGGAAGCCCCCGGCGGCCGCCTCGCTACGACAGCCCGGCCTCGCTGCGGCAGCATGGCCTCGCGGCCTCCCCGCTGTCCCCTCGCTGTCCCCCCGCTCCCCACAGCCCGTCCCGCCCCGTCCGCTCACCCCCAGCCCAGCGCGCGGAGCCCGGCCAGCTCCATGGCCGCGCTCATGGCGGCGGCTCCGAGCCGCGGCGCGGAGCGGCGGCCGCGGAGCACGCCGGGAGCGAGGAGGGGACATGGCGGGGCATTGTGGGGCGCGCGCCATGGCGGCGCCGCTGCGGCCGCGGGCGGCGGGCAGCGCTCGCTGGGCTTGCAGCGCTCGCTGGGCTTGCAGCGCTGCCCCGCGGCGCCCCTGGAAGCTTTTCGGGGCCATGTGCCTGTTGAGGCTTCCCCGAATCACGCAGCCTCTGGAAAAGGAGGAGGAAGAAGTGGCGGCGCTCATGGAGCAGGTAGAGGGGGGTGTGGGGGTGTTGGTGGGGAAATGGCGCCCTCAGGCATGAGGGGAGAGGAGCGCCAGGGCTGGTGGCCTTGCACGCACCGTCTGTGCTGGTGCTCCCCGAGTGCTCTGCGTGCGATTTGCGGCACATCTGGGGGTGGTGGTGGTGTCCCCATGGTCACCTCCGTGGTGGTGGTGTCCCTGTCGCATGCACCCTGCTCGACCTCAGGAAATTCCTATTCCCTTGCTTTTGCTGGGTTGGAAATAATTTAATTCTGCTTGCTAATACCTACAGTGCTTGTGGCTTAAGAATTCTTCATGTTGCTTTTCTAGATAGAGCTGGAGAAGAGCCTGTATTCAGATCATGAAATGCGTAAGCTGGAGGAGGAGGAGCAGCTCAAGAGGAAGATGGAAAGCTCGTATGATGAGGATGAGGCTCGTGGCAAGACGGTCATCATGGCTCAAGACCTGGAGGAGAAGTGGGAGCAGAGGTTCCTGCAGTTCAAAGCTGCCCCGCGGATAACAGGTACAGCCTGGAGTTCGTGGTGGGTGAGGACACACAGATTGCTTGCTAGAATGCAATTCAGTAGAAGGAAGGCATTTTTTGCTCTCTTTTTTTATTTGTTTTAAATAGAGTCTTGACTCTGTGGCAGCACATGTGAAATTAACAGTCTGACAGGGAAATCAGTGCTCCTGTGCTGCAAAAATGTGTGCGTACACCAGGGCAAAGTGATGAAAATAGACAAGTGAAATGCCTGGTCATTTGGTTCCCAAGCTCTGATTAGTGCTCTTGTTGAGTTTTGTGAAGGTGGAGATCCAGGCTGCTTATTATACAGCCATGTGCAATTAACCATCTGACAGGGAAATCAGTGTTCCTGTGCTGCAAAAATGTGTGTGTACACCAGGGCCAAGTGATGAAAATAGATGAAAATAGACAAGTGAAATGCTTGGTCATTTGATTCCCAAGCTCTGCTTAGTGCTCTTGTTGAGTTTTGTGAAGGTGGAGATCCAGGCTGCTTATTATACAGTCCTTCTGGATAGGAAAACAGCAGCTGAATCCTGCAATGACTTCTAGACTGACTGTGAGCATTCCTGTCTAGATCTTTGTCTTATTCCATGTATCCACATTTGTGTATTGTGAAGCACAGAGGGCTGATAACCAAGGGGGTCAGAGCATGCTGCCAGGAGACTTTGTTTCCAGCACATGTTGATTTTTGGCAGATGCTGACAAACGCAACGATCGAACCTCATTGAACAGGAAGCTGGACAGCAACCTGATGCTTCTGGTGAAACAGAAAATTGGTAACCAGGAGCTGTGGCTCCTGCCTCAAGTGGAGTGGCAGCCTGGAGAGACGCTGCGGAGCACAGCTGAGCGAGCCATGGCTACGTTCTTGGGTGTGTAGCTTGACCCTCCCTCTTGTTTGTCCCAGTGGTTTTATTCCAGTGTTCTGTCTGAGTGATATTTGCCACTGGGGGTTGGGATCTCTGGCTGCCAGCAGCAGCAGTGCCACATCTGCCCATCATGGGCCCTTTTGGGGTATCACCAGACACCCCTGCATGTCTGGGATTGCTTTGGGCTTCTCTTTCCCTCTGTTGCCCTGTAGTAGCTTTTGTGGCATATGGGTGATGATGGCAAACACGTGTCCTTGCTTTTCACTCAAGATTGGCAAAGCTGGATACCCTCTCCTTCCCTTCCTCCCTCTCCAACTGAGAGGACTCTTTGGTCTCCAAATGAGCTGTTTTTCTCATGAGAAAAAAACAGTTTTTTCACAGTTGTCAGTATTTCTGCCAAAGAGGGAACAGTCAGTCTGAACCACACAAGGAATAGCCTATGCTGTGTTGTTGTTATGCAGGGGAGCAGTTATTGTTGCTCTGTGTTCTTATGTCTTACTCTCTTTCTCTTGCATTGCTGGCTTCTTGCGAGGTATCACATTCAAGCCAAAGTCCTGGGGAATGCACCGTATGGGATTTACAAGTATAAATTCCCCAGGGCCATCAGAACTGAGAATAACGTGGGAGCCAAAGTCTTCTTCTACAAAGCCTTCCTCCAAAGCAGCGATTTGTCCCAGGCAGAGCCGAAGGCAGATTACCTGTGGGTCACAAAGAAGGAGCTGGGAGATTACCTGAAGTCGGAATACCTGAAAAAAGTCAATAGATTCCTCCTGGACTTGTGAGCAATGGCCTGTGCTCCAGCAGATGGGGAAGGTGTGGGATGTGGCTCCAGGGAGGAGCACGGCTGCTGCTTTGCACGGTCTGGGTGTATGAGATGTTCACTTGGGCTCTGGAGGATAATTTGCATTATTTCCCAGTTCTCTTCACTGGCCCTGTACTGAATAAATATTAAAATCTATACTTGGAAGTGAAGCTTTCCTGAGGGAGTTCTTTGCTCTTGTTGAATTCTCCTCCTCCACCTCTTCTGGAAATGCGTGTTGTGATCCTTTCCCCTCCCAAGAGTGTGGTTCCCTGGGGCTGTGGTACCCAGAAGGTTTGCTTTCCTCTCCAGGCTCCTGCCACAGGCTCAGCCTCAAAGGGCTTCTCCTTGCTGTAGCTAATGCTTATCACTGGTACCTGCTCTCTGATAAGAGCAGCACTGGGGGGTTATCTGTGTGTCCAGGTGGGAACAGACTCTCCTGAACACCAGCCATGACAGGATGGGTTTCTGGGGAGATGTGAGCTGGGATATTCACAGCTTATTAACTTCTAGTGTTAGCTGCCTCTGCCTGGAGTCTGGGATGCACAGTGGCCATGGAGGACACAGATCCATGAGGAATAGCCAGCTGCCTTCCCACTCACACTGCCTCCCTGTGAGCCTCACTGCAGCAGCAGACACTGAGGGAGGCTAACAGCAACAGCAGCTGCTCTCTGTCTGGGCTGGGAGGCTCATTTTTCCTGGGAGGGGAAGGTGCTTTAGCATTGCTGTCTCATGGGAGCAGCCTCCAAGGTGTCTCTAGGGAGTTCTTGGCTCCCATTCCCACTGCATCAGGCCAGCACTGCTAACCAGCACAGCTGGGTCTGCCTCAGGTAGTCTGACCCTATTACCCCAGTTTCTTTATTAGAAGATCTATCCTGGGCTTATGTCGTGCTGTCTTGGCCCTCTGGGGCTGGTTCTGTTGGAGGTTTTTTCTGGTTGTAAATGTTGCTGTTCAGTAGTCAGAGTGCTGCTGGACCTCGCAGGGAATGAGCTTCCTCCAGCAGCAGGGAGAGAGGGAGGAAATAACTGTCATAAATCATCCAGAGAGAGTTTGGACTCCAGAGGTGGAACTGGAGATTGCTGTATGTGCTTTAACAATCCTTTGGGAGCTGTTGAGCCCCAGGCTTCAAATTAAAGTTATCCTTAATCACTCTGCAAGCCATTGGGGTGGAGGGTAGCACAGTAACCTTCTATTTTCCAATGCTGGACAGTTTGGGAGCTGCAGGTTTGCAATAAATTACCAAAAAAACTTGGCTCCTGGAAGCATCCTCACAGGCCTGGCAAGGAGGCTGAGTCTGCAGCAGAGAGCAGTGGCAAAGAGGAAATAAATGTGGAGCAGAACATGTGCCTGAAAGGCTGCAGATTTTTGGCTGGTTTTTGAGGTCAGCAGTGCTGAAGGGAGGCCTGTTGCCTTCTCCAGGACTGGGAAGGTGAGTCCTTCCCCTCAGGCTGTGCCCCTCCTGAGGGGGATCATGGGTGCAGTCAGTACAGGTTTTCTCTGCCACTCTTGTTTCAGGCTGTCACTGGCTCCAGAAGATGCAGCAGAGACCTTGTGGCCACAGGCTTAACACATGCCCTTAGCTAAAGAGTCTGCCCTGTTTCCCACACCAAGGCAGGTTTTGTATTGCTGGGACAAAACTTTCAAAGCATAGAAAATGCTGTTTAATCTGTGCTTGCTCCCAAAAGACAGAGCACAAATGAAAGAAAAGGCTGTACTGATACCTTGCTGATCTTCAGACCCAGGCAGTTCCTATTTCTGGATTACTCAAGCTGCAAGTCTTTTGGCATTGTCTGTGCTGAGAGATGTGTAGCTCCTTCAGCAGTGGAAAGGTCAGAATCAACAGCATCCTTCATTTTTTAATGTTTTTTCCTTGTCCTCAGACCTTCTTACATGTAGCGTGCCTGTGAGAAGTTTGGTCTTTCAAAAAAGCTGAAAGTTTTCTCATCACCTGAAGCAAAAATTCCTGCTTGCAGTCTCTGTAGGAGCAGCACCATCTATTTATTTATTTAAATTATTTTTATTTTCCTTATAGTTGATTTTATTTAATAGCCACTCAGCCAGTTGCTGCAAACAATCACAGATCCTGCACTCAGAGGCTTTTGCTCAGTTCTCCTGTGTGCTCTCTTTTGTTCCCCAGCCTTGGAGAGAGGGAAGCTGGAGGATCCTAGAGGATGGTTTGAATCTTCTCATTTCCTCTACTCCCAAACTCCTGCAGTAGGTCACTGAGGCTGTTCTTTTCCTTTGGGAAATTGGTGGCTGCAGGCTCTCTTCCCACTCAGTGTGAACCTATTCCCATACTCAGAGGTGCAGAAGTCTGAGCAGGCTGGTGGGATATATTCTGCTGTTAAATGCTGAAAGGGCAGCACAAAGCTTGAGAGAGCAGAAGAAACCTGTGGAGTTGTGGCTGTGTGAGAGCTGCTGCAGTCCAGCACAAAGAGCAGGGGGAGCATTTTACTTTTGTTGAAACACAAAACTCCCTTTGCAAATGTGATGGAGAGCCACCAGAGTGTTTGTCTGGGTGTTGAGGGAGGCTGGAGCTTGTTTGCACCCAAACCCCAGAGGGTTTTTCTCCCCCTCCCATGAGATATCTGCCAGAACCTGAGGCTGCATCACGTGCCTGGGAAAGAAACTGAGTTTGTTGTGGCTCTTCAGTGCCAGGCAGGGTGAGATCAGTTGAAGAGCTCTCCTGTGAAGTGTGTACTGCAGAAAGGAGTTTTGGAAATGACCTGTAACTCCTTGTTTTGAGAGCAGCAATGGGAGGTTATCTAAGCAGTCCCAGGTAAGATCTGTGCTGCTGTTACCCACTCCTGACTGTGCACACCAGAGAAGAGACTCCTGACTGCTCAGGCTGCAGAGACTCTGCTCCTCAAAGCCATTTTTGGCATAGGATGCTTCCATTCTTGAGGGTCACACGGAAAGCCTCATCATTTCTGTCTCCAAGGGGGAAGGAAGCATCTCAAGATGTCCTGACCCTGGTGTGGTGCAGTCCAGCAGCTGTTGCTAAAATTCTCCAGTAGCAGACAAAAATGGAAGGAGCAGTTGCGTTCTAAAGCACTGGCATCTAAGCTATTGCTAAAGCCACCATGTTAGAAGAGAGAGCTGAAGGTTTTCTTTGTTGCAAGTTGACACTAGCACTCCCCTCCAGCAGAGAAGTAACAAGTCCTAATAAAAACACTTCTCAGCTTCACAGATACAGTCTTCCTTTACTTTTACAAAATTGTTCCCTAGCTGATATCCCTCCTTGTCTGTGTAAATTTTGGGGGTTGGTGCTCTCTAAGCAGAGCCTTGCTCTTATGTTTTGTGATAGTTTGAACTGTCCAGAACCTCACACTTTCACACATAATGGGAAGCTGCTGTCTGTTGCTCTTTCTGGCTCCTTCATTGCCCCAAGCAATGAAAGGCTTCAAAACTGGGAAGATAAATACATGTGGAGCCAGGAGAGGTCTTTGGAGCCACAGGCTGCACCTCTTCCTGCTCTCTGAAAACCTGTAGGAGGAGAGATGCTGTTCTCCCAAATACAACCATGAGCAGGGATGAATGCTGGGGGTGTAGGCATCATCCTGAGGCATCCCTGACTGCCAGGCCAGGGTGAGCTGACTCAGGGACAGTGGGAATTGTGCTGTCCCAGCTGCTGCAGCCTTTGGGCTCACTCCCTGTCCTGGAGGATGAATTATCTCCAGCAGCATCAGTTCCTTTGCCTTTGTGTTCAAGCTCCCATTCTTGTGTTGGAAGGGATCTGTCTCTGGGGAAGGAATTTTTGTGCAGATGCTGCCCTTTCCTGCTGTGCTCTGCTGCCTGCAGGGGATGCAGCATGGGCTGCTCTGCTCTTGGCAGCCCAGAGACCCAGCAGAAAGTTGGGTGGGAAATCTGCTTGAGGTCCCCAGTGGCATGAGTGGACTAGATCCCATACTTTTGTTTTGGGGGACACCTTTTTCTTCCCTTTTCTTGTGAAACTCCTGTGGGTTGGTATAACCAGCATGTTGGAAAGACAGAGTTGGGCAGTCAGGAGGCAAGGCTTGAGTGAATCTCTGCAAAAATAAGAATGGATATAAAATAAGGGGTGCTGCTGAGAAACTTGTACTCAGGGTCAAATTTCCCCAGAAGCTTTGTTGATACTACCCAATCCTTGACATCAATCCCTCAAAAAGGAAAGCCAGGAATTTTTGGGGTGAGTGTGAAATGCTGACAGCAGGAACCCCCTTCAGGTAGTTCCAGCTACAGCTTTGCTGTCAAGGCTACTTTTCCCTAACAGATCTTGTGGAGTATAAAACCCTTTGTCAGGACTTCATAAGCAATGTTTGAAGACCCAGGGGTATTTATCAATTGAATTATGAAGGGTCTTTCAGCAATATTAAAATGAAGCTTCAAAACTGAGGCACAGCAATGAAGCCTTCAGGGAGAGAATGTGGGGCTTTAGGACTCACCACCACAGCCCACTCCAGGAGCAGGACTGTGCGCTGCCAGCAACTGGCTCTTTACCTGGCTGCTGAACATCCAATTTTGTAATTAACTGGTGCAAAAGTTGAGAAAAAGATTTTTCAGTTTGAATTTTAAGCTGAACTCTGTTGGAGCTTAAGATGATAGTTGATATTGAAGGGAAAAGATTTTTCAGTTAACAGTTTGAATTTTAAGCTGAACTCTGTTGGAGCTTAAGATGATAGTTGATATTGAAGGCAGATTGTCTTCTGAGGGGCTGCTGTGCCTCTCAGGCATCTGGGCAGACGGAGATTGGGGACACCATGACATGAGGCATGGGCCAGCACTGCTGCTGCCTGCCTGCTTTCTGCTCTCTCTCATCTATCAAAGTAATTATACCCATTACATTTCTCCTTTCAGGTTTTACCCTCCCAAATGTTATTCCTCGGCAGTAAACCTGTGGGGTGAATGAATTATTGGGGAAAAAACTAGGTATAATCCAGGTTTAATGGGCACATAGAAAAAACACACTGGGTTTGGAGGGTGGCTCAGCCAGCGTCCTGCTTCTGCAGGCAAATAGAAATTTATCTTGATGTGTGTATATATCTAGTTTCGTGATCTGTGAGCTCTTAATAATTGGTTTGGTGACCTGCTGGCAGTATTCTCTCTCTGTAGAGCTTTCCCCAGCCCCCAGTTAATATAATGGGTCACAGATCCCATTTGCTTTTGAATTCTGAGTAATCCCTTTGTTAATGTTGCCTATTGCTTTTCTGGAAGCACTGGAGGAAGTCGGAGCCATGTGCTAATCGGTAAATCTGGTTCTGCGGGTTCGGAAGCCGCTGTCCTGCCCCACCTGCCCTTTCCAAATGCCCAGTGCAGCCCCTTTGTGCCAGACTCAAAGCTCCCCTCTGCAGAACAGCAGCTGCTTCCCAAGCTGGGCTGCTACCAAGTGGCACAGGCTGCGAATGTTGGATGAGCTTGAGGAAAGAGGGATCTGGTGGGGTTTGGAGAGGAGGGAAATTGGGCATTCGGGGTGTCTGATCCCACCAGTGCCCTGTGTGGAGGGGCAGCGAGTCCCACATTTTAGGGGGTAGGACCCGTGGGGACCCACTTTTCAGCCTCTGCTCCATCAGCACTCACAGCTCAACACCCAGTCCTGTCCCTCCTTAGGGAATGTGGTGCAGCAGACAGTGCCTTCCACCAGAATGCTGCAGGCTCCAGGGCTAGCAGGGGCAGGAGGCAGTGAGAAGATGGGCATTACCTGTCCCAGACCTTTCTGGATTTCATATCCCTTAATTTTCTCTGCCTGCAAATAGGATTATGGTGAGCTGTACCTGTCTTGCCTGTTTTCTCCTGCCCTGGTGGGAATGTAGTTATCTGAACCCTTTCAGAGGAACAAGAAGCTGCCAGACACCCCCTAAGGTGATTCCAGGTACATCCCTGCTGAAGGAAGGAAGGGAGAGCATCAGCTCCCAAGATTGCCTGAAGACAACGTTAAAATCACCAGCTACGGGGGCTTGGCCGGGACTGTGTTCCTGCTGCAGTGGTTGCCCATGGATTGAACTGGGTGGGAAACTTCAGAGGTTTATCCAAGTGCCAGAATATTCCAAGTCACTAAATCAGTGTTTCTTGATTTCTTTTGTTTGTTTACTGATTTTCTCTAAGTTTTCATTCTCCTGCACAGCTGATAAACCTCACCCTTCACCCTTTTCCCTCATGCTTCCATTTGTCTCCCTATTTTTAGCCTGTCTGTGCCACTCTTCACACAATGCCTGTGTGCAGGGCTTTGATCGGAGCTGCTGACGATGATGACATGACCTTGAAGGCAGCAGCTTGCAGCAAGTCAAGCTGTGTTGTATTTAGTTAGCTTCTTGTAGCTGGGCATGGTGTCACAACCCAGGCAGGCACACAGCATCACCTCTCCTCACTCCCATGCTGTTTTCCCTGATAGTTCCCACCAGGACTTGGGCTATTTGACTCCAAACCCATTCCCTGGCTCTGGCTCAGAGGGAGGAGCATGGTGGGGAACTATCAGTGCTGGGAGCTTGATGCTCAAATGTCGCTGGCTCTAATCTCAGAGCTAAATTCCCCTGAGGATGGAGGTGGATGCTGCTTGCTGCCTGTGAAACAGCTCATTGCTAGGCACTAGATGGCAGGCAGTGACTGGGAAATCCTTCCCGTGGAATTTTATTTCCCTTTCCCCTTAACCTCCTGCTCTAGCTCTCGCTCGCTCCAGCGTGGGAACCTGGAGCATGGAATAAGGATCAACGTTTTTTAACTGCTGCGTTCAAGCTTGTACCTCTCACGTTGAAGGATCCCAAGTGATTGGCAGATGGTTGTTTTGCTCCACTAAGGCTTGACAAGAAGCAGGAGAGTCCAAGGAGCTTCCAGTGCAGGGAAAGAGGCAGGGAGCAGGCAGGCAGCATCTGAGGAGAGAGGGTGGATGGAGGGCAGGTCTGCCCAGGGCACTGTCCAGGGGCTAGGGAGGAATGGGGGTGCATCCATATGGAATAGGGATAGAGGCAAAAATTGATTGTGTGTGCTTGATGCAAACAAGGGGAAGTCAAGAAATCCCTAAGGATGAATTTCTTATAAGCCTAGCTGTGCAGCAGTTGCTTTGGAGAGGGCAGTGTGGAGGTTTCAGCCACATGCTGTCCCTCACCTTGAGAGGGGGAGGGTGGTCACCAGACTCTGGCTGTGGGCTTAGTCACTAGGGAGGGCCCGATCCTCTCTCCAGACTGGCACAGCATGCCTGTGATTTACTTGGCTTGGGCTGGGGGGTTTATCCCCAAAAGTACACATAGAAGTGGACTCACCTGGAAGAATATATATACACCCTACTCTACCCCAGTGATGCAGCAGCATGTGCTCCCATGCACTGTTAGGAGGCAGGAGTGGCAAAATCCCTTCTTAGTGGCCAGGGGTCTGTATTCAGCATGTCCCTGGACCCTGCTGTGTGCTGCTCCCACCTCTGTGAAGCTCAGGACAAGACAGCACCCATGGTGCCATGAGCCTGGCTGTCCTGTTCCCAGAGCCACAGCCCCTGTGCCACACTCTGGGTGTTGTAGGTCCTCTGTAAGCACCTTCCAACAAAAAGGGGATTATCCTTAGCTTGTTAGAGTCCTTGCAGGGAGGGAGAATAAGGCTCTTTGCTCTGAAACGTTCTCTTCCTTGGGATTACAAGATAATGCATATGAAACGACATTAGCTCAGCCAGGTTTATGGATTATTTGAAAATCAAATTCTTTTAATCTCATCCACCATCTGGCACCAGGGTAACAGCCAGCAGCCAGCTCGCTGCCGCTTCCACCCTGACTGTGTCGGAGTGACTGAAAGTGTCACAGCCAGTGAGGGGACACCAGCATCCCTGGCTGTCACCCTGCATCCTGGCACCAGCACCCAGGCCTGCCTTGCCCTGGTTTCTTCCCAAGACAGCGTGGAGGTAACGTGTCTAACGTGTCTCTGAGGAACTGGAGGGAGGCCTTGGCACGCACTGGGAATGAACAGACGGACGGGGAACCTTTCACTGCTTGTGCCTGTGTGACCATGAGACTCACAGCCAGAGGGGTTCCCTGGCCTTGGATAAAGGTTAAGATTAGAGCAGGGGAACTGCCAGCCTCACTGATGTGATTTGCAGTGATCTCCTGGCTGGGCAGGGAGGGATGAGGGTGCAGGATGCTGACACAGAGTTTTTCCCAGGGAGTTTGTGTTTCCCTGTGAATATTAACTGGGAGCTGCTAGGGTGCATCTGTGCTCAGTGGTGGGGCTGGAGGCTCCATGGGTACCAGAGAGGCAGGGAGCACCTGTGCTGTTTGATAAACAGGGGCAGTACAAGCAGGAATGCTGTCCCTGAAAGGCAGGACAGGGTGGGACAGCCCATCAGAGGTGCAGCATGGAGCACTTGTGAGGCATTGCCAGGCACAGCACCACAGAGCCCAGCCTGGCTCCCTCTCCCTGGCTCACAGGTCATGGAACAGAGGGACTGGAGGGTGGTGAGGGATCCCTATGGGAAGTTTGAGCTACCAGAGCTGGGATATGTGAGTGAGTGAGGGGTGTGTGCTGGGCACTGTCATCTCCACTCCAACTCCACATCTGATTTTTCAGGTGCCAAGCCAGCTGGGCTGCAGAGCTGCTTGGTTCTCCTGTTTTTGGTTTCTGTGCTGAGCCTCAATACAACCATCCATCTTCTCCTGTCTCTCCCAGAACACTTCTGTACCTACTACCAAGGAGCGCTCTAATCTCAGTACCCATTCAACATGAATAAAAAGCCTTCTGGGACAATAGGTCACGGTTATACAATTTAGCTCAAGTAGAGAAAAGGCCTTTATGGCTGTGAATACATGAATACTTAAAATATATATATAACATTGGTTAACATCAGGACTTATAAGCATAATATATATATATAGCACTGGGCTATCAGTCTGTGCCTTGACTCCCTCCACTGAAGGCTGTAGCTGTTCTGCCTGTCAGCTCTGGCCCAGTGACTCTTCATGACTGGAGCCAAAATTTGCCCTGCTGCCCATTTTTTGCAGGGCTTTTGGTGTGGTGAGCAGTTGTTACAGGCAGTTCTGTGACTGCTGCTCGGTGGGGATCAGGATGAGCAAGGTGAGAATACAGCACCTCTGCCCACAGGTAAAAATGCACACAGAACCAGGCTGGCAGCTGCTGTGCCATGCAGCAATTTGCTCCCATGGTTTGTGTGCCCTGAAGACAGCTGCATGCAAATAATAAAAAAAAAAAAAAAAGGAAAACAAGAAAAAGAAAAATTGATAGCTTTAAAGAAAAGAAAATGTCATTTCTGTAGGTAATGAATTACTAATTATACAATCTCAGCATTGTCTGTATCATTACAATTACTTGGTTTTTCAATACATTGTAGCTTTAATTAAATAAATCCTTAGATTCTTCTTTTTTCTCCTCCTTTGTAACACAAAGTCTTTTTTTTTATTAGTGCCACAGAATAAATTAATTGTGTAATTAGTGACTTTTACTTTATCACTCCTGAAAGGGTTATTTCCAGGTTGTTTGTATGAAGGGGCTGGAGAATGGTTGTGAAGTGTTGTTTGATACCAAGACTCCTGAGAAATACCTGTCTGTGACTGGGGGTGCTGGTGGAGGATTTGCCAGTGCTGGGGCACAAATGGCAAGAGGAGGATGCTAGGGCTGGATGGAGGAAGCTGTCAAGCACTGCTGGTTATCTCCTTGCTTATTTGCATGTTTGTGAATAAATATATTTCATTTTGATGCAGAAATGCCCTCTAGAAGGCATCCTCAGACCCTCCAGAAAGGTGAATAGCAGTGAAGCTGTGGCTGCTTCTGCTCCCCCTGGTACAGGTGAAGGAAAAACCCCAGGGGGCTGTGAGCTGGTGGGGATGGCATGTCACCCCCTGCCCCACCATGGGCAGGGGACACTGCAGATCCCAGGCAGGAAAAGGGGAATTTAGCATGCAGCTAGTGATAGGGGATAGATCTTAATAGATCTGCACTTATTATTTGGAAAAGAAAATCAGGATTACAGGCTTATGAAGGATTAGCAAGCATGAATGCATATTTCTGCATATCCTGCTCCTTTTGTAAACCCATTGTGCCATTAGGCTGATATAGAGTTATACCATTACCAGCATGACATCAGTGTATCAGATAGTCTTGATTAGAAGACCCAGCAGCTGTACAAAGGAAAACAGGGCATTCCTACAAGCCTGCTGATCCTCTCCTGTTTGTACCTCTTGGTTTGCCTCAAAAACACATTGCTTTTCAGACAGCATCAACACCACCAGTAGGACAGACACCCTGAGAGCAGTGGCCCACCTCCTGGGCCTGCAAAAGTGACCACATTGAGGCTTTTAGTGTTTCAGCTGCCCTGTCCTGTGGGTTTTAAAGTAGCAGCAGGAAAGTGGATGTATGAGGATCCTCAAGTGTCTGCACTCAGCTATAATGGTGGAGAGAGATCTTGGATTGCTCAGAAGAGGCTGGATCACTCATGGATATATGTGCAGGGCTCTCTCAGTTTCTTTCAGAAACTGCATTTCTGGTTTTAGCTGAAATACAAAAGGATCCTCATAAAGGTGCTGTGTCTGCTGGCTTGGAGCACTGCATGTCCTCGAGGACAGTAGCTGCCAGGTCTTAGCTCTGGGAGCCCAGAGGTGTGTGAGCTACCTGCAGGTGTAAAGAATCTGATGCAAATGTGGAAAGTTCAAGAGCCTGCCTGTACTTCATAGCCTGCAAGTCCTGACCCCCATGAGTGTCAGTGTGTGGGTAACCTTAGCAAACCCAAGCCCTTGGCTGTGAGCTTCCCTAGAAGTGGTCTTTGTAAGTAGAGTTGTGCTGAGCAAGAAACTTGATGGAGGAGCAGGAATTGAGTGGTTATGAATTTCAGAGCCTCTATGTGTATGAGTACAAGTTTTGATTTTTACTAAATATTTTCCCCTTTAGTTTAAACCATTGTGTTTTTTTCCCAGGGAAATGTAATAAGACCTCATGTGTTTCTAACTAAATGGCAGCCTGTGCTTAGCAAACAACCCAGGGTCCAGTTTGGATGGGATCCCTGCATTGATGTTTCTGGAAATCAAATAACAGTTGAATAAGGCAGCTTGTTCCTGGAGCTGCCCAGAGCTGTTTGTTTTTTTGGGCCAAAGGGAGTGAGGAGCCCCTGGAGCACCCAGGTCTGCAGGAAGCTCTGTGGGGCAGCAGGATGTCTCTGTTCTGCTCTGATGTCATCCTTTCCCTGCTGTCAGTCAGCTGTCACAGCATCCCAGGAATGATCCCAGTGCTGGAGGCAGCCAGCTCCATCCATGGATTCCCCTTAGCACTCCTGCTTGTCCCTTTGAGGGTGATTTCAGCAAGAAAATTTGACTTTTCCTACCTCTGTGGTCCACAAAATGCATCCACCTAGAGGCATCCTACCTCTGAGCTAGGGTGGAGAGCATCCTTTGAGAGTGAGTGAGAGCATCCCTGCAGGATGAGTGACCTGCTGCTGCCAGATTGCTGGTCCCTGGGGCAGCCACTTCCATTTTGCCTCCTTTTCTTGCTGCAGGTTCCCTCCCCTCTCATTCACTGATCTTGTGCAAGTGTCACTTTGCTGACACTTTAGGCTTGAACTGGGACCAGTTTCTTCTTTGCCCTGTCACGGTCCTGGTGCCTTTAGAGCTCAGTTCACTTTTCAAAGTATTCCAAAATACTTTGAAATACTTGAAAAACAGTGTGCATTTTTTTTCCCCTCTCCATCGGAGTGTATGTCTGTGGGGGTTTTGTTGTTTTTTCCTTGAACATGTTTAAAGTTTCTTTTGGCCATAATTTCTTCTTGTGATGTAAGTGTTCTGACAAACTTGACCCTATGCTGCAAAGCAGTTCTGCATGAATGATCCAAGTAGGTCAAGCAATCTTCCTCTCTGCTTCTTTCCCCTGAAGTAAAAAATGACCCTACAACCACAAACCCAGTGTGTAGAACCCAGTGCACCCAGAGACCCTACAATAACAAACCAGAGTGCACACAGCCTGCTGTTGATGTGCTGATACGGATTCAGAGGTGATGCTGCTGCTGGTGTGTCCTTTCTGGGGGCACCAGCGTCAGCAGCCCTGGTGGCTGTGAGGTGAGGAGGGGGACTCATGGACTGCACTGACACAAGCAGTGCCAGGGCCAGCAGGTTCCCAACCTGCGTCAGCAAAATAAGGGGTGAAGAAAGGAAATGGGAATGACAACCGAACCTGAATCTGAGGGGCAGGGAGCGAGTGAGATGGAAAGTGCCTCTCCCTCTGAGCCCGTGTCCCCACAGTCCCCACACCTTACCAGGCACAAGCTGCAGGTGGGCCCAGCTCCAGACTGTGAGGTGTGAAGTGCTGCTCTTATGTTTAGATGCTGGAAACATTGACTCTGGGCATGTTCTCCAAGTTTCTTACCATGCTGAGAGCCTTGGAGCATCTTCCTCACCTCTCTCTGCAGAGGCTTTTGAGGGGTTGATTCTTCTGGGTTGGCCCCTCTGATCTCCTGGTTTTGCCATGAATATTTTGTTTGCTGGTGCAACAAACCCTCCTTAGGTTAAAACTGCAGAGGGAAGCAGATGAGAATTGTTTAACAGTCCTGAAGCTGAGCAAGCAGATGAGAAGGCTGGTCAAAGCAAAATTAAGATGCTGTGAACCTCGTTGCAATGATTAATGGCTCTTTTTATATGAAGATGTTCAGAAACTGACATTTACTGAAGAAATGAGAGTGAGGTCTTTGGAATTAACTAGGCAGAGTTGTTTAGGTTTTTTTAATAAAAAGAGATGTTTCAGCCAATACAAGTAATTAAGCATTCCTAGGTGCTTCTCCCTGCTTGCAGCCTGTAACAGAAGAAAAAACATGGAAAGACAAATAGCTTAGTTTGGATCATGGGACAACCAGACTGGAGCATGACCTGCAGCTCACATGGCTTTCAGCAAGTGCTGAATGGGGGTGATGAACCAGCCCATCCTCACCCTGTGGGTCCTTGACAGCTCTCTGAGCCTCCCACAGCTGCAGGACAGGAGACACTGAGATGGCAGGAGACAATCTCAGTGGCAATCCCTACCAGCAGTCTGGCAGCAGCTCCCAGTCCATCCACCCTCAGCAGCAAGCAGAGCAGTCAGCAGCAGCACCATCCTCAGCCCTCATCTCTGTACCTGCATTCTTTGAGGCTTCCTGCATCACACCCAAAGCATGGAAAGCAGCCTGGAAAGCAGCCTGGAAAGCTGGGGGGTCGTGTCTCCCTAGATGCTCTCAACAGTGCTACCCCAAGAGCAAATCTGATATCACAAGTCAGTAATGAATTGGAGCTGGGCTGTAATGATTTCTAAAAACATTTTCTAAGGCTGGCTGTCGATGCCACAGCTCAATCTTTAAAAGGATTTCACTGTTCCTAGAGCAGAATCCAAGAGAGCACTCTGCATCTGTTTACCATGCAGAAGAGTCAAAAATGGCTCTCCTCCCTCCTGGGTTCCTGCAGCTTCTCTGGCAGAATTAAAAGGCACATGTGGAGCTGCAGTGCTGGGGTGAAGAAGAGTGGGAACAGAAAAGAAGAATCCCTCTGTTTCATCCCACCTGCTCTGTGATGGTGACTTGCCCCGAACAGTCTCAGGAAAATCCTGTGTAAATGGAACATAAATGTTTTATGAATTCAGCCCTGGTGGAGTAAATTAAAGGGTCATTAATGGCCTCATTAAAGAGCTTTGCACTTTGTTCTGAATTATGAAAGCTATCATGCAATGTTAAACTAAATGGAGTTTTCAGCTAGGTTTTAAAACTCTTTAACTAGTTCCCTCTCCCCCTCTGTCTCTCTCTATTATTTTCTTCCCCCCCTTTTTTTTTTTGGTCTCTGAGAAATGTCTTTCGAGGGAGCTGCCTGTAGTGCTACAAACTAGATTTCAATTATAAATCTTCTTATGCTCCACTAATTGCCCAGAATTTTTCTCAAGAGCTGCCTGAGGTTAATGCTGATGAAGAAAGAGCCCTTTTGTCTTTTCTTGAAATGGTGCCTCCCTCCCCCACCTCTGACGAGACATCAAGCAGGGAATTACCTATAATGATACCCAAACGTGGTGCAGAGAGCTGCCATGGGGGAAGAAAGACAAATTTGCTGTGTCTTTGCCTTTGATAGCTGGAGAAAATCCTTTGGCTCCTCCAGTATCTCCCAGTGTGGCTCTTGGTGGAGCCTGCCCTGTCTCTGACTCCATCAGCAGCTCAGCACTGGCCCTTGCCCTTGGTAGCATATCAGCTGGTGCTCAGTGGGGTTGAGAGAGTGTAAGAGCTCAGCCTCAACAAGATCCAGCAGAAACCAGGGCTGTAAGGACATTCCTGAGAGCTGTAACTGCTGCAGCATCCTGGCTGCCGCCACAGGGCCCTTGTCCCCAGGTTTGGGGATGAGGAGCACTGAATCCTCTTCTGCAGCATGGCTGTGACTCCATGGACAGATCCATTTTGTGCCTGTGCAAATGTGGCTGTGGACAAACAATTGCCAGGTTGTTTTGGATCAGGCAGGATCACCCCTCTGCTCTGGGTGCTGGGTGGCCAGGTCCTGCCCCTGCAGCTGGGACAGGAGATGAGCAGTGTCCCCAAGTGTACCAGCCCAGGGCATTTGGAGACAGAGGCTTTGGAATCCATGTTCAGGAGCCAGCATCTTCATTGCTCTTGAGTTTGAGTGTGTGGGAATAAAGATACATCCTCTGGTCACTGTCCTGCCTTTCCCCAGGAAAGAGGAGAGGGGAAATTCCAGGAGGATGCTGAACCCCACACCTCAGTGCAGAGAAGGGAGGCCACCCCGTATGGGGGCAGCAGCCTCTTGCTTAAGATCCAGCTGCACTGCTAACATGGGCAGAAATTGTTCTAAAACACAAAAAACATTGATTTGCCACAACTTTTCCCCCTGGACACAGCTATTTCGCCACCAAGAGAAGATCCTCAAGCCTGGCCTGGAAATTCCAGTGGTGCTGGAGGCAGAGCTGGGTCTCCCCAGGACATGGTTGGTCACAGCTGGTTGGTCACACTTTCCCCTCTCCAGCCTACCTCTGAGGCTCCTTGCTTGGACTTTGTGACTTAGCTTGCCCTCTGCAAGTTCTTCACACAGCTACACAACAAATTACACCCCTTATTAACTAATTAAGCTATTTCTCCAGCCAGGCAGGAAAGAGAAGAGGTCGTTATTATTTCTATTTTTAAATATCTGTGAGAGGCACACGTGCTTGAGCAGAGGCTCAGCTCAGGTAAGACACGAGGGGTGGACAAGGCCAGCTGAGAGGCCCTGCTGCAGCAACAAAGCCCCTTTGCTGGCTTTGCTGTTTAGTTTGCCAGGTCTGGGACAGGTTTTGGGAGTGAAGGTGGCAGGCTCTGGGCAGTGCAGGCTGTGTCCCCTTTGCTGGCTTTGCTGTTTGCCACGTCTGGGACAGGTTTTGGGAGTGAAGGTGGCAGGCTCTGGGCAGTGCAGGCTGTGATGGGAGCAGCACCCCAGGAGGATGCTGAGCTCCATCAGTGTGTGACTCCAGCAGGGAGGATGCAGGAGCCCAGGGGACTTCACTGAGGACTTCACTCCAGCAAGTGCCAGCTGAGCAGTGGGTTTTAACCCCCACACACAGTCTCTGGAGGCTCAGAGCCTCAGGCAGAGAGCTGCCATCCCACGCTTCCCCATGTGGATTCGTTCCAGCCACATTTCCCCAACGCCCAGCTCCCCAGAGCCCCCATCATCCTCACTCTCTCCTGGGACACTCACGTTTATTTTGGGAGGGCTTCCTTGGAGATCAAGAGTCACCCCAGAGCAGCCATTGATGGGACTGGTCCAGCCCTGGGACATTCCAGTGTCTCTCCTGGCCACCAGAAGATTCCCAGTGGGCATCCCAGCCAGGGCTTTGGTGCCACACCAGGCTTCACGTTATTGAGGCTTGCTGGATGCTCTTCAGGAGCATCCTGGCTGGCTCCTGGCAGCCTGCACTGCAGAGCTTCACTTCCCAGAGACTCTGTCTGCCTCGTGGCTCCTTTCCTGCGAGGTGGGGACGCCGTGGCTGCTTCTGCTGCCCAGCATGTGGGAAAGGACGGGAATGTTGCAAGAGCTCTGCTCAGAAATGCTGCTGCTTGCTGGCAAGCCCTGGCCTCCTTCCCTGCCCCAGGATGTGTGGCACTGGGACAGGGAGATGCCTGAGATCTGGGGCCAGATGAAAACCACTGCAGATGAAACCACTGATGGAAAGCTTTTTGGGCCTGGTGTGGGGGTCAGGAACCACTGGTGCTTCATATCCAACTTGATGTGGAGTCAAGCTCAAAAAATGGTGTTTGCCCTAATTTATATCTCAATCCAAGTACTGGGCATGCCCTAGGTGAGCTGGGCAGAGTATAAACAACAACAACAAAAAAATCAAAACCACCACCAGCAAAATGCTCAGGGGTGGGAGGTACTGGCAGCAGTTGGGTTGGTGGGGACCTTGCTCTGTGGCCATTCTGCTTTTCTTCTTCATAGAGCTGTGTAGCTTGGTTTTTTTTTCCTCTGAGGGCTTTGTTTGCTTGCTTGTTTGATTTTATTTTCCCCTTAATGCCTCCCTGCAGGGTGTGCTCCAGGGGTGTGCAGAGGCTGACCTGCTCTCTGCCTGGTGTGGAGGTTTCCTTGCTGGAAGCTGCTCCTGATGCCTCCAGCCTGTCACATCCCTGCCAGATGCCAACTTTCCTTTGGTGCTGTTTGCTGCTGAGGGGGATCTCTGAGTGTCTCTGACCTGAGGAGAGGGGCTGGTGCTCTGGTGAGGGATGGAGACCATTGCACGGGGTGATTTAGAAAAGCTGCCAGGCAGCAGTGGCAGCCCTATAAACCATGTTTATGCTGATAGAATTAGCGGAGCCGTGGCCGTGCTGTGCTGGAGCCCTGCAGCTGGAATGAGCAGCAGAAGGGGCAGAGCCCTGCAGCAGCTGCCCTCAGCTGCCAAATCCCACTGGGGGTGGGGCTGGGCTGCAGGCTGTGCATCCCTGGTGGTTTGTAGAGAGGGGGTGCAGCGGGCAGCAGGGCTTTGGGAGGATGATGCAATGGGCTCTGTTTGATGCCTTTTTCTGCTGGTGTCTCTGGATATGGGCTCTCCATATTCCCAGCACCTGCTGGGCTGTGGGCACAGACTCCTCTGCAGCCCAGTGCCACCATCCCTGGGGACACCTGGAGTGTCGGGGGCTCGAGGCTGTGGCGCTTGTGGGGAGGGACCCACAGGTGGAGGGTTTGGGGTCGGTGCTGTGGTGTGAGTGCCTGCAGAGTGTGCTGTGGCTTCAGGGATGCTGCAATGACCTGCATCCCTGCCAAGTGCCAGGGACAGCAGTTCCTGTGTGCTTTCCATGACAGCTTCCCACAGGTGCCATGAAGGAGGGATGCTGAGGAGCCAGAGCTGGGCCCTGCTGCCTGCAACCTGCTTGGGATTTGGAGGGCTCTGTTTGCCCCCAGGTGGCACTGGAGGAAGACCAGGGGTGCCACACCATGGATGAAGCAGCAATACTGGGATGGGAAATGTAGAAATGCCAAAGCTGGTGGGCGAATCCAGGGGTTAATGCCACACATGCTGCCCTTCTCCCTGCCACTGTCCCTGAGGGCTGCTGGGGATGCAGCTTGGCCCTGCTGCGAGCAGGGAGGTGGGAAGGATGTGGCTGGGATTCAGAGAGCATCCTGTGCCATTCCTGGCCTGCACAAATGGAAGATGGAAGGGCAAAGGGAGCTTGACAGCTCCTCAGGCTGGGAGGTTGCTGCAGGCACAGCTGAGGAGCTGCAGAAATGCTTTGCACTGTTTCCAGCAAAGTGACTGATGGGGACTAGGGAAGAGGGAAGGATATGGGTGGGGAGCAGGCTTAGCAAATGACTTCACTGTTGGTTAAATTTCTTCCACACTAAAACATTGCAGGATTTGGGGAAAGAAGCACAAGTCTGCCATGAAAAGAGTCCCATGTCCAGCTGTGGCCAGGCAATGAGAGGAAGGTGCTTGCAAAGTTATTGATGATGCAAAGCCACACCAGGAAAACGTGGGACAGGGCATGGCAAATCCCACCTTGTGCACACGCCTGAAAGAGAAATCTCTTTCCCCTGTCTAATCCATTACCACATGCTTATTCCTATAACAAATAACTGAGTCAGCGGGAGAAAACCAAATTCAATTTATATCTCAATCCAAGCAAATATGAAAAGGCTGCCAAATCTGACAATAAAACTGCAGTGATCTCAGATGTTTTCCTTCCATATATTAAGAGAAAGGGGAGCAGAGGGGATTTTGGCCATGTGGCCACAGGTGAGGGAGCAGAGGGACTGGTGGGATGCCTCAGTCTGTGCTCAGGTGATGAGCACAGCTTTTGCTCTGAGGGACACCTGCCAGATGTGCTGGTGCAGATGTGGCTCCAGAGCTACCCTGGGGACAGCAAGGAGCTGGGAGCAGGCTGGCACTCCTGTTACCTTTCTGAAATTGTCTGAACAATCTCTGGAGGTAAAAAGTGGAGTCTTCCCACATAGTGTTTTTCCTACTGTGTCTCCATGGGATTCTCAGAGGCATCCTCCTTCCTGCTTTGCAAACACTGCAGCTGTCTCTGCAGCCTGAGGGCATGAGGATTTTTCTTCAAAGTTTGTCAAGTTTGCCAGCCTTCCCATGAAAGCAGAGCCATGCAGTGGAGTGCTCTGTGCCGGGGGATGCTCCTTCCCAGGCAGGGTTGCAGCAGCCCCTGTGTGCCCAGGGGCTCCCCTCTGTGCCCTGCCCAGTGTGTGATGAATGGGTGCAGTCAGATGAAACACTGCTGTCCCTCTTGCAGGGAGAGTGCATTGTCTGTCCTCCAGCAGGCCTGCTCCTCGTGGCTGGGATTTCCCTTGGAGTGAGGCAAACCTCTTCACAAGTGCCTTTATTCCCATCTGAGCTGCCCTGTGTGTGGGGCTCAGCTCAGCTAGTCCCGGCTTGGCTGGAGCCTGGCTTAGCTCCCTGCTGTACCCAGGTGTGTGGTGGCACCGAGAACATTTTGCTGTGGCACTGAAGGATGTCCACAAAGGCAGTGGCAGAGCTGGTGCTCACACTTGCTGCTCCTTGCTAAGCCAGGTGAGCTCCCCAAACCAAGCCCTGCCCGTTCTCTCTCAGGTGTTGCCCAGCTTCAGCAACGCAAGTAGGAGCAGATGGGAAAGGGAGAATAAACAGAGAGTCAAAATAGACAGTTTGATTAACTATTTTCCTAGAAGAAGGCATTTAGCAAGCTCAGCTGAGCTATAAATACCATATAATGTTCCTCTAATATGTGAGGAGAGCTGGGGAATGGGAAGGGGGGATTTTCTTCATGTAAACAAATGCAGAGAAAATAGTGGCAAGAGGAACAAAAGGAAACTAATGAATTCAAGTCAAACACCCTGCTTTGGCTCAAAGTTGAGGCATTTCTTGGGCAGCCTGTGACCACATCCAGGCAGTTCATTAGCCTCTCTGGAACCCAAACTTGAGACTCTTTGTTCCCAAATTCTGGGGTTTTGGTACTTGCCATTGTTCTTCCTTTTCTCTTTATTTCTTTATTTTTTTTTCTTTAGCATAAAAAACAAGTTAAGTAATGTGAGAATGAAATCAAACATTTCATGTTGAGCCTGAAAAGTTCCCACTTTGTGAGCATTTTACCAAGTTAAGTAATGTGAGAATAAAATCAAACATTTCATGTTGAACGAGAATGAGTTTGTTTATTGAAAAGTTCCCACTTTGTGAGCATTTTACATGAATAAGGGCTGGATTCAGTCCCTGGAGAACAGACAGAGGATGGATGATGGGGGAATCCATGCAGGGAGCAAGTGGGGTCACAGATACCTGGGGCAAGCTCTCTGTTAGACCTGTACTTTAGACAGGAAAACCTTGTGCCTTCCCCGTGCTAATTTGCTTTTTACCCACTCAAACCAGAGAAGAGCAAAAGGGCGTGGAAGGAATTTCTGTTCCTAGGCTATGCTGGGAACTGTTTTGTCTCATTAAAATCTGCTTTCACCTGCTACTAATTTTCCTCTCATTACAAAGGCCTGGGATGATTTGTTTGTTTGTTTGTTTGTCTGAATGAGGAGTAAAAAAGAGCTGTTAGAGGTTCATGGTGAGGAAATGACAGCCTGTGCTGGTGGGGGCATGCTGGGTGCTGAGACAGTGATGGGCACGGGGAGAAAACTGCAGCAATGAGATCCTTCCTGGGCTGTCACAGCAGCCTGAGTAGGGTGGGAGAAAGTTTCAGAGAGCTGTGCTGCCTCCTCTGCCAGTGCAGGCAGGGATGTGGGCAGTGGCTGCTCCCTGGGACATGTGCTAGCTGCTGTGGCATGACTGCAGCTCCATGGGTGGCTTGTATAGAGAAAAATCCTGCTGGAGGATCAAAAATAGGACCTGCTCCTGCTGTCCTGCCTTCCCCAGCTGTCCTTAATAAGCACCAGTGGCTCAGGGCTGGGGACATCTCTCTGTCCCAGGGAGGGGATATTTATGACCCTGAAGCACTGCTGAAACACTGCTCCCATCCTGCAGCTTCCAAAGGCTCCCACCAGCAACACAACCCTGGCAAGAGGGGCCCTCCCGAGGTGTTTTGGGGAGCAGGATGAGGAAATGGGAACCAGCAGGTGCGTGGGGAAATGACCTCAAGGGCTGAGGGGTGGGGATGTGTGACGAGTCTCCATCCTCCCTGCAGGATCGTGTGTCCCGCTGTCTGTCCCGCTGTCTGTCCCGCCTGCTCTGCTGCCCCTGCCTGGCCCAGGGAGCACACCACACGAGGGCTGTGTCTCGTTATTGTGACAAGTAATTAGGGTGATGCAAGATGCTAAAAAATGACTTTATTAGGCAAAGGCAGCCTGTAAACCTCCCGGAACAACCAAGTGCTTCAAACATCTTCAGCCCGTGTGTGCAGGCAGCTGCTCTCCCTCCCACTCTGGCCCTGCTCAGCCAGACCAAAGGCAGATTTGACACCCAGAGACATTCCCCTGCTTTGCCTTAGCATCCTACCAGCTGGTGACATCCCCTGAAATAGGAAACTCAAATTGCAGCAATGACCAGGGATGGGTTAGCCTGTTCTCTCCCTCATCTGCCTTTGTTTGACACCATCCCTTCCCTAGAAGCTCCCCAAAATCTCCCCTTTTGCGGGGATGGGGCATTGTGGTGGCCTGGACACAGCTGGCAAAGCAGCACTCGTGCCTGCTGGTGGCATTGGCCAGCAGCCCTCTGGGATGGGCTCCGTGTTAATAAATCCACAGCGTCGGTGCTGCTTTAGTGTTGCTCTAATTGGAGCCATAAAGTTAAACTCAGCCTCTTAGGGTTCTGCTGGGAGCTGGGGCTTCCATTTGCAGGTTCCCCCGTGCCGTTAAAGGGCACCGTGCTGGCTAATAGGTGTTAAATTGGAGCATCACTTTTTAATAAGCCTCTTAATGGCATCGTGCACATCCTTGGCAGCCTGGGGATGAGGCTGTGTTAAAACACCTGCATGCAGGGAAGGCAGTGCTGGGAGCTGAGGGCTGGGGAGGAGTGAGTGACGTGGGCAGCACTGGGGTGACCCACGTCCTGCTCTGCTGCATCAATCCAGGCCACTTCAGGAAATCCAGAGGGTGGATCTGGTCTGAAATCTGGGGCACAGGGACAGGCCAGGGGATTGCAGTGCCCACAGCCCCTGGCACAGCACAGGGTGGAGTGTCTGGTCCTACAGCATCTGCTTTTGGGTGACTGGGAGGTCAAGCAGCATTGCCTGGAGCTGGACACAGCAATGGCACTGCCTCTGTGATTTGTCCCTTTGGCTGATGCCACAGCCACCAGCTGCATTTCCTTCATCAGGCCCTTCCTTTTGGGATGCCGCTGCTAGGCTGTCACCTCCAGGTGGTGTTTCTTGCTGCCTCTCACCTCTGGGGATCGTGGTCTCTGTTTCAGTGCTCTTACAGCAATCTCACTGCAGTGTTTCTCATTTACTGGTAAAGTTTCATAATTTCCCAAACCACAATCTCCTCCTTGCCCCTGCCCCGAGACAAAGAGGTTTCTCTCTTCCCTCTGTGTGGTTGCCCACCTAGAAGTGACATCATGGATGTGATCAGGAACTGTCCTGCAAAAGAGGCACTGAAATCATCCAGGCTGCTTTCACTTGGGTAATGCTTAGAGAAAGGACTAAGATCCCAAGAAACAAGCACACTATTTTTATCTAATCCCTCTGCTTTAATAACTGAGAGTTGGAGGGCTTTCATTATTCGTAATTCAGATGAGGCTGTTTTGAAAAGTCCCTGGTGGGTTCTGTCTTCTGCCTCCAGCTCTGCTCACGCCTCGCTCTCCTCCTGCCATGTGGGACATGAGGAAGCATTTGCTGAGCTCATGATCACATCCAAACAGCTCCCCACTGCCCAAGAGCTCGGTATGTAACCCCACACTGGCTCTCCAGGCTCAGCAAGGTCTAACTAAGGAACACCCACCGACAGAAAACACTTTGTCAAACTCAGCTCCTCACAGCATCATCCCCCCGGCACAGGGTGGGACGGACTTGCTGTGCTCCAGAAGGGAGACAGGGTGGGATTTGTCACCTCCAGGCCAGGCAAATTTGAGGCCAAAGCAGTGGAAGAGAATGAATACAATTTTTTGTCAGCTCCATCCGTGCCGGCAAATGCAGATCATGAATTACACACCCGCCAGATGACAGGCTGACATTTTAGCTCCAAACATTCTCCTATAATTAGAGAATCTAATGCAATACAGGGAATGGCTCCATTTTACACACACATTATCGTAATGCCTTTAAATAAGATAATTGATTATGCCTCTGCATAAGAAAGTAAAATATTCGGTGTAATTAAAACCGACATTCAGATTTTGGCATGCTGACAGGTGAGGCCATGTGTCATTTTATAAATCCTTAAAGTGATATTCACACCCACATCCGAGTTCCCAAAGTTTGGGGAAAAGAAAAAAAGAAGTCCTTGTCACTGGATTGCTTTTTATCTTGCATTCAAATGTTTCTCGAGGAGGGATTTCTCTTCTTCTTTTACTCTCATTTATCTTCATTTCAGCCTCATATCGTCAGCTGACAAAAAAACCTGAAGTCGTACTGCTGCGAGCAGGGGTGTTGGTAGATCCCATCAGAGAAGCAGGACTTGGCCAGCCCTGTGCCTGCAGCAGCCCCCTCTGAGGCTCTCACACTGCTGCACTGGCAGGCAGCGCCTTCCAGCGCGTGTCTGCCCCGCTGCCGAAACCACTGCTGCTCTTTGTGGGCTCTCCTGGAATGGAGACTTCACAGGGAACGAGAATGCTCCGTGGTGCAGCAGCTGCCAAAAAGCAGCTGGAGGTCCCTGCAGATGAGGGCTGCCTGGGGAATGTGTCCCTGCTGAGATGGGTGGGTGTGTGGGGTGGGGGATGAGGCTCAGGGCACGGGTTGAGCCAGGGACCTGTGCTGGAGGGTTCAGGGGATGCTCTGTCCTTGCCAGCTGGGCTGGGGGATTCTTCCTCTGGATTCTGCCTCTATCTGTGCTTTTATGGCAAAGACTGAGCAACACTGATTGCTTCTCCCATCCATTTTTATGGTTGGAGCTGCCTGTGAGGAATATGTTTCTGATACAGAAAGTAAGTGCCAAAATCTGCTTAGATCCCTCTGTAAAAACTCCTGTTTGGGTCTCCATCCTGCTGCTAATGGACAAGGTTTATGTGACAAATCACCACTGCTGCTAGGTAGTGACACCTGCCACTGCTGGTCATGGTGTCAGTGATGGGGTTTGAGGTCTGGGGGCTTTTGGGGTGATTCCTTAGGCCTCAAGAAATCCTCTTAGTCAACACGGGTGCTGCTCTGCAGCCTTGACATTTGCTGACTGTCACACCTTGAATCTTTGCAAACAAAGGCTTGAACACCTTCAGCATCCTTAAATTTGTCCCTGTTGTCCCATAACACGTTTCTGGTGAGATCTGGGCAGGATTTGGCTGAGGGATCTTTGTCTCTACCCTCTGTGCTCTGGATCCCTCCCCATCCACATTCCCTATGGAGACAAGGCTTCTCTAATAAATGGGAGGACTGCTACCACTGAAGCGACCTTCCTGGTATCATAAACTTGAATTATAGAACTGATTAGGTTGAAAAAGGCCTCCAAGACCTTCAAGTCCAACTGCCAAGCCCACCAGTAAAGCATGTCCCTAAACACTACACCTACACCTCTTCCTGCCCTCAGCTGCCAGCAGCTGCCACTCTCATTCTCTTCCAAACAACCAGAAGTGGTTCCTCCTCTCCAGCCCAGGTTACCTGTCAGTGAACTGTGCCTTCCAGCATCCCCATTCAGTCTTTACAGGCTCAGGAAGCATGCCAGGATGAGGTGGTGCTTCCAGCCCCTTGTAGGGTCTGCCTGGTGAGGTTTGCAGAAGGAAAGGGGCGAGAGGGTCCCACTGGATGGCTCATACCTGCCTGTGGATGCACAGTGTGCAGCATGGCCCGTGTTAGATGCCTTTCAGTGACACTTGCTCTGTAATATTGCTCCCAAAACTGTCAGCAATGACCTTCCCTGTTCTGTACCGCCGGTCCAGCCACCTGCCTATCACCCTATCACCCATGGGCTCTATCCAGTGCACAGGTAATTAAAATCCTCAGCCAATTAAGTGGCTCCCAGCCTACAGGCTGGCTGAGGAGGCCTGATCCTGCTGCTCTCCTCACTGCTGCGGGACATTGTGTCCCTGAGCGTGACTGGGTGCAGCCAGCAGGGCAAGCGCAGGGAAGGGAACAGCTCTGCTGGAGCAACCACCGGCGGCATCCAGGGTGGGATGGGCTTTCCCTGGCCTGATCCTGATCCTCCGTCCCCATCGGGCTCTCAGGGAGTGTGGTTCCTTGGGGAAGAGACAAAACCAGACTCTCCGGGCTCCCGGTGTGGGTTTGGCTCTGGCGAGGCACTGCAGCCTGCTCGGCTCGCCTTGCCGGGCTGCCCCGGCTCTCCCCGCCGCTCCCAGCCCATTCCCGAGGGATGCCCGGGATGCGGCTGGCAGCGCGGGGAGCCGGAGCCCCCGGGACCGGCACGGCGGCCGGCAGCTCGCCCCTTCCTCCGCTCTTTAGTGGGTTTGTAAAAATCTGCCTGGAAAACAGAGGAATGCTTCACCGGGCTGGTTAAGGGACTGCCTGCCCCCTCGGGACAGCCTCCCGGAGACAAGGAGGTGCATGGGAGTGACAGGAGGGGACAAGGACTGTCCTGGCCACGTGCGGGTGGCAGGAGCACGGCAGGGTGGGCAAAAGCGGGCAGATGTGGCACGGATCCCCGGGACCAGTTCATGGCTGCCAGAAATGATACCAGGTACCAGCCCGAGGGGAGAGCAGATCCCAGAAGTGTCTCAGCTGTTCTGCCCGGCCTGCTGCTGTTTCCTCGTGTAAGAGACTCCCCATCTTCCCAGTGTGCCTGGTGCTTCCAGCTCCTCCCGGTCTGCGCCCTCACTGGCTCTGGATGAGCAACGTCCCGCCCGCACATCCCTTCGCATCCCCAGCTCCTACTGCGCCGGGAGAGGCCACCCGGCTGCCCGGAAGGTGCCCGGGCTGTCCCTGCCTCCCAGTGCCACAGGCAGCTCCTGCAGCCCGTGTCTCAGCGCGGCTCCCCCTCCCGGAGCGCTCTGCCCCCCGGCCCTCCCACGGCCGCGGCGCTGCCGGCGATACTCACCGCCCGTGGGAGGAGGCTGCGGGCACGGCAGGAGGAGCAGGGACCCACAGTGAGCAGCGGCACCGCGGTCCTTGCGACAGCCGCTGGCTCGGCACCTGCCCCTGCTGGCTGTCCTCGTGTCGGAGCCGAGGGGACGGGAGCTGCCTGGCTGGGGACTCTGAGTGGGCACCGATGCTGACACGGCTCCTGTGGAGTAGAAAAAGCACCCTGGGAGCACTGCAGCTGGCCAGGAGGGAAGGGCTAGGTCGTGCATGGAGTTGCTGATGTGTGTCTGGAATTAGGTCCAGAGAGGGGTAGATTGACACAAGTGTTTGCCTGCAATGGCACCAACACATTTCTGGGCATTCCTTTTTGGGGAGGGGGAGCTAGGTTTGAGTGATCATGAGGATAGATGGATAAAACCGGAGAAGATGCACGGGAAAGGGAAAAGCAGAGCATCCCAGCAGGGTTTGGCTTAGTGATGTGGGTGAGAAAGCAGGGCAGGGGCAAAGCAAGGCAGTTGTAGGGGTCTGAGAATCCTGTGTGTCTGTGTCTGCATCAGAGCCTGTTCCTGCCTTGCCCACTGTTCACTGGGACACTCTGCACACCTTGCTCTGTGCCTATTTATATTTTACCTTAGTCATCTGGACTTCTCTGCTTACAGCTGTGAGCTTTGCTTTCATCCTATACATCATCAGGTTGTTGGGATTACTTTCCCCGTGGTGGGCTGGATCATGGTAGGATTAAAAAGATCATCTAGAGTGGGGGAAAGAAACTTTTGTTTTGAGGATTAGCTGTTGCACCAGACTCCAGCTCTGTTTTATTTCCCACCAGGATTTAGTTGCCAGGTTCCAGCTGGCCTTTTTCTTCCTGAGCACCTCCAGCTTGCCAGGACAGATGAACAGAGGGCAACACTGGCTTTCAATAAGGGCTGAGGACCCTGGAACACCAATACATTCATAGATGACTAAAGAATCACAACATCACGTATGCATTAACTTCTTTGAAATGCAAAGCACTCCCTTGATATTTCAGCATTTTCCACCTAGTCCAAAGCAAAACCCAACAGGCAGAGAGGAGACAAGTGGAAAGCTGAGCAAGGTAATGTTTCCACCTTGTGTCTGTTACAATGATTGCATCAGCTTTAATTACAAAGGGACTTTCTGCCCTTTAAAACAGCTCAGCACACATCATATTCTCAGCTTTCCTGCCTCCGGCAGGCTCTGGCTCTGAAACAGTTTCTTTCATGCATTCAAAACAGTTTGTAATTAACAATCACATTGTTTTCCTTTGAATATCGATGGAGATACAGAAAGCAGAGATTTGGAGCTGAGGTGCCGATATGACTGAGTATTATTTTGCTTCCATGAAATAGCTTTTCTCATTTTACAGCAAATTTTGTGCTGATGAAAGATTCAGGGTAGTGGAGAGACTTTGCTCACCAGTTGGCCTTGAAGCTGGGGAAGCTGGCTCAGACATCTGGTAAATTTCCTGCCATATCTATGGGAAAGAAGGAAATTTTGGGTCTGCTGCCCTATAATCTTTGGCCCATGTTCAGTGCATACCTATGAAGAAAAAATCCCTGCCACCATTGCTGCTTTTATAAAATATCCCTAAATGGGAAACCAGCAGAAAAAAGTAAGTAAAACCAGGAGTATCTCAGCTCCACGGCTCCCTGAGCTACTCAGTCAGACCAGAGGGGGCTTAGTTTGAAGCTTTGGCTCTGTAAACAAGAACCAGATTACAAACTTCTTCAGTTCTGGTGCAAAGCTTGGATGGGAGGATTGTTCCCTCCATCTGTTCTTCTCATTGACAATCTGCCTTTAAAGCCATCGCTGCATAAATCTGGAGGAAGCGTAAATGCAGGAGCACCTGAATATTGTTTAACAGATGGGGACACACATTTTTCAAGCAGAGATTTCCCTTACATTGCCCCATTTATTTCAGAGGGTGTTTTTTCAGTACCATCCTTGCATTGCCATGCCTGCCTGGGAATAAGCTGGCATCCCAGTCCGAGGCTTGTGGCTAGCCAAATTGATTTTCAGGAGGAAACTTTACTGCATGAACACTGCTGTGACATTTTTGGTTTGCTTTCACCCCTTTCAGTGTAATTCCCTTCTGACCAAGCTCACATTTTCCATCCAAGCCTTTCAGGAGGACTGTTAACTGTGAGCACTCCTTGTTTCCTGCTCCCACCCTGGAAAGGCTTGAGATCATCCACGCACCTCGCTTGAAACTCATTCTGGCATAAACAAACAAAAGCCCACAGGAATAAACACAAAGTCAAGTTTTGAACCCTGTGGATCCGTGCTTCACGTATCCCTCTCCTCCTTCCCTGACAGGCAGTCTGGCAGCTCCCAGCCTGTTGACAGGGCTCTCTCTTGTTCTTCCACCTTCCATCCCACAGGATCCCTAATGCATTTAGCACCGTGGCTTTCAGCTTCGTTAGCTTAAGGGCCACTACAAGTTTTCTGGCAGCAACACAGACGTGGACTGTTGAATGTCAGAGAGGAAATTACTTTTCTTTGCAACCTTTTCACAAATCCCTGCAGTCACTGGACCTCTGGGTCTCAAGGATCATGGATTGAAAGCCTCTGACTTACCAGGCAGCACATGGAGTTCACATCAGGTAATGTCTCCAGGTGGGAATGGGCTAGCCATCAAATTCAGCAGGCAGCAGCATTTCATGCAGATACAGGAGGGAATAAGAAAGCTACTAAAATGGCAGTGGGACTTTGGATATTCCTGATGGACTCTGTGATGCTACAGTGTCCATCCTCCTAGTGAGCAGAGTCCTGGCTGGGAGACATGAAGATCTGCCTGAGGAGATGAGCCTGAGCCTTCACCTGCTCTCCAGCACAGAGGCACAAGAGATGCTGCACTGCTGACCCCAGACACTCAGAGTTTGCCAGTCCAGTCTCCGAATTCAAACAAAGATATTAAGTGCTGTTTTCTTTTCACTTGCCTTCTGGCTCTGTAACCATTAGGTTGCACTCAAATAGCACTCACAGCTTTTATTTATTTTTCCCCAACCACAAGAACTAGGACTTTTCCTTTTAAATGTTTTTTTTTTCTCAGTGTAAGCCAAAAGCTGAGAGTCTTGCTGAATCACTTGTCTCCATGAACTGGGGCTTGAAGGGAAGTATCCAGTACTGGGAAGTGTGCAGGGAAACTTAGCAATGCCACCAGGAGACAAAAGCCCAAGATGATGTCATCCAGCCACGGTGGGAAGGACAACATGGGGATTGTGTTTGGGGTGTAGGTTCAGCCCATGCTGGCCTCTCCCCTCCACTACCCCTGCTCGTACCACAGGAGTGAAGGTACAGATCACATCTCATAGGAGAGATGGGCAGTGCTGCAGGGTGCTGGACCAGCAGCAAGGAGATGTAGGACAGAAGGTGGATGGTGCAGGAAGGAAAAGAAGATGAGGGAAGAAGGGATAAGGCTTGGAAGTGGGAGAAACGTACGTGGAACAGGCAGGTTGTCCCCAAGACAGCCTGAGTTGGGCCGGAGCACCTGCTTGTTGTCTCACTGGCCCTCATTCCTGCTGATCTGCTGTCCTGGACTCAGGGAAGTGCAGCAGGAAAAACAAGGCAGCTCCCTGTGGTTTGTTACATGGTGCAGCATGCCAAGGGCAGAGCCCTGCTCTCCCTGGGCCATTGGATCTCAAAATCCAGCTACCAGGAGGAGTCTCAGCCTAAGAAGAAGGCAAAAAAAGAAGAGAAAATATGGGCATAGATGATGGACCCCAAATTTCTCAGCTTTCATATCACTTCCCCTTCTCCCTCCTTCTCCCTTCTTCAGTCGTTGTATTCTTCTTGGGAGAAAGTGTCTGTTGGAAAACAGAGAGAGAAAACGACAAACACTGCTGTGGAATTATTTAACGAGCCAGAATGAATTGCATTTGAAATCATTTAAATGGGATCTGGGAGTATTTAACTGCAGCACAGGAACTTAACAAGAGTGGGAAAGGATTTTGTGCTAATTGCTGGCAATGATATACCTACGGAGAGAGAACATGCAGCAATTAGTAAGCAAGGCTGTAATTTCAGCCTAAGGTCCCTGTCTACCCTGGAATATGGCATGGATTATCTACTGGAAGGAAGACAAGGGCTCTGATCCACAGGTGACCAGAGAAAGGAGCAGATGAGAATCTCATTAAGTAGTCATGAACCAAGTTTTATCAACACTGGGGTGCAGGAGATGGGTTTGGTCAGACCCAGACGTCCCTTTGCATCACCCCAGGTTTTAGTCCTGATCTCCTGTTCCCCAACCTGATTGGTAAAGCCAAAATGGAGCACAAAGCCTCATCCTAACCCACCTGGTTTTGCCCACCCAGAGGTGGCAGGGGCTGAGCCTGCACTCCATAGTGGGGCTACAGCTCCTGGCATGGGGAGCCCTCGGGCCAATTCAATCATTCCTTGCTGAGAACTCAGTAGCTTCAGGGCATCCTCAGCGCTGCTGGATTTGGGGACCAGCAGGAGAAGACCAGAGAGCTGCGGCTGGGATGCAGCCTTGTTCACAGCCTGCATGAGGGCAGAGCCTGTGGCCAAGAACCGTGTGCTGGGGATGTGTGGGGATGGTGGGGTGAGAGAGGATGAGGGGTAAGGAAACGAGGCAAGATGAGATGGGAAACTTTTGCAGGTGAAGTGACAAGCAGGCAGGAGCCTGCAGCCACCAGAAACAGCCCAGATGGCCCCAGGTGCCCTCCCTATAGAGCTGCCATATAGGAGAGACCCTGTGGTCCCACTCTGCCAAGCCCTCAAAACCAGGTACCATTGATGCCCAGCATGCAAGGCTCAGCTCGAGCAGAGATGAGCTGCCATGGCTCTAGCAGGGACAGCCCTGCTGGCAGCAGCCCTGGCAGGGTGTCCTCGCTGCAGGGGAAGGCAGACAGCCCGCAGCTCTTGTCCTGGTGCCCGGCAGCTGCAGGCAGCCTCCGCCAGCCTCTGCTCATTGTTCCCTGCTCCTCTCCCCATCTCCATTCTCTCCCTGTGATGTGTCTGTCTGTGACTTTTTGTCTTTCAATCAGTTTTCATCTCAGTAATTCCCATTCAATGGTTAGTCCCTGATCTTTCTAATTGAGATCAGAGCTTCGTATAATAGGAATGGGGGGAGGGAGACTATTTTTAATTTGCTACGTTCCCATTAATAACAAGTTCTAATTAAAAACCCTCCATCTTCCATCCTCCCAAGTTCAGAGGAAAACTCTCTACGACTTCTGTTGGAATCTTCTCCTGATAAATTGGTACCACAGCCTCCTAGAACAGCTGGTCCTCTTTAGCAGGCATAGTAATTAATGGGAATAATAAATGCATTCAAAGCAGGTTCATAACCCTCCTTTCTGTGCACTCAGACATCTCTTCACATTGCAAGAGACACACATCAACATTTCCACTTACAAAACAGGCCCAAAAGATCTGCCTACGTCTAACGAGCCTGGGCTTCATTAGCACTCTCTGTCCCGTGATAAACCTTGTGATACAGAGGTTCCCCATGGACAGGGATGTTCCCTCCTGAGTGAGGAGGCTGATGTAGAGAGCAGGAGCTGTGCCTGTGCAGCATCTCTGTGTCTCTCCAGGACTTTCTGCCAATCCTGAGTTTTATATCACGGCTCCCCAGGATCCGTGGGGAGGAAAGCAGTGCTCTGCCCTTTCCTGGATGTGGGGAAGGGTCTCCAGCTTCACAGATCTATGCTCAGATGGGTGGGGTGAACATGGGGACAGCTCACCTTGTCCTGAGCTGCTGGATTGTGCTGCCAGCCCCACCTGTGCCTGTGCTCCTGGGCAGTGCTGGCCTTGAGGCTATGACAGGGGAAGGCAAAATGAAAAGGAATCTCAGGGTACTTTGCTGCTTGCACAGGGAGACAGGAGATCAGGATTTTCCTTTTTCTCCAGCTCCTGTTCTGCTCTGCTGTGTCTGTCTTCCTGCCTACTGTGTGTTGGGGCAGGCAAGCAGATATTATTGCCTTGCAACATCCACGCAGTGAGACTGAGAGAGAAGGTGGAGTGGATGCCAAGTGAGGGCTGAGGTCACACCATGAGCTGAAGATGGCACCTTAATGTTCTGATTTCCCTTGCTAGGCACCAGACCAACATATAGGGACAATCCTGTCCAGTGGAGGACATGGGGCCCTATCCACCTGGGGTCAGCAGACACAGAGCAGCAGAAGCACAGGGTCTAATGAGTGCACACCCTCTCCTCCCTTTGTGCAGGTCTCCATTTGCACCAGCTGCTGATTTGGGCTTCCTTGGATGTGCAGATCAGCTCTGCTGGGGATGGATGACCCCTCGCTGTCCCTTTCTCTTGCTTTTGTTCACCACTGCCGAGTTAATGGACTCATCTTGGGAGTGGCCAAACCAGGAGCCATCAGTGCAGCTATCCCTGAGCCGAGCAATCTGTCCTGAGTACTGATTTCAATTAAAGGGTCATTAGTGTGAAATCTTATCCAGCCCAGCTCCCATTTGCCAGCAGGAGGTCCTTCTCCTCCCCATCCCAAGCCCTGCTCTGCGGTTAGAGCGCGCTGCTCCTGCTGGAGTCCTCCAGTTTTGCTAAAACACAGCAGCTGCTGCTAATAAACAAACATATTGATCATAGAGATATGGCCTGTCAGGGACTTAATTCATGAATGAAATGGGCTTCAGAGCGCCCTGTAGGCTCTGCTTAAAGAGCTCCACGTCAAGATGGTGCTTGGGGCTGGGAACTGAGAGTCCCAGCAGCTTCTCAGCTCTGGGATATCCAAGTCTGGGGCTGCTGTAAGGATCTGGGGATGAAATTTCTCTTTGGGGCTGAAAAGAGCAGAGCAAGTTCCCCCTTTATCCTTGCAGGCCATTGCTTACACGGATGTGGCACAGTGCTTCCCTCCGTGCTTCCCTCGTGTTGTGAGCAAGAGGCTCCTGGTTCTGCTCCAGCCTGCAGGGACCATCTGGGCAACACAAAAATCCTATGCTTTTGAGGAGAAGAATGTCAAATATCTCCCCAAAACTAGTCCTTCTAGTCTCTTGTGGGTCTGGAACTTCTAGAAAAACCAGAGTAGGACCTATGCCTGCCTACTGGAATTTGTGATACCCATTTCAGGGGCCAGATGCAGCTGCAGCATCACTTAGAAGCTATATCAGGGCCAAGAAGGGGAGAGTATCACAGCTCCAAATTGCCAGCATTTCTATTCTCCTGACAGCAAACAGGTTTCCTTAGTTTTTGATCAAATTTTCCTTCCACAGACAGACAGTAAAACTCTTTCTGCACATAAGACCAAGGCTGTTTACATCACTGATGCTGCTATTGTTTCTGAATTGTCATCATGGTGTGGAGTCAGACTTAAACAAGGTAAAATCAGCTCAGAAATGGATCCTGCACAGCCAGGGACTATAATTAAAAAAGAAGTATATTTGAATATAGTCTTTATAGGTGCAGTAAATTATACCACAGTACATGAGGATGTCAGTTGATCTGTAACTGGTTTCAATCCTTTGGTATTGGCCATGATGAAAGCAGCTGTTAAAATAGGTCTTAGTATTTATGGTCCTGGGATGTGAAGGCCTTGCTGAGAGTTTGATGGATGAACTTTCAAGGACAGGAATAGTTGTCAGCCTGAAATATTTATCAGTCTGAAATCTCCCTGCGATTCATGCCATAGTTTCATACTTCCATTTTTTCTTCCCATTTTCTAGCTGAGGTTTGTAGCTGAGGTTCCCTGGACAGAGGGAGGGTCTCTGCTGTGGGGCAGCAAACCCTGCTCTGGTGATGTTCTCTGTTCCTCCCATGTCAGCAGTGGCTGCTGTTTTAACCAGCTGTGGTGCCCTGCACAAGCTATGCTGTGCTGCCAGCTCCAGGGCTGCTCCTGCTGCCCTCTGCCCCAGGGCTGTGTTCTGGGGCTTGCCAAAGACATCCCTGCTCCTTGCACAGCAGGACATGGGGAATATGTCTGGACAAACGGAATGGCTCTTTAGACACTCCTGCTGTGATTCCTTTGCCATAGGCCTCCCCCATCCCTCTGGCCAAGGAGAGGCCAGGGCAACTCAAGGCCAAAAAGATAAAATGGATTCTCCATCACTCTGTACCTCCTTTCTCCCTGAGAACAGCACAGCCCCATTTGCTGCCTGATCTCCAGCGTCCCCTTGGCCCCTGGCATCAGCAGCATGCCTTGGAATCCTGCCTTCTCTGACGAGGATATTTTGCTCATCATGGCTATGGGAGGGGAGGAGCTGCACAGTTTTACACCAGCACAGATGAACTTTCCTCTTCTCTTTTGCAAACACAAACCCAAACTCAGTGGAATGTGTTTCATTTCTGGCCCATCTTTCTGTGCTGCTTTTACAAGTCTGCTGGGTTTTGCAACTAAAGCATGAAGACCACGAGTAGTGCACGAGGCTGCTGCAGAACCACAGCCCACTGCAGGCCCCTGCTGAGGGTGAGAGGGGCTGCTGAGCAGGGAAAATGCTGCTTCCACAGGGATCCACTGCTTGAGAAAACACTGAGGACCGTGATTTCAGGTTTCTAGACTCCTCAGGTCTCCAAGACACCCAGAACCTGCAAGTTAATAAATGTCTAGACGTAATCCCCTGAGAGAGGGGCTGAAAACTCCCTATGATTCACCTGCAGCAAATGCCAGCAAAGCACATTTGCTTGAGGTTTCTTGAAGCTACCACTGAAAGGTCAGATCTCTCAGTGAGACGAAAACCTCTCTTCTTCCTTCTAGCTGTTCCATCAATACTTATTTTTCCTCTCCATTTACTTTTACCTTCCTGTTCAGAAAAACACACACAAAGAGAGGAAAGAATGCTGCTTCCCATGTCAGCAGCTAAGCAGCTTCTTCTTTCTGCCAGTGACCAGAACAAAGACCTCAGTGCACCTTGGAGACCTGTGCTAGTGCAAAGGCTGGTGTGAAGCTGAGGTGCAGAGGGGACATCTGATCTTTTCCAGCCAGAAGTGAGGCATGGTCATTGTCCTTTGTGTGCTCCCTTCAGCCTGGCTGGCTCCAGGGGCCTCTCTGAGTCCTGGGGCAGGAAGGTGCTGTGCACAGGGAGAAGGGAAGCTGGGAACAACAGGAAGCCTATCTTGCCCTCCATGGTTTTATGAGAGCCATTGCTTTAGGCCTTGAAGAGAGGCAGCATGTAGGAACAAGGATCCAGTCCCACCCTTGCAATGATTTCTCTGAAAAGAGTGACCGCTGTTATGGCCTTCAAGGAGATGCCTAGAACCCAAATGGGAGGCAAGCAGATGGCTCTCCAAGCCTTTGGACATCTGCGATGGAGATCACTGTTCTGGTTTGGATGGCTCCTTCCTCCTACAGCCACCCAACATGGTTTGGCCATGGGCAGCCAGTGCTCCTTTAGGTGGGAAGGGAGACCTCAGTGTCTGGTGTGGGAGCAGGAGCTCTGTGCAGAGAACTGGAGCCCTCTCTTGCTCATTTAGTTAATGGCTCTCTGTTGAGTTATTCACACAATACCATTCGGGAATAATATTCCTTAACCCACACTGGGCCCTTTGGTGGTGATTACTCAGCTGCAGCCCACCTCTCTTCCACTGAACACTCCCACCCCTCCCTTCTCCCCCACCTCTGCCTTATTTCTCTCTCTTGGTTGTTATGGCCTCCATCCAACAAAGCACTTAACCAGGTGTTTCAGGGAGCAGCTAACCTGGCCCTCTCCACGGGGCGGATCCAGATGCTACCTTTGCCCTCTGGACACCTGGGGCTTTTGTGGCGTGGAAAAGCTCTTGGGCTGTGGGTGGAGCAGCTTGGAAAACCCTTAGGTGACCCACCAACTGTGATCTGCAGCCCTGACATCTGCTTGTGTGTAAAAAATGAAATAAATCACTGAGGATTTCCTCCCTGGGCTTGGGGAGTGGGAGCAGTGCAGACCCCGGGACAGGGCTGGGCCATCCGAGCTGGCACTGCTGGAGAAAGGCTGAACTTTTCAGAGCTCTGCATGGCAGGAAGAGGTGGGAGTGATGGGTGCTGCCTGGCTGTGGTGGGCAGATGCAGAAGGAGCCCAGACTGTGGTCCCCACACTTCTCAACTTCCTTAGCTCCTGCAGGTGCTTTCTGTAGGTGTGTTTCTCATTCTTCATGGACCCATGGACATTCTCACCAGTTCACGCAGTTTTGCACAACATCCAAGTCAGAGAATTTTCCAAGCCCACAGTATTAGAAAAGGTAGGACATTATTTTTGCTGCCACAAGAAAGAGGAGTGTCTCTGTGTGGCTAAGGAGTCTACCAAAGAGGTAGAAATATTTCCTGTGTGACCAGGACCAAACCCTCTGCCTTTTGCCCCAAAAGAGTGAGACTCAAGGTTGGCCTCTCACACTGGTGCAACATCTCTCTTACTCAGTTCCGTAACAAGCCACAGATAAGACAGCGGGGCTTACATTTCAGGACTTAAATATTCAATTAATCAATGGAATATTCCATTAGTGTAATAATCACTTGGCATCGCCTGATCTATAGGTACATCTCAGCTGGGCCTCACAAATTGATTTCTGATGAAGTTCTAATTGACTGCACAGGCAGAAGAGGACTGGTCTGAGCATGTTGAAGCAGGGCTGGTAAAGGCTCTGGCAGCACCACCTCCCCCCAAGGAAGGGGAAAAGCAGGGGGAGGTGTGATTTATGCCCCATTTATCACGACAGCCTCTACCCTATCCCGTTTTATTGCTCCCAAGTGAGGCATGAGAGCTTACAGCTTTAATGCAGAATTTGCAGCAGCCGGAGACCCCCGTACGCTGCTGACAGCTGCTTGTCACTTATGCAGTGGGTGCCAGGGGTACCCTAAATCCTGAATCTCCTAAAACAGGATGCACAAGTGCCACAAGTCCTGTGGGGAGGTCTCAGGTTTCCTCTGGCACGTGTGTATTTGTTAGCTTTGCCACCCCTCTCCACAGAGCTGTGGGGGTTTCTTCCTGCTGATGTGGCCCAGAGCATGGGCGGGTGGAGGTGCCTGGAGGGAGGCAGTGGGTCACCCACACGTGTCCTTTCTTGGCCATCCTGCAGCCCCTTATCCTGAATTCTCTTCTTCCTGGGTTTGGAGGTGGTCCCTGAAGGAGGGTGGCACAGCAGGAACCATCTGTGTTGCCAAAGGGATGAATCACAGAATAGTTTAGGTTGCAAGGGACTTTAAGGACCATCTAGTCCCAATGCCCTGCCATGGACAGGGACACCTGTCACTAGACCTGCATGCCAAAGACCTCCAAGGGCTCTAACATGGCCCCACCATAAGGACTCCCCCAAACCCTGCCCATGTTGGCAGCGTGGCTGTGAGCTCCCCTGGCTGGGAGGGCTGACAGTCATGGCAAGCCCTAGGAAAAGTGTGTGAGGAGTCTGGAGGAGCAGGCACTCAGGGATCCCAGCCTCCTGGTGGGATGGGATTGCCAGGCAGCTGCTGTGTGCTGCACCAGGGGATGGTTTGTCACCCAAGGACACTCCTGGCTGCCACAGTCACACACAGAGATGTGCAGGGGCATGAATGACTCGACACAAGCTGCTGTGATGGTGAGCACCAGCACACCAAGGGCTTGGAGAGCAGCACCAGCCCTTCTAACAGCCCCTGTTTCTGCCCAGACCTCACTGTGTGTCCCTCTGCACTCTGCTGAAGGAGCTGCTGAAAGGGAAGGTTTAGGGGTTCCCACTCTGAGCATCACTGGTGGCAAGGGGACATGACACTGGTCCCCAGGAGTGGGCTGATCCTCCTCCCCTCCTGCCTGCCTGGGGACTCACGTGGCACAGCTGGGGAGGGGAAAGGTGGCAGGTAGTGATTTCAGGAAAACTGCAAACAACAACACCAACGAGAGCAATCAAAGCATGTGTGGCTGGCTGCTGAATTTTAAGAGAAATAGCTGCATTTTCAAACATACAGGAGCGACTGTAACTTCCTCTCCATCCTCTGCCTGCATTAACTTAAGAGACAGCCGGGTGCTTAAAGGTTACTTTGCAGGCAATGACTGTTCTCTAAAGGGCTACTCATCTCTAACAGAGATAGGTTTTCTTTTATTGAACATCAGGCAGAGTGGATGAAACCTGATAAAAACCACAGAGTGATAGCTTTTTTTCCCTCCCCCCTCCCCTTTTGCAGTGAGGAATAATAACCAGTAAAATAAAAAGGCAATTGCCTCACTGTATGTCTGTTTTAAGCAACGGCTTTGTGTGGCAGGGAATGCAGCTTAGGTAGATGCCCAATTAGAAAGATTTTGTAGGAAGACCTCTGAATCATCAGATCTGAACCTCTCTCAGCACCACCACCATCTCTACCCCCACTATTTCTAGCCTCACCTACTTATGGTACAGGAAGGAGTTTTCAGCACTTGGAACACTTTATGTGACAAAATTGTCCCCAGGATCATTAGGGTTGGGTGGGCAGCATGGTTTGGAGGGGTGGTTTCCTCCAGACCCTGGGAGTCCATGAGTCACTTTGGGTTGTGTCTCCTTCCTGTCAACAACAAAAGGTGCTCTGGGACTTCTGTGGCTCTGCCCAGAAAAGATTTTTGGCTCAAAAAATTGTAATAGCAGCCTCCTACATGGGGAAGATGATTTTCCCTCATGCCAAAGCCAAGGTGATGGGCTGTACATCAAAGCCTGACTATGGCTGTAGTTGGTTGCTTCAGAGCAGTCTTAAGTGATGAGGTTTGAATGATTTCTACTTTGCTTGTTTTTGTTATTTTTTAAGTGAGTGTTTTTAATTACTTGGTGAGCAGAGCCAGAAGTATAACCCGTGCTGGAAATCCAGCTGAGAGGAGCAAGGCTGCAAGTGGTAAAGAGCTAGAAACCCATGGCTCTGACATGGGGGGACCTTTCCAGCAGCTTTTCCCCTCCACTGTCTCCACCTGACATCTTCTCAGGAGACCCCTTCCCCACCCAGCCTGGGCCCCTGGCAGAGAAACTCCATCCCAGCAGCCCATCAGTTCTTGCCTTGGGAGACATCAAGGACTTCCACCCTTATGGAGGAAAACCCCTCTGGGGCTGTCCCCAGACTTCCCTCTGTGTCTTCCTAAGCACAGGACATGGCTTGGTGGCCATCCAGCTTGTTAATGGGCTCAGCAGACTCACAGGGTGTCTTCTGGCTGTCCCTGGGATGCACATTGGCTCCTGATGATGTTTATTGTCTGTACATGGAGCAGACCCCACGTGTGGCTTCAGCACAGCCTCAAGAGCTGAGCATCCTCGGGTAACCCCAGCCTGCTCCTGGTTACTGCACTGGCTGAGCAGCAGTGCCATGAACACACGGGAAAGTCCTCCCAGACCCTCCAGGACAGGATTCGGCCATAACTATGAACATCTGGTGCTTACATCCACTGTAGAATGAGAAGACCCTGATCTCCAGAGCTGTCAGCCCTAATTTTATCAGCAACATGAAATTTAATTAAAACTCACATTAGTTTTTTTTTTTTTTAAATCCAGAATGCTCTTTGTTTGTCCCCCTCCTTTCTTTGAAAGATGCACGACATATGGGGCAACCACGCTGCGTGTGCTGAGGAACCATGTCCAGTCCTCCATGTGTCACAGATTCCCACACAAATATGGAGACTATTAGGCAGAAGTTATTAAATGTCATCATTAATACACTGGAATGTGATGGGAGGGGATTTATTCTTCTGCCAGAGCCTTGCACGTATGCTCCCACCATGGCAGGGAGGAAGGGGAAAGGAGAGCTGTCCACAGCTGAACTGTGCTGAGCTGCAGGTACCAGAGCCATGGGGCTGATGTGGTGCCAGCCTGGATGGGTGCCAGGTCCGTGGGAAGTGCTTCACCAAGCACCAAGCACGGCTTTTTCCCAGGCACCTGGCTGTGGGGGGGTCTGGGAACAAAACCACCACCAGGAAGTCAAAGGCTGGTTCTTGGGTTTCTGTCTTGCCCACTGGGAAAAAAAAAAAAAAAAAAAAAAAAATGCACAAATTTCTGTCTTGTCCACTGGAAAAAAAAAAAAAAAAAAAAAGAAAAAGAAAAAGAAAGAAAAAGAGAAGGAAGGAAAGAGAAGCATCTTCAGATAGAACTCTAAACATCTGATTCAGAGAGCAATGAGCAATGGAAAGAGCTGCTTTGTGCAAGTCCTGCAGACAATTTAATCCTTCCCCCTGGGCAGGATTGTCCCTTGCCTGTTGTCTCACACACACTCTGCTGCCCTGGCTGTGTCTGCCCGAGCTGCTCTCCTTTCTCCAGCATCAGAAAGGCTCTGCCCTCAGCTCCTGCTGGAGTCTTCCCCCATCCCTGTCTCTTTGAGATGTTCACCCTGCCAGGTCCCAGCCCACCTCTGGCTGTGGCTGAGGGCCATGTCTGGAGATAATATTTCTCTTCAGAGTGATTTTGGCTTTCCCCCCACTGTGGCTCCCCCAGTTTGCTCCTCCAGCCTGGTTGTAGGGCAGGAGCAGGGATGAAATCAGACCCCCCTCCACTGCTGTCACCAGCATCCCTCTGCATCCATACAGGACATCCTTTCTTCTCCCTCCTTCCCAGGGGATAAGTTTCAACCTCTCAAAGAAAAACCCTCTTCCTCTCCCTGTTCTCCATTGTTTTCTGTGCAATGAAATACAGTTTCCCTCCTAAACGAGGCTACAGGCAGTTTATTAACTCCACTAATTAACCCATAATCAGCGTTGTGTTCTCCTCTAATCACACCCTTGGTTCAGGGAGAGCAGCCCTGCTATAGCACGTGTATTTATAGAGGGGAAAAAACAGCGTGTGACATGCCACGAGCTCTGAGCTCTCTTTGCAGGGATAATGTCAGCTCACTCAGGCATGTGGTGTGATCTCTCTGGGGCAGGGAACAGGGGCTCAGGTGACTCCAAGGGGTGACAGTGAGCTCTGGAGCCTGTCACCTTCAGAGCACAGGTTCAGTGCCCACTAGGGTCACTAATGGCTGGTTGTCACTGCTGGTTTGGAAAGCCTTGAGGTTGGAGGAGAAGCAGACTGGGAAGTCTTGTAATCTCCATCTCTGCTTAGGCAGAACTATTCCCCAGGGGGTAATTTTTTTTCAAAATGTTTCCAGCTGGGTTTTCCTGTCCATCCAGCAGTGATCTTTCCATGAATCTGTCCCAGATCTGCTGAAAACAAAGCATTTTGGAGAATGCATCATTGCTTTTAAATTTGCTACTTTTTTACCTTTACTACACCAGGTACCACCTTTCCCAGCACCTGCATTTTGCCCTTCCCATCTTTGTGAGTGGGTGCTCAGTTCTCCACTCCAGCCAAGTAAAATGGAGTTCACTTTTTTAACATTTCCTTGTAAATCAGATTTCTGATTATTGCTGCTGCCCTCTGAACTCCCTCCAATTCGTCACTCTATTCCTGGTACTGAGCTACACCGACCATGAAGAGACAATGTTTGAAAACATCCTCAACCCGGGTGGCGATCTAATGAGACAGCATATAAAAATATCGTTACATGGTGAGCTGAAGGCATTGTGCAGCTCTGTAATCATTTTCAAGATGGTAAAATCATTCTGCAAGGACAGCCTGTCTCCACTCTGATAAAATCAGGGCCAGAAAGGCAGTCCAGCTTGGAGGAACAAATTGCAGAGTTGTTTTTTTTTCTTCTTCTTTTTTTTTTTTCTTTTTTTTCACCAAGGATTTATTTTTAAGTAAGGAAGCTGTCACAAAGTGGGACAGATGTTGAGAAGATGTGAAACCAAAGTGGTGGTGTTTTAACCAAGTGGGAAGTGTGTGGTTTCATCCTCTTTCCCCCTTTGCTTCCCTGGCTGTCCCTGCAGTGCCCTGACACACCGTGTCCAGGTGTCCCCAGCCACACCAGAGCTCTGTCCCAGCCTTTTTGGGCCCACAGCTGAAGCCACTCTCTGCTTTTTCTCCCGCAGCACATGGGTCCTTCCCACATCTCTCTGCTTTGCAGTGAAGCTGCTCTTGTGTTCCCAGTCTGCTCTGCCTCTCTGTATCTGCAAGACTTGCTGTGTGTGAAGGGAGAGGAAGAAAATGAGTCGGGCCAAGAGGACAGAAGAAGAGCCAGGTGAGGAGGCTACACCTGTGCTAGAGGTGGGTCTGTCTTGGTGTTCACCAGTTTGTCCATCATCGGGGCACTTGAGTGTTGAAGGCTCCACAAAACAGCCCCCAGTGTCCTTCCACCTTCCAACCCCATGAGCCCCACAGGCTTTTCTTTTCTCACCCAGTACCTTCCTTGCCTTGTTCATTTCTGTCTTGTAAGCTGGGGGAAAAGTGAATTTAATTACAGGCTAATGAAGCTCACAATGCATTTCCTGAAAAGATGCAATCTGAGTTAAGAGAGGGTACTTCTGTTTACAGATCTTCTTGGCATTGGTGGATTTTTTTGCTTCTCTCTCTTCTGCATGGTAAACATGTGTTCAATAAATCCTTGGCATGTTCATGGGATGCTCAGAACATTGTCCTGACTTGCCATTGTTTGGGGTAATTTATGCTGGGTTAGACCTCACCCTTTGGAAAGGGTCCAGAATCCTGGTGATGTAAATCTTCCTGATTTATGTCTCCCCCTCTCAAGAAAACAAAACAAAACAAAACAAACAAAAAAAAGGGAATTTAAGGAGTCCCAAAGACAGGAGAATTCAGGACAATTTGCACCAATCACTTGCTCCTGGCAAGGAAGGTTGAGATGATGTGGGATTGGTAAGCACAGACCTTTCATCCGTTTGTAGAAAGAAGGAAAATTAAATCTCATGGCCTGTTTGTGAAAGGAAATTGCCCAGAATAGCTGTGACAGAATAAGCTATTCCACAATAGCTCCCCATGCGGACACTCAAGCCACTTTGTTCCAGGCTAATTAGTGTGCTTCCAAGCGCAGTAATTATTCTGGAAGGGAAATCTCTCCTCTCCCACAAAGAGTGTCTGCGTGGAGGTAACTGTGTGGGAATGACACAAGTGGGACATCTGAAACCATGACTGCTCCACTGACCAGTGTTCCCTCCTTGAGACATCCTGGGCTTGGGAAGGTCCCACCATTGGTGGGTGGGATGTTTGGAGGAGGGCTGGGGAAGCAGGGAGGAGTGTGGGTGTATCTGGCTGGTCAGCCAGGTCAGGTGGGCTTGGGTGGACTCCCCCATGTGTGCTTACAGGCCCCAGAAGATTTCTGAAGTGATTCAGAAACAGGAAAGGATTGCACCAATCCTCTTATTTCATTTAGCCCTTTTTTTACTCCACTGTTTTATGACCATGCTATTAAATGTCTGCTCTGAGGGCTTTTTTTCTTCTCTCAGATCAACTCACATTTTTCCTAAAAGCATTCTTTTTTTTTTTTTTTCTTCTTTTCTCACCTACTTTGCTACTGACTCACTGGAGAGCCTAGATTTAGTCTGAACGTTTCTCAGGAGACTGCCTGATGTCTCACGTGGCTCATTCCCCACAATTCACAGAGAAGTTCTTTTAATGAAAGATGAGGACGTGTGTGAGCAGACACTTGTACCCAAAGCAGCAACAGTTTAGCCAAAGCACTGGGCTGGTTTGAGCTCCTGGAGATGGCTCTGCCTTTCTCCACGCTGCTGGAACCAGGCTCAGTGGAGGCTGACTCAGGTTACTCTTGAGGTCAAGTCTCCCAGTAGCAACCAGGGTCAGGGTGAGGATCTGCATCTCTTGGAGCAAACCTCCACTTGCCTGTCTGCTCTTTGAGTTCCTCCTGACAAAATATTGGTGATGAAAGCACAGCAAAAATAACTGAGGAGATCCTAAGATCTATTTCCATCCAACTCAGGATCCTGGAGATGTTTTAGAATCTGCTTATATTCAGGGCTTGACAGATATGGTTCAGCCCAAGGAATCCTTGCAGCTGCAGTTTTGTCTTGGAGCTGTGGAGAGACTCAGCTCAATGTCTTGCTCTTCCCACATTGTTTGGGAGAAGGGAGACAAAGTCCTGCACGATTTTTCTGGCATTTATAGTCCTTTACTGCTTGGTTACTCTTCCCCCAAGTCTTTGCCCTGAGCAAGGGGTGCCCTGGTATTTGGAGGGGCAGAAAGAGGGGCTAGGAGGGCTGATGACACACTGGATCTCTCCCTCCTGGATAAAGTTCAAAAAAACTTCATAAACATTTTAGTGTTAGAGAGATTCTCCATGCCCATAAACCCTGGCATGCACTGTAATTACACATGGTCTGCCCACTCTGGAAAATTGATACTTACATGGTCCACTGGGCCTGTGTCCCTGTCAAAATGCAGATCAGCCATTCCCTGTGGGACAGAGCACTAAATGAAAAAGGATGGGAACATTTTTTCATTAATGATAACTTCTGTCTCCTTAAACTCAGACTCCAGGGGTCCCAGAGAGACTCTGGGGGCATGTGATGAGAAATAAAAGTGAGTTTCTTTGGTATCTGGCTGAGATGTGTCCCTGTTTGAAAGAGTTTTGAGTGGACTCACAAGCCAGTGAGGAGCTCAGGTGTGCCCAGGGGAGTGCAGGTCTCAGTAGTGCTGGGTCTTATGGGCCTCCAGAGTGGAGGAAGAATTGAAGAAAGGATGGAAACAGCATGGATGGACAAGGGAAATGACTGGCCCTTGAGCTGGCAAGCTCAGGAGAGGAAATTACTGTAGAGAATAACTGTGTCCTTACTAAATCTGCTGGGTCCTCTGACCTAGCACAGCTCCTGCAGACCCTCCTCTACCTTGTGGTGCCCCAACCTCCCCAGCCTGGTGCTTTCTTCAGCCACCAAACCCAGCCAAACCCCAAAAGCAGCTCCCAAAAAGACAACACAGGGAGCAGTCTGAGGCAAGACAGTGGTGACAGCTAAGGAACAAACATTCAGTTTGAATGACCAGGGGGCTTTGCAGTTGCACATTTTGGTGATTGCATCAGGGTTCATAAGCTGCATCCTGGGGCTCCCACCTCTTTGTGGCAGGAGCAGGGCATGCCACAGCCACCTCTCCATCTCCTGGCAGAGCCTCTCTGAGGCACCAGCTCCAGGGGAAGCCCACGTCTGGCAATTTATCTCCCAGACATCTCCTGTGTCTCTGCATCTTCCTTCTGAGCTGACCCCTTGCTCCAGCTAAGATTTTCCTCCTCCTGAATTATGTTTCATCTGTTGAATCTGGAGAGATGAGCTGTGTGGAAATTTTGCAGATCTCCCCAATTTCTGCCACTTTATCCAAGCTTCACCTGCTTCAAAGGGTGCAAATACAAATATTGACAAGTTCAATAAAAAGACCCATCTAGCAGGTAAACAGCTAAACAGGCTGTCTAATGGAGGGGTGCAGGGAAGGTACTTGAAGAGAAAATCAGTATTTTTAACCTATTTATACATGCTGGTCTGCTTCCTAAACCCTAAATAAATGTGAAATATGGGCACATGGAGTTGGTACCCTGCCTCAGCCCTTCCCAGCCCTCGTGGGGGAAGTAGCTTTCCCCTTGGGGGTTGGAGAGCCAAAATCCCCTGTGTTTACTGAGCTCAGCACTTTCCATGGAGCAGCACCAAAGTGGGGACATCCCAGGTCCCCCAGCTGCCCCATGACTTGGCTGTGCAGCCCTGCCTGCAGCCATCCCTTTGCTGGTACCTGATACCTTAATTCAGCCCTTCCCTAATGACATTTGCAAAGATTTCCACGGGTGGAGCAGGATGCTGGCCGCAGTCCCCACCATGCTCCCAGGCCGTGGATGTGCTCCCCTCGTCCAGGATTGATCTCCAGATCGGAACTGGTGCTGTTTGATCTGCTCATTGCCATGCAGGGGAGGGGAGTGAGCCCAGGGAATGAGCCTCCTCAGAATTAAACCTCTCTAACATGATTACAAATGGCTGTTAACCCTCATGTCAATGTGAAGGAATGGTGCCTAGGGGTGGTGGGGGAGAACAAGGCTTCTCTCTCTGTGCTAAACATAAACAAGGGGTGCTTGCTACCAGGAATAATTAGGCTTCCCCAACTCCCTCCAGGGGGTTAGGATAGTTATTTCATACTTGCAAAGTGCTTTGAAGAAGAGAAACATTCTATAGGGGCTGCAGGTACCAGCAGCATTGCTTCCAGTGCTGTTTTGCTCAGGTGAGAGGATTGGAGCTATGGGACAGCTTCCACCCGAGGATCTCACACCCATCTCCTCTGCTGAGCATAAGCACAGGGTGCAAATATTATTGGTGTAGCATTTTGGCAAATGCAGAAACAGGGATGCAGAGCATGGGAACTGCTGAACCTCTCTCACAGAGCTGGGATTAGGAGGGGACAGTCCTGTTCCACATGCTGCTGTGATCTCAGCTGGGAGACACTTGGACTTGAAGACCCTGGTGTTTGGCATGTACTGACTGGCAGTGCTGCTGTAGGGGCACAAGGTTTTCTTTGAGCCAAGTTCAAAACCTGGCTTTTTCAAAAACCTCCATGTGTGGGATTGCGGTTAAAATATTGTCTGGATCATTATCTTTTCAGGCTGAAGGACCCAGGAGAGACCCGAGTGCCCAGCTCTGGCTGTTTGTGTCTCTCTCAAATCAAGTCAAGCCTCAAGCTCACCCAGCTCCTCCTCCAGCATCCCCCTAAGCCTCAGGAGGAGCTGGAGATATGACAGGTGATGGGGATGCTTCACCCCAGCAGTGTCCTTGGTCTGGATCAGAGCACCCTGGAGCTGTGATTTTGTTGGAGACACCCTCTCCACTCCACAGGACTGGCCAGTGCCAGGAGGGGAGGCTCCCTGGATGACAAGCTGAGCATCACACAGCAGACTCTGATGAAAACTAATTTTCCCCCAACCTTCCCATTTTGTCTTCACAGCAGAAACATGAGGCAGGCTGTGCAGAAGAGAGCTGTACCAGAACAAGCTTGGCTTGGTTCCCACTGCCAGTTTTGTTCCCTCCATCGACAATCAACCAGGACAAGAGCATCTGCTTCATCCAGAAGGGCTCTTAAGCATCATCTGTGCACCCCAACACAGAAGCCATGAGCCTTTCCCCCAAAAATTTATCAGTGCATAACTCTTTAGCCAGAGAGTGCCTGCAAAACCCCTTCTTGCCTTAATTTCTACTAAACTCCACAACATCCTTGGCATGGTCAGGGACAGATGGAACCTCTGTCTCCTGAGCTGAAATGGGGATGTGTGCAGTGCCCAGGGGTGTCTCCAAGGAAGACGAGCTGAGGGTGGAAGGCACCTGCCCAGGGTGGGCCATGGAGGGTGGGGACAGCAGAGGCACAGGACATTCTCAGAGCACAGACAGTAGGAGCCTTGTCCATGCTTCTCCTTTCTTCCCTGTGACAGCTTGACAACCTAACAGGAAAAATGAAGTCAGTGGAGGGAGAAATGCTATCAGGAGCCCTGTGCTAAGAGGGCAGACAGGCCAGATTGGAGGAAAATGAGAAGCTGTCCGGACTAATGCAATCATTTATCACATAATCTTGCTCAGCAGTTGGGCGGGGAGCCTGGCAGTGCCTGGCACTCCGAGGAGGCTCTCTTGGCCCCTGGTACTCTGCTCCAGCTGGTGAGGGTTGTTTCCCCTGGATTCTCCAAGGCCTGAGGTTTCCCTTTGACCACCTTGTTGTACCTACCTGCCTCATTTTGCTCTGGCTGTTGCCCCCCACACATTCCCTCCTCCCCAGAGCCAGAGTGGGGCTTGTGCTGCTTTGCTGTGGACCCTTTTTTAGAAAGGATGACACCTTGTCGGATCACTGCTCGTGCTGAGACATTTCATCACCAGGCCATTTTGGCTCCACGCTGTGTTAGCCACTCGCCTTGTACCTGGATTTACTGCTTCCTCATCCCTTCCTGCCCCCTCAAATCCCATCAAATGAGGCATTGCTGAAAGGCCACTGCAAAAAGGGCTCAGCACGACAGCGTTACCGAAAGGAAGCAGCGAGGGAATTTCCCTCCCTGCTCAAGTTGCATCCTGGGGTTTGCTCCGAGGTTGGGCCATATGTGATCCACACCCCAGGGGACAGCTGGACATCAAAGGGGGACTTCTGGCGAGGATGAGCTCATTGGCCCCTGCTCGACCCTTCCTGCAGGCAGGGGGTGGGAGTTCTGTGACCACCAGGCAGCTCTTCCTCAGGCAGGGCTCTGAGGGTCTGGGGCAGGAGCCCCCCTGGCTGCAGCTGCCTGGCTCTGTCAGGACCTGCTCTTCCTCCTCTGAAGCCTGAAAATCACAGGGGCTCCTGCACTTCCCTGTGACCCCTGAACCCCCTGTGCTGTCAGCGTGGCACTCATCACCGTTCTGTCCGGCAAGGCAGCATTTCACACTGGGGATGGGTTCTTCAAAAAGTTTGCACTTGGAATTTCAGCAGCTGGCTGTGGGACCGGGGTTCCCACTGAGCCACCTCTCCTCTGCAGCCGATGTTCCTGGGCTTTGCCATTAACATCATCTCCTGGATCTCTGGGACAGTGATGATGTGCCAAACCATACAGATCATTTGTACAGCCCTTCACAGCCGAGCACTTAGCTGGGTAATTACCAGAGCTGGCCACAGGACGAGAAAGCTGATTTCAGCACCACTCTTAGATTTTGTTGTTTGTTTCTTTTCCAAGGAAAAGCAAATATTAAGGCACTGAGAGATGAGAAGGGCTGGTGTGCAGGGCATGGATCAGGGCTGGGGTGCAGAGCTTCAAATCCTCTCTGAGTGAATTATTTTTCCTCCTGGACACTTCAGCATCCCATATCCCTGATGCTCCATCTGCAGACCCTCTCCCTAGTGTCCTCTCACCTTTCCTGGCTGTGGAAAACAGCTTGTTTCCAAGAAACATTTTGGCTGGGACTAAGATTTCAGCACTGTTGCAGCCAGGTCCAGCAGTTATTCCTCCTTCAGCTGCACTCCTGGATGGGCCCCTCCATGTGTCCAGCTTCATTGCCATCTCCTCACCTCCCTGTTTCAGAGCATCTTCAGCTTGCACTTTTGACAGGAAGCTGCTCTTCTCTGAAAGAGCTCTGTGCCCTTTCTTCCCGTCAGCACAGCCTGAATCCAGCTGGAAGAGGTGGAGCCCTTCCATGCCTCGTGAGATCCTCCTCAACAGAGCTGATCCTCCTCCAGCCCTTGCACTTCCCATCCACAGAGCCATTTGAAAAATTTCTTGGACTGCTGTGTCCTCTAGGAATAGGAAATGTTAATTATTATTAATGACACCCTGTGACTTTTATCATTAACAATTCTAATTAATTAGATTATTGCTGTTTTCTCTCTTGAAGCTGCTTGGGGGTGGCACATAGAAGTGATGGACATTGCTTTCAATACAGAAAAGGGAAAAGAGGGACCTCAGGTGACGTTATTTGTGTAATAGAAAGTGGCAGAGGTGCCAGAAGATCTGGGAGAGTGGTCCTAGAGGGAGCAGGGATTAGCAATGCCAGCACCAAACCCTCCACAGACTGAGTGGTTCAATTCAATGCATGGTTTTGCTATTTTCCATCTATAAGACGTAAAAGACTAAAACTAGTCCTCAGTCCTAAGACTCCTTAGCTCTTTGTGCCTGAATCAATGGTGAGTCTCTCCAGGTTTTTGGACAGGCAAGGCTAAGGCCAGCAGAAATCTGGCAGCAGAGTCTCTGCACGTGGCACAAGAGCGCCTTTGTCCCCAAATCTTTGTCTGGTCGCACTCTGTCAGAAAATCCATGGAGATGCCCAACACACCTGTCCATCACACCAGCTCCTCCTTGCCTTGAGCTTGGCATGAGCTAGTCTTCCTTGTGGTGAGACCCATCATTAAATGTATGGCACAGCACCAGCTCACCAAAAATAGCTCTGAAGAAAGAGAGCAGCGTGCGCGGGGCCTGTGCGTGCTCAAAGCCTGTGTCCACAAACCCATTTGCTGTTTTAGGTGTCAGAAATAAATTTTACCACTGGAGTCTGCAGCATCTGATTAGTGAATTATTCAGTTTGGAGATTGCCTTTGCCATGACCTCATTAGTAACCCCGAGGTGAGCGGGACGCATTAGAGTAACCACCAGGCTGTCACTGAGGAGCAGAACTGGGGCATTAAAATGGATTAAAGTGCTTTACCAAGAAGTGCAGCACAACTCATAATAAAAAAAAATTAAAAAAAAAAAAGAGGAGACAAAAGGGAAAAAGAGAGAAGAGTAGAAGGGGGAGAAAAGAAAGAAAGACCAATAAAATAAATAAACAAACCATCCTGGCTGGCAGCCTGAGGATAAACAGGCAGGCAGGTGGAGGGGTGCAGGGGTTCCAATGTCTGGCAAAGCATGAGCCTTCTCTCTGAAGCCAGGGCAGGTCTGTGGTTGGGAAGAGGCACCTGCAGGGCTCTTCACTGTCTGCTCTGCCAAGGGAGCCCAGCATCTGCTCAGTTAAACCAGCCCTGGGGCTTACAGCCAAATTCCTCTAGCTGCCCAGGAGAGCCTCCTTTTTGACCCCTGTTGGGCTGACACCCAGCCTTGGACCTCTTCTACATCAGGGAGGTGACGTGGAGCTGAAAAGAAGGTCCTCACACAGACCTCCAGGAGCTGGTGCTCACGTTGGGATCCTCAGCTGTTCCATGCTGCTGGCTGCAAACAGGAATCTGGTGGGAATGTGCACACCCCCCAAACCTGCCTGTGAGTGGGGCTTGCTCAGCTGGCATGGGGAGGAAGACATGGCCCTCAGTGACCATTCAAAGACCATGGTGACCCCTTTGAAGGGGGCATGATAGAGGGAGGTGGGGTGAGATACCCCATTTTGTCTCTTCCTGACAAGCCTACAGAAGGGAAAGGGGGATGGGTTTGTACCACACTCCCTCAGGGTCAGCTCTTCTTTCCTGGGGGGAGGCATCAGCTGATGTGAACAGCTTTCATCTGGGGATGGGCTCAGTGACTGATGTGGTCGCATTTGTTTGCTCAGCAGCAGTTGCAAATAATGGATGCTAAAAGGCTTTGTGGTTCATTGATGGCCATGCTCATAACCACACACTCTTCATCCAGTTCTGGGGGAGAAATGCAGTGCTCTCCATTTAACTTTTCAGGTCCTTAACCCTGCTTTCAACTTGATGTGGCCTTGGTCCTTTTGCTGCATGAACAACAGACCTTGTTGGTAAGAAATACTCCAAGGTGGTGGATGGACCCTGAGAGGAGATCATTCAAGGGTCTGTTCCTTCATCCCACCACTGCAGCTGCTAAAACCTTGGACTTGCACCTGTGGAATGACCCAGGCCACTATGAGATCTCTCCATGGCCATGCCTGTTGACTGCACTTGGCCTCTCCCCCTTCTTTAGTGACAATAACTGGGAGCATCTTATTGCCAGCTCACATCAGGGCCAGACTTCTAAAGAAGATGATGGGATTTCCCTGAGCCATCCAGTGCTCAGAGGCATGGTGAGTTCCCAGGGTACTGCAATACAGTCAAGTGCTTACTTTCCATTGCCAATATTGGTTCAGCTTGGGCCCATCTGTAATGGGGAAGACACCCAATCAATACCTCCTCCAGCTGTCCCAACCCATCCATTGTGGGTCACCTCTCTACATGGGCTATCTCTGAACCAGTGCAGGACTGGGAGCTTGGCGTGTGTCACCTCTGCTCTGTGGGGTTTTGGACATCTGGAACTTTACAGAGCATGGCTGTGTTGGCTGACCCTGCCCCATTTGAATCCATCAGGTGTGCCCTGGCCTCTCTTGGGAGGCTGTAAGGGGAACAAGAAAGCATAATGAGGGTAGGACACAGCTACCTGACTTTTATTAGGTTTAATTGTCCCTATTTTATTACACGTGAATGCATAAAGAACGTTAATTGAATCGATTTCAAATACCCAGAGCACTCGACAGAGACGAGCTGGGAAGGGAGCGATTCAGGCTGTCAGCTCCCCGGGCCTTTCCTGAATCCTCCCTCCTGTACCCACCAGGCGAGTACGGGAAATTTGCTCATTTATTGCTGCTTAATAATATATACTCATGCAGTGTGTGTCCCGAGCTATTTGCATTGTCAAGCCATGTGCATTGATGTGGAAGCTTTGCTTTCCCCCGTGTTGCTGCTGGTGTCGTCTCCGAGCGTTTGCTAACGATGACTTGATGGAGCGAAGGCAGAGATGCAGCAGAATTGAAAAATGACTGGGGGAGCCCAACCAGGGCTCTCTGTCACCGTCCCAAGAATTGCTGGACTGTATTAATTGAGCATCTATCAGGGACATGCACAGTAGTAGGTCCTCTCCCTCTAATTAAAGCGGCCACGTTGGCTTTGTTTTGAAGGCCGGCCAAATTTCACTTCAGTGATTTCCAGGATGGTTGTCCTAGTGGCAGTCTCATCTCCCATGAAGAATTGTCCTTGTCTCAGTTTAGCCATCTCCAAAAAATAATCAGCTTAAAACAGAAGAAAGTGCTACATCAGATAAATAGAACACTCCTTGAATTTCATTTTCCTTTTCCCAGACAGCTCCTTTTGATCTGCTGTGCTGCCACAGATGCACAGGGATATGGAGAATCTTTCCCTGGATTGCCAGGCAGTTTCAACAACTGCCCACTAGATCTGTGTCTCTTGGCATCTTCTGAAATTGGGGCTGGGCTTGTAGGTGGATTTTGATGGACAGAAGATCTGTTCCCTTATCAGATGAATGGGTTTCTTTCTTCCATCTTGTGTTTCCCATTGGAGCTGCTTGCAATCCATGTTTCCAGTGATGAGCAGAGCTGCATGTCGTGTCTCTCCACAAGATTTCCCCAGCCCCAGTTACTTGCTTAATTACTTGGAAAACCTCTTCTACACCCTGGTGAGGACACTGCTGGTGAGTCTCCTTTGCACACAGCTCCTGGCCAGGTGCTGCATGCCTGCTCGTGGGACACAGCTTGGGGTGAGTGCACCCCTCAGCATTTCCAGGTGAACCCTCCTTGGCACTAAATTATCCATAAGGAACCGTGCTCATCATCATGGATGGGTTACCCACTGTACTGAAGCTGGACCTTCCTCATCCACTCACTAGAGACGGGCACTTTGCAAGGGACCAGTGTGAAAATCAGCACAGGACAAGAGCCCAATCCCGTATTTCCTACACCCCAGCCCAGCAGGCAGCAGCACCTTCCCCACACTGTTGTTCCCTCCAGCTGCAATCAGCACCCAGCTATGCCTCCAGCCCTGGAGCATCTTCATCCCAGCTCCCCAGCTGCCAGAAGAGGGTGGCATCCATCCCTGCCTGTTTTGTAAAGCAAGGCTGGAGTTTTCTCTTGGCCATTTGCTAAACAGCTGGAGTGCTCCCTGTATCCAAGGAAACCTGCCTTAACCTGCTGCTTACAGGGAGGCTTCACTTGGGCAAGTTTCTCTTGGCTCCCAGCACTGCTGGGTTAAGGTTTTAGGACGTCTGTGAGGTGACATCTGCCTTTTTCTTGCCCTCCCAACCTGTTGTGCTCCCCAATTTGGAAATTGAGCCTGTGTAGAAGAGAATGGGAAACCCCTGCTTTCCTCTTTTTTTTTGCCACTTCGTTGAAGTTTCACAGAAACGGAGGCAGAGCCTGGAGGCTGTTTCTCCACTTTTATTTCACTTTCCTTTCTTCTTCTTCCCTACTCCCAACACTTCCAGTGGGCGAAGTGCAGTGTTACCACCCACCACAGAGCTGCTCTGTGCTGCATCTCCAGCTGGGGTCAGGTGTGGGAGCTGAGCATCACCGGGAGAGATGTGCACGAGAACTTGGGAGGAGGTGGAAAGAATTAAAATCCAGGAACTCTGGAGAGGCTGGGAGAAACCTGTGACATTGGAGGTGTCTGTGGCTGTATCTGGGACCTTCCACCTCTCTCCCAAAGCAGGCAAGCTTGCAGGCAGCAGGAGCAGCAGAAAGCAGGCAACGCTCTCAGGTTTCTCTAGACCCTTTCTCTTCTACTGGCATATGTCTACTCTCCAGATGAGATTGTCAGCAGCTCCTTGTCCTGCCAAGCCACTGCTGCAGCCCTGATGCTCCAGAGGGCAGGTCTCTGCCCTGCCCTGCAGCACCTGATCCCATCCCATCCCATCCCATCCCATCGATGCTGTCAGCATCCCACACCCTGCACCCCCAGGGTTCCTGCTGTCCCTTCTCCTCTCTCAAAGCAGCACTGATCACAGTTCTCCTCCAGAAAGCTCACAGTCAAAAAATTCCCCTTTTCCTCCCCCATCTCTCCTGCTTGGCAGCTGGGTGCAGCAGGGGGGCAGGAGAACACCATAGCCCTGTGGGGTAGATCAGAGCAGCTTGAGCTCATCCTGGGGCTGCAGGAGGAGCTGCAGGGGTGAGAGAAGATGGGCAAAGCCCAAGGTAAAGCCATGGGGGTTTTGCAAAAACGCAATTTGGGCAGAGGAGGGATGGAGGCTATATTGAGTTTAGGAGAACATGCTGAGGCAAGCAAGGAGGGAAGAGCTTCTGTCCCCTCCTGTCCCCACCAGCTTGGCCACCCGGCCCCAGACAGACCCTGGGATCACACTCAGTGCCCTGGTGCCGGCGGGCGCGGCTCCGGTGCCATCTCACTTTACACCAGCACATCCCGTCACTGCATCCCCAGCAGCTCCGGGAGCACAAATGGTGCCGTGGGAGCTGGCGGCTGCTCCTCTCCCTCCAGCACACCCATAAGGACGATGCAGTAATGGCTGGGCTGTGCTAAAAGCCTTTCCCAGCCCGCGCTGGAGCGGGGCCGGCGCGTTCCCCGAGCCGGGTTAATGCAGCGCTGAGCGGGGTTAACGCAGCGCTCCCCCCGCAGCTCCCCGCGCTGCCGGGAGGTTAAACCCTGCTGGGCCTCGCAGGACCTGCCTGCTCCTCAGGCCAAGGCGAGGGTGCCAAGGCTTCCCGCTCTCAGGTTAAGCGTTTCTTTGGCTTTCCCCGAGGTGGCCGCGCCAATCCCGGCGCTGCAGCATCCTCCCGCATCCCGCTCCTTCAGCTCCCAGCTGTCCCCGGCCTCCCAAAGCACTGTTTTGTGACTCAAGCTCCACCCGGGACATCCTACAGTGTCACCTGTCCCCAGGTGAGAGCTGGGGGACACAGGGTACGCCACCAGTGGCAACAGCAATATCCACATGCACTGGAGACCTGGCAGTGAGGAACAGCCTGAACCGACACTGGTGACTACGATCCGCCACTGGCGGCAACAGTGATACCCACACAGCTCCATGCAGTGGAGACCTGGCAGTGAGGAACAGCCTGAAGACAGGTTTGGGAGGGTTGAGAAGCTTCCAGGGGGAGAGATGCTGGAGAGGCATAGAAAGCTGGAAAAAAACTTATCTCGGTTTTCCACCCATAGAGAGAAACAGACATTATTGCTTCCTGCTGGTGTGGAGGAGTTTTAAAGGGTGATAAGAGGGTGTCAGGAAGCCTCGGAGGCAAAGAAAGGACACGTTGCATGGCAGCCTGGTGTTTTCACTCCTGGTTTGCAAGATCTGTCCTCAGCATTGCCTGTGCAGTGCAGTTTGACCCAGGGCTGGCCAAGGGAGTGTGTCCTGCAGGGGCAGAGCCTGGCCATGGCACTGGGCTGGCTCCTTCACCCGGGGAGCCCCACTGCCACCCTGTACCCCTGAAGCTGCTGGGGTGCCCCTTGGGGTCTCCTCCACCTGCAGCAAAGACCCAGCCTCTTTCAGAAGTTTCAGTGTGCAGGCTGATTGCTGACTGTGGGATCCTCCAGCCTTCCAGGGCATGGTGGCCAAAGCAGGTTAAAAACTATCTGGTTGGCAAAAATACCCTGTAATTTTCTCTCTCTCTGATCACAAAGTGCCCCCTTAGGAATGCCAGACAGCCCTGGGCTGCAGGCACAGATTTGGATTTACTTCTGTTGTTCAGACCAAACAGCTGCTAAGGGCGTCAGTTATACAGACATGATGATGTTGTCACTTTATGTATCATTTTTATTTCATTGCTCTCCAATGTTTGCAATACCCCGGAGCTCAGAAGCTTAAATAACAGCTCTCCCCATATTGATTTTATCCTTCGCCATTTGGCACTCATTCATTCCTTTCCCTTGGAGTTCCTAATAATCAGGATTTTAACTGAGCAGTATCCCTCTTCTTGCTTGGGCAGTGGCTGTGGCCAGCCAGAGATGGCAGGGGAAGGGATGGGAGCAGGACAGTGATTTTCTCCAGGGATGAGGCTGATACATTTGTGATGCTGCATCTCCTCTTGGACTTTCCTTACTAAAAAAAATAAAGTTAACACGATGAACAATGCTTTCACTGAGCTGCAATTACTCTGAAGGGAGCTGTGTTTAGGAGCAGCCCCCTTTGTCAGGATTTTAGAGATGGAGCAAAGAACCAGATGATGCTAAAGGGATTATTCCACAAAAAAAAAAAAGTTTTTTCATCCCAATGCAAACTGTCTGTGAAGTCATGCACTCTTCATGTCTTTTCCCTGCATGAAACTTTGCTGGTTGCTCAGTCTGAGGTTTCTCTGTCTGAGGCACAGGACTTGGACTTTGGGCCATGCAAAACCTTGTTTTCCTGCAGTTTTGATGGGGATGTGGTGGTGTCTCCTGTGGCAGGACCAGCGAGACAAGGAGCTCTCTTCCTGCCAGTGTTAATAAGCAATAGGTGGAAATATTTATCATAACTTGGTTAGATGCTCTGACACACCACTGCAGGAGGTGAGGGGGTGAGGGAACCCTGCAGCACATTGAAACAGCTGCTGCTGAATCTGCCTGCTCAGCACAGCCAGGTCTGTGCACAGACAGGTCAGGCTGGCACAGCCTGGTCTGCAGGCTCAGCTTATCTCTTTGATTGCAGAAATTCCATCTGAATAATCTGCACATGAGATGGCTGCTGGGCACACCTCTGCCATGGTGGGAAGCAGAGGTCTCCTCAAGATGCTCCTCATTACAGCACCAGGGAGAACCTGGTGTCATTTCAGGGCTCCTCGGTCATTTCACCTGCAGGGTCCATCTCCAGATTCCAGCTGTGTGCAGTGTTCTGTGTATTCGAAAAAATAAAGCCAACCTTTAATATTTTATCAGTCATTAATCACTTTTATTTATTTTACTCATCTGAACTGCATCACAAGTGTTTCACTGATAGTTATTCATTGCTGAAGCTCTTTGCTAGGGGGAAAGAAGATTGTTTGGGACTGGAGATCAAATCAGCTCTGTCTGGGACAGATCTGTCTCCAGCTCTCTGCAGAGCTTTCCCAGAGCCTCCCCAGCTCCCTGGGAGGAGCATGGCTGGCAGGGCTCTGGTTAATGCTTCCACTGCTGATGTGCTTGGCTATCCCAAACCACAGCCTTGCCTGGCAGGGGGAGCGGGTGCTGGGCAGGGGGAGGGGGGAATGGGAAGATGGGCTCTGGAGACCCCATCCCACTGAGAAGGTGGGTTGTGTTTCACATTAGCTGATGCTCCTGTGTGGTTTCCAGCACTAGCCCAAATGCAGAAGCTTGTGGCAAGCAAGCTTGGATGGTCTGTAGGCACAAATCATGTCAGCCTTTCTCTGCAGGATGGGGAGGGCCTCTTGTCCGACTGGGGGGTGATGGGGGAATTGCTCAGTGCTGAGAACTGCTCAGCCAAGGGCTGGAAGGGATGGGCACTTACCCCTTTCAGATTTACCTGCACTGATATCTCAGGCTTTGGCTTTTCCCTGCTGGCATGAGATGTGTCAGAGCAGAGGTGATACAGGTGCCAGGGTGAAGAACAATCAGACACGGGTGTCCAGATGTCTTCAGGACTTGCTGGTGTCCTCCACTGTTTTCCTGCCCTGCAGTGTGTCCCAAATGAGCACAGGGACCTCGAGTTTGACCTTGCTGGTTCCTGTCACCAACCAAAATAACACGAGAGATCATTGCAATTATTTGGCGTGCTGCTGCAAATGCCTGCAGCCCTCTTTTCCTTGGCCCCCTATGGTTCCCCCAGCTGGCTGCTTCCCACGTATGTCCCTAATCCTGCAACTTGCCTGCCCTCCTCCTCTTGATCCTCCATTTTCCTCCCTGATCCACCTCATCCTCCTGCAGCCTCACTGCAGGCCCCCCACCTTTGTTCACCCCACACCCCACTTGCCTTGGAAGGTTAAAATAAGCTCTACCTGGAGTGTGTTCAAAGGCTAATGTACATCCTCCCTTAATTATTGATCTGTTTATTGCAGACACTTTGGCAGGACACACCAGGCTCACACACCAGGCTCCTGCCCTCGGTTCCCCTTGTGGCTGAGGGGGCTGCGGGCAGCGTTAGGGGCTTGACCTGGGGACCTGATGCTCCACCTTGAGGACAATCCCACCAACACCCCTGTGTGCCCCAGGGTCTCCCAGGCTAACCCCTTTAGCCCAGTGCTGTGGGAACAATTACGGGCTTTCCTTTATTTCCTTTCCTGTGGAGCCCCCCTCCATGCCCCTCTTTCTCCCCAGGTGAGCAGAGCTCCTGAGAGCTCTTTCTCCACAGCAATGCCCCTTCCTGTAAGGTGCTGTCAGCCCCCAGTGTGTGCCCAGGACGCCTGGCACAGGGGATCAAGACACAGTGATGCATTGAGCCCCTGCTGCTGTCATCCCTGGGCAGGGAGAGATGAGATGCTGCCTTAGTGGGGTTGTTAATGACTCTGCAAAACCCATGTCGAGAAACAAGCGTGGCAGTGCCTGGAGAGGAGGGCTCAGAGGCACAGTCCTACTGCTGGGGCTGCTGCCAGCCTGTCACCTTCTGCTCCAGGAGCTCCAGCCTTCAGGTGATGCTGGAGAGGCATCAAAGTAGGAAAACACAGATGCCACCAGCTGCCGAGGGGGAGCAGCCTGTGTTTGCTCGCTTTTCTCCAGAGTGAGGTGAGGTGGATGGGACAGAGTCCTTCTTTGTCAGCCCAGGGCTGCTGGCCAAGCCAGGGTTTGTGAGTCCTGGTTCCTTTGGATTTGGCAAGGTCACTTCTCCCTGCACGGTGGGTTGGGAGTGGGACCAGATGTCTCACTTGCACTCATTATGGGATGAGGAGACTTTTAAAGTGATTCAAGGTTTCCTGATGGACCAAATGACCATTTCAAGCAGCTGTTGCCCCAGCTCCTCCTTGGGCTGAGAGGCACAGCAGAGAATTTTGAAATGGTGCCCCTTTGGGGCCACAGCCATCTCCCCAGTCAGCTCTGGGGGCTGCAAGTCCCTCATCCCCCTGGTGCTTGGGAAGCATACTAGGTAAAAACTGCCTTCCCTACCCTGTGTAGGGTTTACAGATTTCTTTGGGAAAGCAGCACCCTACAAAAACATTGTGATAAATAATTTTATGAAGAGTTGTATTATATTAGTTTCTTCTCTGCTTAACCCTGCTCTGGCACCCAACAAACTCCCCAGGAAAAAAGTTCAGTAACACACTTGGAAGCACAAACAGGCTGGGGAGCTTATTTGAAAGCAATTTAGCTTCCTCAAAAGAGTGGATGGGGATATGGAACATGTTTCTCTGCCCTTGTGCAGGGAAGAGCTCAGGGCAAGGAGGAATCAATTCTCCAGTGAGCTGTGATTCGACCTGGAGGCTTGGTAAGGGCCCAAGATGAGCACTGTTACCTCTCTGATGAGGTGTGTGTCATGGACAATATTCCTTTTGTAGTTTCCTCCCCAGCAGGTCAGTGTCAGCCTAAGTTTCCATGAACCAGGCAGTGGTTCTCAAGGGAAGCTCCCAGGGGCACAGGTGCCTGGCTGGAGGATCGGGATATTTGGATGGAACCTCACAATGCAAGGGAACAGGATTTGGCAGGGATGTAGCTCTTCCTGTTGTTGTTAAAAACATGCTTGAAAAGAAGCTGAAGGCTTGTGGCCTAATTAATCAATTGATTTTGATTAGTTTTAAAACCTAGAGCAATTTTTCTTACACTGAGGTCCTGCAGTGTGGGATATTTCAGGCACTCTGTGACCCCACAGCAGTCCCAAACACTCCACTGGTCTGCTGAGAGACTGATTTAGGAATGTGGGATTTTTGAATGAACAGACTTGATTTGGGGGAAATCATGGGGGAACCTGATGGATGCTTCTGCTCCTTTGCCCTGGCAAGGGTTGTGTCTTTGACTGCCTGTCCCAGCCACTCACAGCAGGAATTCCCTGACTAGTGCCCACAGGCCAGTGGCTCTGAGCTGTAAAATGCCCCAGAGAGCTGCAGATGGCAGGACATCAGAGCAACAATGCTGGGGCTCTAATTCCCCTTATCTGCCTGCAGCATGGCCATCTCAAGTGCCTGCTGGGACTCCTTTGCAGCTCCCTGCCCATCCCTCTCCCAGCAGCTGCCCTCAGGCTTTGCAGCCTGGCCCCTGATTCCCCATCCCGGTGTCAGAATTCTCCTCTTTCCTCGGGCTGGAGAGGGACTGGCTGTGCTGAGCATTGCTGCCAGATCAAAGCATTGCCTTGATTCCTTGATGGCAGCTATAATCTGCTCCACGTTACTCTTTTTTCCCTATTCCTTGGGCTTTCTAAGACCTTCATTTCAGTATTTTCTTTTTTTAAAATTTAATTACAGACATCCTCCCCAGACCACATCTTGGACATTGCAGCCATGACCAGCCCTTTTCCCTGGCTAGGCACATTAATTCAGGAGTTGCCTAGGTGGGAGACTGGTTCAGGTCCCGACACTGAATGCAAGCACAGCAGTATTTGTTATCTTCGTGACAGAGCTGTTTCTTTAGACCTCACTTGAATATGTTTTCTCCTGATTTTTCATTCCTGATAATTTGAGCAAACAGTTCTCAGACAGATGCTTTTCCCTACACTTTGTTATCATCCTTGTAGAGTTTATGCACAGGACATCAGCAGGAATGGCTTCATCCTGCCCTTGTCCCCACATGTCCCCAGCATGGCCAAGGTCAACCCAAGCTAGGAGTCTACTACCACAGGCTGCTCTGCAGTGATGTCCCTGAGCTGAGACCTTCACCTTTCATCACACAGCTGTCACTGCCCACAAATGAATGTCCCACACACCTTTCCTTGGCCCCTTTCCTGATGCCCTTCCTGCAGGATCCCAGGGCCACGCTGACCCAAGTTCAGGATGTGACCTTCCCTGCTGCACAGGGGTCCTCCTGCCCAGCACTTGTAAAGCAACGCAGACATCAGATCAAAAGATGCTTCCAACCATTTCCCAGGGTGGTGGGAACAAGGAGCTCTGCTTCAGGGAGCAACACTTTTGATGCTCGTGCTCCTGCACAGCTCAGGTGAGAGGCAAATGCCTCTTGGCTCTGCAGGGGCTGATATTTTCCTCCTGCAGCCCATCTCAGTGATGCTGTGGTGGATGCTGTGCCCACAAACACACCCTGACATCCCTCCCTGATAGCTGGCACTAGCACTCCGTAAGCTGGACCCTCTCCAGCGTGTAGCTTTTGGGGTATGTAGCTTTTGGGGTCTCCTGAACCTGCAGGTGGGTTCCCAAGGCAGGGCACAAAGCCCTTTTCCCTGCCTCTCCTGTCAGAGCTCACTCCCCACCTGCCGAGCAGCTCTGCCCCACAGGGCTGGCTGCCTGTCAGAGGCGTGCAAAGCGTTCCTGCTGCCGGCACCTCTGCAGATCCTCCTGGACGGGAGGGGGGCTAGGAAAATGTCAGCTCATCATTTTCAGGGAGCGGGAGTGGTGTTCTGGTAAGAGGGAGCGAGCTCGGCGCGGGCCTGCCGGATCGATCCGGAGATCAGAGGCTCGGGTGGATGCCGGGGCTTGTGATGACTGAGCAGATATCGGACCACGGAGCTCTCTCCGGTCCTGCCCCCAGGGGCTGTGCTGTTTGCAGGCCTCGGGAGGCCAGCAGGGCATTGGGCAGCCTTTAGCTGTGATGCGGGGTGGGAAGGGGAAAATTGTCCCCAGGGGATGGCCGGCCTGAGAGTGAGAGGGTAAAGGCAGCTCTGTGGGTGGGAAGAGTAGAACCAAAATCCAAACAGCTGTCTTCACCTCTGTCTGTGGTCGGGAGCTCCTCAGGCATTTCCTAGCCCTGCTCTTTTGTCTGGGATGAGTGTTTCAGTAGCAACATGTGTCCCCATGCAGAGGGCAGCTGGGATGGGGCAGAGCTCTCTGCAGAGGAACTTGCGTTTAGTTTTGGCCAAGTGCATCCCTTGAAATTTCTGGAGGCTCCCAAGGGCCAGAGGAAACCCAGCCCCTGAGCCCCTGTGGGGCAAAGTTCTCACAGGAAGCACTGATTTCATTCTTCATGGAGAGGCTTCTTGAAAGAGCAATTTGCCAGCATCCCTCACAGCAATAACGGCAAGGCCTCTGCTCGAGATACCATCTCTGTGCTCTGACAGCCCCATCACTCATGCCCTGCTCCTGCCTCCCTCTTCCACAGGGACAGGAGTGAGGGATGGAGGCAGGGTTGGAAGCAGGAATGACGTGTTCCCACCAGGGGCAGCTCCCAACTATCCCTGTCCTCTTTTGGGTCTGGGTGTGCAAATGGCAGCGCTGCCCTCGCTGGCAGCAGCTCCTCTCTGTCCATGCACAGGTGAGGGGGGCTGGCTTTGAGCAGGGGAAGCAGCACCAGGGGTCACCCAGCTCTGGTGCTGGCTCATCTTCCCTCTGTGGCAGGGACTTTGCTGTCACTGCATTCTCTTCCTCCAGAGAACTCACCAATCCCCCTGGCAGCCAGCACCCCCAAGAATGAACAATCCCTCAGTTTCTTTCTCCTGCCTACCTCCCCCCTGCCCTCGGGTGAATGGGTGCTCTGCTCATCCCATTCCCCTGCTTTGCCTGGCCACATTTCCTCAGATTTATCTCTTGGTGGCAGAGGAAGACGTGGCTTGGCACAAACCTTCTCATCAGCTGCTGAAGCAGGGCCTGCCTGACACCAGGTGGCAGAGCAGGGTGGGAAAGCCATGGGGCTGGGTGGGCTCCTGTGTCCCCACACCCAGGACAGCCCACCTGAGACGTCCCCAGCGTTCTGTGGGTTAAACCTTGGCTTTGCAAGCAGAGGGTAACGTGGGTAACTAGACCTGACAACCTTCTGACTGTGTTTGTGCTTTCTTAGCAGCTGTACTCTGCTCCAGGCCAAGGGGTGACCCTGGGGGACAGAGGGACAGGGTGCTCATGTGTGCAACCCGGCCAAGCAGTGCCACCCTGGCACCTCCAGGTGACAGCACTTCCTTCAGGTGACAGTGCTGATCTGCTCACAGGAGAGCCTTTTTGTGTTGCAGCACTGCAGTGGGTGCCCAAGGTGGGTGTGTGTCCCCTGAATGTGTCCCCACCTGTGACTTTACCCCGTGGTGACACACCAGGGTATGCTGATGGCCTCACACTGGTTTTGTATGGGATGGGGTGATTGATGTCAAGTGCCACGAAGAGTCTGTGACCTCACACCAGCTGCAGTTTAAAGGAAGCCGTGGTGTCACCCTGGGCACTGGTTTTGGGGTCAGGCTGACACCCTTGATACTGCTGAGGGATGAGCCCACGTGGGCACTGTGGGGTGCCTGGTGTTCCCCATGGGCAGGGGAATGTGACATGGTGCCTTCCATCAGTGCCTTCTGCAGCCTGGTCACAGGGCTGAGCCACAAGGATGGCATCTCTCTGATACATGTGGGGAAACTGAGGCAGGGAGTAGAAAATATGCTTGGGTGTTTTCCTCTCTGGTGTTCTGGATGGGAGATGCTTCTCATGGGAGTGGGAATCTACAAAATTCTCCCCTGTGCTCCTCTTTCTTGCAGTTCCAGGAACTCCAGTGACCTCTTTTGCTCCAGAGGTTTCACTTTGGTAATTCAGAAGAGGTGAGTCTCAGGGAAAAAAAAGCCCCCCCAGCTCGATATTTCTTCTCTAGCCCAATGTACTTGCTTCCCCTGGAAGCCCTGGCAGGAGCAGCCCTGGTGAAACTGCCTGGCACCCCAGAAGACCCCGTGGGAGCAGGGCTGATGCCCTGGAATGAGCATCCCCTTGCACATCACTGCCACTCCCACGGCTGGGCAGCAGTGGGTGAGGACTTGCCCAAGCAGGAGCCCTGCCCGTGTCCCACTGGCACGGGCTCCCTGCAGGGGGCCATGGGTGCATGAATCCCAGTTGTAAATCCTCTCACTGTGGTGGAGTTTTTCCCCTTTTTCCCTCCAAATCCCGCTGCCCCTTCCGGAGCAGGATGGTTCTGGGTGGGTAACAGTCTGGAGGTGTTGGCTCAGCCAGTGCTGTCTCTCCTCCTTGTGCAAAGCACTTTGCTGGCAGAAGTAGACCCTTGAAATACGTGGAGTCCTACACCTGTAATTCCTCCCTTTGCCCGTGCTCCTGCCTGCAGCACCATCCCTTTATTGCTCTGTCTCTGTGCAGAGGAGCAGAGACATGAAACTATTGGGAAAAAAAAAAAAAAGGCATGCAGAAAAGCGCTGTGGAAAAGCAGAGCAAATTAAGCAGAGCTCTGATCTGCTTGGGTTTGTGCTTGCCAAAAATGCACCATGCATCTTAATTCGCTCTGCTGTTCAGCTCGCACTCACTGCTCTCCTGATGCCATTTCGGCGCTCTGAGCTCAGCCTTTTCAACACTTCAGTCTTCCTCTTTCAGGATTTTTTTTTTTTTTGCATGTCTGATTGCAGAATCTGCTGCAGGAGGGAAGGGGGAAGCCAGGGGAGGGAGGACGGGAGCCCCGACCGTGGGTGCTCCTGCCTGCGCTTCCCGGCAGCCGCCTTGGTCCCCAATGCATTTTTTAGGGGCTGGAAGGGGGGGTGCATCTTTTCTAGAAAGTCCTTCCTGGATGCTCTTCAGTCGCTTTTTTCACACCCAGCCGTCTGAGCTGCCTCTCGCTAGGATCCTCCAAAGAAGAAAAAAAAAACATTTTAATTGCTGTAATCCACACTGGCTTTTATTCTCTTCCAGTTCAGTTTAATCTCTCTTTCCTCTCCACCCTTATGTCCGGGTTGGGGGAGGAGGGGGGAAACCCACCCAACAACCAAGCCAAAGGCAGCATCGTCCTCCAAAAGAGCTGGAGAAAGCAGGAGCCGAGCCAAAGCCCCTCTGCTCTCCCCCACCACAAATTTAACCCCAGCTTCAACTTTTCCTCCGCTCCCGGGTCTGAGCTGGGCTCCAGCAGTGGGGTTTTTCCCCTCTCTCCCCCCCTCCTCCTACACTGATTTTAGCGGAGAGGGAGGGGGGTGGGGAATCCTTTTTATTGCGGAGCCCGGTTCTCTTTGCAAGCCTTCCTCCTCCTCTTCCTCCTCCCCTGCTTTTTGTGCCCGCCGCAGCAGGGCTGGCCAGGCCGGGGGAGGGAAGAGATGGGAAGGGGAGATCGCCCCCTCCTCTCCCTCTGTCTGTTTTTTTTGCAGGTGTGTCAATTTTAATTCTGCCCAGTAGGTGGGACTTGGTGACTTTCGCACCGTTTTTGTTATTTATTTATTTCCCCGGCTGCCTCTCTCCCTCCCTTCCTCCCCTCCCATCCCTCCCTCCCCAGCCTCCCGTTGCGATCCTCCGGAGCGGCTGCGGGAGCGGCGGGCGGCCGGGCCGGCATGCATCCATCCCCGCCCGCGGCCGCGGCCGCTGCCCTAGCGGGAATTACAGCCTCTCCCAGCCAGCTGCCAGCATGATTTCATCTGCTGGAGGATTTTTGCAGCTGATCGCTTGAGGTTTTGTTGTTGTTGTTTTTTTTTTTTTTTCTTTTTTTTTTTTCCTCCCTCTGTCTTTGTTTCCTTCCCCCTTTCCCCCCCTTCCCCTCCCTCCATCCCCCCTTTCCTCCTCCTCCTCTTTTTTAGAAGCAGCAATCGGAGATGGATGTCTCTCTTTGCCCTACCAAGTGCACTTTCTGGAGGGTTTTTTTGCTCTGGAGCATTTGGGGAGACTATCTGCTTTCGGTGCTGGCTTGCCCTGCTAATTGTCTTTGCAGCAAGACAGACATCAATTGCAAGAAGCCGGATGATGGGAACCTCTTCCCTCTCTTGGAAGGGCAGGATTCAGGCAGCAGCAATGGCAACACGAGCATCAATATCACGGACATCTCAAGGAACATCACTTCCATGTAAGTGGGGGTCCCCCCGGGCTCCCCCTCCCGCGGCAGGCTGCGGGCTGGGCTGCCCGTGCGGGGCTCAGGTGCCCCCGGCATCGCTGCGCTGCCTGGGCTCAGCCCGGCTCCCCGGGCAGAGGATGCAGATCTGGCTTTTCCCTTACCCCATCCCCCCCGAAAAAAACCCATAAAAAGCCCAGCAACAGTTTGGCCAAGGCTTAAGAGGAATAAAGTAAATGAGATCTGATTCCTTAGCAGGAGAGAGAGCAGCAGGCAAAGATGCTAAAGCTGCTGCTTCCTTTAACTGTTTGCTTCTGCAAGGGGAACGGGGACGCCACAGCCACACACCGACACATATTTACCCAAATTGGGCAAGAAAAGCAAGTTCTGGACTGTTTTTTCTTTCTTGAGACTTTGTATCCAGTTAAAATGTCATTATTTTTTACATCCCCACATCAGAAAATGCTCCCTTCCCTGCCCTGGCTGAGTGTATCTGGGGATCTGCGGTTTCGCATTTTTAAGAGGAGGAAAAAAAAAAAATAGGACAGTGAGATGTTCCTTAAGTAGCTTATTTAATTCACATTGTTGTAATTTTGTAACTCGTCGTGGTGCCGCGATAGGATTTGTGTGTTTTAGGTTCGGGGTGGTGGCGGCGGTGGGGAGAAGCATCGGAGCAGCGAGATATTTTTAGTTGAGCACTTTGCGTTTGTTTGCATGCTTGTTTATCTGGAAAATCAACTTGAAGTTGCATTATCCTTGTTTGGAGAGGCAGTTAGCAAAGCCCATGTTAATCTCATCAGTGTGGAGTCGAGAAAGGAATATATTTTCCTTCTTCTGAGTCCATCATGCTCTGTGTGTGTGAGAAAAAAATTCCTCATTGCTTCCAATCTCTGCTCTTTATTTTCCAGTACATTTTTGGGTGAGATGAACTCTGAGCCATTTCATTATTCTAATGCTAATTGAAATGTGAGCATTTAGGGAAATGTAGCCCCCAGAGCAAGTTGCCAGTGGGAGTTGAGCAGAGAAGAGGTGGAATCCTTTATTCTGGCAGTGAAATGCAGCAAGGTTTGAAATGAGTAATGGAGGGTTATTTATTTAATTTTTTTCACCCCAATGGCACGGTTGCATGGAGGGAGAGGGCTTTGGGTCTCTTCCTGAGGCTGTTTTATTTGGTCACAGTGCAATTGCAGCAGAGCCATGGAGTAATTGCGGTGCCTCTCTCGCAGCTCTGCTCATCACCTTTGCTGGGTAAAGATGACGGGATCTGCTTTCCCCGCTTGCTTACGGGTTCATGCCATGCCCAAGCAGGTTTCCAGCAGGTCACTGACCCTGAATCCACAGCCCTGCCTTCCCCTCCCCAGAAAACCTCCATAAAAACAGCAGGAATGGGGAAAGTAGATGGGGGGAGCTAATGTAACACTCCCCTTCCAATTGCCCCATATTTATCCTGCGTCGTGGTGCTGGAGTGTTTTCCCTGTGATGCTGGAGGGATGAGGGTGATGCTGGGGAAGTCGGAGAAACTCGTGTTTTTTCCCTGTGCTCGCTGTTTGTTGTGGTTTAGTTTTAACCCTTTGGGGGCCGGGGAGCAGCAGGAAAGGCAGGGAAGGGTTTGGAAGCCACCAGCGTGAGCGACTGTGCGTTGTCAGATGCACAGACATCTGAACTGCTGTGAGAGGTAGTATTACACGAGTGCTTTGTGCCCAGAAAATGTCTTTACTGCTTCGAAAATGAAAAATGCTGATAAGCAGTCTATAAAAAGGCGTGGGGAAAAAAAACCCCAAAACCCAAATGGACAACTCCAGAAACAGATATTGGGTATTTTTTTTGGAAAGGAGGTTCTCTTAAGTTGGAGAAGGAGAAGAAGGTGCCAGTTTTTGCAGGAATTCGTATGCCTCTCTACTTCACACTGAGCAAAGCACATTCCTTCACCCCCTGCATCGCTGCTGGACCCGTGCCTCCCTTTTTGGGCTTGGGAGGGCTGAGGCACAGGACATTTGGGGTGAACCCCAAAATGCTCTCAGGGGCTGAGACTGCATGGATGAAAACTTTCCACAAGGGTCTGTGCTTACTGGGGAGGCAGTGCTGGTTTATGGGAGATACTTATGGGAGCAGAGGGATGATTTATGTGGCAGGGCTGCTTCCCAGCAAAGGGGTCACTGCTGGGAGCCAGAGTTGAACCACGTTCATGCTCTTGTGCGGAAGGCAGCAGGTCCTGCACCCTTTCAGGCTGATGTCAGGCCTCTCCTTGCCAGCCCTGACATCATGGGCGTTGGGGTGAGGGTGCCTAGAAGCCCAGCCTGGTCATGGCTGAATCACTCCTGGCATGTGAGTCTGATTCAGCTGGGCAAGGAGCAGTGTTTTCCCCCTGCTTGCCATGCTCACAGGGACCTGGCCTCGTTAGGCAGCTGGTGGGCAGCCAGTGGGCAAAAGCACCTTCTCCCACGGGGCTGGGGTGAGCAGGGGAGGCTCAGTCCTGTGCCAGTGGCTGAGGGATGCAGTGCCCCAGCTGGAATCTCCCCACAGGCTGTAGGGAAGGTGGTGGTCGCTGCTCCATCTTGTAGCTGGTGAAAAAGCAAATGGAGTGTGGGGTGGTGAAACAACCCTGTGACCAGGCAGAGCCTTATTCATGTCCAAAAGAGAGCTCAGCTTCCAAATCAGGGCTTGAGTGTTGCTGATGAGAGATTGCCAGAGCCCATTTAGAGAGCTGGTTTAAAAAGCCAATATAGCCATCTTGGAGGGCTTGCCCATGTTACCCCCTCGAGGGAGGGCAAGACCCCTCCGTGCCAGCCTACCCCAACCCAGCACTGGCTTAAGTCATCAGGAGCTTTGGGTTATATCACTTCTCAGGGGCTGATGAGGCCCTGTGAGGCAAAGAAAACAGAAGAGAAACAGGAAACAACCAGGCTGTAGTGCTCCCCGAGAGGATGGTGGGGCAGGGCGGCCCTGTGGGTACCTCAGTGTGGTACCCCACCATCGAGTCTCCTGTTGCCCCTTCAAAGGAATAGCTTTTGCTTCAATTGCTGATGCTTCTGGCTTCCCACACATCCTCCTTTTGGTAAAAGTCAGGGCTGGGTGGCTCCTGCCCTGGCTGGGCTGAAGGGGACAGTAAAACACAACCTTGCAAACCCAGGTGGTGCCAGGTCAGTAGTGAGGCAGGGGAAAGACAGGAGGCTCCTGCCCTCAGATGGATGAGGAGGACGTGGGGTTGGCTGGTGTCCCTCTGCCCTTTCCCAGCATGCCCAGACACTTACCTGATTTTGGGTTGCCTCCCTGGAGATGCACACAGAGCCCTGTGAGCTGCCAGCAGCCCTCCCTAGACAGAGAGCCGGCTTGGACCTGGCTGACATGGCTCCTGTTTGGAATCATGCTCTGTACTTGCCCTCCCAATCTCAGGAGAGGTCACCACGGGGTTGGGGCACGTCTATGCCATCCCTTTTCCATGCAGCTGCGTGGCCTTTGCTGTGTCCCCAGCCTGGTGTGACTTACAGAGACGCTCACCCCTGTGACATGGGGCTTTACTCATCACAAGACCAGAAGCACGGGCAGAACTTTGATCCCGGAGTTCCTGCGGCACAGAACCCCTTTCCACCCCCACACGTGTGTTTGTCACGGCGTGTCCCCAGCCCTGGCGCCGCGGGGGGCTGGCTGGCACACGGGGCTGGCCGGAGGGTGCCGCGTGTCGGGGTGCCGGGGACTCACCCCCTGGCAGCGTGGGCAGCGCCTGCGTGCGCCGGCACCGTGCGTGGGGAAGGACAGACGGAGGAGTTTGCCATCTGGGCCTCCCTACTTCTCAGCTGTTGCTATGGCACTGCGGAGATGCTGCTAGGCAGGCGGTGGTGGCCGGCGTGTGTCACCCCTGGGCTCCCTTGAGGTAGGGAGATATCCCCAGTTTATAGAGCCTCTCTATTTACCCAGCCTTGCCAAGGGAGAATGGGGGCTCTTCTGGTAAAACATGCTGGATGGGTGGATAGTCAGGGTGTATCTGTGCAGCTTGTAGCTGCTTTCAACAAGGTGAGATGAATTCAGAGCAGCCCAAGAGGAGGCTGGGCTGCTCCTCTGTGGAGCACGGTGGCATTTTTGGGTCTCGCTGGCAGGGCCAAGAGGAAGCATCTTGCTCTCCTCCACAGACTAGAAGAGCATTTCCATTCCTTCCTATCGGGCTGTCCCACCAGCCCGTGGCAGCATCCGCTCCGTGCCGTGGGCCTGGCCGGGGGTGGGAGAGCCACGTCAGCGCTGGGAGCTGCGGGGGGAGCGGCAGCGCAGCCCCCACTCGCTGCGCGGGAGCTGGCAGCATGTGGAGAGGGGGAGAGAGAGGGGGTGCAGGGAGCAGCAGCACCCCTTCCCTGCTGGTGCGGGGAGAGCTGAGGCACAGGGAAAGCTGTGTGTGCCCGTGTCTGGGAAGGAGGCAAGAAAGAAAGAGCAGGCCTCTTCCTGGAAGGGCTGGAGGGAGCAGAACTTGCTTTGGTGACCCAAACAGCCATGGGAAAAGCTCCTGTGATGCTCAAATTATTGACTGCTCTGCTTCAGACAACAGGCACAAACTTTTCTCCTCTCTGTGAATCAGCCACGTTGTGCCCAGCGTGCCTCGAGTACTACTACTCTCCAGAGATGAAGGGCCCTGCATTCCCAAAGCCTCCCATCTCCCGGTCCCAGAGGCTTTGGATGCTCCAGAGATGATCAAAAAGGTCCTTAATTCAATCCATCTTGGATTTGCAGGGCTCTTGTTCATGCAGAGTATCTGTCCTGAAAGACATCAGGATGGGGGAGGCGGGCACAGCACCAAGATTTGAGAAAAGGGTGCAGAGATATTTGAGACAAAGAGTTGGGCTGTGAAATATGGTCTTGATGCTCTAGAGGTGAGTTAAGCCAGGAGCACTGATCTGTGTCCTCCCCCTTTCCTGTGGGCTGGCTGTTGGCTCCTTGCCCTGCTCTTACTGTCGATGTGTCTGCTGACCAATCCTGGAGAGAGGCGCTTTCCGGGCACAGGTGATGTCAGGTATTTCTTCAGGAAGGAGACAGTTTTGGTGCCTGCCAGCACTTCCCAGACTTTTTCTGAGCCAAACATGGGGCCTGAGGTGCTGGCCAGACAGGAGGAGCTGGTGGCCCAGATGGTTTCAGGGTGCATGTGAGCTGTCCCAAGTCCTCATGTCATGCAGGTTTTGGAGAGGTCTAAATTGGTTCTGACTGATGGCTTGACTCCTTACAATTGGAGAGGTGAGACAGAGGTGTTTCAGGTCTCGGACAGATGTTTAATGGGAGGAAGAAGAGACTGAGGAAGGAGCTGCCATGTTGTCCTTGGTGGCTCAGGGAGGTGTTGTCTCTGTCTAAGGGCTTTTGTAGAGCTAAGTCAGGGAAAGCTCTCTGGGTCTGCTTTGCATTATTAGCTCACCCCTGTGAAGCAAAGCATCTTCATGTGCTTTGGCATGAGGCTGCTTGAGGTCTCTCACAGCCCTGTGACCAGCCATGCACCCAGCCATGCTGAGCCCTGTCATGAACCTCCCAAAGAGTCCCTGAGATGTCCCATGGGATCACCTCTGGGGAACCCTGCAGGAAGATTGAGCTTGGTGATACTTCCCAGTGCCACCCTGGCACACTGGCTTGTCCTGCTCCGTGTTGTCCTGGAGTTTATGGCTGGGTTTGGTGGATCCCATTTAGGGGGCTGCTGACAAGTGGGAAATAAACCAATCCCTGAGCCTGTCAGGCTTCTAAAGTGAGTGTTACTAGTGCTTGTACCTCGGAGTGTTACTACCAGGCAGTGTGGAATAGCAGTAGTTTAGTGTTTCCTGCAGATGGGTTTCGACAGGTGCTGTAGGTGCTTTCCAAGCAGGTGTGTTTGACAGCAGCCTGTGGGCTCTGCTCTCCCCAGATCCCCTTGCTCCCCCTCTGCACCAAGGGGTGCACAGCAAAGCTGTCATCGAGGAGGAGCTGTGGGCGAGCTCCATGCCCAGAGGCTGCACTCTGTGCCGTGCTTGGATCTCGCAGCTCTCTGTGCCCACATGAGATGAGGACCAGCAGCTCGCTCACCCCACGTGGCTCTCCAGAACCACGCCAGCAGCACCATCACCACGGCGGCACAGGGCTGTCCCCGCCACCCCCAAAGAGGAGCCGCTCGGGGCTGAGGCTGCAGGTGCAGGAGCGCTGGCAAAGGCGCATCCCGGTGGATGTTCCACAGCTCCCGGCCGAGCCTGCACCCTGTGCCCGCTGGGGCGGCCGGAGCGCGGCTCAGCCCCGGCTCCTCCGCTCCGCTGCTCCCGTCTGAAGGCGGCTGTGCCGCTAGAGGGCAAGCGGCAGCGGCAGACAGCGCGGCTCCGGGATGCGGGATGCGGGATGCGGGATGCGGGATGCGGGATGCGGGATGCGGGATGCGGGATGCGGGATGCGGGATGCCCGGTGCGGGATGCGGGATGAGGGATGCGGGATGCGGGATGCGGGATGCGGGATGCGCGGCACGGCCGGCTCCGAGCCGCACCGCAGCGCCGGGGCTGCGGGGGCTCGGCGTCACCCCCTGCTCGCTGCCACGCTGGAAAGCCTTTGCCGTGGGTGCCCGTGCTGCTCTTGGCTCACCAAACTCGGCATCCCCATTCCTGTGCGGGCACACACCGCTGTTGGATGGTTGGATGGAGCTGAGCAGGTTGCTGGGTCGTGGTTTTCTTCTCTGTGCAGCTGCTGGAGAATGTGGTCAGTGCATCCCCACCTACCCACGGCTCTTCCAGCAGTGCTGTGAGATACAGCCCCAGCCTGTCTGTGAATTGAGGTGATTTGCAGCTTTTTGGATGGTATTGGCCAGCCGAAGCAGTGCAGTGGGAAGGTGTTGCTGGGCAAGCAGTGCCTGCTCGGGCCATGGCCTGCCCGGGTGACAGCTTCGGGCTGTCATCCTGCAGGGAAGTCTCTGATGGCTCTGTCCACTTTACTTGTGGGGAAGAGGAGGCATGGAGCAGTGGTAGAGCTGGCCTGCGAGGAGCAGAGTGAGGATGGAGATCCTTTAGCCCAGCACTGGCCAGGGTTTACCCAAGCATGGAGGGAGGGATAAACAGGGCTGTTCTATCGGTCCTGTTGTGTTTAGCAGGCATGAGAGAGGTCCATGGAGAAATCCTGGTGGCAGAGACAAGAGGGCACAGGCTGAGAGCTGTCTCTGAGGGCCTCCAGAATAGGTAAAATGTTCTTTGCTCTGGATGGAGGTCAGGGAGGTAAAGAGATCACATGTCCTCCTCCAAGGGAGGGAGGCTGAGAAGAGCCTGGTGTGAGACAGAGCAAGGGTGAGTGAGGGCAGGAGTCTGGCCTTGACCCTGTCACATCCTCCGTGTGCAGCTCCTGGGATTATCTCATTTTCCCTGGCAGCCTGGCCAAAGAGGGGCTGGTTATTTCCCTGCTGGCTATTGCCAAGGGCTGCCAGCATGATGGAAAGGCTGTGACACCCTGTGGTCCTGCAATGCAACAGCAAATGGACCCTCAGCACCATGGCAGAGGCAACATTTGGGTGGGTGTGTGTTGGGGAGTGGGTGATGGCTCATGGGTGAGGGCCATGGTACTGCTCAGGGCCTGGGTTTCACTCCAGTTGAAGAAAGGGGGACTGAAATCTCTCTGGAGTCCCCCTGGAACACTGCACTGGAATCAGTGCCCAGCTCACAGGGCAGCTCCACCAACCCTGCTGTGCTGTGTCCTTGGGTATCCCCCCCACCATGCACTACCTGGTTTCCAGACCCCAAGGAACTGGGGTGCCTTCCCTATTCCCCTGTTCTTTCTGTGTGAGAGCTGGCTTGCGTGGAAGGGTGGCACCAAGAAAATATGTGCTGTATTTTCAGCTTGCTCTCATGTGCTGTAGCAGTTGAGGAGCTGAGGGAGAAGCCAGAGCCATGTGTACAGCCAGCTTTCCTCCAGCTGCCACCCAGTGTTTTGGTATGGTGGACAATGGAGCCTGGTAGTGACTATGCCCTTCTGTACCTGCATGTGACATCACCCCCAGCTTCAGTCTGCATAAATAAAAACTGCCTTTTTAATTAAAACCAAAATTCCCAGCAGTAAGCAGAGAGGTCAGGAAGGATTCCCCAGAGAGTTTGACAGCACATGCACAACTCAGGGTGCTTATTCCTTACTCCAGTGCTTGTTGAAGTGACAGCTAAATGCTCCTGGGATCCCAGGGAAGGATGCAGGGAGAGGCTGAGCCCAAGTGCTGCCCCCCATGCAGCTCTGTGCTGGGAAGGGGACAGGGCACTGGTGCCTTTGCTGGCAGCCCTGCACTGCCCCTGGGGGACTGAGAAGTGGGTAGGAGCAGATGTGAGCATGGTGAAGGCCCCATCCTTCTGGGTTGTGCAAGGCTGTCCCTTAACTAGCTCTCACCAGGAGGTTCCCACTAGGAAATGTTAATGTGGAAATGCTCAAACAGATGCTGGGAATCTGAGTGCTGCTGAGGACCCTGCATGCTCAGGGTTTTGCCAGGATAAATTAGGAATATGAATGCTCAGCTGAGCTGCAGAAATGCCAGGCTCTAACTCCTGACCCTGCCAGGACATGAAGCCACATGGGGGAGATCTCGGGTGCCTGCAGCTGCTGACTTTCCTTCTGCTCCTGGAGCAGCCCTGGCCTCATCCCCCATCCCGTGCTCTCCATGGAAATGCTGTGCAGTGACCTGGCTGGGAACAAGCAGTCCTGGCTCTCCAGTCTGTGACCCAGCTGTGGAAATGCTCCCTTGGGCTGTCTGCCCTCCTGCCTGTTCCTAACCCAGGCAGGCAAGGCCAGCTTGGGCATCCCTTGTGTCCCTCCCAGCACAGCTGGGATTGCCTGTGGGGAGCTCTGTGACTGGCGTGGCTGGGAAAATCTCCCTTGTCCCCAAAGCTCTCTCCTCCAGGATGTGGATGAGTGTTCCTGGGGCAGTGAGGTGAATCCTGTGTTTGTCTGTCTCATGCCCTGCCTGTGCTCTCCCAGCCAAAATTTTCCCAGGAAAAGTAAGGTGAAGGGCCCTGAGCCATTTGGTGGCTGCTGCTGAGCAGCCTGTGGAGCAAGCAAGGTTCAGTGGGACACAGGGTCAAGGATGCTGAGTGCTCCCAGCTCCCCAACCTGCTGAGAGCATCCCTTCCTCCTGGTGCTCTCTTTGTGCCTGTTCAGAGAAGCTGAATCTTGCTGGGGACTATTTCTTCCTTTGAGCCTCACATGGGCTCTGGACACCTTGGTGCTGTCCCAGTCTCTGCAGGGGAGAGGGCAGAGTAGCACAGAGTGAATCAGCATCAGAGCAGCTCTCTTGGGAGGTGTTGTGCCCCTCGTTTCAGGTTGGGGCAGGTGCTGAAGGGTGTCCTTGGGACCAGCAAAGCAAGGCTGGAGCCTGAGGAGTGCAGGCAGGGCACTGGTGCAGGGATGAGGGCAGGGAGGGGCAACAAGGAGCTCTGCAGGGCTGGCACTGTGGGGGTTAATGGCAAGGTGCAGGATACAGCAGCAGCAGATTTGGAAGAGGCAGAGCCTAAAGAGGTATCAGGTGGAAGAGCGGAGCTGTGGATGTTGGATGTGGGGGCTGTGTGTGAGGGAGGCAGCAGTCGCTGCTCCTGGCCAGATGCTGCGTGTTGGTTTGGAGGAGAGGAGCTGGAGCAGGGATGCTCTCAGGTAAGGAGCTGTGAGGGTTCCTGTCCTGGCTCTGGGCAGCTGGCAGGGATGTGAGTGTCTGTAGCTGGCTGCTGGTGGGCTGTGGGGATTTGTATTTGTGTCTGTGACCCCTGGCACTTCGTGGGTTCCTCCTCTGGCCCTTGGGAACACAGCTCCTGGCTCCTTGCTTGTAGCTGAGATCCCACCCCTGGGGTAACAGAAACCACTATGGGGACCCCTGCCTGGAAATCCTCCTCTCTGTGCCCTGTCCTGCCTGTGTTCCCCTCCAGGACTGGAGGTGTCTGATGCTCCCAGCCTGGCCTTGCCAGTAAGCCCTTCCTTCCAAGAGGGTTGGTGGTGGGACCCTCAAGCTTTGCCCCGGGAAGGGTGCCCTGCACCCAGCATGTTCTGGCCCCAAGAGAAGGATCCCTGCCTTTCAAAAGGCAGGGGGAGCATAGATTTATTTATTCAGAAACTTAATTAGCATCTTTAAATATTAAATAGTAAACAAACTGTGTCTAGTGGGATCAACGTTTACAAGCAGGGATTTTTATTTTTTTCTGCTCTCTGGGACATGCACTTGTTTTTTAAGTGTTTGGGGAGGAGCAGCTGTGTGTGGGCTCTGGTTGATGAGTAAGGGATGGACCCACAGTGCTGCTGGTGAAGGAGGAGGAGAAGACAGGGATGAAGGGGTAGGAGGGCTTGGGAAAAATGGGGCAGAGAAGCAGGGGCGTGTGCCTGGAGCATTGATGTTGGGGAATTGCAGAGCCAAGTGCTGGATTTTGGCATTTCCTGCAGGATGTGTCATTCCCTCCTGCCCAGGCACGTGGAAGGGGACAGGCAGGAGATGGAGGCTCCTGCCTCAGCACAGTTAATTGCAATCAAAAGGTGGTGGTCCCTGCAAGGGGAGGTGGTTTGCAGCTGATCTGCATCCTATTATCTCTGCAAATGGAGGCCTGCCTGGTAGCAGATTACACTGGGGGTTATTTATTGGCAAAGCACTGTACAGTTTTAATTTTTCCTTTTTGCTTATTCAGGCTTTAGCTCCAGAGGAAAATAGCCTGGGGTGGCTTTGAAATGGATTCTCTCTGCCCCATTAACTTATTCAGTGAGTTTAATGGGCCTTTTTTTCTCTGAGCCTTGAAGCCATCATTAAAAGGCAGAGATTTATAAAAGCAAAGATACTCCTGAGCTTTAGTCAAACTTTGGGGGAGCGGGAGGGGGGCAGTGGTGTTGCTGCTGTCTGAGGTTCTGGTGAGGATGTGAGTTGGGTGTTGCTATTGTGCCCCTCTGGAAGTTTTACAGGGATAAAGGGACCAGCTTGTTTGGGATGCTGCCCATGTATCTCTTCTGGGGATCTGTGGGATCTGCTGGGCTGTGATGAGTCCTCACCTGTGTTTTCTGGGCTCCTACAGACTGGGACATTGTCCCGTGTGACCTGTCTGGGCTGCAAAGCTGCCTCTCCCCAGGCTGAAAGGGAGGAACTTCTCTTGCTTTGTGCAGGCTGCTCACAACTTTATTTTCACCTCTTTTATGCCATGCCAGGGCTGGGCAGTGCTCGATGCTTTCATGGGTGTCTGTGGTCAGTGCTTGGAGCTGTTCCCCTCCACCCTCTCTGCTAGTGGCTTGAGTCTAACTGCACCCCATAATTGCACCCCTGTGCTGAGCAGCCCAGTGCTGCAAGGGGTTGGGGTTTGCAGTCCTGCAGGGATTGCTCTTGTTTAGCATGTGGCTTCCTGTACCTTTTACAAAATAGGGGAGTGTCTGGAGAAAGAGATGAAGTGTCTGAGTGAATTACCCCATTTTTTTGGCACTTCTAGGATCAACCTTGCCACTCCTTGTTTTGCAAGCCTCTTTTTGGGGAGTAGGAGCAAGGTGTGGGTTGGCATGTCACCTGGGGGCACCCTCCAGCTGGTGTGGCTGAAGTTTTGGTCCCCAGGCCATGACAGGGAAAGAACCTGCTTGTCCAGAGTGATGTGCTCGGGGTCACGTGTGTGGGGCTGACCCCAACCCTTGGCTCCTGCTGGGTGCCAGGAGCAGCTGGAAAATGGGACTGGAGAGTGGGTGCTGTGACTCGTGTGTGCCTGTGCTGGTGGTCCTGGGGCTGGCTCACTGCCCCCACCATGGGGCAGAGGGACAGCAGACCATGACCCTGCCTGCCTGCCACCACCCTGGCAGCCCCGAGCCTCGGCAGGGGGAGAAGCTGGGGAGGGACTGTGGGGCTTGCCAGGAGGAAGGAAGGGCCCCCAGCTCCAGGAGGAGATGTCTGAGGGTTTGTTTGTAGCCTCCCTGGAGGCACTGACCACCAAGGCTGCCCTTGGAACACTGCCCCGGGGCAGTGCTGGGACAAGGACACGCTGGAATCATCCAGAGGTGGTTGTGGCCAAGCAGGAACCAGCTGCAGCAGGCAGCCATGCTGGGATAGGGATGGTTCCCCAGGATGGCCTGTGTGTGACCTCCAGAACAAGGGGGACGCTCCTTGGAGATCCATCAGCTCCCACGTCCCTCCCCGGGTCACAGCGGTCAGGGCAAGGAGCCACTCATTTCCTAATAAAGACCCATAAAATGCACTTCTCCCCTGCCCCTGTAAATCCTTGCCTCCCCTGTGCTACCTGCTGTGTAAATTGCTGCTGACCCTGTAAATCACCCTCTGCTTTGCTCTGCCTCCCCTGAATCCAGCCTTTCCCTGTAAATCCTCTGTCCCCGTTAGCTTCCCACTGCTCACCCCCTTGCCCTGCCTGTGCTGTAAATCTTGGGCCCTGGTGAGGCTGGGGGCAGGGATGGGGTGAAGGAGCTGTCCCAGGATGGGTTAACCCTCCCACCAGCCCCTTCAGGACTTGCCAGTGGGAGCTGGTGGAGGACATTTGGCCTGGCTGCCTGTGGGGAAGGTCATCCTTGCTCTGCAAGCAGGGCTGGGCTGCAGCCAGCTGGCTGTAAGCTGCAGGGTGTTGGTATCCCAGCCCTCAGCAGGGCTCCTGGGATAGGAGACATTTCTGAGATGTAAAAATAGCTGGAGTGAAGAGAAAATCTCGTTTTATCCCTTGAGAGCTTGGGGTCATGCCATAGCTCAGCTTCACCGTGCCCCTATGTAAGCTCCCTTCAGTGGGCACTGAAGGAGCTGTGGGCAGCAGAGGTCCCTTGTGTAATGGAAAGTTGTCACCTGGGCTTCTCTGGATGCTGATGCCCTGCTGCTGAGTCTTGAGCTGCTGGGATGAGCATGCTGTGTTTTTTTCCCGCTGAAACAGCACATAGGAGCTGAGGCAAAGGGTCTGACGGAGACCTGACCTGAGGGAGGTGTGGGAAGCCAAACATCAGCTCAGTGCCATGACCTGAGTGTGCTGGGAGGTGTCAGTGTCTGTGGAAAGGCTGTGTCTGGAGCTCATGGCTTTTCCCTGATGCAGGCTGGAAGTGCTGCTGATTTGCTGGGGTGTCCCAAGGGTGTGCAGGCAGCTGGCACCCAGGCAGGTTTATTTGGTGTACAGGTCACTGAGTCTGTCTAAACCCTGGTGAGCAGAAGCCAGTGACACTCCAACACAGCTGCCTTTTTCCTCCCAACGAGCAGAGTGAGTGACACCCTGGAATGCAGAGCTCTGGCCTGCTCCCACAGAGGTCAGTGGAGCACAGAGCAGTGGATGCACAGTCAGAGTCGGGATGGGGTCACCCATGGGATGTTCTGGGATGGTGCTGTCTGAAAAGTTGCTGTGTGAACACAGGGCTTAGAGGGTTCTGCTTGGCTCACTGGGGAGGAAAACTCTGCAAGAGATGCGAGTGCCTTGTGATGTGGCTTTCTGAGTAGCTCAGTCCTCAAGGTGTGAGTGGGAACCTGGGGTACCAGCCTAGAGCAGGGGAGTGCAGCCTTTCCTGACCTTTCTCTGCAAGTCCCAGGCCTGGAGGAGCCCCTCAGCTGCCTGAGTGGCTCAGGGTTTGGTTTACAGAAGTGCTGGCCCTGACCCAGCATGGACTGTGTGTGTCCCGTGGAGAGGCACCGACCTGTGTCACCTGTGGCTCAACTCTCCCTGATCACCCTGAGTGTGGCTGCCAGAAAATTTGCAAGAAAACCATGGAGGTGCTCAGGATGGCTGATTCAGGCATTAATATTAACTGTTGGGGATGCTCTGTGATGGACCTGGGCTTGACCCAGCTGGATGTTTCCTTTAGCCCTTTCTCCTGCTGCCAAACATTTTTTTATTAGTTTTTCTCCAGTATCTTGTGTCTGAGCTGTGTATTAACACCAGGCTTATGATGCTGCTGTGCTCTGCCTTTGGGAGGAGGATGGAGGAGATGATGTGTTTGGTGGGAGCACAGGGATGCTAAACAGCAGTGGGAAAGGCAGGGGGCAGCGGAGGAGAGCAGAGGCAGATTTTCAAAATCCATATAAATAGCAAAAATAAATTTCCAGCAAACGCTTCCAGTCCTGCAGTATTAAGAAAGTGAAGCACTAGAGGATAAGGAAAGCATGAGCAATAACAGCAGGGATTTAGAAAGAATAAATCTTGCCAGACAAACCTGATTGCTTTTTCTTTTTGATGGAATCACAAAATTAGTGGCTGAGCAGATCATGGAAATCCTAATATATTTGGGTTTAGCAAAGCATTTGATATAGTGTCTCACCAAATCTTGCTCTCAAAATTAGTTCAGTTTGCCTTGGATATGACACTGCCAAATGGACTGAGAACTGGCTTAGGACCCTAAAATCATAGTGATGGTCTGTGTTTGGGGAGAGGGGGAGCTGTGGGAGCAGAGCTACAACCTGGCTATTCTCACTGAAAAAAAAAAAAGCAAAGCAAAACAACAGAAGCCTCCAAAATAATAATAATAAAAAATTAGGAATATGGTCTGAGTTTGAGGCACATTATTATGGGAATATTGACAAATTGGAGAGAGTTCAGAAGCAAACAGAGCAGGAAAAAAAGGCATCAGAGGCATCAGATTAGCCGTGGAAGGAGGCTGAGAAATCCCAGGGTTGGAGGCATTTCAGGGAGGAGCAGGTGGAGGCCACAGGGCTGGGATGGACATTTGGGACCTGGCAGGGAGCAGCACCTCAGCGCCCTCGCCCCCGCACACAGAGACTGGCTGAGCTCCCATTTCACAGCCCTTTCCAGATATTATGGGATAAGCAGGGCAATATTCACCGTGACTGTCAGAAAGAACATCCCTGCCCGGGGGGCCGGGCACGTTTCCTCAGGGAAAATCTTGGCTCTTGGAACGAGGAGATGGCCCTGGGTGATTTGTGTCAGAGATGGGGATTTTCTCCTGGATTGTGGGCTTGGATGGGAAGCTGAGAGTTGATTGTAGCTGCTTTGAGGCGCTGCCTCCTGAGATATTTATCTGCACCTCACAGGCATTTATTTATCATCAAGGAAAAGTCTGGGAAACTGCTGGTGGCAGCAGGAATGCAGATGTGTCCCCAGGGGAGGATGGCCAAGTCCCTTCATGTTTAAAGCTTCTGGAAAGGTGATGACTCTCTGGTCACTTTGCAGAGGAAGGACAGCACAGCTTGATGTTGCTCACAGGATTTTGTGTGAGGAGTTGTCTGCAGAAACTGGGAAGGATGAGGTCTTCCAGGAGGCTCATCCATGAAGCTGTCTGTCAGCGTGCTGAGCTCTAGGAGTCCTTCAGCACTCAGCCGGGGCCTGGGAGGGATGCTGAGTGTGTGGAGGCTCTTGGCACAGCTGCAAGGCTCCCACAAGGTGAGGAGACCCCTGGCTGTCAGCCATGGCTGGCTGGGATCATCTGGGTGCCACCAGGGCTGCAGCTCCCCACTGCCAGTGGGATGGCTTGGCTGAGCCAGGCTTTTCTGCTTGCCTTTTAAAGCAAATCTGTGCCTTTTGATGCAGCTGCAAAGAAACTTTTGGTATGGAAAATGTAGCTTGCTAGAGGGAATGTTGCTTTGCACAGGGAACAGCCACCTTTGTGGGGCAGGAATTAGCTGGGATGAACCAGAGCTGGGCAGAAAGCAGAGCTCTCATGAAGGGCTCCTAGAAGATGGGGTGGCCTTGTGTTGGTGCCCTGGTCTCCCTGTGAGAGCACAGGGTTTTTTCAGCCCTGCATGGTTCTTCAAGTGATCCCCTGCTTTGCATTTCTCCCTGCCCAGAGCTGAGCCTGCTGGGATAGGGCTGCACCAGGCAAAGTTTGGGAGGTATTTTTAGCTGTTCTAATTGTGGCAAATAAATGCCATTCTTACTTGCTGGGATTGAGCTGTGGCTAAATCACAACTGGTTCTAATGATGATAATTACCGGATTTCAATATTTATAGAAACGGGTGCTTCCTTCGTATTGGCAGATGCTGCTGTGCTCTCACCTTCACAGATCGAAACCTTGGCTCATTATTGCTGCACCTATTTACTTACTTGCACATTTTTTAACCCACAGATGACAACACACGAGAGATCTGAAAAGATGTGGGCCCAGTGCAGACATTGTAATATTTGGGGAGAAGCTGTGGGATGAGTAGGGAAGCACCTCCTGAGGGCCTCTGGGCTGGGTTCCTGCTTTTTGGGAACTCATGAGAGATGTTCTCAGGGCTGCAAGCTTGCCTGGTTCTGCCAGGACTTAGCCCCCAAGGGGTGGCTGTGGCCGTGCATGTTTTTGCCTGTGTTAGAGCTGTGGATGCTGCCTGGGGCTCCTGTGTGCCCCAGCACACGTCCACGCTGTCACTGGGACAGAGCTGAAAGCTGAGGCTACACACACAGCTCCAGTCCTGTGACGCTGGGCTTGGAGGAGCCCTTGGAAAAGGCTCTGCGAGGTTCCTGCCTGCAGCAGCAGCAGCTTCTGGATGTCTTGATTTAGCAACATCTCTCTTGACTCTGGTGCTGCAGAAAGGTGGGCACCTTTAGGAGCACATGGGTGCAGAGCCATGGGTTTGGGTGGCACACGTGCCATCCCCTAAGCCTGGGATGAAGGTGCAGATCCCCCTGGGCTGTGTCAAACCAGCCCTGTTGGGTGATTGTTGCCTGCAGGTCCTCACTGGTATCCAGCCCCATACACCCATCAGGTCTGAGAGTCCCTCCTTGAGCAAGGTGTAGAAAAGATTCACTTATTCAATTTGCTATCTCTCCAGTGCCACATAAGCTGTATTGATAAATTAATCTTATATTGTTGTGACTAAACAGCCCTGCAATTTTTTACACTGTGCAGTCTAATCTGTCTTGACAGCTGTATCATTAGTTTATATTTGTTGTAATCTTATTCACTGTGCTGGCTGTGGGGAGTTTTTATTTGAGGCGCTGTGCTGCTGTGCAGGCAATGGGCACAGCCCTCTGTTGGGTGTCTTGGGGTGCTGTGGGGTGCAGCCACCTGGGTGCCCTCCCCAGGAGTCAGCCCCAAATTCTGCTCTGCTGCCTAATAGCAGAATCTTCCTGGTGGCAACATCCACAGGCCTGGCTGGGCCTCACCAAAGCATTTGTGCTGCTGAGGTTTTGATGGGGACCTCCAAGTTGGGGTAAAGACAGAGAAAATGTGAGTGTTGGAGGAACTGCACCTTAGGGCATCCTGAAAGTTCTGCTGTGTGATGAGAGATGAGTTGTTTACTTGGCCCATGGTTTAGTTTTCTGCGGTACAGGATGGTCCCTGTTCTGCTGCTGAGGTTAGCTCTGGGTCACAGGGGATGAAGGGACTGTGGGAGCTGGGGCTGTGCAGTCTGTCACCAGGGCTTTGGAGATGTTGCAGAAGGAATGGTGATATGAGCTGGCACAGAGTTGTGAGCTGGAGGTGACAGTGTCAGAGTCACAGATGGCTGCTCTCCTGGCTTCAGCCTGGTTTTGCTGTCCCTGGCCCAAGTGGGGCTGATTCAGGTCTCTGTTGGTTTTATAGAGTCCCTTTGCTTTGCAGGAAGCTTGGCCTGCATGTTCCTTCAATAACTTCTCCCCAAAACTGTGGAACAAAATGTTTTGGGTTGGTGCACTGAGAGTTCAGCCAGCAAGGAGGGAGAGAGACTGCATACCCTGGCCATGGGACAGGGGTGGGAGGAATTTTGGCTGCTGCTTTCTGCTTTCTCTTGAACTTGCTGAATTTGAGTGAGGAAGAACAATTACTGGAGTGCAGGCTTCTTGTTTGCAGCATCTCTAGCCAGGCATGGATGGTTCAATAACAGCTAAAACCCAAACCTCTCTCTTGAGCCCATTTGTTTGGGAGAGCATTTGGGATCTGGAAAGATGCTCCCAAAGTAGGAGTGTATATGTGCATCCTGAAGCCTGACAGTGCAAATTGTTCTTTATTCCTTTGAATAGGGTCATGCACCTGTAATGTGGAGTCCAGCAGTGCTCTGTGCTGGGCTCAAATCCACCCTGGAACCAGAAATGTGTGAGCCTAAGGGATGTGCCAGCTCCTGCTGCTGTGCTGGTGCTGCCTGTGTGACTCCCCCCTTGCAGGCAGGTCTGGGAGCAGAGGGTGGGATGTGCTGTGTGACAGCTCCAGGGGTTTGTGTAGGGCTGCTGGGGGAGGATGGTGAAACTTGGTGAGATCTGCCTGGTGGTATCAGCTTTGAGGGCAGGAAAATCCCTGCTCCAGGAGAAAAACGCTTGGGAAAACATCTGCAACCTGCTCATTGCCAAGCTTGTGGTGATGGTGTGAAAGAGGTTTCACATGTGCTTGTCCATGAGTGCTGGTGGTGTGACAGCCCACCATGCAGCTTGGGAGCTCCCGGCTGTAGCCCAGGCTGCGCCAGGGTTAAACTGCCACTCCTGATGTGATCTCTGGGTGGGAATGGCTGGGGACAGCCCTGCTGGTGCTGAAAGCTTGGTTTGCATTCTGCAGCAAGGAAAGCCTCCTGCTGTCATTTGTCATGGGCTGCAGCTGGTGACAGGGTGACAGGTGCCAGCAGGTTGAACACAGCTACTCAGCATGGCCAGAGGCAGGAGGTGTCCACACTCTTGGCAGAGGCATCACATCCTGCCTGTCTCCCAGCTGGGTGGCGTGATGGAAATGGAGATGGTGATGCAGATGGGGGTCCCTGGCCCTTACCCTAAATCTGGGGTTGGTGACACTGCAGTACACCTGCCACCACAGCAGTGGCACTCCCTGTGCTGCTGGCCTGCTCTCCACTCCCATGGAGAAGATGCATTTCCCACTCAGCTGGTCTCTGCTGCCTGGGGACCTCGCTCCAAGCTCTACTGGTAAAGGATAATCCATCACCTGCAAGGACTCTGGCAGTGTTTTCAGCAAGGGATTGACTCGTGGTGTCAGACCTGTGCAGCTGGGGCTCCCAGGTGGGAGCGGGTGACTCGTGTGAAGTGGATCCACTGGAGCACGTGGGAATTGCCCAACGTGCTGCTCTCTTTGCCCCATGAAGGAGATTTCTGTTATGCCTTCCAGCCCTCTTCACAGTGCTTGATGGCTGCTGCTCACACCCTGCTTGCTGATTAACTCCGTGTCAGAGGGCAGAGCGAGCAGGAGAGCCCTCCCTGGAGGCTGCATCAGTGGCAGGGCCAGTGATGAAATTCAGCTCTGCTCCTGCCACCCTTCACTGTGGCCACCTCCTGCTCCAAGTGAGGGTGTTGCTGGGGCAGGTCACAGCTTTTTGGCTGTTTATAACCCTCTCACCCCTTAGCTTGCTTGAGGGTGTCTCAATTTTCATTTTAACCTGTTTATCCCTGGGTGAGTTGCAAGTCCCTGCCCTTGACTCCCAGATGGGTCTCACTCATCCACCAGTGCCAAGCTTTGCTGTAAGCTCAAGGTATTCCCTGTGCAACTTGGAGTAACCTCCAGTGCTGCCAGATCCTAGGATCTGGTGTCAACTGGGAGCCACAGGGAGCTTTGGCCGGGGCTGCTATGCTCCACCCATACTGATGAGATGATTTCCATAGCAACTACAGGATTGCTCAAAGAGGAGTTAGGCGAAAGATGTGAAAAGCCAAAACCAGACCAGCTTAAAACCATCAAGGGCAGAATCTGTTGGTCAGTGTTTGGGGTGGGTGGGGGTTTCAGGAGATCTTGTACTGCCTCTCCCCCAGATGTTCTCTGGCTCTGTGTGTCTGTGTGGGACCTCATGGACCAGGCAGCCCAAAATGTGGAAATGGGAGCTGGTGCTTGCATTGCACGGCTGGGGAAGGTTGGGATGCCCTCATGGGGCAGCTCTGCCAGGGCTTTGGGGCTGGGAGGGGACAGGAGTGTGCCTGGATGGCTGTGTGGAGGCAGCATGTGCTGCTGCTTTTGAGGGAGTCATGGAGGATGTTGCAGCTGCTGATGCACAGAGTCATTTCCCAAGCTGGTGGCATCACTGTGCTCACTGGCAGCAAGGTGGTTTCAGCAGTGCAGGGGGTTGTGTCAACTCAGGTGGGATCAGGAATGTCTTGCACATCTTCCTGTTTTCCTGTAGGGTCCAGAGTCCTGGGGAGGGAGCTACAGCTTCTGGCCTTGGAGCATCCCAATGCTGGTTTGGCTCTAGGCTCTGCCTCCCCTCTGTCCTTACCCTGCTTCCTTCACTTGTCTCCTGCCCTCACTGAGAGCCAGCAAAATATCTGGAATGGCTGTAAATGATGACTCTGGGGCAGAAAACTTTTTTGCTGTGGTGAGAGGTGTAAGCTTGTCATGGGGACTCTATGTCCCATCCCAGGGGCTGAATCGGAGCCTTGGCATCGCAGCAGGAGAGATCAAAGTGTGGCTTCACCCAGGGCTCTTGGGGAGATCTGTGGTGGTTTTGGTGGTGGCTTGAGTCTGGGGGCTTTGGGCAGGTGTGGTTCCTGGCCAACCTGAAGGTGTCTGAGGGGCTGGTGGCTGCAGGGGGCTGTGAGTGAGGTCAGTGTGGGGCCATATCAGTGTGGATTGTGACACCAGGGCCCAGCGCTGCAGCTGCAAAGAGGGAGCACAAAGGCAGCCCTTCCCCATGCCACTGTAGTCCCCACAGCAGGAGGAGGAGCTGGCTGCAGGAGGGCTGTCCCCAGCAGCTGCTGTCCCCAGTAAGCCCAGCCTGGCACACGGTGTGGGTTCTGGAGCCCAGCTGCTGCTGGCTGTGAGCAAGCCAGCCCTGCTCCCCAGAGGGCTGCCTGCTCTGGGGGCAGACAATTTCTGATTCTTTGTGCACAGTGAGTTTTCCTTTCCTGACAACCTGCTGGGCTCAGGCAATTTGCTTTGAGGATGGGCTTGTGCTGGGACACTCTGGGCCGTCCAGCTGCCCAGGAGCAGAAACAAAGTTTGAGTGATTCCTTGCAAAAACAAACAAAAAATAATAAAACCATATCTCCCTGGAGGGACTTTGTCTGATGATCTGCTTTCTGGCTTCAAAATTCTTCCATGACCCTCAATGGCTCCAAAAAGACATGTGTCCTCTTAAATACATCTTCAGAGCAAGTGGTGACAGGGCAAGCAATGTCAGGAGGTGAATTGTAACTTCCTTGCTCCCTGCCTCTCCTCAATTAATACTGAGCAGGACCTTTGGATTCCTCAAATGCCCCTGTGAGATTTTATACCTGTCAGTTTAATGCCAGCCTCCTGGAAATCCTTCAGCAACAGGAGGCTCATTTTCAGGAGCTCAAAGCTATCAGGCCCATCATATTTTTGCTTCTCTCGTGGATGTTGTGACATGTCACAGCTCTGGCCTTAAAACTGTGCAAAGCCCCAAGCCCCAGTGATGAACAACATCCTCAAATGGTGCAAGGAGACCCTGCCAGTGCAGGGTGGGGCTGTCAGTGCTGGGGTGATGTTTGCCATGTGTTGGCCACGCTGCAGTGGCTCAGGTTGTGTCCTCCTGCCTTGCTCGTGGTGTAAAACAAATCTTCCCTGATCAGCAGCCAGTGCAGCTCAGCAGGAGAGTGCTTGGACAGTGGGAGCTCAAGGGTTTAACCCACCTTTGGCCCTGGTCAAGGAGGTGCCCATGGTGTGCAAAGGCCTGGGTTTGGTTGAGGGGGGCTGGTTTGGGTGGGCTGAGAAGCTGCAAGTCAAGGTGCCAGGCAAGCAGAGGCTTCTCCATGGTTCAGCTATGCCTGTATGTGGAGGAATGGCAGATTGAGCTGAGAGAGGAGATAGAAACTGTCCCAGGATTTGCTGTTTGTGTGCAGCAAACACAACAGCCTCGTTAGCAGCATCTCTGGCTGTCAGAGTGCATTCTATGACATTATTGCAAGGTGCTTTATTTACATTTATAAGAACAAAGTAGAGTGCTAGGAGAGGAGCTTTTAAAATGTCTGTTGCCTCCCTGCTCTCCTTTCTTCCCCTGCCTGTGCCATGTTTATAGGCATGCTGGTTTGCTTTTCCTTTTCAGAGCCAGCTGACTTCCCACAAAATACCTGTTATCCTGGGAAGCCTTGAGCTCTGAGTCACCACGTCTTAATGAGTACATCCCCCTGCTCCTGAGTGATGCTTCTGCTCCTACACCTCTGCAATAAGAGCCCAGTCTGTGTGTGTGTGTCCCTTGCAGGAAAAGCTTAGTGGAGTGGAAGGAGAAGGTTATTTTCATTTTCCTGGGGAAAAGGGGACTGAGGCCTTCTCCTGGGTGATGGAGGAGCCCCTCCATTGCTGCTGGGGAGGGTGGGCAGAGCTGGCTGCGATTTATTTGAAGTGCAGATAAAAGCCTCGGGGGGTCACGGCAGTTGGCTCAGAAATAAACTGTATGGAGAATTTGTCTGGTTCCTTGGCTTTATGGGGAGCAGCTGGAAGCTGAGCAGGCAGATCTGTGATGCTGTGGAGGTAACAAGGGTCTTGGAAAGCCTCCTTTCAGGCTGGAGATACCCTGCCCATGGCTGTCCTGAGGGCAGAGGGTGGGAGCCTGGCCTGTGGCCAGCCCAGCTGGGCATTGCTGCCTGCTTGCTTGAGCTCCATAAACACCTGAGGGGCCAAAATGCTGGAGGATCAGAGTTCAGGCTCCTTGGGAGATGGTTGGGAAAATAAAAAACCACCTAGCAGCCTGAAAGGAGCAGGATCCAAGTCCAGAAAGATTGTCTCTCCTCTTTCTTGGCCAGTGGCTTTTCCCGTGTTTGGGGTGTGTGAGAAAGCTGGAAATGGGATGAGCTGCAGTCTGGGGGTGCTAGAGCTGTGGGGGAGCAGAGGAGGTCAAAGCAGGGTGGGGGACTGTGGGAGAGCCCTGGATTTGGCTGCTGGATGGCCAAACCTGTGCAGAGGCTGAGGCCCCCTTCGGCGCCCGTGGGTTGAGCTCCGGGCTCTGGTTTCTGTGCTGATTTCAGGATCCAGGCACGGAACACTGCCCAAAAATGTGCACCTACATCAAAACAGGGCTAGAGACAAAGCTCATAAGGATGTCAAACTCCCGAAATGAGGCTCACACAGTGGCTGTGGTTTTTGGGAAGTGTGCCTGTGGGTTTGTGTGGGTGGGTGGCAGCAGGTCTGGGTTGAGGACTGCAGCCCCCTCCAACCATGGCACTTGTACAGCCCCATTCCTGGCTCTCCCGTCTGCTTTTGCTGGACTCTTGTTCCTGTCTCCTCATTCCCAGTGCCATCGATCACAGTAACAGCCAGTTTGTGGGAGATTTTATTTTCTCCTTTTCCTCCTCCATCCGTTTTCCTGTCTTCAAGCACAGCGTGAAGTGCAATGAGTGCATGTGGCTGGCAGTGCTCCCTTCTGGGTCCCAGCTGAGCTACTACAGCCTACCAGAATATTGGCTTGACCATCTCCAAGGCCCTGTGTCTTTTTGGGAGGTGTCCTTTCTACCACATGCTCTTTGGCACTGCTTTTTACCAAATTATTCCTGCCAAGCTGAACTCTAGTGATCCAGTACCTTTAGTACAGTTCATTGCCTTGCTAATGTGTGTAGGCACTGTGCTCCCCAGGGGAGAAACAGCTGCCTTTGGAATAGAGTTTGGCAGCCTTTTTTTTGCTTGTATTAGTGTATATATATATATATATATATATATATATATATGTATATGTGTGTGCATATATATACCTATAATATATAGATAGATATATACACACACACACATATATATATAAATATTTTAAAAAATATTATAGTTTGATTTCTGAAAAGCCTCAGACCTGTTTGGAGATGGAAGTGTGAGGGAATTTGACTTCCAGTTTGAAATTGCAAGGAGGGTTTAATAAAGCAAAATGTGATTACTGAAGCTGATTTTGACCAGGGTGCTGCTTCCTCTCTAAAATGACGTTTGATCTTTAAAGACCACAAAATGCTGCTCTGCCTGCATATGAAATCCTACATAAAGATAAAGCATCCTTTCCTTTGGCATGGCAGGTACTTCGAGAGCTGCTGAGAAGCAGATGCTCTTTTGCTTTACATGGGTGCAGGAGCCCAAAGGGTGCTGCTTCACCCTGAGGTTTGTGTGGTGTAAAACTCCCAGGGGAAGGGATTTTTTCCTGCCCTTGGGTTGCCCTCCTATCCTAGCCAGCTGCATGGCTATTTTGGGGATGTGGTATGACATGCACAGGTTGATGTTAGCAGTCCTGAGCCAGGAGTCTCTGCTCTGTGTCCCCCAGATCCATGTCCAACAGTGGGAAGCACATATCTGGGCACAGAAGACTGGCTTTGTGGGTTCTCCCACCAGAGAATAATGAAAGCAATGCCCTTTTGGGGAAATGTAATTGGTTTTGGCACTCAGAGGAAAAGGGGAGTGAGCTTTGGCTGATGCTGCGTGTGGGGAATGAACTCCCACTTTTAGTGGTGATTCACCCAAGGTGTCTGTGTTTGTGTATTTATATTCATGTCTGCAGGACAAAACTGCTCATCCCATTTCACGCCTTCTCACTCTAGATGGTGTTTGGGACTGTGCAGGGGTCAGATAGTTGTAGGAATAAATAAGAGAGAGTTAGGAAGAGAGCCTGCAGGAGCTGGGAGGTGCCAAGGTGGTGGGCAGGGAGCTGGTGCTGGATCGGGAGCCCAGCCTTCACACAGAGGTGTTTTTGGGGTGCTGTCCTCCCAACCCTGCTCCCTGTGCAGGAGATGCTGCAGCCCTAGGGAATTTCCTCCTGAGGCTTCTGCACTACTGCTTGTCTCTCATAAATGAGGTTTCTTCAGCACTGAAATGACTTTGAACACCTCAGTCCTTGCTTGGGACCCCATGAGTAATGGTGAGGGAAAATTGGGGCAAGTATTTGTTGTGGTGGCAGCTGTACTGCTGCCCACAGCACTTCTTCAGCTCCGCTATCCTACTTTACACCTATTTCCTCCTTTCTGAAAGTATGTGCCTGGGAATAATTCCCTACGCTGAAGATCTCTGGATGCAGTGTGTGGTAACAGGAACATACTGCCTCCTGTGAGCTGCAGCCATCTGTCCATGCTGTGTCCAGGCAGCCTGCTGTCCTCTGCTAACACTGACACACTGTCCCTGGAAGGGATGCTCCCTGCTCTGTAACTCATCATCCAGAGCTGGTGGGGGAGGCAGAGGCTTGAGGAGATCATAGAAGGAAACTGGTGCATGCACAAACACGGGCACAGTGACCCTGAGAGGATCTCCTGTCTCTGGGACAAAAGCAAAGCATGAGGCTCTGGTGGCACTGGCACTGCTGTCTGTTTATGCCCAGCTCCTGTGTGTCCCTGTGGGTGCCATGCAGGGTGGAATAAGTGCAGAGCCTGGGAAAAGAACCCAAACCTGTTCAGCATAGCTTAAAGCTGTTTCTCAGGGCATCTTCCATTGTGGGGTGTCTCTATGTGACTGTCTTTTTAGACGGTGCAGCTGTAGCAGCTCTTCTGCACCCTGTGGATGCTCCTGGCCAGCCTGGGGCCAGGCAGATGCTGTTGGGGTGAACATTAAATTTGTCTGGACTCATGTGAAAAGTGTTCTGTGGGGGAGTCCTCTTTGTGTCTTTTGACTTGCTCATGTCTAGCAGACAGGTTTCTTCAGGAAGAATTTTGAGATGCCACTGTGCAGTGCCTTGTGAGGAGCTGAATTGTTCCTACACCTTCCTTAGCTGGGGATTGGGAACTTCCTCCTTTGCTCAGCCCTTCTGGAAGGGTCTGGTTTGGATGGCTGGGTTGGATGGGGGCTGAGTGCACCCCTGTCACACTCTGCAGCCCCCACGTACCCTGGCACGACCTTGGCAGGAGCAGCAGAGCAGTGCAGAGGGAGCTGTGTCACAGTGGTGTTTTATGATCCTTACCCTGACAAATCACAATTACACTGTGGAGTTATGCTCATAATTGTTTCTACAAAGTTGCATTTGCTTTCTCTACCCCCCTTTTCCCACTGACCTCAAATTGTCCTTAATGAGCCACTGCTGGGTAACCTTTCCATGTGGCTTTTTGGGAAGGGGGAGACTGTGCTTTAAATGGGGGAAATGTTGTCCTTGTGAGTCTTTATTCAGCTGTAATTGCCTTTAAGTTTCTGTTACCAATTCACATTTATAAATTTCATATTGAGGAAATCAAGTCCTTTGTGCCTCTAGTTATTAAATTATGTGATAAGTGCCTTATAATATTATGAAAGATGTTTGATTTCTTTTGGCTTCCTCAGCACAAAGTGGGGTGTGAGGGATGGATAAAAGGAGCTGGCAGTAGCCACAATGGCTGTGCTTAGCCCTGGGTTTGTGTGGGACCTGTGCCAACTTTCAGGGCTTCCCATCAACATTTGCAGCACCTCTGCTTGGAGGAGGCAGCTCTTACTGGTCAAGGGTTCAGACAGGTCTTTCCTTTATTCCTGCTGCAATCAAATCCACATTTGCATGGTCTGGAGCTGGTGTGCCAGGAGGTTTGTTTATAATGCTAAACATATCAGGTAATTGAAAGCTAATGTGTCTGTCTGGATTGCAAGGTTTAATATGCCTGGGTGACGAATCAATTTTCCTGTTGCACGACAAGAGAGAGGAGGCAAATGCTCTGCTTGCCTTCCCTATATGTATATATATATAAATATAATTGTGTGTGTGTTGGGGTGCTGCCTAATTGCTGGCACACAGCTTATTCACTGCCCAGCATCCAAACATGAGTGGTGGCACTTGCACAGCAGGGACGTGTCACCTGCTTGGGAACTGATTGGAGCTGATGGCATCCTTGTGGGATATCCAGTCTGGGATAGACACAGATTTGGGGAACACGTGTACACATGCTGTGTAATATTTGTCAGGTGCCTTTTTTAGCTATTGACCACAGTGCTTGAAAAGCTGAGAGAGGTTAGACAAATGTTGCATGAGGAGGGTGAAGAAAGGCCACACACATTAAATGGCCTCAAGTTAATCACTTGGTAAGTTGGTATGAGGCTGTTTCTTCACCTCTGCCTGGTGCAGTGGGGTGAAATGAGCCTGGCTGTGTTTGAATCCCAGTGGATATTCCAGTCTCCCTTGCTGCTTTGGCCCTGGGCTGGAAGGGGAGCATGTGGAGCTGTGCAGTCTCAAGAAGATGACACCAGCCTGTCATCTTTTTTTCAGACACAGGCACTCCTTCTGGGAATGAAAGGAATTGCTGTTCCCACAGGTCTGTTGGCTACCAGCTCCCTTCCAGCAAGCAGGGAAAGGTCCTGGAACTTTCAAGACCTGCTGATACCTAAACCCTGTGAGTCGGTGACCTTATGGTCAGCAAGGCCACTGATCTCTGTCTGTGTGATGCTGGGCCAAAGACACCTGGCTGCCTTGCTGGCTCCACAGGGGATCTGTGAGAGGGGTGAGATTCTTGCAAGCTGCTGAGCTGACAAAGAGGGCTTCATGCTTCACAGGTTTGCTGTTAAATAGGACACAGCACAGAGCTGGGGACTGGCCACTGGTCTGGCTGCAGTGGCCTACAAGGCTTTCAACACCTTCTAAAGCATGTCTGGGGGTACATGAGATGTGATGCAGAGTTGGTGTCCTAAGGTTAGCTTTTGTCAGGCTAAGCCTATGCATTCCTTTGGAAAGGCAGCTGATTTCCTCAGGAAAGAGATGACTTTGTGATGAGAGGTTGAATGATGCTGCACTACATCACAAGTGGTTTGTTTTTCTGGAGAAGACACTGTCTGGCCCAGGTGTGCTAGGTGAAGTCTTGGTGGGAGGTGTTGAAAGATGAGAAGTGCTGAGGCTGCTTGGAGGTGATGTTGGCTCATGCTTTTATTGAGGATGCTGACACAAGAAGCAGGAGTGTGCTCATGGGCTTTGCTGCTGGTGCTGTGAGGACACAAAGTCAGCTGAGGGTGGCCAACAGGAAGAGCTGCAGTAACAAACCCAAGAGACACTGCAATGCCAGGTGGGGTGGATATAAATGTGGGTGTAACAAGGCTAGGAAATCTTGTCTGTTGGAAATGACCTGCTGGACAGAAATGCTGGGTGCAATGCCTAATAATGGGGTAAACACAAGCTTCCTGGCTGATGGGGCTGTGATAAAGAGCAGTGTGACCTCAGGCTGCAAATCATGTTTTTTTCCATGTAACTGGGGAGCTGCTTATGCTGTTGCACAAGTGAGATCTCCTGGAGACTGCTCTGTGTTTCTGGTCACTCTTACTCAAGGAAAAGGGACTTAAAGAGGCTGATAAAGCAAACAGCCATTTTGTATGTTTCTGTTACAGTAGTTCCTCTTGCACTGATCACCAAGTGTGAGCATTAGTTGTGCTTGGTCTGAAATCAGAAACAAAATAAGCTCGCTGCCAGGACTCTGCCTGAGCAATATATCTGCATCACTTCTGGGATGTGAGTTAGTGTCTCTAAGGGCACTTGAGACAATTTGCCTTGCACTTCACAGGTACAGATGTGCTGCCTTAGAAGACCTGGCATCATGTAGCTTGTAAATGATAGCTGGGTGGGCCTGGCTCCTGCTTGTAAAGGGGGGAGGAAGAAGTGCCAGGAAAGAAAAAGAGCTGCTTAAGCAAAGAGAAAATGGATGTAAAAAGCAAGCGAGCATTTTTGGGTAAGGAATGAGAGGTGCAGCATTTCAGTCTGAGTTGGGATGGCAAAGCCCTTGTTACTCCCAAGGTGTTAAGTTGCTTGGTCTGTAGAAGGCATGGTGTAATTCAGCTCTGCAGTGCAAGCAAGGGGACTTAGACCAGCAGGACCCTTCTAACATACAAGAAGTATGAGAAGGAAGTGAGTGTTTAAACAAACATGCCCTACCCTCCATTCTCCACCCAGAAAATCAGTCAGCAACATCGTCTGTGTTAGTGATGCACCTCAGATGGTCTCGATTAGGAGTTGGATGTGAGTCTAGGTGGGTCTGCATGTGGTGAGTTCCTCAGGACTTGTGAAGTATGGTAATGTTCTTGAAGCTATTGGGTCTTGCAGAAGAGCAGTTTGCCTTAGTAATAACTGAGGAATGCCACAGGAATATGTACTCAGAGATGTGCAGGGAGGAGTAAACTGCAGTCCACTGACTGTAATTCATACCTCAACGCCTGCCTGAGGAGTCCAGGGCAGGGCTGGGAGCTGTCACAGCTGTTTTTGGTGTGAACCAGGCACCCGTGTTCCTGCCGGGTTAATGCACAGAGGCAGAGGAGGAGGGAAGGTCTCAGTCTTCAGCAGCAAGTGGAAGGACACAAGATTTCTAGGGCAACAAAACCCTGGAAGGAAAAGAGGGGGAGCTAGTTGAGATACTGAAGGACATGAGAGGGACTGAAGTTTCAGGGGTGGAGTTTCTCTGCTTGGTTGGTTTGCTTTTCTGTGCAACCACTGCCAATTTTGCAATCACAGCTTGACTCCTGGAGTTTTCAGAATAAGATGCATTTCTGTTTTGTTTTTTAAGTGGGTTCAGGTGAACCCATCCAGTGCAAAGTTACACTATTCTTTCTATAGCAATAGGAAACCAAAGAAAATATTTTTCCTGGTGTAACTTTGAGGTGCCTTAAAACCAAGACTGATTTGTCACTTCTATGAGCAAGGGTACAACTCATGCTAAGTTGAAAAATCAGAGAGAAAAGGGGAAAAACCATTTCTGCAAATCCCTGAGAAGGGTGGTGTTTGTGTAATTTAAAGGACTCAAAGACCCTTGCTGACCTGTGCACCTAATTGTTATTTCCCTGCATTGCACTCGACATAAAGCAGCTGCTGGTTTGGGGGGTTATCCTATATGTGTGTGCATGTACCTTTCCACTGATGTTTTCCATGTCTCTCTGTGGGTGTGGTATGTCTATGTTAAATAATGAACTAAAGTATATCTGGCTCAGGAAGCTCTTGGGCTTTGTTTGGGAAGCTGGAATACAATGCAGGTCATGGAGCTGTATTTACAGTCTAGTGTTGTCACGGGGTGGGGGGAGTGGGGGATGTCATGGGGAGGCCCCAAGACCCCCATGCACCAGTGCTGAGTCACAGGAAATTCACGCCTGGGCTTGTCACTGGGAACAAGCTCAGGTCTTTTTCTGTCTCTTCTAGAATGCTGCCCACATGGCTTTGAGTGTCAGGTCAAAAATAACCTTGACTTTTTTTAGCAAACACAATCAATAAAACAAGAGCCAATCTGGCCGCCGCCTCCTTCCCAGCTGTGGTTGCTCCATAACTCCTGGCTCGGGGCTGTTCCATCCCTCCCTGAAGGTCATTGCTTGGATGCCGTAGCTGCAGCTTGCCCTGGTGGCAAACCAAGATCATCCCATTCCTCCTTCCCATGTCCTTTCTCTTGGAGGACACTCACTTTGCTATGTAGGAGTTGCAGCTTGGAAATGTTTTCCACCTTTGTTTCTGGCCTTGCTCAGTCCTGCAATCTCATGGCCTGGGGCCTGAGCTGGCAGCCCTGCCTTGACTCCAGAGTTTCACTGAGCTCTTGGATCTCCTGACTGACTCCTCCCAGTCTGTGTTTTGTTCTGGAAATGTTCTCAGGGGCCGTAGACAATGGCAGGGAACACGAAGTGGCTGTAATAATGTCCTGATTCTCATTCTGTCTGGGACACAGGCGGTCTGAGCTGATGAGCAGGGCATTGGGGATGAACTGTGACTTATCCTGTCGTGCAGCAGCATGTGGGAGCTTGTGCTGTGTCCTTAGCATAACCCCTCTGGGCATGCAGACAAATTATGGAACATGTGGAAAGCAGAGATGACTCTTGTGGGTCTCTCCTTTCTTGGATCTGCATGGTGAGAGCAGAGAAATAAGGAGATTTAATCCAGGCTTTGTGTTTTACTTTTTTTGAGATGGATGTTATTTGGGGGCTGGCTCAAGTAGGTCCATGCATTTCCCTCATGCTAGTTCACCTGTTCTTGTGCAAGCACAAAGCATAGCAAATGCTGGAGGGGAGGAATGGAGGAATCTGTGGCCCCTGTGACTGCTCTATAAGTGGTCTAAGATCCCTCTTCTGCTTGCTCACCATGTGGGGTCCTGCAACCTTCTTGCCTAAAATCACAGCATAGTTCTCAGTGTTTTCTCATCACGCCAACCCTTCATCACTTGGAGATGTTTTCCCTCTCCAGGGTCAAGTCCAAAGCCAACTATTGCATCAAGGCAGATGTGAGCTTGGGTGCACATGTTCAGAGACTTCAAAGTTGGGCTTCTTTCACATATTGTCTGAAGGGATCTGCCAGATGTTTTCCCTCTCTCAGCTGCCTTTTAGAGAGGACTACCTCCACCTGCTTCTCAGAAAAGACCCTCTTGAAAATGTTTGTCTTTCTGGTGGGAGGGTGTCTGAGTTTAATCTGGTAGAAAGCCAGAAGTGGTTGAAAACTGCATGGGAGATGAGGATTGAACTTCTTTCACACCACACAGCGTTGCAGCCTCTCAGCAGAGGCCAGTGGCCACAGCCAGGCAGCCACACTGCTGCCAGCATCACTCCTGTGCTGCTGATAACAGGGGACCCTGTTCTCTGGGGCTGCCGATCTGTCACCTTCCCCCGCCTCTAATATTTACTGAAAACGATCCTGAGGTGACAGATCTATTTCTGTTTTTGTTCTCTATAACATACCTGCCAGACTGCCCCAGGCGACTGAGGAATTTGTAATAAAGGCACTGTTTCCAAACTAGGCTTGGGTCTCTCGTGCCAGCAGTGCTTCCAGCCAGCAAAGACTAGGACCCTGTTTATCCACCCCACTTAGAGACTGGATAAATATATAACTTTTTTTTCATTTAGGCCCTAAGTTTTTCTTGAGAGGTTTTACTTGCTTTCTCTCTTTTTGCACGACCCATTTGAATCGTGTCTTTGTCACTGATGTGTGCAGAGAGGGACAATGACATGGGCAAGGATATTCAGTGGCTTGGTTGCATGTTCTGTGCTTGAAATTGTGGGTAAACCCAGGTTATTTGACTTTTCCAAGAGGCTGGGGAAACAGAATTGGGCTGGGTGGTAGGGTATGACACCCTCCCTCTGTGTGCTGTCCCTGGCATGGGCTCAGCAACCATCTGGTTGTGCCACAGCTGAGCCTTTCCTTCTTCCCCACAGACACATAGAGAACTGGAAGAACTTGCAGACACTGAACGCCGTTGACATGGAGCTGTACACGGGACTCCAGAGGCTGTGAGTATGTCCTGTGCATTGGGGAGGGGAATGGGCCTGGGCAGCCCCTTCCTTCCAGCAGAGCCATGGCTTCCTTCCCTCTGCAGCCTCCATGCTGCCAGTTCAAGCTGCTGGATCTACTGTGTTTTGCTATGGGAGTCCACAAAACAGAGATGAAATGCTTTTTGGTCTTGGCTGGGTCTGTGAGGAGGAGGATTGCTAGCTCCTGACAGCTCTGTCAACACACATCAGCCCTGACCTCTCCTCTCCCCTGCTGTTCTGGTTCTGGGCTTGTGTGTTGCTCTGACTCATTCCAGCCCCACAATGTGAAATTCCAGCTGTCTCCACCAATCCTTCATTGCTGGGCTGTTGGTCCTCATTTAGTGCAGTTACCATCATGGTGGTGCTGTGCAAGAAGGGAATTGCATCTCCCTGCACAGCTCTCTGAGCATGGACAGAGGTCAGCTTTGTGTGTCATGGAGGGGAAACTGAGGTCCATGGGGTTGAAGGGACTTTGCATATGCTTGGAAAGCCTGGCCAAGCAAGGGTGCCACCCAGTCTCTTAATTCCCCCTCCTACATCCTCTGGATCTGTGAGCACCCTGGATGCTGTGTGTGTGAGATGCAGAGATGCTCAGGGCTAATCAGAGACTCTAATAATGTGTTTCACTGGGAGCTTTACATTAAGTACAGCTCCCATGTGGGCTGGAGGAGCTGTATAGGGCTGAGCACTCTGTAACCAAATTCCAGCAAACTGTAATTTAACACAGAAAACCCTTGTAAGCAGGCTGGCTGTTGTTCTCTCCTCACGTAACAAAGCAGCAGAGACAGCAGATATTTACAGAATTATAGAACATACTGAGCTGGAAGGGATCTACAAAGGTCATCAAGTTCAATTCCTGGCCCTGCACAGCACCATCCCCAATAGTCACACCATGTGTTTGAGACTATTGACAAATCCTGGTCATAGTACTGTTAGAGCTTTTCCAAAGTAGGCTGTGAAAAGGATTCTTCTCCCTTCAAGATCCACAATTCCCTATGGAAAATACCCTTCTTTATCAGAGTTGCAAGCAGCGGGGTTTCCTCTTGGGTATGAAGATGGGAGATGACTTTGTTGTGGTCAGGTTTGCTGTGCAGTGCTGCTTGTGGAGATGGAGGGAGAGCAGAAGATGGCCTGTGCCACCTCAGCAAGCCTTGGTGGATGTGGGAGCAGAGCCTCTCCCAGCAGCCACTCTGCACTGAGCCTGTGCTGTGTTACCACATCAGATGGAGATGAAAACCAGAATTCCTCTTTGCTCGTAGCTCCTCGAGGCTGTCTGGGACAGATGTTCCTCCTGGGAATGGTGTGGGTGGAGTTGCAGGCTCCCAACACACTTGGTGTGCTGAGCTGGGCTTTAGAGCAATTGTCTGCCTTGACTCCATTGCTGCCCTTCTGCATCTCTCCACAGGACAATCAGGAACTCAGGACTACGAAACATCCAGCCAAGAGCCTTTGCCAAGAACCCTCACCTGCACTATATGTAAGTGCCATCAGCTTGTGACCCCTTTTGCCTCTTCTCCCCGTGGAAATGTGGTTCCCAAGGTGGATTCCCAAAGTCCCTGTGGGGGACAGAAAGGAGAGGGAAGGGGAATGGGAAAAGAGAGGCAGAGGTGGGAAAGGGCAGGAGATGGAAAGCAAACTGCACAGGGGAGTGGAATGGGCTGCAGGGCAGGATGGGGAGAGCTCCTGCTGGGAAGCTGAGGGGTTTGGATTCCTAATGGCTACCCTGGCTTTGATGGCAGCTCTGATCAGCTCTGCATTGTCCTAGCCCTGTGGCTGCTGCACATTTCCCTTTCTGCTGAGTCTGGGGGCGGCCACCCGCCTGCCCCAGCACACAGCCAGAGCCTGCCCTGCTCATTACTTTTTAACCAAAGGCTGCTTTTCTGCCACAAATCCTGGGGTGTGGAGCTGCCAGCTCTGCTGCTAATTATTGACTTCTTAAACTGGGTCTGGGGTAGGGATGTTTTGTGCCAGAGAGGCTGGAGCCCTGTTATCCTGGGACATCGCACAAGCGTCCAGCTGCCAGGACATTGTTAGCTGGACAGTGGTGTCATGGGGAACTTCCACATCCCTGAGGCCAAGTGCACTGGTTTCTTTTCTAGATGTGTATTTGCTTTTCCCAAGGTGATAAAGCAAAGCCTGAATTTCAGGACATTGTGCAAGGTGCTCCATGGGCTTGAAATATTTTGTCCAAGTAGCTGTGTCCAAGATCAAAGCCCTCTCTGCTCCACTGTAGATATGAAAGGTGAAAAGGGTTTGGTGAGAGGCCCTGGCCTTGGGCACCAGCTGATGGGCTGAATTGGAGTGTTTATCCCTGCTTTTTGGAAGCAGTGCTAGTGGCTTCTTCAGTGAAAAAGTGCATTCATTTGAGTGTGTGGGTGCATTGGGCCATCGATAGAGACTCGTTCCTGGGGCAAGGAGATGGATGCGACCTGCAGAGCATTTGTCTTTTGATGTCTGCTCAGAGATGATGTGAACTGAAAAACCCCAAAAGCTTCCTTTTTGGAAAACCATTTACAGTTGCTAAGTGACAGTAAAGTGCTTGCTAAATAGAAGATCTGCAGTACCAAAGGACATGAATAGTTGAGGGCATTGTGAACATGAACTGAGCCTTTTTGAGCTTAAAGAATTGCATATTTTCATAATAAACCCTAGTTAATGCTGACCACTGGGATATTCCTGATTTCTGCTCTTTGTTATTTTGATTTGCAGCATTTGTTTTGTGTTTTCTGTAGATGTTTGTTCCTGGGAAGCAGTTCTCTCTGAACCACTCTCAATTGATTTTTATTTTTTTTTGACGGTTGTTTGTCAATTGTGCAGTTGCTGTTTATGTATCTAGCAGATAAAATGAATAACATTTGATTCCTGATGAAATTAGTTTGGATGTCGTAGGAGTTTAGAAGGCCATGTATGCTAGCTTTGAGGCTGAATGTGCCATTAATGTGTACACAGGCAATTGTTGCTGCTTTTCCCCAAAGTGTTTGTTTTTGTCTTTTGGAATTACTTTTGTGAGTGGAAAAAACCCCACATCCATCTTCTGTCAAGAGTTAGGATTGGTACGTGGTGATGAAATATGTGTTTGTTTACTGCTTGGGCCCTGTAAGATTGATCATGTTCTTAACATCTTTCTTTCCTTGCCTTTTGGAGCTCCAGGCAAGTAAGTATATTATTTGCTTGGTGTTTGCCAGTGGGTTTTGATGCTGTTCCTGGGGCTTGGCAGTGTGGATGTTCCCAGTGAGGGATGCTGGAGAGCTGAGGATGGAGACCTGGGCTTGCAGGGCTGGTAGCTTCCCAGAGGCCCTCAGACCACGATGCCTTTGATGCTCCCTTGTGGCCAGGGTGGCTGGTGAGGCTCTGCACAGCCTGGCAGGTGCCTGGTGCCACCTGGGATCCCCTCCATGGCCTCAGCACCCTGCCAGCACATCAAAGTGCCTCCTTGGCTGCTCTGCCTCCCTGGGAGCTCAGCTCAAAGGCCTGACATTTTCTGCAGCCTCTGCACATAGGAGCCAGGGATAAAAGGATTAATGGAAATGTCACTCTGCTGTAAGTCTTAGGCTGCCTTAGCCAGGTACAGGAGTGGATGGCAGTGAAGGATACTGTCCCAATCCTCTCGTGGTGGGGCTGAGTGCAGGGCTGGGACTGTGGGATTGTGCTTAGGGCTTGTTGAGTTACTGCTACATATTTTTGCTGCCACTGTGGCTTTCTTTCTCCTTTGGTGGCTGTTTGGATGGTTGCTGGTGGAGCTGAGTCAATAAGATGACAAATGTGTCTAATAAATGGCAGAGTGGCTTCACTGCCAGGGACGGTTGGCACAGGGTGGTGGCAGCCCTAGGCTGGACCTTTGCAGGGTGTTATAAGCTGGGTCTGAGCAGTTTTTTTCACTTGAAGCTCACGTATAAATTCTGAGGTCTCAAAAGCTTATTTCCACCCCACACACGCTTCCCTTCCCATCCTGGGTTAAATTGAAACTTCCTGCTGAAGTGAGTTTTTTTCCCAGTGCCTTTCATCAAGGTTTCCTCCTCTCAGATGGGCCAGATAGCTCTGACTTCTCCCAGTAACATCTATTTCTGGCCCTTCCTCTGTGCACGCGCTTGTCTTCAGACCCCAGCTGTGCAATCACAAGAAGATCACTTATCCCAGCTCTAATTGCAGGAGAGTAGGTCTGTGAGGGTTTGGGTGAAGCTTGGTTTGGTTTTTCCCCCTTCCCCACCACAGAGTCAGGAAGAAAAGGTGGGAAACCCATGAAGGGGATTTTCAGCATTCAGCTGCTCAAGTGGTAGACCTCAGAGTGCTCCCAAGTGCAGCCTGGCAGGGTCATGCCTGTCCTTTTAAGGTTTGAAATTAGCTGTATTAAGTGCAAGGGGCTTGAGGCCGATGTAATCAGTGGAGGACCAGTGGGTGACTGTGAGCCAGAGGTGTGAATCTAGAAATAGCTTTGGTTTCCTCTTCCTTCTCCTTGAACGAGGACAATTAGGGCTCCATGGCCGGTCTGATCTTTGGTGATGTGAAGCCTATCACTGCTACAGAGACAATCCAAAACAGAACAGTGGGTTTTGCAGCATGGATCTACCTCTTCTGCTGGTGGTTGGGCTGAGACAGTTCAATCTTTCTAAAACAAACACTGGCTGGGTGCTATATAGGGTGGATGTGTGTCTGATCTAAGCTGAATATATTCCTGTGTTGTGTACCCTTACTGGAGATCATCTCTCTGGGAGAGGTTGCATTGGTAGGTTCCTGGTCCAATTTCTGTGCATGTTTGACAGCCCTTTGGCTATTACAGGGATGGTCCTGGACAGTCTCATATGCTGGATGTGAGGACCAACAGGTCTAGGCTGTGGAAGACTGAGCTTTTGTAGCCAAGGTTTCTGGGTGTTAGTGTCAGCAGGTGATGCAGCTGAGCAGAGGAAATGTTTGTATTGACAGAAAATCTCAGTCTTTGGCTTGAGGCTGTACAAGAAAATTCTAGGATGGTATGGTTCCTAAATTTGAGAAATATAAGCCATCTGAATACATATTTACTGTACTGCTGTGTTTAGCACAGCTTAATGAGGAAAGAGCCTTGCATGCTCTCGCTCTCTCTGTCCTCCTAATGACACTGGAAATCTTTGGCCAATTTATTTGAACTTGCTAGAGGGTTAAGAGTTGTGAGGTTATCAACTTCCTACACATGTCATGAAACCAGGCAGAGTAAAGAGAAGTTGTTGCAGTGCCTTGTGGGGAAGAATGCAGCATTAACATGTTCTTCATTAGGCGCTGGGAAGTCCACAGCAGAACTGAGCTTCACAGTGCTCCAGGAACGGGTGCACAGGGGAGGACAGGAATTCCACTGGCTGTGGGACAGTAGAGCTGTGCATGCAGGACAGCAGGGTCCCAGCAGGCTGTGCCTACAGCCAGACAAGTTGATATTTGCAGTGCGTGAGTCACCCTTTCCTGGGAGAAGTCCTTAAGAGGCTGTGATTCCCTCAGAATGTTTTCCTGGGCTGCTGCGTACTCAACCAGCCAGTCAGGAGGCACTGCCTTCTATTTGCAGAGGTAATTGTGCACACCTTATTTATTGTGTAGTAAAGAAAACAAATTAAGGCTGTGTAATTACAGAGACAGGCATGCTTTTAAATAAGGCTTAAGTAGTCAAATTTCTATTTAGAAAATTAATAATTACCATTTCTGTCTGCATCAGAGACTCTTCTTAAACTGTCTTTTAGAGGTTTATACATGCTCAAAATTAGTTTGTGGGCCAGCCCAGACACAGCTTCTATCAAAGAGCACTCTGTCAGTGCTGCCTGCCAGGGTGACGACAGGGTTGGAGATCAAGCTTTCCCTTCCAGTCTTCACCCAAAGGTCTTAAAGATTGTGATCCTGGACTGGCTCATGCAGTGTGTAATTGTTGTTTTGAGTATGGTGTGGTCAGATGACAGCTTCCCAGGTATTTTTATCTGTGTGATCATGTTGGTTTCTTTCTCCTCCAAATAAGGATTGAGGAATAACTGGAAGATGCTGGTGGAAATGCTGCAGGGACATGCTTTGTCTGTTGAAAAACTGAGCTGGATGATCCACGGGCTTCTTTTCATGGGCAAATTTGAGCTGTGATTAATCTGGAGTTTCCCAGAATGTCCTTTGTAGGTTGTGGTGTTTTCTAAGGATGGGGTTGGCTGCAGTGTTCTGGTTTGGTTCAAGGCAGTTGTGTAGTGTCACATGAACTGGTACCTTGGCACTGAATGTAGTTTGTAGCTCTGGCATGTGAATTTCCAGAGTTTTGTTTCAGCTTTAGGTTTAGATAGGAAAAACACAAGGCTGCATTCCCTGAAAATTTAGGGGGCTGAGGTAGTATGAATTGGTGAGTTATCCTCTGCCCTCTTCAGTGCTGTGTCAGGACAGGACTTGTAGCACTCCAAAAACTGCAACGTGTGTGCTTTCAGAGGGCTGCAGACAACCCTCTGCAGGGCTGGCAAGCTTCACTTTCTTTGTTCTGTGTGTTTGGGAGCTTAACTGGGATCTTACACTAAATAAAGAAATAAGCAAATAATCAGATGCTGAATTATTCCAAGTGGAACACTTTTTCCTCTTGGTCATGCCTTGAGGGTCACTTTCCCCTGCTCAGTGTTAATAATCTGTTGTCTTGCTCTGAAAGAGCCATTCTAAGATATGAATCAGGATTAAACTCTCTCTGTTTTGCTCCATTCCACAACCAGCTTCAGGCCCTGTGCCTGCCTGCAAACCTCCACTTGATTCTGACTGTCCTGTTGCCTTCTGCCTCCTTCCCGATGGTTTCTTCCTGCTTTGTCCTTCCACCACAGCACTGCTGTCATACCCATCCTGGCAGTCTCCTCCTAACCCAAAGTGTTTTGTTTTAATTGGCCTTGATTTCCCATCCCTGCTCCTGAATCAATGCAGCCTCATGAGGCCGTGTGTGCCAGCTGGGCACAGTGTATGACACTGGGTGAGATCTTAGTTCACTGGGAAGGTGGAGAAAATGCATTTACCTAAACCACCTTCTTGATAGTTTAATGTGTTTTGCTTTGCATTTCCTAAATAGGAGTTAAATTTCTCCATGAATATATGCAAAATAAGAAGATGATATGAGAAAGATTTAAAGAGCCTTTAAGTTCTATTAGGTGAATATTCCTTTACTATCCCTAAGCCGGCAGCAGCCTGGCTACCTTTTGATTCCCATTTGTACTCTAAGGCTGCTCCTGCTCCAGCCCCTTCCAAGATCAAATCACTGTGCTGCGATTAACATAGGGAGGCATTTTCCCCATATGTCTACAGCCCTATAAAATTCTGGGCATGCCTACAGCACAGCCACTAAAATAAACAGCTGTAACATCTCCTCTGCTTCCATAAACTTGCCTGTTTTCTCCCCATCTGCTTTGTCCCCTGGATGCCAGTGTAGAGCAGGTCCTTGCTGATATGCTAATCGGCAGCAGGGGTTTGATGCTGTGTTTATTCCCAGTTTCCTGCCGCAGGTGACTGATAAGCAGCTAACTGCAGCTTCTCCTTTAGCAGCAGTGGCAGAGGTAGGTCCTGTGTTTTACCAGCCATTGTGCACAAGGCCAGAGGAGAGACCAGTTCCCTGCAGGACTGTGGCTTCCCTTCAGGCTGGGTTGAAATCATTTGACCTGCATTGAGAGGGCTGGGTAACTAATTCCTGGCTGCAGGCTGCCTGGCTTGGCTGTGGAGAGGGTTTATTGTACTGAGATAGAAGAGGGAGCAGTGAGTTTGTGACTGATGTACTCTAGTGGGACCTGAGAGAGCGTTTGCAACTTGAGCACTTCATGTTTTGTGCCAAGATTTGTCCTGCTTCAGTTCCCCACCTTAAAACCTGGAATAACATTTATTTTTTTTCTGCTTTTATTGATCTGTTTGAGGCATAACACCTTGTATGATTTATAATGAAACCTGGCCTTGAGTTGTAGGATGCTGTTGCAATGTAAGATCACTTACAATAACTCTGTCACAAATGAGTTTTGCATACTTGGGTTCTTATGTAAGGTCTATGACTCTGGAACCTGGGCTCTCAGGATTTTACTCTGGGTTTGTCTCTCCTTCCTTCCTTTGAAATGTTGAGATGATCTTTCTAGGTACATTGTGAGAGTTATTTCCCCTTCTGAAATTTGATCAATTATCATTTGACTGACATGTGAAATGGTTTTTGAAAAGGTCCTGTTTTTTCCCATCCACTCTTTAAAAAGTCTGCAGACAATGCTGGCAATGTTTAAAATGAAGCTGTTCCTACAATGATGTGAGGTTTGTTCTATGGCTGTTGTTTGTATTTGTTTTTTTGATTGGTTGAGGTTTTTTTTTTTGTTTGCCCCTTTTTTTTTTTTCCTTCTTTTTTACAAGATTGGAGTAAAATATGAACTTCAGACAAGTTGGTGGGTTTGGGGGAGTCAGCCTCTGACCAAGTCTCTGCTGTGCAACAATGACCTGAGGTATGTCTTGTGGTGAACTTCCCGTCAAAGAGAGGCACAACATTTCTCTTGGATGTGATCCTGAAAATGGGATGTAGTTGTACCATGGTTAAACCTCACCACATGTGAGACCACCAGTAGCACAGACTGAGCTGATTTCTGGAGATTTGGGCATGACAAGGAATGGATCTTGTTTTGAGGCTTCTGAGATCACTGCAGCATGGAGAGGCTCCAGAAAGAGCCTCTGACTGTCCCTCTTGCTTCCTCCCCAAACCCTGGGCTGCAAAGCATTTCTTACCTGCCTGTGCCAGCGTGAGAGGGGCTGCAGAGGGAAGAGGAACCCTCCCTGGGAAGGGGGATACCTGATGACATGGAAACCTGCTTGAAAGCTGCTGGAGGAATGAACAGTTGTGGTAGGATGAGCGGAAATTTAGTGACCACAGAAGTTATCTGTCCTGGGATTTGTCTTTCCATGATCCTGGTTTACTAACAGTATGGTTACAGGGCTGGCTTTCCCTTTTTGATATATTGGCAATAAGCACCAGGGCAGAAAAATAGAAACATTAAAATCATATGGTATTTGAGCAATAAGATACGACAGGGCATGAATGATGGGACATTAATTCATGATGGTGTGTGACAAGGCAGGAATTTAAATGTCATAAGTTAGGCAGTCGTGAGTTTTATTGGAATTATAAAATTTTATTAGAATACTGGTCAAAGGGTGGAGTTTCCCACCAACCCCTCCCCTTATTTGTGTTTGGGAAGGGATGAGTTGTGAATTCCGTGGGATGCAAGAGACTGGGGGGTGTTTAGAGGGCTGCCAGAGGTGTGTCTCCGCGGGGAGCTATGGGTGGCCGTGTTTCATGCCTGTTGTCCTCCAGCATGCCTGAAGCCATGCTTGGGCATTCCCGAGGCTGCTCCCCGGGGAGCTGCGCTGGTGCCCGGGCGGGGCCGTGCCCGGTGCCCGGCGCCCCGCGGGGCCGCGCTTCAGCACCACGGACAGGGCCGGCGGCTCCTCCCGTCCCTCCTGCGCTCGTCCCACTCCCGCCCGGCCTCTGACCCAGCTCCCTGCCTGGACTGAAGCCTCCCGGCTTCCCTGCCCTCCCTACGGTTTGTCCCCCTGCCTTTTCTGCCCTTCTCTTGGAACAAACTCCTTCACCTTCCAGCCTGTGCTCTCCTGGCTGCAGCTGCAAGCTGGCTCAAGGCACGGGGTGGGAGCTTGCCTGTGGGGTGCCCAGGCTGGTTTCACTGCCAGCAGTGTGTTTTTTCCTCCATTTCTCCTGCTGAGCAGCCAGCCTGCCCAGCTGCCTCTTTGACAGCTGCAATACCTGCAATATCCCTGGAAGTGTTCAAGGCCAGGCTGGAGGGGTCTCTGAGCAGCCTGACCTGGTGAAAGGTGTCCTGCCCATGGTGGGGGGTTTGGAACGATGTGATCTCCAAGGTCTCTTCCAACCCAACCCTCCCTAAGATTCTGTGCATACTAACTTTCTGAGCTGCAGTGATTCCTGGCACTGACTGTGCTCTGCAGCCTGAATGGATTTGTTTTGCAGCACCACTACCCGGCTGCTGTCTGGGGGTTTCTCACATGAGTAGTTCTCTAGGACATCTGCCATCCAACCTCGCTGCAACCGCAATCCATGGGCTTTGGCTAAATGTTTGCTGTATCCAGTTGTGCGTGTTGATAATTGTGGGTAATTTGCTGTCTCAGAATAATGAAGGAATGCCTGCTGCACTCTGAAGCACTCACTGCTTTGTGGTGATTAGTCTTTTCATTGGAAAATATTTGTCACAGTGACCAGCAAAAGATAATTCTTTTTAAGTATGTAATGTATTCAGAAGAATGGGTAAAATGGAACTTTTGTGTGCAGACATTCCTGTTTATTTTGACAGAGTTAACAGTCAAAGGCAAAGCATGTTTCTGCTTTTGGAGTGGTTATATGTGTGGAGTGTACCCAGCAGGCTTCACTGGGCTCTGCCTGGATTAAGTCACACCAGTTCCCTGCTCCCTTCAGCCCAGCATTCCTTGGGCTGTCAGGAGGCACATCATGGCATGCTCAGCTGTGGCTGCAGGCAGGTCTCTTCTCAGAGCACGATTCCTCCCTGTGCTGCAGACAGGTTTTTGGGCAGAGGTGCTCCTGTGCCCATGCTCAGGTGTGTCCCAGGCACCTGCTGTCTCCCTGCTCCCCCTGCCCACCCCATGGACACTGGGGGGAGGCAGCAGCCAGGGTGAGGCAGGTCCTGCTCGCTGCTGTCTGTCTCCCAGGCTGAGGGTTTTTGCTGTCATCTGATGAGGCGTAGCTGGAGCATGTCAGCCTCACCTCCTGCTGCGGCCGGGAGGCTCCGCACAGCATGCGAGGTGGCAGCTGCCATCTCTGCTGGCTGATGGCATGGGCCCTTCAGTTCCCTCCCCGTGCTGGCCCCCTGCCTGTCCCCAGCTCTGCTCCCTCGTGGTGCCCAGCTGCTGCTTCCAGTGCTGGGGGTGCAGGTAGCTCTGTTCCCTGCCGAGGTGGGGTGAGTGCTGCAGGCTAATGGCAGGCTTTCTTTTCATTAGCTGCTGTAAACACAGGGTTCTGGCAGCAGCCTGCTTTTCTGAGCCCAGGAAGACCATTTTTCCTTTTATCTATAATTTAGTGAAGTGTCAAGCCACAGAAGTTTTAATGATAATAAGCAGCAGAGGAAATTTATTTATTTGCTGCAAAGGTGGGTTTCGTTCCAGGGTTGGTTTTTTTACACTTCCCTCACAAGAAATGTTGGCTGCTCATGTAACCTCACTCCCAGTGTGTCCAGGCTACCTTCCCTGAGAAGCTTAGCACTACAGTTCCTGCTTGGCTGAATGGCTTTCCAACCCCTCTCCCACACATGACACTGCAGCCAAGCAAACTGGGAAAGGAGAAACAAGGAGAATATAGTGAAGGTGGGAGCATCCATGTGCTTCCTGAGGTGTAAGGGCATTCACGAGTTTCCCATCTTCCTCCTGTTGCTGTGCATCTCTTACATCTGCTTCCCAGACCAGCCTCTGTGGTGGATTTGACTGCTGAGGAAAAGCAGGGAAGGGCTTTTTTTGGGATGACATGTAGTGCTTGCCTTCTGTCAGCCTATGAAGGTGCCAGTGCTGACAGGAGATAAAAAGTGGATTGATGTCATGTGGAGGGACCAGGGCTTCTTCCTGAGGTTCAGGAAGGCAGAGAGTGGAACTCTGGGCTGGCCAAAGAGGAGCAGGGGATGGGATGAGTCTGTGGCTGGAACAGGGGCCAGGATGGAGAGAGAAGGTTACACCAAGGGATTGGAGCAAAGAGTCTTTAGGGAAGACATGGAGAGCAGAAGGGGGATGGGGTGTAGGAGAGGTGACAGGAAAATGGATCTGGAGAGGAGGGGGAGGATTGACTGGGGTAGGGAAGAAGCACGTGTGTGTGGGAGATCTGCGGAGGGAAGCAAGTGTAAGGGAGAAATGGGTTTCCTAGGAAATACGTGGGAACTGTGCCTCTGAATTAACCAGAACCTTCCTCACCCCTTGCGATGTGGCTTTGGAGGCAATATTAGAATCTTCCTAATTATTTTTCTTGGACGAGTTTTGCTATCCTGATGATATTAATTATTCTTAAAGGTCAACAGCACTCACTTGAATCCCCTTCTGTTCTATCATGTAATCAGTTAATTAATTGGAAACCATTTAGCAGAGTCTGCCGAGAGCTTAGCCTGCCGTATGCCCTGTTGTTTTGCTATTGCTGGAGATATATATATATATAGTTTTGTATTTATACCCCTTCCTTCCTTCAGAGGCTCTGCAGAGCTCCTGCTACCATCCCAGTGCATCCCAGCCTCTGGCACTCCTCCCTGAGTCAGGAAAATTGGGGCTCAGGCCCAGCTGTTAGTTTTCTCTTTGCTAACCCCTTCGAGGTTATTCAAGGCTCATTGATTTCTGGGCATCCAAGTAGGTGGAGATATTTGAATTATTTTTTTTAATATAAATTTGATGCAAGAGCCCTCTAACAGCTGAGATCACAGTCCTTGTTCAGGAGGAAGAGGGAGGACCAGAACCTGTCCCAGCACATCTGTGCTCAATGAGCTGAAATTGAGGCTCTTGTGTGGACCTTGTCCAGCTCTCTCAGTGTCTGCCTGGGCTTTTGGAGTGACCTCCCAGTTGGGTGGTTCCTCTGAAGAGCACCTGTCCCTATTGCTTCAAGGATGTTCACAGAATCATTAATGTTGGAAAAAAACCTTTAATATGATCAAAATCTAATTACAGTGTACTCAGAGATGCTGGGAAATGCCCTGTGGGCATCGCTGTCCTTCCCATGCCATCCCCCCATGCTGTGCCTTGCCACAGCTCTGAGCTCTTCCCCCACACAGGGCCGTGGGGTTGGCTCTGGGTTCACTGGAAACCCATGAGCAGGAGGCATTCCCCAGTTGTTCTCTGTTCCCAGCTTGAAGAACAATGCAGTTTGAAGCAAACAGTGTTGGACAAACCTAGCCCCTTGCTGGAGCTGGCAGCTGGCAACCCTTGTCCTCAGCTGCCACACATCTCCTGTATTGCTTCTGCATGCCAAAGCAGGAGGAAAGCCCAGTGTGCAGTAATATTTTGGTCTAATGGATCTAGAATTGCTGCAGTTTGGGACGGTGGGGATGAGGTAGGGGCAGTGAAGCCCTGAGGACCTCTTGGCTGCAGGAGGACAGCTATGGGGAAAGGCTCTTGCCTGTTGCAAGTTGATTTTTCTTTTCCTTGAGTAGAACACTGTCCAGTTCTGTGGATGCTGCTGGACTCTGCCCTGCAGGGAAGCTGGCAGGCAAAGGGAAAGCAACTGCAGGGCTGACCCAGCTTTTAACCTTTCCTCAAGTCCTCTGAGAGTCCAGATGTCTTTGGAGAAGAGCAATGGAAACTGCAGAACACAAGGGCGAGATGAGTGTAGTGCAGAGGGCCAGATCCCTGCATCTGCTCTGCCTCGAAGCACAGGGGACAGTGTGACCCACATCTGGTGACGCCTTCCCATCTGTACCATGTGCTGAGCTGAAACTGTGAGCAGCAATAAACTCTGAGGGGTCATTTGTCTCTGAACAAAGCTTGTGCAGCTGGGAGATGCCTCAGAAGAGATGACTTGGAGGGTGTGCAAGTGTCATGCGGTAGGAGATGGCTTTTAAAATAAAGGCTGGGCTGCGTTGAAGGCAGCAGCAGGACATGTCTGCACTGCAGAGACACTGAGAGGAGAGGTGTGGGGCAGATGTGCCGCTGGCACTGGCTATGGGAGCCCTGTGACAGAAATGTGGTGCCTTAATGCCTTCCCACTTGCTCTGCAGCTTTTGGTTTTTTTAACACTTTTGTTTAAAGAACAATGCAGGAGACCAGCCCCTTCTGCCTCCCTCAGCCCTCTTTTAGTGTGAGTTTGAAAATCAGGGTCCTGAAACTGAGAAATACAGAGGGCTTGGTGGTTCCTCCCTCCAGCAGCACACCCCAGGAGCAGTGGTGTGCTCGTGGAATGGCAGGGTCTCTTCTTGTGTGTCACCCACCATGGTGCCTCTCTCCTCTCTGGTTCAGGGTGCTCTGAGTTTGGGAGATTATTGCACGTTCTGACTGTAGACCTAGAACAGGAAATAGTTTGTGGGGAGTGAGATGATTATGTCATGGCACACGCCATGTGACAGCCTTACAAGGTACAGGGCTGAACCTGTGGACAGGAGAAAGGATATAGTTCTACTGCACAAAGGAAGATTGAGACTTGGAGAATTTTTGGTTCTGCTGTGTTTGGGGTCAGAAAAGCCCTGGGGGTTGCTGGGGTGTTGCTTGAGGAGCAGAACTGAGCTGTAGGTAATGCCAGACCATGGCTGAGGACCTCTGTTGATTGTCTCACTCCTCCACACCACCAATATATGTGCCCTGGTGCTGAGCCTGCACAGGGAGCAAATCCAGGAGAGCTCCTGGCAGCTATGAAATCTCAAGCTGACCAGTCTAATGGCACATCCTGCTCTGCTCACTCTGCTTTCTGGGCATGCGAGGCTTGCACGCACTTGGCAGTGCTCAGTCCTTTTCCAGGCTGTCTCAAACGTGTCCTGCTGGGACTTGGGGCTGAGCTATTGGAGATTCCAATCGACTCTAATATTTGCAGAGCCTGATTTGTGGGGAGGCCTGTCCTGCCACAGCTTCTGGGACTTGTTGGGGTAATTTTAGCACATTCATTAAGGGAGGACAGTACATTTTTTCCCTTAATGAGCAAAGCTGCTTACTAAACAGGAAGAGGAGGGAGGGGGACAGGGGAGGCAGGGAGGGTGATGAGGAGTGTAACAGTGCTTTTAGAGGTCATTGGAGTTATCTGGCAGGGATAAGCAAGCCTGAACAGAGCTGCCCCTACAGCAGCATGTGAGGCTGTGACATTCTCCTCTCCTGTGGCCACCAGCACCCAGCTAAGGCTGCAGTGAGCAGTGGGATGATGGGAAGCACCTGTTGTGCCCAAACAGCAAGGGAGTCACATGCAGTGCCAGCAGCATATCCAGCACTGGGGACCACAGCTGAGGGTGTGCATCTCTCCTCTCATTGCTGCCAGGCACTCACTCGTGCTCCCTCAGCCCCAGCTGCTCTGGCAAGTTAATCCCTCCCAGTCGGGATTTTCATAGTGGCACCATGTTATTAAAACGTGTGAAAAACTTCTCCCATGCAGAAATAAATGTGTCAGCTTGGAAACAAGGGCAAGTGGAGGATGGAGCTGCGTGGAGGAGGGACAGGTGCACAGGGTCCCTCCCCAGCAGCAGCGTTTCTGCCATTGCGTTGAGCTGAACTGCATAAAATAACTTACAGTTTAATTACAGGGGCTCCTGCTTGTTGGTGTCATTAATGAGGCAACTGGCTTAATTTAGCTGAATAAAAATGGCTTTAATAGTGGAAACACTTTTGGCTGCTGGGTAATTAAGGGAAAAGAAAAAAATGCTGTCTCCTCTTGCATTAAAGTCCACTCGTTCTGGTCCGCACAAATGTGGACTCCTCTTTGTTCCACCTTCACCCATCCCTTTTTTAACCCCAGGAAATTGTTCAGGACTCCATGAGGCTCCATGGGCCCATCTGTCATGCATGCTGTGACAAAATGGCAAAGGTCACCTTCCCTCCCTGCTGGCCACCAAAGCAAGGTCTTGGCAGTGCCTGCGGGAGCCGTGGGAGAGTGTGTGGGACACGGCGTGTCCCCCCTGAAATGGAGGAGGAGGATGGAGGGAGGGAGCAGGAGCTGGGGTTTAGCTGTCACTCAGTGGTAACAGCCTGTCCTTGAGGTGTGCAGTGAGGTGCTGCTGGGGACAGGAGTAGGAGCCTTGGGAGCACGGCTGCTGCAGCAGGAGGGCTGTGGAGTGGTGTTGAGCCTCAGCCATGGGTGGGTTGGGTGGCTCTGCCCTGGACCTGGTCCAGGTGAGCTCTCTCCAACCCCTTCTCCCTACTCAGCTCCTTTTGGAGTCAAAAAGCACCCTGGCAGCTACTTCTAGAGACTGTCTCCATGGAAAACAGCATCTTGTGAGTGATGGAGAAAATGTCCCATGGCAAAGAAGCACTTTGAATATGTTCCAGGAGTGCTGATGGCAGATCTGTCCTGGGAGAGACAGGCTGCTGCTCATTGCTGAGAAAAATGCAGGGAAGGCATTTTGCATCCCTCTGCCTGTGTTTCCTTGATGTGTGATGTGCTGTATTTTGTTACAGGTGGAATCATGCATAGGCTGTTATAAAGGTTTTCTGGCACAGTGGTACAGGACTCCTTCCACCTTCCTATAATTCTGCCAAATTTTCATTGCTCAGACTGAAGTTTTCTGTTTTGGGTGTCTGCTCCTGGCTGAATCTATTTTTTTCTTATTTCTTTCTAGTTTCACATAAGAGCTTTCTCAAATGTTTGAGCTGGTAGAAGGGAGGTTGGGAAAAAGCTGTTTTACTCAAGATAGAAAATGCTGGTGATGCTGCTGTTGCAGAACATTTGCATCCCCCTTTTGTGGAGGGAAAGAAATCTTGTCAAAGGGCAGATTTTGCTTGGAAGACTTGGTTTTGCTCAGAGACAAAGGTCAGCAGAATCTGTCTTGGTCCAGTTGGAGGGGAGAAGTTTTTCAAAGGATGTTCAGGAATGAGTAAGGGAGAGGAGTAGCAGCCCTTCTGCTGCTGGTGTGGGAGGGTGTAAAAGTGGGGAGGATCATAGGAAGTTTGGGCATGGATAAGAAAATTGAGGCTGAGAAATATTTGGGAGTGACTGGGGAGTAATGAGTAGTGCATTTCAGCCAAATAGGAGGGAGAAGGAAATGGGACAGGAAGGAGAGAAACTGGCACTGCCCAGCCACAGCATAGGATGGTGGGGTTCTTGCCACTCCAGTAATAGGGATTTGGAGGTGGCAACAGACTTGAAAATACTGCAGGAAGGCAGAATGGCCCTTTGAGAGGCTTTGATTTGGAGCTATGAGAGGACTAACTCTGGATGTGAGTGCCTTGATTTTCCCCAACGCTCCCCATTTATGCTGTACAGAACAGTGGGAAACTTGGTGTGTGCAGCTGAGGTTTGTGACTGTGGGGAACCTTGCAATCACCAAACAGGAGTTACAAAGTGCTGGAGCTTAGAGCCTCACCTGTGGAGCCATAATTTAATCTCCTCGTGTGCACGTACTGTGATTCCCTCTCTAATTACAGAATCACATGCTCCCTTCCCCAGGAAACCTGTCCCATCCAGCATGTGGGATGGATCTGTTCTGGGGAGAAACCACTGCTGTGCAGTGAGCTTTCTCTGGAGGAGCTCTATTTTCTGCAGCACAAGTCAGTAGCTATACCCTTTTGTGTGTGGAATCCCAGTGCTGGCATCTCTGACCTTTGGAGGTTTTGTGACCGAAATGGTGCATTTTTAATGTGTGTTTGTGTGCAGCTCCTTTCGGTCTCTGTGCTGAGGTCTGTCTCTGAGCCTGAGGAAGGACCTTTGTGACGTTTTGGAGTTCCCAAGGTGTCTGTTTCCAGTGACAGACATGTTCCTCCCTGTGTGTGTCCGGGCTGATCTGAAATGGAGCCGTGGGTGTGTGTCCCCCTGAGCAGCCCTGCAGAAGTTGATGGTCAGGTCAGATCAAACACTGGCTTTGCCCTTTGAGAACAGAGTCTCCTGCCAGATGTGTGCAAGGAAAGAGCCATCTCCTCTGTCTCTAATGCTTGCTGGGGGTTATTTTCTGGGGGAGGGAGGAGGTAGTAGAGTTGGTTTCCAGGCACTGTGGGAGATGAGGAGCGGAGCACATCTGCCTGGCAAAGCCCCCTGCATTAGTGAGGATGTATCCTTTCTCCATCTCTCTGTGTCCTAAATTGTAATAACACGATCATGCTATTTTTGATTCCCTTATTTGCGTGGAAAGCCTGTTGTTTTTTCTCTTCTCTTTCAGAATCCAATTTTCTCTTGACATTTCTGCCTAATGTAGCAAAACATGACCTTTGAGAAAGGACATTCCAGCGAGATTCACTCCCTCCTCTGCATTTCTGCCTCTCTCCCACATCTTGCTGTCTCTCATGCATCCCCTTTACGCTTCCTTCTTCTCCCTGGGCTGGGGGAGGGAGTTTACTGTCTCACTTTTCAGTAACAGTGAGTTGCTCCTTCCCCTCCCACTTTTCATCTGTCTTTGCAAAATTTCCAGGTGCTCAGTGCTCTGGGGTGGGTAAAGGAGGGAGTCTTGTAATATTTTTCTTCCCCCCTGCTTAGCTTTACCTGCCATTCTTGCCACCTTTATCAGAGGCTGGAAGCAGTTTGTCTACAGACGTGGGGATGGTGGGATCACAGTCGTGTGAAATGAGGTACCTGTGGTTTGCTGTGGTTCCCACAGCGGGATAGTCTGATGTGAAGCAGAGCCAGAATTTAAAAAGGCAGCACTGTGCCATCATTGTGTTTGGGCTTGTTCTTCTGCCAGGCTCGTGGAGAGCCTTTGGGACAATGCTTTGCTGTGTGAGCAGCTTCCCCACTCCTGATTGCAGAGTTCTATGCAGGTGGGACAGGACCAGAATTGCTTTTCCCTTGCTGAAATTCACTGTAAGGGAAGAAATGAACCTGTCATCCCAAATCCTCGTGCATCAGACCTGTGTCAGCAGGAGCCATTCAGGGGTTTGCTCTCTTGGTTTTAGCAATTTTTTGCAAATCAAACAGGGTTTGGGGGCTGAGCCCTGCACAGCTGGACTGCCTTGGGTCATACCTCCTATTTGGCCAGCCCAGAGCTGAATGAACCTCAGGTGATTGATGCCTCTGGTTCTTCATTGCTCTTCCCCGTGGGCCAGGCTGAGGCAGAGGGGCTGCCCTGCCTACCTGTGGCTCACAGCAGGGATGGATTTGGTGAAGGATGTGAGGCAGCACCTCCTGTGTGTTCTGGAGGCCAGCAAAGATATTTGTGGTTCTCCCAGAACTTGTGATCACCCGTTCCTCTGCTCACTCCCCCATGGGCTGGTCACTTGGTTGGTGGCTCTCAGGCTGGCCAGGTGTCCCTGGGAAGGCTGGCCAGGACAGAACGTGTTTCATTACCATCTTTTTGTGCTGTTAGAAACCAGGGGCTGTTCTCCTTCTGCTCACCCTGCTCCAGACACATTTCTTCCTCTTGTTTTTATTAATTCAGTTCCTTTTACATTCTTTCATCCTCTCTGGCTTTCAGCTAAAGAGAAGATGTGTGCTGGGTTGCAAAGCTCTCCCAGGTAGATGAGATTTATGTTTTTGCAAGTTTGGGCAGATGGAGAGAGGGATGGGGAGCTGTTGGCTGCTGTAGCAGTGGTACCCCTGGGTGCAAGCAGCACACAGCCATTCCAGGACACCTGGAATGCACAGCTACTGCAGATCATATGATAACACCTTGGGTAATCATCGTGCTGTCATTTGAACCTGGCTGTTACTATTTTTAACATGAGGTTTGTGCTTAATTTTTTGTTCAAGTTCTGAAATTAGACTTGCTCTTTTTGCTTGTGGTTGGTTGAGCTCCAGATTCATGGGCAAGAATCAGACTTTGGTTTTTTTTTTTCCTTAACATTGCAGCAGGTTATAAATCACTTTTCCCCTTAAAAAAAAAAAAAAAAAAAGAGAAGCTTTCATTTGGGTTTGTCCTCATTAAAATCTCTCATGAAATCTGAACTTGGGTTCTAAACTACTTGACAGCCTCCCCATCGAGGAGGATGATGAGCTCTGTGGAGGTGGTGGGGCCATGTGCAGGAAGAATTATTTACAGTGACTACTTTATTTTTTTTTCCTCTTTAATTTTCAGAGACCTCTCCGGGAACCGGCTCACCACTCTGTCATGGCAACTCTTCCAGACACTGCGACTCTTTGAACTGTAAGTCCCACCCTGGGGGTATCTCCTGGGAAAAGACAGGAGGCTGAGAGGAGGAACGATTTCCAAATAGAGTTATTTTGAAGCCAGCGAATAATTACCTAAAACTCCAGTGGGCAGCAACATCCTTGGAAGGCTTTCCTGGGTATGGGAGCACCAGAGCAGAACTGCTTCTCTTTTAACTTCACAGCAGCTGGCTAATTAATGTCGGGATGATGAACAAGTCATGCTTGGAGTAGTAAATGGTTGACTAACTCTGGGAGCACATTAGAAATACTTACTAGGCCAGATTTTGAGTGAATCTCTTCAAACACTTGCTCTCTGTCGCAGGGCAGAGCTAACTGCTTTTCTTTAGTTGGTGCACATGCTTTACAAGAATACCCTGATTTTTAGGCCCATGATTCCCTTTCTTTCCAGCAATGGAGACACCTCCCAGCTCTGATGTGGGAGATGATGAGATAGTTGTGTCTCCTGGGGCACTGGTGGCCTTCAGCCTGCTGAATTATTGATAGAGCATTCAGCATCGTGCTTGAAGAATAAGTGGACACGAAATCAATGGAGCGTTGCCCTGATAACCTGTTTTGTTGAATTTTAGGAATAGTTGTTTGGTGGGTATAAAAAAATATATATGTAGGATTTGTCCCAGAGGATCCTGGGAAGCTCCATTCATCCTCACTGATGATCAATAGAGCTGTAAGCTAGAAGTGACTTATGAAAGAATAAAGACAGTCTTTCAAGTGGGAGTAAGTGTGTTATCACTGGTGTTACTGCAGTGTATTTTATTTCTGTCAAATTGTTAAATGAAAAATACTAATAGTGATATTAGAAAAGGGAGAAACGCCCTTCTAATGGGGAAATTTGGCTTGCAGAGTTAAAATGCTGAATTCAGAATTTGTCTCCTTGCTGATTACAGCTCTAAATATTTTTCAAGCCTGGCTCGGGTTTCAAGTTTAATAGCATGAGTCATTTGTATTCTTAGACCTTTACTTATTGTCATTGCACTGTCTGGCAAAACTCAGATTGATGGTTGTTACCCGAGAGAGACCCAAGAGTGGAGGAGCAAATGGGACTGCAGTCCTGAGCTGGAGGCACTCGCAGGGCCTGGGGTAATGGTGAGCCTGCAGATTAATGGGAATACTTCCAAAGGGGCTCGTTTTTCTGTGCTTTTTCTTCATTTGGTCATATTTTGTTTCTTCAGGCACGTCCCAGGTCTGCCAGCTCCAGCCAGGCTCAAAAGACCCATACCAAGCACAAAGGGAATTGAGAAGCTGCTTTTTGGGCAGCAAATGGTATTTCACCTGATGAATACATCTGTGCTGTCCTGATATGATGATCCTGGCAGGGAGTTGGGGCGGCTTTGGATGGTGTCAGCAGAGTCACCTGGGGCCAGCACTCTGCAGCTTGGCGAGCAGGAAGGAGCTGAATTACTTGGCTCCAGTTGGAGCTGTCCTCACAGCAGCTTTCTTGGAGATAACAAATCCCAATGAACCAAAGAAGTAGTGCACAAAGAAATGTGGGAGATCACAGAGCTGGTTGGTAGGAAGCTGTGGTGGGGTGGGAAAGCAGAACTGATGTGGTGTGTGTTGTCCATGGTGTCCCACGGGGAGGCTTGGCAGCATGTGGGGCAGGAGCCTCAGGTGAACCTCTCCTGCTCCAGGCTGTGAAAGGGTCTTGGCAAACCAACCTCTGGCACCAGCTCCAGTGAGCAATTTAGACCTACAAAAGTGCCTGCCCACAGGGACTGCCTTGCTGCTGGCTGGGATGGACTAAGAGCCTGGTCAAGTTCATTTTTCCTAAATAACTGGTTTTGGTGCTTCCTGACAAGTGTTCCCCTCTGAGTAACTAAGGATCCTTCATCCACATAGGCACAGCTAGGATGAAGATTACCAGAATAATGTGGTGATGCTGATCCCCAAGCACAACAGGAAAGGGATATTTTATCTGATATCCATTAGGATGTCAGTTTTTAAGGGGTAGGGGGATGTGCCTGCAGCATCCTTCCTGGGGCCATGCTGAACTTTGGAATTGTTGTAAAGATGGCAGCACAGAGGTGTAGCCTGAGCTATGGGCTCTGAATAATCATTCACATAAAGTTGTTTGGAATTAAGGTTAACACACGTTACCTGCTATGAGGGGATTGTGGTCCTGACTGTTAGAAGAATGGGACCTGTTGGTGAGAAAGAGCAGCTCTCCAGAGTTGGGGAGAAATTACTAATGGATCCACAAAAGTGGGAAATACTGTATTATTTTTTTTAGAAATGCAGAGGATGGGTGAGTAAGAGACAGTTTTTTGGCACATTGAGCTCCAAGGAGGCTTACAGAACCTGGGAAGGAGATGCAATACGTGGCCCACATAAAGTGAGTGTGAAACACTGGTGAAAGCTAGAAAGGGAGTTGCAGATTGACATCAGCCAAGGACTTGAAACTGAGCCCAAAACTCTCTGGAAAGGGAGAAGGTGGTGAGCAGCAGAGGCCGATGCAGAGACACCAGCCTGAGGAAGACAGGCTGAGCAGCAGCCTTTGTGCACAGCACTGGAGAGGCCAGGAGACTCCAGGGACAAAGAGAAGCTGACCAGAGTCTCTTCTCCAGAGGGTTACGTCTGTGTGGAGGGTTGGTGGAACAAGTGGGTGCAGAGGCTCACCAGAGATGCCTTGTACTGAATTCCAGTGCCCCTGTGCTATCAGGAAATCGTGGATCCAGAGGAAGGAAAGTCATCCAAGCCAAAACCGTGACTTAGAACAAGGCAGCTTGGAGCAGTGGAGCATGTGGTGAGGGAAGCAGTGGGAGGATTTTCTTCAGGAGAGTGCTGGGAGGAGAACTACAACTGACTGTGACATGGAGATTGCCAGGGAACACGAGACCTGACAAAGCCACTCACAGTGAACAATGAGGAGTAAAGATCAGAAGAGTACTGGGCAGGTGGATGGCAACTTGGGGCTTGAAATTGCTGCTTGGCTGCACCCAAGGTGTCGCAGCCTCACGAAGGAGGTAATGCTTTAAAGAAGAATTTCTTGTTCAACAGAGCTGAGATTTTTCCCTGCTGACTCACTGAAGAAAGGATGGCAAAATTGAGGCACACTTCCAGAGAATATTATCTCTTGCTCGTTCTGGCCAGAAACAAGGCTTGGAATTGTTTCCAGTAACTCCAGCCCTAATTCCCATGGCATGGGCTGACCTTGACCAGCAGGGCTCAGGCTAATGAGTGCACAACTCTCCTAAGTCTGAAGCTGAGTGTGTGCAGGGAAGCATCTGACACATGCAACAGCTCATAAATGTTGGACTTAGAGCCTTTCTTATCCAGAAGTCACAGCTGGTTTCCTCTGTCATGTCCTTGGCTTCCTTTGTCATATCCTCAGAGAGCTTAGAGCTGACATTTCAAGAAATTCCTTCCCGGAAAGACCTAAGACTCTGGATCCAATTACGTCTTTGGTTGTATAAAACCTTGTAGTCCTGAACATCTTGCTGCTCTGCCCAACCCATCAGCATTTCTAATACCAGCAGTCCCTGCCAAGTTGCCCTGCAGTACATTTCTGCAATGCTACAGCAAGAGGCTTTGGTGGGGATGGGGCACAGCAGCATTTCTGTTAATGTTATGAGTCCAACTTAACATGGTCTGTGCCTCCAGCTTTGAAACTTATCAACACCAGCAGTCCCAGTAATAGAGCTGTGGTCAGACAGTGGGTACTTGCCTGCTCTCTGCATTAGCTGAGCCAGCTGTCAGACAGCACACACCACTCCCTGTCCCAGTTCTTTCCTTTCTATCCCAGCCCCTTCTGGCAGGAATTCAGAAACAACAGTTTTGGTTGGACCACCAAGAGAAACACTGGTTCTGGGAAATTAATAGGAATAAAAAAATTAGATTTTGTTTTCTCTCTGCTGTGAGTGCTTTGCTTCTCAAGCTTAGGGAAATGGCCTCAGTCCCAAGGTAGGAAGAGCATTTTAATTGTAAGAGTATGAAACCTTGGCAGGAATTTTATGTGAATTGAAACAGACAGGAGAAGTGTGGCAAGGATCTCTGCTGCCCTCTGAGAGGTTTTAACTGCAGGCAGCTTTGCTTTAGCTGATGAGTGGGGAGGCATGGGACAGGGCATGTGTCTCATTTAGCTGCCTAGTCTGGAGAAAACTGCTTGTGTGTGTGAAGTCCCTGTCTGTTCCAGAGCACACTGGAGTGTTGATGGCATCTGTCTCCCACACTGGTCCACCCTGATGAAAGCCATCAAGGCAGTTTTGGGAGGTAGTGGGTACAGCTCTCTGCAGGGAGCAAAGCTGGGCTCAACCAAGCACCAGCAGCATCAGTTTTGTTGAAGAATTAACTTGATGCCTGCATGGCTCTAGGGTTTCAGTTTTGATGGGTCATTGTCCCATCAAACGGCAGGTCATGGCATGATTGCCACAATTTTCCTCTTTCACAAACATAGTGTGCCTCTTTAGGGAAGGCACCTCAGTACACCCTACTGTCACTCTCTGCTTATGGTGCTGGTGGATGGCTCTGTCTCAGGTGCAGGTTCAGTCCCCTTTTAGGATGAACTCCTTGAGTGCCAGAGCAGCTCTGCTTGTGCAGAGAGCCCAGCTCCCTTGCAGCTGTGACATTTGCTATTTCTCACAGGCATTTTCTGTTTTAAGGAGGGCTGAAGAAGGTGTGGGGGTGTGCACAGCTCCTCAGTGCCTGCAGCCAAGCACAATTTGGCAACAATTGCAGCCTGCATGCAAAAAATGCCCTTTGGGTTTGTTTGCTCGTTCCAGGATTAAGTTGTGCTGGATGTGTCCCACAAAGAGCCTCTTTCCTTAATTCTCACTGGAGTGCTGCTGCACCCGTGGTCTGCAGCTCATGGCAGTGTCCTCTGGTCCAACACTTGTGTTTTGTCCAAAGGGCACCTTGTGGTCCCCAAGGTGCTTCTCCTTGCAGGAAGAGAAGGTGCATTTATGTCCACAAGCAGAGGGTTGTAGGTAGTGGAAGGTGCAGCTGCAATGGACCCTGAAAGGGAAGGGGTCTGAGAAGACAATTGAAAATCCAGGTTTTTGGATGAGTTTAGGACAATGTGAGTGTGGAATTCCCTATGAACCTCTCTGGGGATCTGGCTGGCATGGCAAGGCAGGCACCAGGCAAGGAGGAAAGGGTATTTTCTGCATGTTAGGAATGCTTTAGCAATGCATGTGAGGGACAATGGGTGCACACATGTGCCCCTTCTACCTACAGAGCTGTGCCAGCTGCCCGTGGCACTCAGCACATCGAGCCCCTGTGATGTGATGGGAGTTAATTTGTGCAAAAGCCCCTCTGGGGGTCTCGATTAGAGCGAGTTACACTGCTGGTGTTGGGGCAGGTTGTGGGGAAGTTCTGCCCTGAAGCCCGTGGCTCCTGTATTATTCATGGCCCTTCATGAATTAACAATGGGCCAGGAAAGCTGCTGTCTATTACTTACAGAGCTGCCCCTTAAGTGCTAGGACAGCAGCTCTCCCAGCAGCCTCGTTTTGTGAGGATATTTGCAGCAGTGCAGAATTTCTCCCCCACTGCATCTGAGCTCCCCCAGCTCCCTGCCAGCTCCCAGGGTACATCCCCAGTTATCTGACCTGTCCTTACTCACTTTCCACCCCATATCCTGTTGGTATCAGTGGTTCTGGGGGGCTCCTGAGGGGGAGATTCATGGTTGTGTAGAAGAGGATGTAAAGCCTGTGCAAAGCCCTGGCAGTACCTGTCAGAGCACGCAGGGAATGTCTCATCACTCAAATCACTGCGCTAATCTGCTCTGCTCTGTTAAATTTAGTGCTTTGGCCTTTGAGTTGCTTGTCTGAGCCTTGTACCTGTGTCACAGAGGTTTATGTGCTTTTGGTGGGAAAGAAATGAACTAATGAAAAGCCACAGAGTGAAGCTTAACTCAGTGTTCGCTCTGAAAAAAAAGGTCAGATGACATCTTGATGTATTTGAAAATGCAAAGTGGCATCATTAGGGTTCAGGTTAAGCAGTCCTGGGTGCTACCAGAAGACCCCTTCAGTTCCTCCTCTTGCAGCATTGTCTTGACGAAACAGCAGCTGCAGATGTTTGGAAGGGTGTTTCCAAATCCTGTTAGTCGGTGAAATTAGTTTTGTAAAAGCAAGCATGAATTTTGCAGTAACACGTGGAACAGAGCAGGAAAAAAGCTTTCCCCTGTATGATGGGGGATCTAGATATCACGTGAAACAATGGTTTGACCTTTGGAGATGCCCTTCTGCTTTGGGGTGACTGAGCTCATCTTTAGCACTGCTGACTCTGCTGATCCCAAATTTCTTTGCTTTACAGTTGTGTGGGGAGATATTTTGTTTGTTCAGGCTGTAACTCCTAGTTTTGCTCAAATTATTGCAACCAGCTTTGGTAGCTCAGTCCTGGCTGAGCACTGGGCTATTCTCCCTGCTTGGACTTGGCCTTCTTGCATGTCCACAGACACCTGCAGAGCTTTAAAAATGTAAATGAAATGGTTAATAGGTTGGAAAATCAATTATAATAAACATTCTTTGTATATAAACTATGTGTAAGTGTGGTTTAAATGAAGTACATTAAAGGCAGTGCTTTTCTCCATTTCTCCTGGCCAGGTCAGCAGGGTCTCAGCACAGTGCTGATTGATTTGATTAAAATGCATGTTCCCCTGCACATTAGCTTGTGTTCTGGGTCACCAGGAGCCTGTGTTTGTACAAGGAACTTGGGAGAAGAGCTGCCAGCTTCTCTGAGTGCTTGTGGGGGCTTGGATTGTGCTGTGACTCTTCTGGGTGTCTGGGTGACAGTGGGACCAAGCCACAGTAGTGCAGATCTTGTGGTGAGGGGCAGTGAATGTGTCTGTGTGCTGCCCTGAGAGATGTAAAACCCTGTGTGCACTCATGAAGGAGACTGTGAATGCAGGGATGTGTGACTGTGGTGAAACCAGGAATAATAAGTGCCAGAAAACCCCAGGTGGATAACGCAGAGAAGATTCTACTTTAGCTCTTACACATGCTTGGTGGCTGTCCTCCTTGGGGATCCCAGAGCCAGGTGACAGCTCTGCTCATCCTTCCCCATCCCACCATCCTCTCTCACCTCTCTCTGCCGCAGGAGATTAGAGAGGAACCTTTTTAACTGCAGCTGTGACATCCGCTGGATCCAGCTCTGGCAGGAGAAGAGCGAGGCAAACCTGCAGTACCAGGATCTCTACTGCATGACCATGGATGCAGCCATCATCACTTTGAAGGAGATGAACATCACCCAGTGTGGTAAGGATCCCTGGGCAGGACACGAGGGAGGCCAGGAGGGATCCCTGTCCAGTCCAGCACCTCAGGTTCAGGAACCTGATGCAGCAGGAGCCCACCATGTGGTTGAGAACAAGAAGGTTGAAGCTGGTTGGGATAGTTTGTAGATTAAAAATAGAATATCTGGGTAAATGTGAGGCTGTTATTAATGTGCGTATGAAAGATATTGGGTGATTTGGGGCATTTTCTTCACTGCAATGCTGCTGCCTGACAAAGCGTCTGTAGTGAGGCTGTGTGATGTCTTGAAAAGAGCTGTTTCATGTAGATCTTCCTGTGCCTAACGAATCCTAGAAGCAGCATATTGTTAAAAGACACTGACACAGAATCTTCTGTAATTACTCTTAGGAAATACATGTCTCTATTCATTTTCTTTTGTTTTATTTTTCAATTGAAATCCCATATCTGTAGGGAAGAGCCAGAAGTGACTTTATATCTCTTTTTATTTCCTGCTGATGTTTAAAAGAGTCCAGCGGCCCCAGGAGCAACACGAGGCATGTTCAATAGTTATCCCTTTTTCCTTCACCTTGTTCACACATCAGCTGCCTGTTTGGTGTCAGGTTTTGCTCTGCTATTGCTATTACTGGAAAGCATCCGTTGCAGAGTAAGGAAAAAGAGATGTACCTTCCACAGAGCAATTAAACTGTCTGTACACAAGCAGCTGTCAAACTCACAAGCTGAAAAAAGGAGGAAAACCAGATTTTTTTTTTTTTATTTTTTTATATAATCATCCTCTGTACTAGGGATTTGGGCTTGTTGCTTGTAGCAGTAGTAGATAAACAGCATGCACGTTTGGATTTGCATGACTTGTTTTTTTTTAGTTTTTTTGTTGCTTTGTTGGTTAGTTGTTTTTTTTTTTCCAAGTTCACACTGTCCCTTTAAGCTCTGGAAATTGGCCAAAGTGTGCCTTTGTGTGGATGAGCTAAAAAGATTTGGGAGTGCTGTAATTTCCGCCCCACATGGGATGAATAAGCTGCAAAGATTAGATAACAACAAAAAAATCCTTAGGGATCAGGGACAGGAGGAGAGATGGCTCGATTAATGGTGGCATTAGACTGCAGGGGACAGCAGGGTGCTGATTTGGGAGGAAAAATGTGCTGGTGTGCAGGTAAGCATCTCCCTTGACCATGCAAACTCCTGGAAGGGCAGGGAGCCACAGTGGTCTGCTTTCCTCCAGAGGAGTTTTTCTGTTCATGCATTAAGACTCCAGGGATGTTGATTTATCCTTGTCCTTTGGTGCTGAGGGTAGGCATGGCTTGGTGTGGCCATGTTTGATACCAGCTCAGCCTGGAGAAGACCATACATGTCCTTCCCATCTCCCTCTCCACTATTCCTGCCACCTATGCAGCTTTGCCAGGTTTTGACTGCTGCTTTCTTTCTTCTGACATCACCCTAATCAGTACAATGCTCCTTCCTTCCTGGTGTCACTCTCTGATGGCCCTGAAAGGGTGTGTGTCCCCATCCATGACTTTGCCTTGGCGTGATGGATGCTGCTGCCCTGTGGTGGGACGGGACCACTGGTCAGTTCCTCCTGCCCTTCTTACTCAGTTTGCCTCTGAAAACCTCCCCTATTCAAGAAGACTCTTTGGCCTTCTTGCAACCAGCACTGTCTTGTTTCACATCACAAGGATATTTGGTGCCTGTGGCAGCAAGCAAGGAACTGGTGTAAATCAGAGCCACCATAAATCAGTGAATCCCTCTGCTACCACCGAGGAAGAACAAGGGCACCTTCTATTAGGAGAACTGCAGTTAATATGAGGACACATCCTTGGTCATCTTTTCTTGATTGTTATAAATTAGAGGGACACTTTCTTCACCTGGAATGCTGAGTGCTCTGTGCCTTGTCCCTGGAGGTGGGGATGCCTTGGCTCCTTTCCCAGTACACACATTTTTGTCATCCCAGGTGACTGCCCTCGTGAGCAGCTTCTGGGGGAGTAGAGAGATGGGTATGGGAGTTGTGTGAGAGGAACAGTAGCCACAACTGGACAGCAAATTTTGGATTCAAAGCTGATAAGAGCGTCTGCTCAGCTGGCACATCTCCAGTGTCTACTTTTTCCCCTGTCTCCAACACCCCTCCTTTTCTTGGTCGGCCAAGGCCATTCTGTTGCGTCATGCTACTCATCTCAGGGTGCTGGAGGCTGATTTGGAAAACAGCTTGGTGGGATCTGGGTCTACACACTTCCTGTGGCTGGCTGTAGAAAATTCTGCCCCAGACCTGAGCAGCTTTCTTTGGCTCCTCTAGACCTTCCTGAGATCAGTGTGAGCCACGTGAACCTGACGGTGCGGGAAGGGGAGAACGCGGTCATCACCTGCAATGGCTCAGGATCGCCGCTGCCGGACGTGGACTGGACAGTGGCTGAACTCCACTCCATCAACACCCACCAGGTAGGGGCTGCAACACCCCAGTGCTGCCTGTGCCCAGTGTGCAAGAGCAAAGCACACCCAGGGTTTCCCAGGTCCATGTATGCAGGGCAGAGGATCAGGTAGATGGTATGAAAAAAGAGAAATTGTGAAGGTGAAGCCATGCTCTATCCATGTGAGAAGCTGGGAACTCCCAGAAGGGAGCAAAACCTTTCTTCTGTATGGCCAGAAAGTGAAGATGAGAGAGCTTCAGAGCTCAGTGCTCCCTGATTGAATTAACTCTTGTGTCCTCTGATGGAACTCTAGTGAAACGAGCTGTTTGCAATAGCTAAGTAAGATTTTCTAGAGGCTGGCCGTGCTTATCAGTGCTACAATGCTTTGGCTCTCCCCTTCCCAGTATTTCCTTTTACAAGATGTGCTGTGTTTGATCAGGTGAGGAAATACCTCCCTTCACCCAGATCCCAGCTCTCTTTGGATTTTTAAGACCTCCTCACACAGAAACTGTGATCCTCCTTTTCTGGGTGGTAAAGGGGAGGAAAGGAGCCACCAGATACCAATTTCTGTCTGTATTTCTGGGATTTTTAGACCAACCTCAACTGGACCAATGTTCATGCCATCAACTTGACCTTGGTGAACGTCACCAGCGAGGACAATGGATTCCTGCTCACCTGCATTGCTGAGAACGTGGTGGGGATGAGCAATGCCAGTGTGCTGCTCACTGTCTACTGTAAGTACTAGTGGAGAGACCTTGCCCATACAGAGACCAGAGGGGCTGCCCTGGGAGCTGTTTGAATTAATGGCCACTTGTTACCTGTGTCACATTTGTTTCGTGGGTGAAGATTAGGAGGAGCTGAGCACAGTGAGCTGGAGGTGGAGTCTCACACAGCTCTCCCTCTCAAATGTCAGTAATTTTGCTTTCCTGATGCCTCCATTAATCTAGAAATGAGCACAAGAGCAGGGAAGGAACAGCAGTGGTAGTGGTGGGAATTTCCTGCCTTTGTCTTGGAAGATTCAATAGACTAAAGAAAAACCATAGAGGGACTAAAAATCTCTTAACAAAATCAAAGTTTCTTGTCTTGATGCTATGTGAAAGTTCAATGGCACCCTTGCTAAAGACAGTTTAAAGCTTGCCACTAATTTCAGGGATGTTAGGGTTTTCTCTCAGGTCAGATCCTACAAAGTTAAACTGCAAATGTCATATAAATGTGCACGTGTCAAATCTGAGCTGTTCACTTTTATCTGCAAGTAGCTCAACTTTCTTTGTGCTTTCTAATATAACAAAACCTTGACCTTAAAAGGAAGTTTACACAGCTTTGTGGTCTCAAGCAGCTGAGATTTGCTCTATTTTGCTGTGTCTGTAATATTTGCCCTTACTCTGTAGTTTGAAAATCTGTCCCCCACCTCAACCTTGCCATGTAGAGCAGAGACCCTTGTGGGATTCTGGCTACTCTTGGTAAACCCATTCATCCTGAGTGATGCTTTGCTACTTTCATCTTCCTTCCAATAAGTGCTATTGATGGATTGGAGGATGGAGGTAATTAAAGTTCAGCCCAGCTCAGAGCTGACTGGTCAGCAGATGGGTGTTTTTTGCACGGTGTTTTAGCATCTGTTCCTCCACCCCTTGAACAGCACTATTCCCATGCTAATTTTCACCCGTGAAATCCTCTAAGCTGCTGACAGTTTCTGCTACCCTTGCTCTTGTTGCACAGAGCCATCACTCAGGCTGTAATTTTACACTGGAAAGATCTGGGTTTGTGCATGTAGGTGGCTGCCTGTTTTGAATCCCCTTGCCAGGAAGATATGAACAAGCCACATGCGGATCTGGGCTCACAAACAAAAGAGGGTGGCTGGGACACAACTGTGTGGTTCAGGGTAGATGGGCGCTCTTGGGAGGATTTTGCTGAGCTCCAACCAGCTCTGCACCCTTTTCTCTTTTGTCACCTTAATTGACTTAAAAATTTACTGTCTTTTTTCACAAAGATGGGTAAAATTTGGTATGTTGGTTTTCTTCCTTGTGGATGTTGAATGGATTGTCTTTGCAGCTGGATGGTAGCAGGAAAAGGAGAGTTTTAGGGAAGACATACATCATTGTGTCATGTATCTTTGCACAAAACTTGTTCTTCTAGTTCAGACCTTGCCAGCCTTGGGGTTTGGGACCTTAGGTGTAGGCGTTGTAAATGGGGTTTCAGAGGCTATAGCAGAGCAACATTTGAATTCTCGGTGTGTCCCAAGGGGAAGACAATGCATATGCAATAAATTGCAGGTGGAGTTTTTGCTTTTCTTATCCCTCTCCCATTCTACTCCCTTTAATTAAAACACCCCTGGAGGCTGTTCGGCGAGTGAGAACTCCTTTGGGATATTCAGGCAGTCAAAGCCCCCAAGGACAGACAGTCTCTGAGGGATGTTTGCTTCCACAGCTATGCAATCCAGAATTGCTCGGTGTGACTGGAGACCTCCCACGGGCACCTTGCACATCTGTAATGTAATGTAAGAGTGCTACGTCACCGTGTCCTCCTTAATGGGGACAGGCAGTCTCCCCAGGATCCCTTGGGGGAAGGAGAGCAGCAGTAGATGTGTGGACAGGACAGGTCAAGCTTAATTGTTTCTGGGCTGGTGAAATTTCCATCCCTGTCTTTTATTTATACCCCTGTTTGGAAGGCCAAGAGGCCTGGCCATGGCTCAGACCCTCCTTTGAGGGAGGGTGGAGTGGTTCTCGTGACAGCGCTGCTTCTTTACAGACATCCATGGGAAGAGTAGAAGGAACAAGTGATTTTGGAGGTTTTCAAAGCATTTTCCATGGTGCACAGAGTGGTGACGTTGGGTGGAGGTTGCTGTGAGCCTGCCATGTTTCTCTCTGCTAGATCCCCCTCGCATCCTTACTCTGGAGGAGCCGGTGCTACACATGGACCACTGCATTGCATTTGCAGTGCACGGGAACCCAGCTCCCACCCTTCACTGGCTGCACAATGGCCAGGTCCTCCGCGAGACAGAGATCATCCGCATGGAGTTTTACCAGCAAGGGGAAGTCTCTGAGGGTTGCCTGCTCTTCAACAAACCCACTCACTACAACAATGGCAACTACACGATTGTGGCCACCAACCAGCTGGGCTCAGCCAACCAAACTATCAAAGGACACTTCCTTGAAAAGCCTTTTCCAGGTAGGCTATTCAGTTTATCTCATCAGGGCTCCTTGCAATCTGAAGGTCTTACCACGGCCCTGCCAGGAATCCTTACACCTCAACAAGGCCTTGACAACCCAAGATGGCTTTGTCTGAACATCAGGTTGGAAGAGGTGACTCCTGGCAGTGTCTTCTTCTGACCAGTATGATTTTCCTACACAAGTGTACTTTGGTGTCATATGAACTCTTTAATGCTGGGAGAAGTGCTAACTGCTTTAGATATTTTTATTTTGTAGCATATTCTGCAGTGTATGTATATATTTATTTTAAAGACCTTTAGGAATTTCCATGGGAATAGGATGTATGTTTGGCCAATTATTTTGGATTTCCTTTTGTGTGCCCCAATGCTGATTTTTTTCTAGAGAAAGTGTTCTGCTGTGTGGTAGTCATAAGCTATAGAAAGGAAAAGCCTTTGAAGTGATGCAGCCTGTCCCTTTGTTTTTTTTACTTCTAGCTTGCATTTGTGAAATGATTAAAGCTGGATGCAGTGGTGTCAGGATTGTTTTCTTTCCGAATGCAATATGTGCAATTCCAGGATGACAGGGCTACAAAAGATGCGACAGCTCAATTAGTCACTTTGCATCAGTTTGCTGGGATTTCTTAACTGATTGCTTGGAATTCCCTGTTGCACTCCCTGGTGATTCACAGCTTAAGTGAAAAAAAAAAAAAAGCGTTTGAGGACATGAAGATCCATCTCTGGGAAGCGCTGTAGAGACTTTTGTGATGGCCTGTCTGCTCTCTGGGAGTATCCCTGGCAGTGCAACACCACGCTGGCCATCATGGAGTTAAGATCTGTGCTGCCTTCAGGAATGATGCCATGAGAAAGTGGCAGCTCTAAATTGGCCCCTGCAGCCCAAGAAAATCCAGCAAAATAGGGCGTTTGCTAAATATAGCAAAATACCAACGGTACTCTCATTTATTATTTATATCACACCATATATGTACACAGAGTTTTCCCGCAGGTCAAATATCATAAATGCAAACCCAAATCTCTGCCTTGAAGATCTGACAATTGAACAAATGAGCTGATATGGATGGGAGTGGAAAATTTGTATTCTGACTTCAAGGATGCTGCCCTGTTTGACTATCTGACCTATTTATGTTTCCTTCTGTCAGGGCAGAAGAGATTATCAAATGTAGGTGGGTGAGGAGAGGTGTGCAGGTTTGCAGTCTCAGCTCTGTCAGGTCCCACCTTTGTGACTCAATTTGCCCAATTGTGAAATGAGGGCAGCTCCTAAGCAGGTGCTAGACCTGCAGGAAAGGGAGGCAGATATGCTGTTCTGGAGAGCTGATTTTGGAAAGGGATCTGAGCCACGCTGTGGTGTGGAAAATCACATTGATGTTTGAAGAGCATCCTGTGTTAGAGGCTCTGGGAGAACGGGATTCTGTGAATATATGTAAAATATTGCCCTTGTGAATGCAGCTCCACCCATGGCTCATGTGCTGTTGGTGTGGGGGGCTTACTGACCCTGGACCATCTCTCAGCAGGAACTGACCCATTCCCTTTATTTCTTCTGATCCAAAGTCCCAAGCCATTCCTCACCCTGGCAGGCCCTGTCAGCCCAATGCAGGATGTAATTTACTTCCCTTGAAGCTTGTTGCTTCGTCCACTACCACAGCTGGCATATACATTCACTACAGCTGACGTTTATAATTTCCCATTTGAAGGTAGATTCCTTCAGAAAATGCCACACACTGAAGGTTCCCCAGTGTGGCTCATTCAAGCCCCTTGTTGCTTACAGCAATTCACAGGTGCAAGGACTTTGCTGTCACTACCTAGGGTGAGACTATTATTCTTAGTTAATTAATGAAAGCACAGTGCCTGGAAGACTTTGTCAGCATAGAAAAGGAACTATGACCATATATTTTAGCACTCCCTGGTCAAAAACCTCTCATCCAGGCTGAGAGGAGCAAGGTGCAGTTAGAAGCTGGGATCTGGGACATGTAAGCTGCATGCTATACCTGCCTTCTCTCTGATGCTGCAGGGCAATGGCTCCCAGGACAGATTTGTGTCATTTCCTCTAAAAATCTCATTGCATGTTGTCATTGGTATCTCTGCCACAGGCTACCAACTCCTTATTTAATCCACAAAGGTTAATGTACCTGTGATGAATGTTCAGTTCTTTGAGAACTTCTCACAGAACTCAAGTTGGCCTAAATTTCTTGGCTATTTTTTATGCTTAGAAAAATAGCGTTTAATGGAAAAAGAACCTTTTTGTGCATTTCTGTTGAATTTGCTTAGTCCAGCAGAGAAAAGTAGAAAGGGAAAAATGTAGAAGCAGCAAGAATTTTATGACTAGACTCTGCCTTAATAGAGAAGAAAAAGTGTCCAAATAAAATATCTTTTTTTCTTTATTTTTTTCCCCTCTTGCTAGAAAAAGCCAAGGAAAGTTACTCTTCTGCTTGCCTTAAATATTTGTTCAGGTTTTTTCCCCTGGTTTGGAAAGCCATGTTTGTCACCTGGAGTTTGTTTTATGCTCCCCTTCCAAGCCTCACCCATGCTCCAATGTGAGCATTCCAGCATCCTTCCAGGAGCCCTCTGCCAGCAGAGCTGTGTAAACTCCAGTTAATATGGGGCTCAGTTTCATACATGGGCAAGTGAGTTGGAAGCTGACATGATTCTCACTCTGTGTAAACTGAGTGTCACTGAGGGCTTTAGACCTCACTGTTTGGGGCTTGGCCACCTCTGGAGCTGAAGGAGCTTTGCTGAATAGGCTGGAGCAGCCAGCAGGCTGACAGCAGGGCCTGCTCTTGTTGTCTTGGGCAAGAGGCAGCTCTTGGACAGCCTCCCTGTCCAGTTCAGAAGCTATCAGCTGTTCTGAGTGGCTCATGAATATCAGTTCACAGGAGGTCTCCTCTAACTCCCAGCCCCAAGCTGGGCTCTCCTCCACGGGAGCTGGTCCTCATCCTTGAAGGATTTCATCCATGGGTGCACACTGCCATGCAGGGCAAAATCTGTTTCTCTCCCCTCCACCTCCATCCTGCAGAGCCCTGTGTGTCTGCTGAAGGCGGGGTGTTTATCCACCATTCAAAAGTGCTACTTGTTCTCTAATTTGGCCTCACAGTAGTATCCCTCCCTCCTCTTTCAGCCCAAGGTTCTCCATCCTGACGTCCAGCTTGTCCTGCTGGCACATGTGCTGCAATTTCCAGACACAGCTGCCCAAGAGGAAAAAATATGAGGAGTTGGTTTCCTGGGCTCTTTGAGCTTTGCTGAAGGCAAAAGTGCTACTTGCTCTCCATTTTGGCCTCACATTAGTATCCCTCCCTCCTCTTTCAGCCCAAGGTTCTCCATCCTGACGTCCAGCTTGTCCTGCTGGCACATGCGCTGCAATTTCCAGTCACAGCTGCCCAAGAGAAAAAAAAATATGAGGAGTTGGTTTCCTGGGCTCTTTGGGGTGGTGGAGGATATCTGAAGCGGGTGGGGAAGGAGACTCCCCTCCCTTTGCTGTGCTGCTAACTGTGTTGCCTCTCTCTTTGTCCTTTCCACAGAGAGTACGGACAGCTTTGTCTCAAGTAAGTGTCTCCTTGCCTTTTGGATACTGTGGCTGGTTTATTTCTCTCGTTTCCCCTTCCCCTCTGTGATTTACATAGGAAGACTGAGGAAGCCAGAAGCAGGTTGGGGGAGGATACACACAGCCCTGGCTTCCCTGTGCATGAACAAGATTGTTGGGGAGCTTGTGACCAGTTCGATAATCTCAGGATACCAGGAGATGTTCATCTGCATCTAGTGGTTCCCAAAGAAGGTCCTATAAAGGAAATGATGGCTGGTCGTGCTGTAGCAAAAGGGATCTTAATTTCATGCAGGCTGGGCTGTCCCCAACAACAACATCTCTCTGGTGCGGGCTGGGATGAGAAGCAGAACTCAGTTCTGTCATGTTTCTTCAGCAGATTCTTCCTTCCGCCCAAAAAAACACCACACACCACAGAAAACATTCAACTTACTCTTTGTTCAGATCAAGTTTTGCTGGGGTCAGTTGTGTTTTAACCCCACTTAGCTCAGTAGATTTCTGAAAACTAGGAACAGGGCTCAAAGGTGGTGGGAACCTATTCCAGGACACCAGGCACCCAAATGTTTCTAATTTGTGAGGCTGGAACAACATCAGCATGGTGCTGGCCTGTGTTTTCTCTGCTGATGTGCACAGGGAACTCTCTGATGGTTGATTTGTGCCTTCTCAAACAGAAAGCTGCAGCCTCTTTTAGGGGTGAACTGAATCTCCTTAGATCAGGCACTGCTGCTGGAATGTGCTGGTGCCTTGGGAGTCCCACGGGAGCCACACTGAGTGTTCTGTCTTTGGTGTTTTGGTTTCAGTCGGTGATTATGAAGTGAGTCCCACCCCACCGATCACTGTGACCCACAAACCAGAGGAGGACACTTTTGGGGTGAGTCCTGGTCTCTTCTCTACTGAACTGCTGAGTATTTGTGTTTCTCTGCTGTTTTGAGATGTTTGCAAGGGAGATCTCTTCCTTTATGACTCAAGACAGCAATCAGAAGGATTTTGTGGCTTGCGTTGGGCAGGTAAAATACTGACACAAACCATCTGATCCTCTTGGGTCTGCAGTGTGGAACCAGAGGACCCTTTGAAAATAAGGCATCCTGTGAAGTCTGTGCTGGCAGGGTCAAGAATTCTCACTCTTAAAAACTAGCACCCTGAGAACAAACAAGCAGGAAATTGTGTGTTTTGGACTCTTATTGATCTGTTAAGCTTAGCCTGGTGAGGGACCTGGGTTTAGTTTGGTTCAATCCTGTCAATGTCTGTTTGCCCTCTCTCCTGCTGTGCAGGACATGCCTAAAATGAAAAAGGAAAGTAAGTCTAGGGCTTATCACATCTCAGCATTGTCTTTCTTCTGCAGAATCCCAGGAGAAAAAAGAAAAAAAAAGTGTGCATAAGTATTAGAAGAAAAAAATTAGCATGTTACACAATTGCTCTAATTCTGTGCAAGTTTTAAGATACTGAAATCCACGAGGTGTCAACACAACAAGCAAAACTCAGTCCACCCTGGTTTCAGTTCTCATCTAACAGAAAACCTCCTTTAACTGAAGTGAAAGCTTTGAACAGTGAGGCTGGAGTAATAATGTGCACTGATTATTAAATATAAAGTGTAGAAAACAAGCTGGGGATGAAAATAGAGTGTAAAATAAAAATTTTAAAATATTATAGCAAATGTACCGAGAGCAGGGAAAAGGATTGCAAAATGAAATTACTTCTTCTTAGTTAAATGATGTATTTTCTATTATAGCAGAATACAGTTTTGTAAAAGGAAGCAAAGTCTAAATGCATCACAAGACCTAGTACAGAACAATTGGACACATGCCAGAGAAATTGTTGTTTACATCAATGCAATAAAAAGTATTTTGAGCAAAGACTTGAAGGAATAAATATTCATAAATATTAAAATGAGCCTGGGATTGCAAACCCTTTAGGGCAAGGAGGTTTCTTTCCCTGCTTGTACACTACCACAGTGGAACCACAGCTCCAGTGAAGGACTTGGACATTGCCCTACTATAAATATTTACTAGTAAAATTACAATAAATAAGGATCTGTTAGGGGCTTTTGGAAAACTCAGATGTTTTACAGGGACAAACTCCTTAGTTCTACTTAATTTCTTCTGTTTTCTCTTTGTGTTGTGTTTTTTCCCCTCACTCTGTCTTGAGGGATTTTTGGATGGAGGCAGAATTGTGCTCCCAGCTGAGCTTTGAATAGCTTTATTGTTGTGATGTCATGGCAAAGAGGTGATGTCAGAAATGGAGGCTTGGGCTGTGATGCAGAAGGGAGAGCACAGGCATTGGAGCAGAGGCCTTTTTTCCCTGAAGATATAGGGAGTGAGAGGCTGGGAAACTGGTACCAGAGCAGCATCACTGATGGGAAGGTCCCAGACCTCCCAGTCCTGCAAAAAACCTGTAATGCCTCCAAGCTGTGCCAGGGCTTGCTGCTTTAGCTTGTGTTTTCCTCCATAGCTGATATCTGCAGGGGTGCAGCAGATATTGTGAGCCTATAGAGAGGCTAACTGAAAAAGGAGGTGCTGTATTTCTGATTTAGATTCCTAAATTCCTCTGTGTTGACTCTAAGGCTTTTTCCTTCCAGGTTTCCATAGCGGTTGGGCTGGCAGCTTTCGCTTGTGTCCTCTTGGTCGTGCTCTTTATTATGATCAACAAGTACGGCCGGCGGTCCAAGTTTGGGATGAAAGGTAGGTGCAGTCGCCTGCCCTAGCAGGAGGCACCTTCCAGGATTGCCCAGCTCTTATTGCACATGTGGAAAGGTGTTGTGGCTTTATTCCTGCAATGCAAAGCCCTCTAAAGGGGGTGCAGTCCTCTTCTGTTTGTTGAGAGAGTAATGGAGAGACGTGGGCTGGTGCTTCTCACCTGTGTGAGCTTCTGTGGGCAGAAGTGTGGATGTGTGTTCCTTCTGAGTACATAACTGCATCTACAGGTTGTCCAGGAGAGCTTTGAGTCTGCTCTCTGCAGCCCTGCATTGTGTTCAGGACAGCAGGGTCTTGTGTGAAATCTGTTTTATGGACTTGGTGGTGCACTGGCTGCAGAGAACAGGGTGTGCAGGGGGGACAGAAGGATGTGAAATTGGTTTGAGTTCTCTTGGGAAGGCAGGTGCAGCCACTCCGTGCCTATCTCTGAGTGAGGACTGAGATGCTGCTGTCACTTTATGTCCATACTGGGAAGGCAATGGTGTGGAAGGTCACTTTCTGATGACTCTCTGATGAAAGGTTTTCTCCTCTGTGTCATGAATAACAACTTTAGAAATTTATTTCAACTGTCACTGATAGTGACTGTGAAGTGAGAAGGCATTTGATGTTTGCAGGCAGAACTGGTGTCTGTCCTAGGGGGCACCAGCTCTGTGGTGAGACAGAGCCAATTCCAGAAGCAAATAATTCTGTGTCATCTGCTTTTTGTGACTCTGCTGGTATCTCCAGCTGGGCAGTTTTGGTGGTACCTGGTGAAGGCTGAAGGAAGAGCCTTCACATGACAAAGTAGTTCCCAGACTAACTGGTGGCTCATGCACACACTGTTTGAAGCCAGGCTTTGACAAACACAAACTTCTCCCAAGGCTCCCGAATCACTGCCTATTTCCTGGCCTTGCTGTGGTCTCTGCTTCAGGGCAGGTTGATAGGTTTGGGAATGTTCCCTGCACTTGCCTAGGGCTTTGTTTCCTTCACGTAGACATTTCCTGAGTGGGTCCAGATGGGATTCTGGCTGGAGCTTCTCCTATGCATCCTATGGAGATAGAAGACAGGACATTTAATTAAATAGTGAATCTTCTACACCAACTTAGGAATATTTAGTCCATATGTCCAATGATAAGAACCATCTGGTGGAGTGTACTGACTGGTGGGTGGAGTAGAGGAATGGAAGACATGGTTCCTGGGATCAATTCCCAGCTCTTCTACTGACTCACTTAGTGGCCATAGGCAATTAGCTGTCTTAACCTCTGCCTCTGCTCTAATTTCCCCATCTGTAAAACTGGGATGATGCTATGTGCTTTCTGGAGGGATTTGTCAGAACACTTTGGAAGTACTTGGGCATGTGCCACTGATGGAGCTTTGAGATACAAATATGAAAAGGAAAAGTAACATCTGACTCCAGTGGAAGAATCAAAAGGGGAGTGAAGTGAGCCTAATGTGAGTAACAAGTCTTGGTGAACAGATGTGTGTATGTGTTTAGAGGTGTTTGGATAAGTATGTCAGTGGATATTCTGCATTCCCAGAAACCAGAGGGGTGCCATAATGGGCTCTTGTGTGTGAAGTTTAATGGAGGAAAAATTGTTTAGCTAGAACAGTCTGCTTTCCTTCTCATCATGCCATGTTTCTTCCAATTCTGATTTGAAACCCCAACCCTGCAAAGATTTTACACGTTTTATTGGCTTTGCTTGGAGAAATGAAGTTAACAGATGACAAACACATCTTCAAAACTGGGGAGATTATTAAGTCACAATTGTCACAGGCACTACCTTACACCTCACCTACTCACACTGCCCAAACTCTGCTCTGTTCAGTTAACTCTTGGGCAGGAGACAGCCTTTGTGGCATCCAGTGTGTTATCATTTACCAAGGAAAAAAAAATCCAAACCCTGAGTCTTTTTGGGCAAGTGCATCGCTGATTCGGGAGCTGTTTGTTGCCAGCTGATATATTGCCACTTGTTGTTGAAATCCCAGCTTGGCAGGCCTGCAGGAGCAGGTTTTTCCTGTTGATTTTGTCAGATACAGAACATTGTGTGCTCGTGTTGGACATGTTACCTAAAGCACCTCATGAGTCTTTCTGAGTACATCTTTTTCCTTCTGCTTCTCCAAGTGTTGAGCAGATGGTTTATTTCCTAGAGAGAGGTGAGTGTGGACTGACAAAGTTGGATATCACGTTTTGTTTGGAAGGCTCCCTGGGCTGGAGCCTGCTGGATTGCCCACCAACCTTAGAACCAGGCCGCCGAGTGTCCAACACCCCTTTGTGGAAAGAAAGGCGTTGTGGCTTGAGAGACGTGTGCTGGGAGAGGACTTTGTCTTCTCCTGGCTGGTGGCACACCCTCGGAGCACTGCAGCAGAGCCCTGCCAGAGCCAGGCCGGGTTTCTGATGCAGGGTGGGAAAGCCTGTGGAGCCGAGCGTGCCTCCGCTGGGCCGGAGCGCTGGCACCAACAAAAGCTCCTTTGAGAGCGGCTCTGACGCGCTGTGCTGCTCAGCTGAGCTGGCCCAGCCTGGCTCCCGGCCATCCCTCTCGCCTTCCCCTGCTCCCTCCGGAGAGGGCATTCATGAACGGGAACGGCGGAGGTCAGAGCCCCTTTCTGGCTTTGGCTGCTCTGGCTGGGAGGGAACGGGGTGGGCTGAGGCAGCTGGGGGGAGCCGGGAGCTCACTGGAGCTGGAGTGGTGGAGGCGGCAGGGAAATGGCAAACAAAGCTCCTTTTTTGTTGTGGAAAGTGGTGTTCCGTGAGCAACAGAGAGGCAGTGGAGCGAAAACCACTGGGAGAAATGAATGTTAAAACTGAGACTCGTTGAAGTTGCAGAAATGCAGCCGCTTGCTGAAGGGTGTTGTTCCCAGAGGACAGGCTGGGATGATTTTTAAAGCCTTGTGTTAGTGTGGGAAAAAGAAAAGGGTCTTAACAAGCAAGAAATTGAAATTTGGAGTCCTTTTATTTACTCTGTGTCCCAAGGGGGTGGTTTTTTTTTGGATGGGGTAGACCACGTGGGAATAAGTAGCCCAATAGTCTGCTCCCAGTTGCTACTTGGTTCAGCTCTAGGGCCAGTGTCCCATGTTCCCTGAGTGCCCACCCAAGGTGGAAAGCTTTATACCTCACCTCCTGGGGTCAGGCTTGTCACTACAACCCTTGTAAACAGTGTCTTCCAATCCAAGTTTAATCTCAGCAAATGACAGGAAATGAAATTTTGTAGTATAATAAAAAAGCCACATGTATGTCCCAGGACTAAGAAAAATTAAATTTCATGAAAGAATAATAATGGCACAGAAAAGATCTGGGGCATACAAAATGTTTGGATGGCACAGTGATAGAGGGTGTAAATACTTAGGTTGATGGATTAAAATATATTCCCCTTTTAGTTGTTTTCTGTTACATTTGCAACTGCCTCGGGATGAAGGACGTGTACTCATGCATATCTGTGATGTATTCCTGGTGCTGCACAACTTCAATAAAAAACAAATGGAGTTAGCTGAGATATGCAGAGAAAGGTGCTAGAGGAAATCTAGAGACAAGAGCACTTGTAGTTTTGCTGAGATTAACTGTTTTCCAGGCTCTGAGATTAAAAACTACTTCCATTGTCCAAACAAGATTTTCTTCCTTGAGTGGAGCCATTGCCAGCTAATGGTTCAGACTTGGTTACAGCTGGCAAAGACTTGATTGGTTTTTAATCTGATTTCCTAAAGAAATAAGGCGTGTGATCATGCTGCCTCTCTGCACACACACAAGTGTGTGTGCACAGCTCTGCCTGCCTGCATTTCCCCTTTCTGTGCTGCAGCTTCTGCATGTGCTGGCCACTTTCACCCACAGGAGAAGGAACAGGCCTTACAGACGCACTTACAGGGATCATGGAATTAAAGGAACTTAATAGAATGACAACTCAGGTCATGTCCTGCTGATAAAAATGCCTCAAGGCTTTCTGGACATCAGAGAATTCATCTGGAAGCTCAGCCTTGGACAGAAAACCACAGGGATCAGGCTTTCAGGGGGTCTGCTGTGGTGGGTGGTGTGCACGTGTGTGCACATGCATATATGTGTTTTCTTTCTGAATAAACAGAAACAGCAAGGAGGTGGGGGAGAACCAAATGAACAGTAAACAAATACTGCCCACGCTTTCTGTAATGTTTCAGGAATCCCATTGCTATCAGTTTATTTGATATTTGCTCTAATAGCCCTGATCAAAGTGCTGGCACTGCTGATGCGCATGTGGATGTCAGAAATACTTGCAGAGCTGTTCCATTGTAATTTAGTGTTAGTTAAAAGGTACTTAAAGCAGTTGCCTATTTGATTATGATTGGGGGCCATTAACATTTTTTTCCATAAACAGATGGTTACTGTCCGCTGAGTTGATTGCAGAACAATTCCAGAGTTCTAATTCAGGAGGAGCTGCTCCTGCAAAGATATCTTGGGTGCCTGGCTTTTTACTTTTGTTGATTTGGATTTTTAATTTGTTTTTTAGGTTTTTTTTTCTAGTTTTTTTTCCTCTTTTTTTCCCCTCTTTCATTATGTAATTATTGCCATAAGTTCAAAAGGGGGGGAAAAATATATATATATGTACATCAGAGACATGATCTGCCTTTCAGATGAGACTTAATTCCGTCCCATGTTGCCTTGGCCAAGCCTGGTTATAATCATACACTGATTTTATTTTTTTTCTCTCCTGATTATTTCTTGTATAGGCATGGACAAACCCTCTGCAGCTTGGAGAGCCTGCATATCAAGGGTTTGCTGCTCAGGAGAAATCTGTGATCAGGGCCCTTTCATTCCTTCCTCCTGGGAGCCTGCCATGTAGTGGGAGCAGGAAGAAAGAGCAAAGTACTATCAATCTGGCACAGCTACAGGAGAGAAACAGCCATACATCAGCAGCCACGGCTAATTCCAGGGATTTGGGATGTATGGCTCTCCAGAGCAATGGGCTGGGAATGGGAACCCTTTGCTGCTGTGTTCTTAGAGCTGGGTGTGAGATGTTCTGAGCACCTGAAACATCTGAGCAGAGTGGCTGCATGGGACAGATGGAATTCAGGGGTTCTCCTTGCTGCTATCCTTCAATTTGTTTGCAAATACCCTTGGTATACTTCCACTCCTCAATATTACTTGGATTTATTTGCCTGGGAAGAGGATTGAAAGGGCATGTGGTTTCACTGGGGCTTCCTTCTATAAATACCTGCTTATACTCTGCTGCAGCGCAAGCTGTGCTATTTTTATGTTTATTTATTTAATGCCTTCAAGGTGATAAAGCATAAAGCTCTTTGAGCTGCTGAATATTGCTTTCTATGACTGCCTGAAAGTAAGTTGTAGATTGGTGGGGGTCAGTGTCAGTGTTACCTTCTCCAAGGTAACAAGCAACAGGTAACAAGCAACAGGTCAAGAGGACAAGGCCTCAAGCTGCACCATGGGAGGTTTAGATTGGATATTAGGAACAATTTCTTCACTGACAGGGTGGTCATGCATTGGAACTGGCTGCTCAAAGAAGGGGTGAAATCACTGTCCCTGGAAGCATTAAAAAAGCATGGATGTGGCACTTAGGGACACATATGGTGGTAGAACTGACAGTGTTAGGCTAATGGTTGAACTTAATGATCTTAGAGATCTTTTCCTGCTTTAATGTTTTTTTGGCAAGTGTCTCCCCCTCTGCTGTGCCATGCAGTCCGTAACTGGTGTGGTGGCAGCAAGGGACAGCTGCTGTGAAGCCCTGGGTTCTGTGGCAAACCTTTGAGAGATCCCACCTGTCCCCTGAGCTGCTGTGACTGTGACAGGCTTCTGCTTCTCCTCTTTGCAAAGGCAGATCCACGCTCACTCCAGCAGTGAAATGCTCTCACCCTTTGTCCCTCAGTTCAGGTGGTGCTGCTCTGGTGAAGGCTTGGGAAGGTCACACTGTTCCTTGGTGCTGTCTGAAGGGGCAGGGAGACACCCTTGGCTGGACAGGTGCATTGAATGACCCTGCAGAAGAAAAGGTCAGGATTTATTTATTATCAGATCTAAAAATAAAACATTTTCCCACTCCCAGAAGTATTAATAGGTTATTTATAAAGGAAATGTAAAGTGCACTGACCGGCCATTATTTATTTCCGTTTCAAAACCCAGGTGTCTTTTTTAGGCCACTGCTGAAAGCAGGAAAAAAAAAATCAGTGGTGTTTAGGTGACCCAAGAAGCCCCAAGCTGTTTCACAGCATATCCCTGCAGGTCCTCCCTCCCTGTGCATGACCTCCCTCACTCTGGGTGTCCGTGTTTGCTCCAGTCCCCGGCTGGGTGCTCGACCCCAGGTGAACCACTCGCCCTGAGGGAGCCCCATGGCAGAGCTGGTGTGTGCCCAGGGCAGCTCAGCATCAGCAGGGTCTCCTCACAGACTGTCACAAGCTCTTCTCACATTGTGATAAAAGCTGCATGAGTGACCCTCATCTTACCTGTGATTCTGCATCAGCTAATGTGCTGGAAAGAGATCAGCATTTATTTATTTTTTAATACATTTTTTAAATTGAAGTGTCCCTTTTCCAGCCTCACGGCATTGGCTTTTCCACCAGCAAAGCAGTATCAATTGGCAGTGCTGGGGATGCTGCTCCTTGTAGCACTGGGCTGGCTTCTGCCTTTGTGTAAACCTGTAGGAGTGATAGGGTGAGAATGAACCACGGCTGCTTCCCTCAGACCACAGGGGTGGGAAGAGGTTTTTCACCCACTCATCATCAATTGCCCCAAGTCCTCACCCAACAGCTTGCACCCATCTTTGCCACAGCTGTGAGATTGCCCAGGCTCAGCCACCTCAGCAGCCTCCCCGAAGGACCATGCAGAAGGTGCCAATCCTCCCAGGGCCCCTCTCCACAGTGCTGATGCTCCTGCCAGCCCTTTGTTTGCCTCCATGGCCCCAGCCTCTCTTTTCTGCTTGTTCTGATGGTCTCTGTCTGTCCTCACATGGCTTTGCTTTAGTGAAAGATGCTGGAATGACAGCACAGAGCCAGAACAATTCTGTTGATCTCCAGAACAGGTACTACACACTGCAGCATTTTGTTTAACCAGTAGGACTAAGTCTGATGAAGACCCAGCATCTCCACAAACCTTGTGTCCTGTGCACTCTCGTGTGCCTCTCTGTAGGCAGCCAAGGACCAGACAAATGAATGCAAACTTTGATGTGGCTTTAATAAGGTGCAGGGCAGTGTTGGAAGGACCAAAGGACTTTAATTAATATTTTAGTTGTGGTTTGTACTGCACTTGTCCAGTTATTCTTTGAAAAAGGTTTTGCTGCTGCTAATGCTGATAAATGGTCCTCTGGGAGGATGTCCCTGCTGAATTTATCACCTTTTCCTCCTCATGACTTGCTGCAGGACTGTTGTTCATTTATGTGGTATTTAGCCAGGGATGCAGAAATCTGTCACTCTGTCCTTAAACCCTAGAGCAGGAGAGCTTTGCACTTTGTCAGGGGACAGGTGACTGTGATGTAAATGCAGGATTGGCAAGGGAAACCTTGCGCAGCTGTGAAGGCAAATGGAGAGAAGAAAAACTGCTGCTTGGTTTTGAACCTGGGATGAATGTGCTTGAAGGAGTGCCTAGAAATTCAGAGGCAGTGGAATAAACTCCCAAGGGAAAAGATAAGAGCTGTCACCTGGGCTGTTCAAGCTTTGACTGGTAAAAGCACTGGGGAAGCAAATTATAGAGAGCACTGGAGCATCTGATGATCTAATGGGCTTGTTCCATCTCCAAGTTCTATTTCTTGTGGTGCAATAGAGAGCCTATCTATGTCCCGGGCAGTTCCAAAAACCTCCATCAGCAGCACCAGTATTTAGCATTTGTTGATGGAAGTTGGATGCTCAGGCATCTAATTTCAATCTACAACCATGCTATTAAGAATCAATGGACCAGAAGATAATGCCTGTACACAAAAGCAGCTGGGTAGTATTTTGTGCACAGGAGAAATAAATCACATTTGGAGTCTCATATTTTTTGTCTGAGGAGCAAGGTTATAATCCAGCTTCTGTTTGGGACAGTGGTCTTCAATTTAAGCCATGGCATTGGATAATGCAGTAGAAGAGAGGGATAGTCTGTTACCCTGAACCTGTCCTGTGGCTCAGGACAGGGACTCAGGATGTCACTCAAACTGGCCACAGGTCTTTCTTTGGACTCAGTGTATGAGGCATGGCTGCTGTCAGGGTGATTGAGGGGCAGCAAGCTGAGAATGATGTCCAGTACACCCCCAAAATTTCATCCCAGCCTTGTCATCAGCTGTCATGTGCTCTGCTCCACACCCGGGCTGTGTTGCAGGATCTCCCCTCTTCTCTCAGCCTTGTGCCATGAGAAGGGCTTGGAGTTGGGCATCTCCTGTGTCTCACAGCCCCTTCCCTATATCTGCTGGAACCTGGTATCTCCAGAAAAGCTTTACTCTGGTCCTGCACCCACAGGAGTTACCAGCCTCTTCTGGAAGGGACTGTTTCACAGGAGAACCCTCACACTGCAGCCCAGCATCTCATGCACCTTGGGGTTGGGCAGGTTTTGTGGCTCTGCTGGCTGCCCTTGGATCTTGCTGAAAGACCTGACCTTATGACCAGCAAGGGGTTTTCCCTACCAAAAATGTGAGAAAACCATGTTGGATCAGATGCCTGTTTAGAAGCAGCCCTGGGCAGGTGGTTTTGCCACATCTGCCTTCGGTGTCACTCAAACTAAAGTAATGCACAACTTCAAAATCTGAAATGGTGAAAAACTATACAGTTACAGCAAAGAAAAAGGATGTGTCTGCTTGGATTTTGGATTAAAAACTCTCTGGCTTGCTTCTCATTCCATGTGAACAACCTGTAAGAACCTTCATCTCCATCTTCTCTCTATGCCAGCTCATGCTTCATCCTCCCCAGCAAACTGCAAGCTCTTCCCAGCCTAACACAGTCAAGAGTCAGACAAGAGGCTGTGAATTAGTGTGAGAGGAAAAACATTGTTTTCTTTCACTCTGTTTTTTCTTCATAGTAGAATTCACACGGCAGGGACTGAGATGTTGGTGCCACAACAGCTCCGGGGTGGGCAGTGCCAGAGGGGCTCCCTGGCTCATTCCTTCTCCTCCTGCAGAGCCTGAACTGGCCTTTTTGTTGCTGACAAGACAATTTCATCCCAGTGCTCTAAGAACTCTTGTGACATCCCCAATTTTCCAGATGGATAATGAAAACCTGCGAGCAGGGCCGGCGCGGCGGCTTCCGAAGCGCTCGCCTGTGGAGCTGTGTCCATTGGGTTCATATCTGCTGACAGGGCTTAATAATCATTACACTGAGTGGAGCTGGCACTTGGGGAGGCAGGTAAAAACACTGCTGCCCTGGGGCTGGGACACCTTTTTCACTATGCAGAGGAGATGGGAATCAGACCTGGAGATGCCTATCCTGATGGGCCAGTTTCTGCCTCTTCTTCTCCCAGGCTATGCAGCAATGCAGGAGATGTTGGTCAGATCTCCTCATCTCTTGCTCAGGAGACCCTTGGCACCCTCTCCTGGCAGCCAGGGATGCCCTGAGTCTGACCTAGGGGCTCCTGTGCTTCCACTGGACCAGTGCTTTGGAAAGAGGAAAGCAGAGGCAAGTTTTCCCCAGTCAGCAGGTGCATAGTCCATGCAAAAAGCAAAGCATGTCTTTATCCAAAGTGGCTGTAGTAATGGTATGAAAAAAAACCCCACATATAATTTTGAGGTAAAAATGGTCTAGGATCAATATTTATTCTTATTGGTTTCTTATTTTCTCCAACAATTTTTCATTTGGTTTTTGGGTAAAGTCCCATGACCATCCCTGTGCACACAGCAGTGGGATGCTGCAGCAGGTCTGAGTAAGGAACTCTGGAGCAGCAGGGCAGGGCAGACACTCCTTCTGCTGGTGGGGTGCAGTGCTGGGGAACTGGCTGCTGAGACCTGTCAGGAGGATGTGTGTTGTGCAGAGTGTCTGTGTTGGTCACCCCTGGACCCAGGGGCAGGGCAGGTCGCTGCCAGAGAACTGCTCATTCTGTTTATTTAAGTTAACACATTACATGCTTTTGCATCTCATCCCCCTGGCTGTTCATCCCTGGGGCTGCTGCAGCTGGCTCTTCCTGAAGTGCTAAACAAGGGCATGGATGCAAACCCTCCTTCATCCCAGCCCAGTCCTTCCAGCACCACCATCACATGTTTTTGTTGTTGTCCTTTGCTGAAGCTCCCTGGTGTGTGGGAGTATCCTGTTCCTGCACCCAGAAGGGCTGAGGATTACCCCAGGTTGTGTCCCCCCAGTGCTGGATGGGGGCAGCTCTGCATGGTCCCACTGTGCTGCTCCCCTGCAGGCCCATAACCTATTTGCAGCCTGTGGTCACCACCAGCCCATCTCAACATTAAGTGTTTTCCAGGTTCCTGCCTCCTAGTAAATCGGTGATTTACCACCAAAACTTTTTATTTAATATTTTTGAGGTCTACATCTTGTTTTTCTTACTTCTGCCTGTGTTTGCTGGCTGAGGGATGCACTGGCCCTGTGACTTTGTGCCTTTGGTGCCTCTTGACTTAGGAGAAGGCAGCTGAGCTGGTGAGAATGAACCAGCTCTGCTCAGTCACTGAGCCTCATATCAGTAGTGGCTTCAGAAATTATGATGGTCTCACCTCATCCTTTAAGCATACACATATTGCCATGTAGACTGGCTCAAAGCTCTGCCATAGCTATGCCACCCAGACTGGCACTAGCAGGGAAGAGCACTGTAAATCAAATTTACTGTTTTATTAGTGTGAAAGTGCTCATATCCAAGCCAGTTTGAATTAATTTTTCAAGAAAGTTTTTCTCTGAGACATTACCAAATATATTACAGTCTTCATTGACTAATTTTGTAATTCAATCAGAGGAAAATAAGGCATTGAAGGTAGTTCAGCATGATTTGTTTTTATAGACCAACTGCTTCATCCTCTTGATTCCACTATCACTTACCCTCTTAAATATTTTTTCCCTTTGATTTTTCACTATAAATTTAAAGTTAGGTTTATTAATTTATTCTTCACACCAGGCAGGATAACAAATACAAGTTTTATGCATATATGTGTATATAAAGAGAAAAGTCTTTACAGATTTAGAGAGCTTCTGCCTTTTTGACAAGTTTCTCAGCCTGCAATTAAATTGGTTGCAGCATTTAGTAATGAGACTTCATGCCTTTTGGGCTGCTGAGTGTATCCTGCTCAGGTCTATCCCTCTGTGTGGGACAAAGAGAGCAAGTATTGCTGAATTTTCCAGTAACAATCTTCTTAGCTGTTTTAAACATTATTTAATTTTCTTTCTCTGTGTTTTTATTATTTTATTTTGGTTTATGCTTTAATTATATTAAAGCAGTATTAATTCTTCTATATCCTATTGTTCTCAATCTCCCTTGATCTAAGGAATTGTGATAGAAATTGAAATTAGATATAGCCTTTTACTTCTGAATGCCTGCAGAAATCCCTTTCCACCCTGCTGCTGCAGGGCAGCTGGATTTTAGCTATTTCTTCCTTTTTAAAAATATTGTTATTTAATTCTTAATAACAAAACATATTGTCTTCACTATGTTTCTTTCCTATCTAAATTCATTATGTTGCTGGTGTATTTAGGAGCCATTTGGGCTTATTCTCTCTGCTTAAAGATTTCAAGTGATGCCTCTTGGCTGCTGCTGTCTGTGAAGGTGCAATTGGAGTTAATGGGATGTCAGCATGTGCCAAAACCCCTCATCAGCAGAGCACACGTGTTCCACTCTGGCATATTAAAGCTGAAGTTGTAAGGGTAAAGCAAGGCACTTTTCTGCCTTTTGATCTTTATAGGTAAAGGCATTGATTTAAGTTCTGCTGAACCCGCTGTGATTGGGTTGCACCAAAAAAAGTCACTTCCTCTTAAGTGCATCCCAATGGAGCAGCTGGAATCATGTTGGGTTCTGGGGTGCTTCAGGAAAGGGCCTCTTGCTTGGGTTTCCTGCTGCCAGAGCTTTGCCAGTTTCAGATGAGGGTTTTGGGACCAGCCTTTTGTGTTAATCTGCCAGAAAGGAATGAAGTTTGGCTTTTCTGCTAAAAGAGGAGAGAGTTGCTATTAAATTTTGTTGATTGAGTATTTTACTAGGATGTGCTACTGGGCCTCTGAATGCCTGCCAGGTGCCTCTCTTTTTTAATACCTTACTTTGTTATTTCATTGAGGTGAAACCTGGCATTTATTTACCTGCTATTAGACAGCTTGCAGAAAGCTGTGTAAGCTCTCCTTTTGCAAAAGGCACATTAGTTCAAATTCCTGGTTGCTGTGCTTTGATACCTGCCTTTGGAAACCTTCCTGGATGCAGGCAGGGAGGCAGCATGCTGTCTGAAACTGTGCCTTGAGGATGAATCCTGGTTTCCAACCAGTGGCAGAAATTTATACATTATCCCCGGATCAGGTTTCACTTTAAATTTCTTTTTTTTTTCCTACAAAAACAAAATTTGTGGTTTTCAAAGCCAGCAGATTTTTGTGCAAATTCAGGATCCTTTAACATTCTCTATTCTTAGTGGAGAACCTTAAGTTTTGAACTCAGCACTTGAGTGCTTTTCCCAAGAGCCATTTCCAAGTATTTTACTGTCAGAAGCTGGTGCTAAGCTGGCATGTACACGCAAGGCCCTGTGTGCTTCAGGACCTCTGAACTCTCTTCTATAGCACACGAATTCTGGAGGTTTTATGGCCCTTGCACCATGAATACAAAAGTGTTGGGAAGGTCCAGGCAGAAGAAATGAGTGTGTGGATGGAGGAGGGAGAGGCAGTGCAGCAGTCCAGGCTCCTATTGCACAAATCCTTCATGTCACCCTTAACAAAGCAGGTAGAGAAGGAGGAAACTCCTCTCCCTTCTCCCATGGAGCACAGACATGGGGTGGGGAGATACAGGTGGGGAGGGACTTTATGAAGCTGTTAACAGCTGGTGGTAAGTGCTGTTTGTCTACGTGGAGCTTCAGAGCCCAGGAGTGGCTGGAGCTCCCATTTGCCATTTGGCAGGCTCTGTAAGGATAAATAATCTTGGCTGTAATTTGCACTAATGATTTCCTAAGCACGCTGGCATGTCTTGATCAGTGGAGGAGGAGGGAAAGCAGTGCTTCTGGCTTTTTTTGGGGTGTGAATGGGGAAGGCAGGAGGAGGCTGGGGAGAGGAGGGAGCAGCAAGTGTTTCCCATTTTGGTTAGTGGTGTGGGAGATGGAAGGTTGGTGGTTGAATTTTAATTTCTTTTATTGGTCTAGTAAGACAGTAGCTATGGGAGATGTGTTACCCACGGATGTGGCTCCACTGTGCAGGCTGCAGTCCTTGAAGGTTTTACTGAAAGATATTGTCTTGATAAAGAGGTTTGGTTGATGCACAGTCCAGCACAGTTCTGTCAGGTTAAATTATTGAGAAGGTATATAAGACTGTCTTGATTAACAAGGGGTAGAACAAATGCAAAATACACAAACTTATGCTGGCTCAGAGCAGGGGGAACTGTGTGTGGAAGCCCACAGTTATTAACCTCATGTCTCTATCAGAGTCAGATCAAATTCAACAAAACCACCTCAGTACCTTCCTGAATTATCACAGTTAGGAGATTTGAATTTGAATTTACACACTTAGAGCCTGGAAAGAGGCGTGCACACTCCTGCGTGTGTTTTGAGTGAACAGAAGCACTGCATGCTCTGTGCTCATGCCTCGAGCTGCAGCTGTTGAAGAGCAGGGTCAAACATATTGTGGTACCAAGTAAAATCTTCAGCTGTAATTTCCTAGAAGCTGTAGGCTGAGGGAAATGTTTCTAGTAAATATTGGCTCCCAGAAGATAAAGAAACTACAAGTTCTCATCTGTCTGAGGTTGTTTATCCCTGTTTCTGGGGTGTATCACAAATGCACAGATCAGGCTTTTCCTGTGGCTCTGCCTTTCCTTCTTCCTCAGACATGGGAAATGTGGGCTGGGAGGTGGGGAGATGCTGTGTGTGCAATTCTGGAGGAGTGAGGACCCAAGGATGCACCCATGTTCCAGCCTCCATCAGCTGTGACAGCAGTTCTGAGACTTGTCATCTCAGTGGCACTTTTTTTGTTTTGTTTTGTTGGGGGTGCTCCTCTTACCAGATTAGCTGAGCTTTACTGAGAAAGCAGCTGGCAGATAATTTCATTACTGGCCACCTGTTGGGAAGTACATATGTGCCAGCATTTTTCTAAGCATAGGAGTTTAAAAAGTAGCAAAGGGAATTAATAGACAAATCCTACTGAAATTCCTCTAACATCCTTCGTCAATCCTGGGTTTAATGTCTAACGAGTGCTGGGGTGTGTATGATGGGAACAGAGGATGGTACTTAATAAAGTGTTTCATTGGAGAAAAAGGGCTTTACTCACAGTAACTCAGTGGGTAAGTTTGCATGGTCTTGATGAGAAGACTGGGACTGAGACAGGCTCCCTGCTGTGGCCAGCAGACCAATGAGCCACCCAGAGCACGCAAGGGCTAAGGGTCAGCCAGGTGGAAATGATGCCTTGTAGACTGTTAAAACACCTTGGCTGGATTTTTATTTATCCTCTGATAAAAAGTCTGCCTTGGACAGTTCATCAGTTTTATGTTGGAGTAGCTTTTGCAGAAGGTTAACGAGAGGAATCACTGCAGACTCCCTCCACAGCCACCCCGGAGGGGTGGGCTCCTCATTAGGTGGAGGCATGAGCATTTGGAGCTGCATCTCCCTCACCTCTGGTAGCAGAATGAGCCTCAGGACCATCCATTAGACTTAGTAAAAGACTGGGAGACCCAAAGATGGAGCATGCTGAGGGTGAAAGCATCCTGAAATGCCATCCTGAGCATCTTCTGTGAAGGGCAGGTGTGAGCACTGACCTCCTGCATGGCCTTGACCTCCTGCATGGCCTTTAATCAGCACAGGCTTGCCACAATTGGAACATGGGACTTTTGGAAGAGGTCTAAATGTCTTTGGAGATGAATGCTCCCAGCAGATCTCTGGTGTCTGCTGGTGAAAAGTGCTTCCTTTGCTCCTTTACTGCTCTCTTTGTTGGAGATTATTATTATTAAACTTCTTTGTTATGGTGTCAGCTAGAAGAGATGAGGTGTGAAGGAGGTTACATTATCAGAGCCTTCTGCAGGCAATAAAAGGTAGAAATGAGAGATTAGACATGTTTTCAGAAGATGAATAGACAAAGAGCAATGGCCTGAACTTCAGGAAGATTTGTAGCGGGGTTAGGAAAGGCTTCGGCGCATAGAGGAGGGTGGTGTCCAACAAGGGGGAATTCAGGGTGTGACTGGAGAAGTGGAGCCAGGTTTCCAAGAGGTTTTGTGTGCTGTGACCCCGAGGGTCCAACTCTCTAAACATTTCTCTGCTGTGAAGGACAATCTCCCTGCAGAAGGTGGCAGAGGGCTTGTGTGGAACAGTATTACTGCCCATGGGGCAGAGTGGCCGTGCTAGCTCCTGCCTGCACTCTTCTCCATCCTCTCTCTCTTTGGAGCTTGCCTTGTTGGCTGCTCCCCCCTCCTGCCCTGTTTCTCCCTGCTGCCAGGCACTTGGTCCAGCTTTCTGACTGGAGAATTCTCCTCACCCCAGGAATTGGCCAACACCCTTTAGTGTGAGCTCTGAACTGCATCCCTGCTCGGGGAGGCTCACACAGCACGTTGTTGGCAGCTGAGCTACAGCCCCTTGGATGTTTTTCTCCTGACAAGAGCAGCATGTGTGGATTTTCTGATACCACCCTGCGTGCTCTGGTTGTTCCCTGAGCCCAAGTTAGTTACAGCAGCTTTCAGCACGCTCTGCGTCGATCATCTCATGCTGGACGTGGGTATTTCATGCAGGAAAACCGCATGCTCTGGTTGTTCCCTGAGTTAGTTACGGGTTAGCTTTCAGCATGCTCTGTGTTGATCATCTCATGCTGGACGTGGGTATTTCATGCAGGAAAACTTCTTTTTTTTTCCTTTTTTGTTCTGAAGAATGACTGAATTAAGACATGTGTTTACTACCACTTGAGCAAAGTGGTCCCAGGCTGGGCTATAAGATATACGACTGGTGTTTAAAATTAAGAGAGCAAACATCAACAGAGAAAACTACAAGAGGGAAAAGGAGCCTGGGTAATGGAATTACATTACTTCCATGCTAATATGACCTTGGAGATGGTCTACTGCTCTGCAGGGATTTGGGAGAGTAATGTATTTGATAGCATCATCTGAGGGGGTGTGCATTTTATCTGAGCATATTTATATCCAAGCTTACATATTTGTGTGTAGGTGCACAGTGTTTATTCTTTCAGTTTATTCTGTTTTGCCCATACATCTCTCTGTGGGACCCAGGTGATGCTTTGGGGCCCTCATACAGTGAGTTTAGATACTAAGGAAGGGAATGCCTTCTCCTTTGAGCTGCCACCTGAAAAGGCAGAATAAAAAGCATTGCACCCCTTAAAGTCAATGGTGTTTATTCTTTCAGTTTATTCTGTTTTACCCATACATCTCTCTGTAGGACCCAGGTGATGCTTTGGGGTCCTTATGCAGTGGGTTTAGATACTAAGGAAGGACTTAATACCTTCTCCTTTAAGTTGCCACCTGAAAAGCCAGAATAAAAAGCATTGCACCCCTTAAAGTCAATGCACAGTGGCACCCCCCTCAGGGATTAGATCTTCACTCCTTAGTCTCTGATGGAGCCAGGAGGGCAGGGGATTTCAAAGGAAGAAGCTGCTATTTGCTAATGTGCCCTCTTTGTGCCATTATTAGTGTGGAGAGGAGCAGCAGCATTCCTTTTTCTCTCAGCTCTTGGGGTACCACACTGAGACACATTGATTCCTGAGGTATCTGAGGCTCTGGCTTTGAATGGAGAGATTTCCAGATCAGAACCTTTTTGGGTACCTGTTGGTGGCCAGAGTGCTGTGGTGCTGGGCAGGCTATAAATTATTAAAATCAATCTTTTATAATCAGCAGTCACAGTAGAAGTGAGTTATAATGAAATGAGTCCAGCTGTTTACAGACAGGCAGTGTGGGAGAGGTGAGAAAAGAGCAGGAATTTCCCTGTACAAAATGATCTGTGGGGAGCTGCTTCTCTGGGTCAGGATAACCAGAAATGTGCATGAGTCAGGAGCGTCTCACCATTCCCTCCAAACTCTGTGGCACTTAGCTTTGTTTTAGGCAAGAGCAGTGATTTTTTGCCTTTTCAGCTTTATTTTTTGAGGTCAGTTTTTGTTCTGGAGGATGTGTGCAAATAGTCATTATTTAAAAAAAGAAAAAGAGACAAGTTCATGGTTTAAAGGGAGGGACAGCCTTGAGTGATGTGGGAGCTTTCTGTGTGAGGGTGGCAATTACTCAAGGAGAGCAGGTAGCCCTTCCCAGTCTTCCTGGGAAGTAAAACTGATGTGAAGGGAATGGGATGACAAGAATGAATCCTTTAATGGCTCTAATGGCTAATGAAGCTGTGGACTGGGTGTGGTTTCTGCAGAGGCTGCTTTAGCCATTTTTTGGGGCCTTCTGCTGATGAAGATCACTGTTTGAGTGTGGCCAGTCAAACCCCACCCAGCATCCTCAGTGCAGCTGGGTTCTCTCCAGTCACCCCTCCCCTCTGCATGCCCCAGGTCCCACCTGTGCTTCCTCACCTCTCCTTCCCACAGGTCCTTTCTGTGAAATTCAGCTTTTACCCTTTTATTTTGATGCAGCTTAGGTGAAAGCAGGTTGTGTATCTAATATTATGTTTAATGCTGATGTTCTGTTGCAATGATTCTGTCACATCCTGAACCTCAGTGATCATGGGGTGACCACGTGGAGGGATGGGCCCTGCTGCCCTCTGAAGAAGGGGCTTTGAGCTGGTTTGGGGCTGCTTTGAGCTGGTTTGGGGCTGCTTTGAGCTGGTTTGGGGTGGCTTTGAGCTGGTTTGGGGCACTCTGGGCTCAGTACCTCCTGTGGCTGTAGGCAGCACGTAGAGATGAACCTTTGCTTGCAGTCATAAAGCACACAATAGAAACTCCTATCCACATCCAGGCAATTAAAATGTCTGCTCAGTGCATAAAAATAATCTAATAATAATAACAATAATGGTGAAATTAATGAGATTTCAATGTCTTTGTTAACCGGCCTGGGTTTTCTGAGTTCAAAGATGCATCTTGTTGCAGCCCCTGTGAGTTGGGGAGTTTTTGTTCCCCCAAGTGCTTCAGGCTGTGATGAAGGTTGAGCATCCCTGATCAGGCAGCCTGCGTGGGGTATGTCTCATCACAAGGGAAACAGGCATTAGTCAAACTGCAGCCCGGAAGGGACAAGAACAAATTTGCAAAACACTCTGCCTGACGCCTTTTGGAAGGAATTCAGAGAAGAGCAACTAAAATGATTAAGGTTCTGCAGGGAATGTATTGTAAAAAAAGATTAGGAAAAAAGAAAAACTAAATATATAAAATGCAGCTAGACCAGATTGAAGGGAAGCAATCCCCAGCGGTGCACATTTAGAAGAGTTGAACAATGAAGAACTAAAAGGACTATTTAGGATGCTGGAAGGAAAACATGGGGTATATAGAATCAATTAAGCAATCAAAAACCTGGGGGCTGCATATCTGGGTCCCTTTTCCAAAGAAAAGAGGCTCTTGCCTCTTTGGAGCATGTAGGAGTCTCTGAAATAGATGCTGCAGCCTTTGGAAATTTTTCAGTTGGTCTGGGGGCAGAGGGGGAAGGTGACAAGTGCTCACCACATATCACATGGGTGGAGATGTTCTCACTGAGGTCCTTGCATGGGAGGATGTGGGTATGGAAACCTCCTGGGCCCATTGGGCTTTTCTTTTCTCTTTCTTCTTTTCTCTTAGATAGTGCAGAGGGGTGGCTGAGCAGCCACCCAGCCCTGGACTGCCTTCTCCCTTCCCTGCTGCTGCATGAAATAGCAAAACCTGGAAGGTGTGATAGGGACAACTGGCTGCAGTCTCCCTGCCTTGGCTGATTAATTAACTCTTCAGATTAATTTCCTTCCTGATTACCGCTTGATTAATTCCTCCTAACTCTGTGAGACCTCCTCACCACTTAATCCTCTTTATAAGCCCTCAGAGTGCAATGCTTGAAGTAAACATCAAGCAGGAAAAAAAAAGCAAACACTCTGAAACGCAAACACAACAGTGCTGCCAGCAGGACCCTCCCTGTGCCAGGAGCTGCCCCCGTGGGCTGCCCCATGGCTCCCTGCCCCAAGGGCTCCTCCACACTCCCCTCTCCTCCCAGCCCCACTTTCTCAGCAGCTCTCCAGCGTGTCTGTAGCAAATTGCACAATTTCACTTGTTGAGCCTGATAATTAGTGACAATATCCCAGTAATTTGCAGAAGGGGCAGGAGGAGGGAGCTGTGCTCAGCTGTGTTCAGCAGCAGGAGAGAAGGTTTTTTTATCCTCATCTCCTCATTAAAAGGAGCATCTGAACTCATGAAGCAGCTTTTGATGTAGGCTAGAACACGAGATACTGTGCTGGCCATCAGGGTTTGTGCTGTCTCACCACCCAGACCTGTGGCATGGGGCAGAGAGAGGCTGGCAGAGGGATGGCAGGAGCCACCAGCTCAGAGGAGAGGGGTGAAGGTTATTGAGGACACCAATTTGTGGATTTTTGGTGTTGCAGGGGGAGGCATTGAGGTCAGAGAGAGAGAGGGGTGATCAGGCTGAACCTTGGCTTGAGTCTGAACAATCCACATGCAGAAAGCAGCAATCCTGATCCTGCTGCGGATTTTTAATTTAATTTTGATTTATTTTTTTTTTTCTATTCCTGGGCATCTATTCCCAAAGGCCTCTAGATGCTTTAATAAAATATAAGTAAAAACATAACTTATGATGAAGAAAGTATTGCAGCCAAATGAATCCCCAAATGGGCACAAAAGCTTTTCCCCATCATCCCCATACTCAATAACCCAACATTTACCCCTGGGAAACATAATGCTTAAAGAGCAGCAGCACTTTCTTGGACATTGTTTTTGAGGAATGTTTTGTGGTTGGAAACAAAGCTGCAGTATGCACCAGCTAAGTTCTAGTGAATTTGTTGTTCTTGTGACCTCAGCTGCAATGGACACAGGAAAAATGTTTTGCACCCAAGAGCCAAGCTTGCTTTTTGTTTCATGGCTGTACAGCATGTGTCATCCATAAACGTGACCCAGACTAATGAATTTGTCTGAGTTTGAACCATCAAGTGCAAAAAAAAAATAATGGTGTGTGTGGATAGAAGGACAGGGAATTATTTATTTCTGTGTTGATGGAAAACAAAAACAGATCTTGGAGGTTTTTGGAGCCGAGGCTGTTCCTAGTCTGCAGCCTTTGCTGCCTTGTGCTGCCCTGTGCTCCCTGGTGTCTTGCCACAGTCATGATGTTTGAATCTGTCTTTGGATCTGTTGGAACCAAAGGACTTTGATGAAGGAGACTGCACACAGAGAATCTATTCTCATATCAGAGCTGCTTTAAGCACAGCCCTCCAAGGTCATTTCGGCACACCTGATAATCTTTGGCCATGAAGTCACTTGGGCCTGAGATTGTTTTACTCTATGTCACTGCCTCTAAAAAATACTCATTTTGGCTGTGTGAGCTGTGTGATAGGTGGCATATGACAAATTACAGCTGTGCTCTGCTGTTTCAGCTTGTGTAGGGCTGCAGCCCAGCCTGGGGTTCCCTTTGGTGCCATGTCCCTGTTCCTGAATTGCAGGAACAGGTTAGTGATCTGTTTTGACTCTTTCTGAACCCGTGTGATGACATTCCTGCTGGGATGGGATGAGGAAGGGATGGAGTTGTCCTGATAGCCTGCATCCTTGGGAGCTGGCAGCATGGGGGCTGTGCAGGGCTGAGGTTTCTGGCCCGGGAAGTCCCATATCTGAGTAAATGCAGGTGGTGGTGGATTGGGAGGCCTGAATTGCCCTGAATTCAAGCCTCCCTGTGCCCTTGTCACTCATTTGGAGTTGAAGCAAAGGGCACCTACAACACCCACAAAAGTCCCCATTTTCCAGGTACTGGAGGTGCTATCATGGCCTGGACAGTGATTGTCCTTGTGTCTAATTTCTGCAGAAATCTCCTTTTGGGTGTCAACAGGCAGAGTCCTGCATGTGTGACTTCTGTATGCTTGTCACATTGTTCATTGTAAAAAAATTCCCTTTATTTGCCTTTTAATGCTACTATTAAAGCTTTACTGCCAGCTGATCTTCAATTCCTACAAGGGATGGGGGAGAGTAAATTGGAACCTTTGATCTCCTTTGCTCTACTTTCTGTGTCCTTGTATCGTCTTTAGGGCTCTGTTTCCTTGGCTGCAAAAAAAAGTCAGCATGAAAGTAAGAGGGAAGGGGGGAAAAGCCCAGAATTAATTTTGGTAGTGGTGAAGGGATTGTGCATGCCAGCAGCAGGAACAGCCTTGAACCCTGTCTGTGGATCAGAGGGGCTCCCAGATGCATGAGGAGGGGGAACTGTGTTCTCAGGAGGGCAGCTAATGGTGGGGAGTTCCCCAGTGGTTTGTCTTGGCTAAGAGAACTGTCTGGATCAGAGGAAATTAACTCCTGAAAAGGGGAAAAAGGGGGAAAATGGCTGTTCTTACTATATGCTGAAAATGTAGCCAGAGGCAGCTGGAATAATTCTTGGTGGAGCAGCGCTGGCACACTTTTTTGATTTCCTACGCAGCTTGGAAACAGCAGCAAGAGAGAGCTGAAAGGCAGACTTGTAAGGAAGGTGGTAAGTCTGGGAGAGAAGGGAAAGAACATATCAAAAAGGATGGATGAATTTCTAGCTCATGCAGAGGATCCAAATATGCACATAAATGATTGTTGAGCAATGAAACTGTAGTTTTAAATGATGTTGCTGCCAAAATCTGCAGAAAAGGTGCTCCAGTGCCGAAGGAAATTTCTCATTTTGTAAGGTGACCAGAGGGCAAATGCACAATTCTTTTGGAACCACATTGTATCAGAGCTCCCTCTGCACATCCCCCTCCTTCCATCCCTCACCCTCGGGCGACTTCACCTCTGTAGAGATGACTTAGCACATGAGGGATGTGGAGGGATTGGATCCTAATCAGATCGTTACTGCAGCTGTGAAGGAATATAATTTCCCATCCACAAGCCATCACCCCTTTCAGCATCTTCTTTATTTATTTCTAAATAATTTTTATATATTTTCCCCTCCTCCCCTTGTAAATAGCAAGAGAAGTAAGTCAAGTTTAGACAGTGTGGAAAATGCTCTTTTCTTCAGAACCAAACTCTTGCAAAAACCTCAGATGATTTGAAATTTAGTTCTGAGATAGACACATGCACTCTTTACTGCCAGCTAAATGTTATTCCATTACATCCAGAATCCAGGTACTGGACTCGTCTGTTTAGCATAGTGCACTTCTGTGGCCAAAAGGGAACAGAAGGGATGAGAAGAAGAGAATGTATTGAAAAAAAACAAAACCCAAATGCATCAAAGCCCAACACCAGTGCTGCTATAGCAGTACAGCTTAGGACAACAGGCAACACCTTTGTGTGGTGCATGTTTAGCCTGAACTCTATCACCAGTGCTCTGCATTGCTCCAGGTGTTGGTGACATTTGAGAGGAACTCAAGAAAAGGTGGTGGTTTATGAGCAGAAGGTGCAACAGGAACCTTGATCTCCTTGAGCTATAGCAGAGAGCAAAGCCTTTGGTGGGTGTGTTGGCCTCCTGTCCCTTCTCTCCATTAAATCATTGCTTCCAGGCACAGCTGACTTTTGTTTAAGTCTGCACAGGTAGAGACTCTGGCACTGGAGAGTCTCAGTGCCCAGGTACCAGCTTTTTGAGTGGTGTGAAGTGCAGTGGTTGGCTTTGCTCTTTCCTGCCTCTGACTTGCAGGTAGTCCCTGTGTGGTTTCAGAAGCTGCCCTGGGAAGCATTTGAGCTACAGTGTTGTACTAATTCCACAGAGAGAAGCTAAATGCTGCATGGATGGCTGAGGAGCATTATATGGTGTCAGCTGTAATCTGGATGAAACAGTTCAAGCATGACTCGTGTGCAGCCTCTTGGCAGACTGTGGGGTGCTGCTACCACCAGTTTTGGGGAAGGATCCCGACTTCCCACACAGACTTTTCTTCAGGGAAGAAAGTTTTCATGAGATGTTGGAGAAACTCTGGAGCAGCCAACACTTGAGAGAACATTTTTTTAAAGACTTCACAGGTGAAAAAGAGGTCCAAAATATCTGCTAGTGTACGACTAAGCAGGAACAGGAGGACAACAATTGCATGAACCCTCTGCAGTGGCAAGTTGTTGATGCAGACTGATTGCAGGGACTTGTTCTTAATAGCTCTGCCCAACAGCATCCAGCTTTTGGGGCTGAAACTGTAGTCTTTCATGCATAAGTCTTGCTCTGCTGGCAGTAATTTTGCAGGCTATGGCTCCATCCTGGACTGTCAAACCACAGGATCTTCTTGGTGAAAGCCTTTGTGCAGGGAGCTGCATTCATGTGTGTGTACTCTCAGGTAACTGTCTTGGTAGGGCATTGTCCTGCTAATGGAAGTACAGATATCTGTGTTTTGAGGTGTCTGCTAGACAAGGTTATGGCTTTGTTTGTGTGCTTTCAAAGGACATGAGGAAGAGGCTGCAGTGGGGAGATCCTGCTGGGTGGCTTGAGAGTGCTCTGCCTGCATAGAGCTGTCTCAGCAGCATCACCATTCCCCACTTGAAATGCTAAATTATTCTTCTCCTCTGTTGTGTGATTGTTTTATGTGCTTTTCTCAGCAAAATCAATCAAGAATTGATAATTTATAAGCTCGTATTTGCATTTTTTTTCCACTCTTCAAGGGGAAAAAAGAGAAGGATAAAGCAGAAGGTATTGCCGCAAATAGAGGAGTGGGGGGGATGCAGAGCTGAGCACCACCTCCCTTGTCTGTGGGTTTGGAGTATGCTCATTGCTTATGCTGCTGAGGGGGTTGGTCTTTGCTGCTGACTCCTGAAAGATCTGCCCTTGCTGCCCACTGGAGAAATGGTGATATAAGGGGTGATGATAGGAGGTGTGAGCTTGCCTGTAGGGAAAAACAGGGGCTCAACCTTGAGAGGTGCCAGGCATGGTCATCCCCAGCAAAGTTATCTGAGTGTGAGTGAGAACAGAGCATTGCCAGGTTTGTTCATTCCTGTGCGTACAGAGTGCTGTGGAAAGAGAGAGATTGGACTAGGCAGGTAGAAGGAGAAAGCTGGGTTAGCTGCCATCCCAGCTTACGCTGAAAAAGAAATACCCTGTGGCAGCATATTCCACACTTCTAACCTGAACCCTGCCTGCTGTCACATACATCCTCACGCACACAGGGATGAGTCCTGCCTGCCCACCTTCCCACAGCCACTGCCACGCCGTGGGTGCACTCCATCCCCATCCCACCCTACCACCCTGAACTGCAGAGAGGACAGGGGAGGAGGGAGCCATGTCTCCTGGGAACTGCCCTACTTTGGGAATTTTGTGGAATAAAGAGTAGCTCTATTGTCTTAAAGTAGAGATAAATATTATAGCTTTGCAGAAAGAGAAATAGAAGAAGTGAGAGACTGCTTAGATAAATAAAAGAATACATACTTTGGTACTGTAAATAACTATGTAGGCCCATAGACATGGATGTTATCAGGATGCTCCTGCACAACAGGACACACATCAGTTATATGGCCAGGATCTTGCTCTGAACTTCATGTCCCCTTCCCCTGTGTTCCTGCCAGAGGAGTCATTTGCATGGTGAGCTACTGTGAAACCATGGTTGTTAGTCTCCATACTCTGCAGCTTTCCAAACATTGCATCTTAATGTTGGAGAGCAGCCTTGGAAGAAAGAGCTTAATGAAATCATGAAAATCAATTTATGAAAACAGCCTAACTCAGAGCTGCCCCTGGTTGAACTCCTGTGGTTCCTGTTCCAGCAGGACAAAGGGAGCTGAGCTGTGGGTGAACCAGCCCCAGTGGCTGTTTGTGCCCCTCCAGTGCTCAGGTATTCATGGATGTCATGGCATCTGTTGTGCTGCCTCCTCTGCCTAGCGGGGTTTCATCCTTGAGCAGATGATCTAGAAACACAAAGCAAAACCTCAGAGTGAGCTGCTGACACCCTTCCTCTGTAGGGTGCTAAGAATTTTTTTCAAATATTCTATATTTATCCTGAGTATTTCAAACCATGATTTGGAGAGTTTGGCTAGGGAGGTCTGGAGAACTGGCTGGCTCCCAGCATTTCCTATTAGACACTCCTGCCTCAGTTTTCAACTCTCGTTGTTCTACTCATTACCTGAAGCAAAAGCTCTGTAGTTGCTTAAATGGAGACGTGAGAATCTTGCAGTTTCCTAGAAAGACTTTAGTGTTCAGCCTGTCTTTAGAAATGGCAAAAGTTGGTGCGGATGATGCGTCTTCAAAGCAGTTCTGTCTTTGCCTTTCTGCCAGAATGACCCTTTATCTGTCCCAGATTCCTGGTATAACCAACACTGGTCTATCCCACTTAACTCAGTCTCTTGGAAAATAGGTTTTACTAGATGGGTCAATAGCTGATACAGTTCAATATAAAGCCTGTGGTATGTTGAGTGATTCTGAAAGCTTCTCTTAAACTGTTTGTTATATTTCTGGTTACAATTTAGACAATCATATAGCTTGGCAAATTGATTTGTTATGTCCCAGTCTCTTCCTGTGTGATAAACTTTCCTTTCTCAGCCACTTGTGCCCACCTTGAAGGAAAAGCAGCAAGGTTTTGTTAACATTTTACCAATCACCTGCTTCTTAGCAGGGAGGGCTAAGACTTGACCACCCTGCTGAGAAAAGCTCCACTCCCACCTCCAAAGTTCTGAGCAAAGGGTGAAAAATACTCCCGATTCTGTCATCCCAAGCCTTCCTCTGATAGGCTGCTGGCAAAGATGTGTTGGTTCATCACACTACCAGAGACTGTGCTGAGGGCTTTGTTAAATATAGCAGAGCTGTGCAACACCCCCGAGTGCTGGACGTTCAGTCTGTTCCTCGCCGCGTGCCGAAGGAGGAACGCGGGGAAGCGGCTCGCTCTTGCCTCTGCTTGGCAGAGGATGCTCTCTATCTTTGTAGTCCTTGTGAGAAGTACGTTGGGGCTGGACAGCATGTGTGAATCCCCTGGTGAAGATTCCTCCCAGCCGTGGGGGAAAAGGCTGGGTCGATTTATTTGGGAATTACCAGAAGTTGGGTTTTCTCTGTAATGCCCTCAGTGGCCAGAAGAAATCCCCCTGCATCCACCTCTTTGTTTATGCTGGTTCTTTGGCCATTCTCATCAGAAAATGTGCTTTTGAAGAACTGTGTGTTTCCAGCAAGATATCCTGGGGGTCTTCTGGTCCCATCTTGCCATGAATTTTGTCCCCCTACTTCCCACCTTCTCCAAGCTCTCATTGCATCACAGCTGCAGGTGAAAGGAGCAGCTCCCTGCACCGCTGCTAATGGGGCAGCAGATTGATAGCTCCTGGTTGCAGAAACACTTGTCACGGGCTTGACAAGCTGCTCAAGGTTGCCTGATGTTGCAGGGTGGAGGTGGAAGGAGCGAGCTGCCGAGCTCTGTGCTTGTGCTTTATGGCCCTCCTGGTGGGACTGGTAGGCAGCCTGGCAAAGCAACAGCTCAGGGCATTTACTAAGTGATTTATGAATTTGTAAATTTTCTGAGGCCCTGAAGCAAAAGTGCCTTTAATTAAATTTTTATTCTCTTCCCTCTTCCCCCCTTCCCTGCCTTTCCCCTCCCTATTTTTGTCCCTGCCTGTGGTTTGTTTACTGAGACCCAGCAAAGCTTTTGGAGAACAGGTAGGAGTCTGTGAGCGTAGCCAGGAGGAGCAGAGGATGGCAAAGCAAACAAGCAGATGGCGGATATGATAAAGCAGCCCCCGGCCGCTCTGCCAGGCTCAGAGAGGGCTCTGCAATGCAGTTCAAGGGTCCCACAGTAAGAGCTTCCTGCAGCCCTCTGCTCCATATTGGACTCACATTTGGCAAGGTGACTAAGAGACTGATGGCCAAGCTCTTAATTTGACATGTGCTCAAAACCTGGCATTGTTTAGGGCTACCTGGAGGGTCAGGGTGCTGGGAAAGAGACAGCCTTATGGTGCTCTGCATTGCCCTGCTGCCTGTGACACACACGTGCAGCCACCCATCTCTGGAGTGGTGACCCCTCCAGAGGGGGCGTACATGAACCAAAGGAAAGGAGCTTTCCAATATTATTACTTTGTTTTTCTTTGAAAGAAAGTTCTAGAAGAATTAAATGAGAAATTGGTCTCGCCTTTGTTGTCAAGGGATTAGAGGCAGCTCCCCCAGGAGACGCTGCCTTGGCATTGCCTAGGACTTCCCCCATCACCAGTCTTATTTTGTGATCCCTCCCCAGCCACTGACTCAGTGGCAGTGTCCTTACCCAGCCAAGCGATGTCAGTCCTGTGAATAGATTTCTATCAACCCACTCATCTCTAAAGAGCTGCAGTTAAAAGGCTCTGGAGACATAATTGTGTCTGCGTAACAGCAGCGATGATTTCCTTGAGAGGTAGGATGAAAAGTGGCTCCATTCCACTACTTCTGCAGAGACTTGATAGCTGCTTCTAGAAAGGGACTTGGTTGTGGTCCAGCAGCCCCCACCACCACAGCTTTCCCTGCCTTGTGCTGCCTTCCAGCTGCCTGCTTGTGCTGTCTGCATGCTCAAGCCACAATCTGTGGCTTGATCTGTGGGATGTTACCATTCCCATGGGTGCTCCAAGTAGGTGCATTTGGGAATGGGTTTGGCAGGGTCTACTGCAGGTGCTCTGGGCAGCCTGAAGTGAGCTTTGTACAAGGGGCACTTGGCCTGATGCTCAGCAGACACGTTACCCTCAGCCAGAAAGCCACCAGCCTTGTGCAAGATCACATTTCTATTTCCCCCCCTTATTACCACACTGTGGGTGAGGATGCTGTTCATCCCACTTCTTTCTGTTCTCTTGGTGGTGCAGATGGAGAAGTCACTTGACCTCCACACATCTTCAGGTCTGGCTTCCCAGTGTGGATTGTGTTGTTGTGTCACCTGTCGTGAGCTACAAAGCTGTTGAGCAAGGGATGTGTTTTGGGGGCACGGGGTGTGGAGCAGAGAGACAGAGCTTACTCATGGAGGTAAATGCTGAACACCCCATCTTTCTCTGCCCCCGTGGCTCAGAAGCTAACGTGAGGCAGCTTCCCTCCCACCTGCCTTGGGGATTTTGATGAAATATCTTGGGAGAAGGATGTGAAATATATGCAGGGAGACAGGGATTTGGCTGGTGGTGCTTCTTATGCACTCATGCTTTAAAAGCTGGTGACTGCAAGAGGCTGCAAGAATCAGAAAGATTTGAATCTGAAGATCCTTGCCTTGTGTCACTTAATATTGCTGGGGCATTGCTTGTGCCAACCATGCCCATGATCACTGTTGTGATACCCAATCTCTTGCATCCACTCTTGAGTCCTTTTTAACATTTTTCCCCTTCTTCATGCCTCTGTCCTGGCAAATGGAAGATGTTTGTTTTGATTGCCCTGCCTCCAGGGCTGGCACCACATTCAGGTGCTGCTGGTCTCACATGGGACTTCATGTGACTTGTCCCCATTCCCCAGCCACCCACTGAAGCATGTCCATGTGGTTGACTCCCACCCTTTGTCTCTTTTCCCAAGCTGCTCTGTTTCACTGGCATCTTCCAACAAGAGGCCACTGTCCTGATTTTCTCCTGAAGTTGTAGAGTGTAGAGGTGGATCTGGGAGTGACTCCTCTTGGGGAAGCTGGGAGAGAAGATGTTCTCTGCCCCAACCTCCACACTCACATTGGGCATTAGCTGCTTTTTACCTCTTGGGGAAGCTGGGAGAGATGTTCTCTGCCCCAACCTCCACACTCACATTGGGCATTAGCTGCTTTTTTATCAAGAAGAATCAGTAGATGCTGCATTTCTTCTTGTTTTAATTGATGATTTAGACTCTTGATGCAGAAAAATGGGTCTTGAACAGTATTACTGTCGGGCCGATGTGGGGCAAGAGGCCAAGAGTTTCTGGCTGGGCACTGAGGGAGCAGAAAGGCACTGGGAGATACAAGGCAAGCTCCTTGCAAGTTCTGTGGAACAAGTCCCACCCCATGACTGCCAGCCCAGCATTGAGGTGACAGGTGATGCATTTGTGAGCATCTGTATTGAAATGCATGTAGTGTTCCTTGCTGACCTCCAACAGGAGCCACGTCCATGCCTGGAGCTCACCGGCGAGGAGGGGAGTGTGCTGCGCTCTTTAGAAAGGGAAATATCTCCAGACCTTGGAGGAATTAATTATTTTGTGTGCTGGACTCTTGCCTTCTGACAGATCTATCTGAATTACAGATTAACTGTCAGTGTGGGGACAGAGGAAGCCATTTCAATGAATCGCTCTCTAATTTATTACAGGGGTTGTTTGGGCCAGTGGATCAACAATGCAGCAAGTTCTCTGAGTGGGGAGCTGTGTTACATGCTTCTCCACATCTCCCCACCTTTTATTCCTTGCTTGTTTTCTCTCCCTGTTCACAGACTCTCTCTCAAAACTAATGAGGGCCCCAGCAAGGCCAGTGGAAACCCCAAAACTGCGACAATTTACAAATGAGCTGTCAGCCCTCAGAAAGCTGTGATTCCAGAGCCTTTCTCCAGGGACTACTTCTGTGACTTTTAAACAAAACCATCACCTTTATGACCAAGGGCTATAAATTTTGGAGAAAGGCACAACATCCTAGAAAACACCAGTGCATTGATGCAGCCGTTGGTAATAGTTGAGCCAAAAAGTATCAGTTCCTTTCCCATCAGCTCTGGCTGGAGAATGTCAAGGGCCTCCCTCTACTCTTTAAGTCCACAAAGGTTTTTGTAGAAACCTTCAAAACTCATTTCTTGTTGATTCTGGGCCTTGTAGCAAATCTTAACATACCCAACACTGTTATTGATGTGAGCATCCTGGGCTAGGGAACACCAGGGCTACCAAAACCCCAGCCTTGCTTCCTCTCCCAGTTGTTCAGCATGAAGGAAAAAGGATTTGTTTATTTGTTCATGGATATTTCTGACATGGACTTCATATTCCAGAAGAGTCTCATAATATTACGGGAACAGATTCGGGATTTAAACCATTATACAAGTTAAATACGTTTTGATTCTGTAAGCAACACACTATTTATCTTGGGATAGAATAAATCTGAGAGACTGATATCACTGCTGGAGATCATCTCGAGGAGGGCTGTGAAGGGGAAAAAAAGTGCATTTACTTTTTGAGAAGCGTAAGTTTTAAATTTTCATTGCCCTCATGCATGAACTGAGGCAAACTATGAGTGCAAGGATTTTTATTATTTTTTGACCATGTAAGGATTTATCTTTTGGCCTGAAAGCAAGCATCACAAGTCTGATTTTAAATTTGAGTCTACAAATTTGCACCCTGAGTAAATGCAGCCGCCTGCTTGCTGGCAGGGGATGGACACATGAGGTGTCTGCTGGAAGTGAACCCATTGGCATCTGCAGCCTTGATGGCTGCTCAATGTTTTCATAAAAATTCCATTTCAAAACAAAAAGGTCAAAAGTTGACCAAAAAAAGCTACAGCTGAAGACTATTTTTGTTTGAAAAATTACAAGCACTATTAATTACTGCATGAGAACCAGATGGTACTGACCAGTTTACTTTCATGGTCCAAGCAGGATCTTGAAAAAAAACAAGAAGAAAAACACACTGCAAAGACAAAACATGTGTAGTGCCAGGTACTTTACATTTTGATCACTCCTTCCACTTGAAACCTCTGAGCAATGCAAAGTAAGGCACTTTTTTGTTTAATGACTGATTTTTATTCTTTTTTTTTTTAACTTGACAGAATATTTAACCAAAATAAGAAGGCCTGAAAATTAATGTCTTTTTATGACTGCAAAATCCCCCAGTGTCTTGAGAGTCTCATAAACTGGATATTTGGAGAGGGGATGTGCAGCTCCCTGGGCTTGGAAGGACTCCGGTTACCACTGGAGAAAATAAACCTTCTTGGTGCAGGGGCAGCTGGGCTCCAGGGAGAAGGCATTGGTGTCAGCACGAGGTGATGTGGCTGCAAGATAGCCTTGTCAGGCTAATTGATCTGGAGCCTGTGCCTTTCCTGCCAGGGCTGCCTGTCTCCTTACCCATAATCCCCACCTCTTTGATGGCCTGTCAGGAATATGGGACTTGGCCCGGTTTTACATTTATCCAATAACATTATGAAATTGATAGTGACACTTCCATTGGCACTAATTTCAGTAAGAGATTGGAGCCAGAGGACAAGCAGTTTGCTCTCATGGCAGCTAAGCTTTCCAAGTGGATCAAGATGACCCAAGACTGATCTTGCAGTGGCCAAGGCATGGGAAGGGAAGTGATGGGAGGGGGATGGAGGCAGCTGGTGGATGCAGAGCTAATGAGAAACACGCCTAATGTTTGTCCTCAGCCTGCAGTGGTCCTGGCTGCTGGGAAGCATATTCTGCTGCCCTGGCTTGTGCTGCAGAGCTGCTGTTGGCAGGGCTTTTGCGCCATGGATGGTGTTTATTAAGCAGCATTGGGCATCAGTCTCTGCAAAGGTCAGGAAAAGCCTCAGGCAGGAGGGCAGCAGTGGTCCCAGCTGTTGACTTTCAGGCCTTCAGTGATTCTCGCTGTTTTAAGCATTTCCTGGCACAGGGTCAGGCTCCTGCAGCATCACACTCTTGGCTCTGGTCAGTGATCCAGCACCAGGCTGGATGTGCTGGTGATGGAACTGCCAGTGGCCCCCTTGCCAAATATCACTGGGGGCCCTCTTGTGCTCAGGGAGCTCCACACTGGGTTAGACAACACATCCCATAGCTGGCCACAGTGTGGAAGACCATGCAGTTGCCACAGCCTTAATGCGCACCATGTGCAAGTTCTTTGCCATCTGAATTGCAGAATGGATGGAGATGTAGCTTATCCCCATCCCTGGAAGTGTTGAAGGCTGGGATAAATGAACCCTTAGCAGCTTGGTCTAGTGGAAGCTATCCCTGCCCATGGTGGGAGGTCAGAAGTAGATGATCTTTAAGATCCTTTCCAACCCAAACCATTCTGTAATTCTATGATTAAACCATAAATGGACCCTTAGCAGCTTAGTCTAGTGGAAGGTATCCCTGCCCATGGTGGGAGGTCAGAATTAGATGATCTTTAAGATCCTTTCCAACCCAAACCATTCTGTAATTCTATGATTAAACCACCTCTCCTTTCCTCTCCATGTGGCACCTATTCAGTCAAGGTTTGGTTTGAGGTGGGGAAAAGCATCACTTTGGTGCTGATCAGCAGTTTGCTTAAGATGATCCTTTGACACCTCATCAAGCAGCCCTTTCCTCATTCTCACGGTTCATTTGCATTTTCACCCAAGCAAAGGCTTGGGGGGAGTGTTTATCAGTTTGTCACAGTCCTCAGTGGCTGGAGGCCAGGAGAGAGGATAAAAAGCCTTAGGCTGATGATAAATTGGAAATGCAGAAAGAAAATGTGTCTGCTTGGTGCTGAGCAGGCAGCCCTGCTCCAGGCTTGGGTCTTTGTGTGGTGTCACTCAGGATGCTCAAGAGGAGGTGAAATACCATCAGGGCCATGTGTGGGAAATCCAGCCATGGGGTCCCGAGGGTGTGGGGAAAGCAGATATTGCTGCTGCCTTTCTCATGTTCCTGTGTGAGTGGGACTGTCCCCCTCAGTGGATCTGGGCATGCCTGGCTGCCCATCAGTGTCCAGCGAGCAGTGGGGTGTGAGCAGGAGAGCATCTCCCTTCTCACAAGGGCTGACGTGACCCAGGGCTCAGCAGGCGCCAGCGAGTGCTGCTCTTACACATCCACGACACGTTTCTCTGGGAGATCTTTGACACCTCCCTCACAGAGCAGGGGGAGACCTGTGCTTTGGACGTGCAGCTCCTGAAGCCTGTCACAGGAGGGGCCAGGAGCAAGGAAGCTGCACGTGCATGGCGTGAGGGTGCGGAGGTTCTGGAGCCTCCTGTGGAGAAGCTGTAGGAAATGCTGCAGTATATAAAGCGTGTCTCGCGAACAGAAGAGATTAGAAAGCTGATATGATGTTATTCCGATTGATTTTGCTGTTGTATTTATACCTGGAGGTAAAGAGCAGACATACTGGAAATCAATTGGCCCCATGCTCTTCCCAATCTCTCTGCAGCGCCGTTCGAATGAAATGCTTATATCATTTTTACGGTGTGTCTGTGATAGGGATGAGTGAGCCAAGAGATTAATAGACGCTGGTGAGGCCGTTGCCCAGGCACTGCCTGGCTCCTGCCTTGTAAAGCCTGTGTTGCTCCAGAGTTCAAGGTGGCCCTGAGGTGACAGCTTGGTGACTTTGCTTGGGAAAAAAAAAGAGAAAAAAAAAGAAAGAAGCAAATCTAGTCAAGAGGAACGTAGGAAGGAGAAAGGTGAATGGCAATAAGCCCGTGATTTGGGGCAGGCAGGATGTTGCTCAGCTCTGGAGCTGATGAGGCTGGATGGAGACCTAGGAGCAGGAAATGAGGTTTGCTCTTCACATGGACCTGATCCCTTAGACAGGGAATTGTGCATTGAAGATAAGGCAACAGGGATTTGTTTTGATGTACTGTAGTGCATCCAGTACCCAACAGCCACCCTCCCTGCCTCACCAGCCCTTCCTGAACCTCAGTCTTGGGGCTGGGGCAGGGCTGCAGCAGGGCCATGCAGGGATGTTGGCCACACACAGATGCTGCATTCCTGGTGTCCCTGCTCACTCCTCCTGCCTTATCCTGCAAGTTTCTCTGCTGCTCCTGCCTCTGCCATGCCAAGATGCCATCACAGCAGGTTTCTCTGCAAGAATGGATGTTTGGTTTGCAGCTGGCTCCTCCTCACAACCTGCATGGAATATGCATGCTCAGCAGTGGAAAAAAACATCTCGTTACCAGCAAATGGGAGAAGATAGGTGGGAGGAATTGTGGAAGGTGACTGGGTATGGTCTGAATGCCAGTACCAGCACTGCCAGACTAAACACTGTCTCCCTCCCTGCAGTGACAATTGCATAAAAATGACTTTTCTTCCTCTCCTGTTGTCTGCACTATTTGCTAGTTTTTTCACCTGATCTCAGCAGTGAAAATCTTTTTATCTTGGCAAATGAACCAACTTCCCAGTACCCCTATGTTATAGCATGGGAGTAGGTATTGGCTTGTCAGTCCCTCAGGAATCAGCAAATCCTTGCACTGCAGGTTCTAAAATATTCTTCTGGTTGTCCTGTGGCCTGTTGTCAGTTGCTTTGCTGGTCAGACATTTTCTGAGCTGAAAATTTTTGGTAACACTGGGCTGGAAATTAAGCCTAGATGTAAAAATTCCTGCTTTGCTTTCCTGTGAGTGCTGGATGTCTTTGCTGCTATGCATGGCTCTGGCTTGTCATATCCCACCCTTTTTAATTATCAGATTGTATTACCATTTTTACTGTAAGCATTTTCTGTTTCTTGTTCTGCTGGATTTATGCATTTGTGCCACCATATGCATTGACTTTATATTTTATATGATTTGATCTTAATGTTTCCATTCCTGAGTGTGTGAGTGCTTATAGGATTGGTGTCTAAGCTCAATAAATAAACTTGAGAAGGAGTAGTAAGGGAAGGACATGGGAGGAGTGAGGGAGTTTGGACATCCTCTACAGCAGATGGAGTGGTGCTCCAAAGAGGACTGCCAGGATGGCTGGAGGCTGGAAAGGGTGAAGGGGGAATGCACAGGGCTGCTGCAGCCCCTCTGCCCTGATGCACTTCCCTTTGTAGCAAGAGCTGCCTTCTCCCTGCTGCAATCACCTGAAAAAATCAGAGAAGAAAATGTCAATATGCAAAGATGGAAAGGGGCTTCTGTAAATGGCAGTATTTTGGCAGCGTTGCATCAGGAAAGAAAGTGCTTTAAGGATTGCCTATGTGGGGATCGCCCACTGACAACGGATCTGACAGCTTTTTTTATATGATAATGCATCTGCGATGTATAAGGGGCTGGAAGGTGCAAGTGGGGGAGGAGACACGTGTCCAACCCAAGCAGTGGTGGGTGCAGAGATCCCAGGCCTGTCCCTTCCTTTTACCATAAAGTTCAGAGGGATCTTCATCTCTTCAAGATCATCAGGATCTCAAACCCATCATGTTGCTGAGAAGGGAAAAGGGATTGCTGTTTGCTTCTGCCTTTTTTACTGGAGGGGCTGGAAGCTGAGGATTTGGGGTATATCCCTTTAGGAGTTCAGATTTATGTTCTTGATGTCTTCATCTGCCTGCAAAGCTCAAGGATTTGATTTTTTATATGTGCTGTTTCCCCAAAAGCTGACAGAAGAGTCTGTGTGCCCTGGGCTATGGCAGAGAAGGGATTGGCACCTTTGCAAGCTCCTCAGCCACCACAGTGGTGTTCAGACAGGGGCTGTGCTGTTCCAGCCCAATGCCCTCCAGGTCCACTGGCATGATGCAGGGATAGCTTGGGGTGAATTTGGGCCGTGGAGATGGAATTGAGCTGTGTGGATGTGGGAATGCTCCTTGGACACGGTTGAGGTGATGGCGACAAAGAAGGTGCCGAGTGCTGGAATTAGGAGGGAGGTCTGGATAAAGCCCATTGTTTTATACAAGTGAGGGGACTGCTGTGGCTCAGGGGAAGAGGTGCCACATGACAGACCACCCTGTTGTTGGGACTGGTGACTCTGGGGATGAGAAGTGGCTGCTTCCCACTGTAGGAGGGCAGAGAACAAGCTGGAGCCCGGGGCAGGCTGGCTCCAAACAGGCCCCGCGTAGGCACCAAGCTCTGCCTTGGCTCCGTGCCCACATCTGTCAATAAAAATTAAGAAATTGATTTTCTTTTGTTTGCCTGAAAGGACGAGGCTCTCTTTATGAGACAGTAAATGCAATCTTGCTCTGAGCATGGCTGGATTTTTAATTGTATTTATTGTCCTTTCGCTTATTCTTTTATGAGTTTCAGTTCCCCTCATTGCTGGTGCAGAGATCAGCCCTGGGGTGTGGGTTGATTTCAGCTCCAACAAAAGGTTGATAATTTTTTTAAGTTTCTTTTTAAACTTGTTTGTTTTCCTGGTAAGCTAAAGTTTGGGGTTATTTTTACCCTTGTTTATGTGTGTGCATGTAGCTCTGAGTTCTAAAGGCTGAGAGATGTAGACTTGGAATTATCTACTTGCCAGTTGGTGATATGACCTCTTGAAGAACAGAATTTAAGATTATGATTGGGGAAATATGGAAGTGCCAACAGGGGTTTGGAGTCAGAGGGGGAAGGGATTTTATATACTATATATTGGAATTTAATGAGGTCTGCTTCAGCACTTGCTATACAATGCACGGTGACCCACTTTATTAGGAGAGCTTTTTTTTTTTTGCTAGTTATGGGTCATATACAGTTCCTAATTAAGTAGGTTAATTATATGGCTTCTTTATATTACAAAGGAAAGTGGAGATGGCACAATTAGCTCTTGCAGTGATCATTTTTGATCAAAAAATGGTGTTCTGCACAACAGCTCCCAGAGGTGTAGGTAGGGAGAGGGGATTGCCCCGTGGCCCTGAGCACTCACATCATTCTCTGCCTCAGAAAACTCAGTTTCTGTCCTGAGCACTTGGCCTGGGATGTGCAGGGAGTTGTCCTTTCTGAAACCATGCTAGAGACCAATGCTACACCCACAGTGCCTCTGGTGCTGCCCAAACTAGTCTGAGCACTGGAGAGACCCTCCTTGGGGTTTCCTTGGAAGCATCATAAACGGAAGATGCTGGGGGCTCTGGCTCCAGGCAAAAAGTGCTGCAGCCTGTGAGGGCTCTGAGCAGCATCACTCCCTGTAGTTAAACTGTCCTTGAGAGAAGTTGCTTTAGCCTTTCCCTCCCAGCCTGGCAGTGGCTGAACCCCCACAGCATCCCTGGGTTATCTGTTCCAGTGCTCAACCAGCCGTACCGTGAGGCATCAGGGAGAACATTCAAACTCTAATCTCCCTCAGCGCAATTTAAACCTATTATTTCTTGTTTTATCCCCAGTGGACGTGGAGAGCAGCTATTATATTTCTCTTTGCTGCAACCTTTTACATATTTGAAGGCTGTTATCACGTGTGCCTTCAGTCTTCTCTGAACACAAAGCATAATTCTTTCAGTTTTCCCTTAGAGGTCATGTTTTCTTCACCTTCAGTTGCTTTTGCTGCTTTGCAGAGGTTACTGTAATGCCAAGCTGGAGTTTTTGTTGTTTTTTCACCTGTTTGCCTTGGGGCATTCATTCTGTTACAAATATGTGAGAAGTGACCATTATCTTATTCTAATCTATGGTTATTTATACAGTACCCTATATTCCTGAGCTTGTTTTATCATAAAGTATAGCTCTTAGCCTTGATAAATAATTTCTCACTATGATATGATCTTGCAAACAGGGGTCCCTAAGCTATTTATTACTATTATTATTTGCTTTGTTTTTCATGAGTAACAAGCTCTCTGTATAACACTGTGAATGAACCAGGCAATTCACAGAAATGGACTGAAAACTATATCCTGTTCACAGAGCTTCCAGATAAACAGGGAGGTGAAGGTAAACACCAAGCCAAACTCTAGTTTAGCCAGGGGGAACAGTGCTGAACAGAGAAAGAGAGATTTTCTGAAAAGCAGAGATTTGGGGGGAACCTGGAGGAGTGTTTACAGAGATAATAATATCAGGGTGGATGCAAAGAGATGAGAAGAGCTGGAACATTGGTGGGATGGATGGATGGATGGATGGATGGATGGATGGATGGATGGATGGATGGAGTGCAGCCTGACTGGAAGGCTGGGGAGAACAGAGGGTGGAGATGAGGCTGGGAATGGTGGTGTTTGAGTGAGGTGTTTTTCTTGGGAAAGAGGAGTTGGCTGTAGAGGAGGTGTGGGAGGGAAGGCAGAACAGAATTGCTGCTTGTGGCGTTTCCAGAAGTAACATTTCTAAGCTCTTTGGTGAACATCAGATTAATTTGGTCCTGGTTTCCAGCTCGTTGTGGCTGACTCTTCCACTGGTGTTGTGGAGGGGCTGGAGCAGTGGATGCTTCTTCCCTCAGGGGTAACCCTGGGCAGCCCTAACCTCTCCCCAGCCTTTCCTCACAGGGAAAAGGAGTGATGGAGTGCCTCTATCACTGCTGCTGGTATTGCTTCCTTGTCAGGAGAGGAAAGCTGGATGGGGTTAGCATGGAAAACAGCTCAGCTGTGTCCTCACAGACAGTGTGGAGGCTGCTGGCTGGTGAGAGCCTTGCTTGGAAGGAAGGAGAGCCAGGGGAGAGCCTTTCAGAGTACAGCTGTAACAGGTTCAATGCTCAGAATGGACATAGACTTCTTAAAGTTTTAACAAATAGACCTTTTTTATAGTTAATATCTGTAGTATGTTTGTCCATAACACAGGCTGAGCTATTCACAAAAACAGCTACTGCATCACTGTTCTGAAAAGCTCTTAAATATTTTATATAATGTTTTAAAATCACACTATGGTATGTTAGGAATTACTCCAAGCTACCCTTTGTCTATTGTCATACATTTTTACTATACAAAACTGTCTTCTTTTCTGTCTCTCTCTGCACATTTCCCTGTCAAATGGAAGGTAAATCTAAATCTCTAAAATCTGTACTCTATTTTTTTTCTGCTTAATTTTTTTTCCCTTTAACTTTACCTGGAAAACGCACTGGTGAAACCAGTGAGAATTCTTCCAAATAAAGCCATTCACCAGCATTATACATCAGAAAACTGAACCTCTTTGCCTGCTTAAAAGCAAAAAAAAAAATATTATTGCCAAGATAGATTCAAAAATTTGAAGTCTATGTAGCTGCTTTATTTCCAGGAGTTGCTAATGGCAGAGTATATTTTGAGTCAGGGCAATAGTCACACCTATAAAAGTGATTGGTGGCTGTTTGATATCCACGATGTTTTTAAAGTTTGTCTCAGGCTTACACAGTGAGTCCAGCACCAGTCTGAGTCTCAGAGTGACAACAGAGAGTCTGTGGGCTTAGAGAAAATTGGATCTCATCAGTGACCAGCTAGAAGAGATGGGAATGAGAGAATTAATGTGATAAAGCAGCATGACTGTGGCTGTAGGAATTATTGTTGTCCAGATTTATACTCCCCCACCACACCCAAAACCCCTACAACATAATAGGAGAAACTTGGAGTAGTCCTCCACTGAAAATTGCCTTTAATCAAATTATATCTTTTAGAGGATATTTGGAGGAATTATATGTTCTAGGGCATGTCAAATCTGTGCCTATAATCACCAGAACAGTTTTGGAAAGCTGGAAGCCTAATGCAGTGAATCTGTTGTAAGTGTTCCTTAGGATTCTTGGGAATGTTATTTATTTTAGTTTTTTTCAAGACCTGGAAGTACAGTTGAAGGGAGTAAACTGTCTCTGGATTACTGCAAGGGTAGAATACAGTTTACATGTTGTGTTCTCCCTATGGTGCCTCTGCCTTCGCAGTTCTTGGGGTTTCCCACTTTTGCAGAGATGTGAAGGGGTTGAGATGGAGAATCAGAGCTCAGCTTGAGGCCTTTGAGGGTTGGTAGGTCTTGTAAATGGGTAAGTTTGTGACATTGACCTGAGCTGGATGACTCAGAGGGTGAGTCCATTCATGGGACACAATGTTCATTGTGAGCATTGTGAGGAGTGAGGATGCAGCTGTGGATCAGCTGAGATGTGGTTACCTCTTGCCTCAAAGATCTCGGATATGTTTGGGGATGAAACTAAGATAACACATGAAGAAAGCCCTCCTAAGAAGTAAACCACAGAAAAAACCCTGTGGAGTGTAAAGAGGGTCAAACTCTGGGTCTGTTTGTTGTCAGGGAAAGGGCCACAAGAACATCAGCTAATAGATGCTTCCTGTGCTTGTTTTCACAAGTACCCAACCTCCTGAACTGTACCCTGTGGAGTGTAAAGAAGGTCAAACTCTGGGTCTGTTGTCAGGGAAATGGCCACAAGAGCATTGGCTACTAGATGCTTCCTGTGCTTGTTTTCACAAGTACCCAACCTCCTGAACTGTCCCCTGCTCTTTTAGATGTAGCCATGCCCTTTCAATCTGCCTGTGCTGGAGGGACAATGCCATTATCTGTGCTCCCTAAAAATGAGGAGGTGCTGAGCAAGCAAGAACAGCAAGGGTCAAATGCTGGCAGGGCTTTGTGAGTCCCTGAGAAGCAGGGCCTCAGCAGGGTCTGTGTCAGCCTGGTGTTTGTACCATGGTTGGTTTCATCCTCTTTGCTCCTTGGCACAAAGGTGTGGTTTCTGCTCTCAGCATAGACGGCAGTGAAAACTTCCTGCACACAGAAACACAGAGTGGTTTGGGTGGGAAGGGACCCTTAAGATCAGCAACTCCAACCTTCCTGCCATGGACAGGGACAAATTCCATGAGACCAGTCTGCTCAAAGTCTCATCCAACCTGACTATAATCCACCAGAGAGGCCTTTCACATCCCCTTGCCTGATGAGGTGCCGTTCTTTGGAGCAATGCCTAGGCTTCTCAAGGAAAGCAGTAAGCTGTCAGTAGCCTCTCCCACTGCAGGGGAGATCTTTATGATCTCCTCTCAGATTATTTACACCAGTCTATACCAGTTGATATTTCTGTGATTTTTTTTTAACTGCACCTTGAAATGCAGCATTCTCCCTGGGCCAGCCAGCAGTGCAGGGTGTGGCTGAAGGAATGTGCACATCATGCAAAACCGAGTCCTCCTGGTTTGTCTGCAATGAATTGACATTGCAAAGGAACAAAAGTCATTCAAACCAAAATTGCCCATTTGCTTTTTATGTTTGGAGAAATATGCCACGTGTAGTCCCAACAGAGGCATCTTGCATCAAAAGCTGAATTTTGCCTTTGCACCTCAAGAGCTGGGAAGTCACGCGGGCCCAGGGAGTGACATTAAAAAAGCAAAACCTGCCAGAAGGAATTCACAGTAAAGGGCGAGAGCTTTTTTCCTCGTGACTAAAACACCTGTCACAGCTGCCAAGACTCTGCTAATTACACAATAACTTTATTATATCCCACTTGGAAGAACAAACAATACTTGAAGAACCAAAAATGAGCAGCCTTTAGACTAGATTAATGCAAGCAGAATGGCTGCATGGAGCCGGTGTTCTCCTCATCCTCCCAGTAGCTCTGGAGAGTAAAATAGCTTGAAGAGTCCCTTCTTTGTTGCCAGTGCTACATAATAAAGTAATTGTGCAATTAGAAGCAGATTACTGATGGGAGATGAGCATTTTTTATGCAATGTAGGTAAAAGGCTGGCTGCTTTGAATAAGGTGAAAGCCTAACTGCAGCATCTCTGCTCCTTTTTACTTGAGCTTCTGGTAGTCCCTGGTAACATCCAGACAGGAGAAAAGGAGTGTCACTTGTTGAGTGTGGATTTTCTTCCCATGTTAAAATATTAAAAAGGTCTCATGCAAGATTTCACTGTGGTCCCTACCTTGTCCAACACCAATGCAGCAAGAATGGCTGCAACAGGTAGTGGAGGGTCTAATACCAAAATAAAAGGGGATAGAAGTGTTCCATTGCTCCTATCTTGTGTGTCTGACTACATTGCTTCATTTTCTTGTCTGTCGATGGTGCTGTGAATTTTGGGGGTAAGGGGAAGCTGCTGCCATTTGTGGTGGTGGTGGTGGGAATGAGCCTGAGCTGAGCAGGATCTGTTCCAGTACATTGTGGGTCCCTGTAGGCATCAGCCTCCCTGAAGGGCTCATTGAGTTTGCTCAGGTGAAGCTGCAGGAGGGCAAAAAGGTGGGCAACACAGTGGGCAACAGACATATCACAAATATGGATTTGAGGTGAACTACCCCTATGGGAGTGACGTTTCTTCAGTCTAAGCCTGGTTATGATTTCTGCCAAGCTTGTGATTCCAGAGTACACAGTCACCACAGCAACTGCCCTCTCATGACAGCCCTAGGAGAGGAATTTTTGCGTGACTCACCTCTGATGCAGTGTCACCTGTAGCTGCTTAACCCTGTGGGATTTTTAGCCTGGTACCTCAAAGCCAGGAAGGAAAACTTGAGATGTGTTCTCTACCCTGTGAGCTGCCTGGGGATGGGACAACTGGCAGGAGTGCTAGGACGGGTTGGTGGTGATCCATCCATGAGCATGTCATCAACAGGCCTCCTGTCCTCTGCTGTCCCTGACGGATGTGTGTGCTGTTTGCAGGTCCCGTGGCAGTGATCAGCGGAGAGGAGGACTCAGCCAGTCCTCTGCACCACATCAACCATGGCATCACGACGCCCTCGTCCCTGGACGCCGGCCCGGACACGGTGGTGATCGGCATGACCCGCATCCCCGTCATCGAGAACCCCCAGTACTTCCGACAAGGTCACAACTGCCACAAGCCAGACACGTGTGAGTGCCCGAGCCACAGCCCCCAGCAGGGCTGAGGAGTGGGCTGGGGGGTTGGGGGAAGGAGGGCGGGGAGGGAGAGGTTAAGAGGATGAGGAAGAAGAGAAGGAGGTTTTTGAGGAGAGTGGGTCTTGGTATGGTCCAGAAACCAAAGTGAATCTCAGGTGTCAGAAATCACAACATACATGTAGATGCTTCCAGAAAAGACTTTCCACTCTCACCTTCACCTCCCTTCACCCTCCCTCTGCCACCCACCCGTCACCTTCCCCCCCCTGCCTGAAAGTGCCATTCCAAGCTGGGCTCTTCCTCATCAGCTCCAAGCATGAGGTCCCAGGTGTGAGCAAGAGCCCCCTGGGAGTGTGGGGATGGATGTGACCCCTGCTTGGCTGGGGAAAGGACCTGCCTCCCCTTCCTCCTCCAGCAGTTTCCCAGTCATGGGGCTGCCTCTTTGGCTCCCCAAAGGGCCAGGAGGAAGCTCAGGGTATATGGGCATAGGTGTGGCAGACGCCTGGAGCTATCTTTGCTTCCAGGAATTTTAGATGCTTGATGTCTTATTTTTGTGGGCTTCTGTAAAGCTTCTGCATCTTTCCTGTATAAATTTGGTTTATGAACTGGGCTCATTAGACTAGCAGGAGGTGATCAAGTATCCCTCTCCATGTTGTGTTTCTAAATTCTGAGCATAAAAGAAAAGTGCTGTGTAAAAGGATGCTTTTCTGGGAGTCCTGCACCACTTCCCACGCGAGTGGTGGGATGCAGCCTTCCCCAGCATGCGGCTCATAGGCGGTAGCTGAGCTCTCCCAGGCCTCTTACCACTTCTGAGATGCAAGCTGAGCAATGCAGGAGGTTTGGGCGACATTTCTCTCTTGCTATTGCACATCCTTTTGGTGTGTCTTGGTTCCAGGTAGAACTGGAAAAACAAAAATCCTGCAAAACCAAAGCTGCCAGGCCCTCAGCTTGGGCTATCTCTGTGGCCCAGCCAGAAGCAGGGAGTGCTGTGCTGATGTCACCTCTGCTCTTCCCTTGGCTGCTGCTGACTCACGGGGGCAGGAGACAGACCTCAGCCCCTGCAAACAGGGAGAAGAGCCATCTCCCAACCTGCAGGAAGCCACGTGGCATTGAGTGCTCAGCAGGAGCACGCTGCTCCTGGCCTCCATTCCTCCATCAGGAGAAGGGCAGCAGCAGCTGCTGCTCCCATGGAGGTATCCCTTGGGCAGCCCACATTGTGCACCCTCATGGGTCCTGCTGGCTTGTGCCCAAGCTGTTAGCACTGTCCTTCACCTGCCAGAGCGATGGGATGTACCCAAAGAACGAGCCTGGCTTTCCCCTTGATTTTCATTTTAATGTGCTAAATTTGGTCTGTTTGTAGAGAGGGGAGGAGGAGGGCGGTGATTAGGCAGGAGTGGAGAAGCTGAATGTGGCGTGGTTTTTCTGTGCTGTTAATTATATATTTTACATTTCTTATAGCACCTCATCTCAAAATGATTTACAAACTCTGATGGCTTGGGAGGGAGGGCTCCCCCGCTTTACTTTTTCTTCCTTTCCCTGCTGTGCTGTCTCAAATCTCTTTAATCTGCACATCGACCATTGCAAGACGTGGGTGCCCTTGAGGCTCTAGCAGAGCTTAAACCTCAAAGGATTAAGTTTTGCTCTGAGCCTTTGCCCTGTGGGACTTGTCAGGGCTGGGTGGGTTGCAGGGGAAGTCACTCGCAGCAGGATTTGACCTCAGAGCTTCAAGGGGCTGTTTGAGTAGGATCTGAAGGGTTCACGGAGATTTTTGGGGTGGCATTTGGAGGCGCTTCTCCTGTGAAGGGTGCCACAGGAGGGAATGCTCCAGCTTTTCCAGGACTGCAAGGCAGTGGGGCTGAAACCAAACCCCACAACACTGGTACTTCCTTTGGGGGATAGTAAGAGGCAAACTACAGCTGGGTGCTTTCATGTTGAAAACCCCTATCATGGGGCAAACCCCAGTCCTTGACTCCTCAGGCAGAGCTGAATTTGGTGTGTGTTTTGTATTTTAGTCCCCAGGCTTAACTTGGTCAAAACTTCTGACTTCACTGGTGGCTTTTCTTGAGGCTGGAAAGTTTCAAAATTCACGTATTAAATTAACCATGCTTTGGGGAGCTTTTGCTCTAAGGGGTTTGTTTGATCTGATGTGCTCTACTCAACATAAGCCTGGGCTGCAGAATATTTGTTGCTCCTGTTCTCCCCATGGTTATCATGCTGGAGGGTTTTTCCCTCCCCCTGTGCAGAGCTTGGACACAAACATTTCTCCCTTTGCTGTCACTTCTAAAGAGAACTCCTCAGGGCTGGGGAGTGCCTCTATGCCCAGCTGAGCCTGTACAGATGCAAACTCCTCACTCCACCACCTCCCCCAGAGCTGCTGCCCAGCTGTGAGCAAAGGTGTTCCGTGACACCCAGCATCTCTCCTTTGCACTGAGCTGTTGCTAGAGCAACACCTTCAGCAAGCATTTTCCCTCTCCAGCATGAAGCTTTTCTCCTTCCTTCCTCCTCCAAGCATCCCTGTGCTCTTGGATCGAGGATTGTGCTGCCTGGGTCGAGGACATGCCGATCCCCATTGCCGTGCTGCAGCGAGGGGAGCAAACTCTATATGCTTAATGCAGTATTAATAGTGCATTGATGTGATATAGATTTCTGTCACCCTCCATACTAGCAAGCATCACTTATCACGCAGGGATGAGGGATGTTTATTCCCAGCCACTTAGCTCTGCATAATGGAATTGCAGCTGAAATATGGAGAGCAGCTCCCTGCCTGTGCAGCTGGAGGCCTTGTGCTCCCTCTGTGCAGTGCTGTCCCATGGGATTCTCTTCTTAAAGTGTCCTCAAGGAGACAGAGACATGTTCTTCACTGGGAATGTGCTGTCCTCGTGTTGATGGGATGAGGGGCACAGGAACCACCCTCACTTTTGTCTTTCTGGGATTTTTGCAGCTGTGTTACCCTCTTTCTGTTACTGCCTGACTTAGTGCAGAGGGGAGACAAGCTTGACTCAGAATTCTCTTTCCCTTCCTGGGTGAGGGGTTCTCAAAGAGCCACGGAGGACACCAGCATCACTGTGTTTTCTCATGTTGAAGCATTTAGTTTTTGAGAAGATGCTCCCCAATCTCTGTGCTGTAACTCCAGGCTGTGCTGGCCTGGCATCCTCTCCTTGCTTCAGCTGTCCTTGGCCCTACCTGGAGGGTTAAGAAAAGAGCTTGGCAATGTGGACAGTCCAGCCACAAGTAGATTTCAGAAGAATAGGTTAAAACTGCCTTTTTCTCCTGATCTTGTGTACATGGAAGGGAAACCAAGTTCATATCTGCTTGGCAAACAGCAGCAGGAGGAGCAACAGGTTGTGATGAGTTTAACACCTTCAGCAAGCATTTTCCCTCTCCAGCATGAAGCTTTTCTCCTTCCTTCCTCCTGCAAGCATCCCTGTGCTCTTGGATGCTGCCTGGGTCGAGGACATGCCGATCCCCATTGCCGTGCTGCAGCGAGGGGAGCAAACTCTATATGCTTAATGCAGTATTAATAGTGCATTGATGTGATATAGATTTCTGTCACCCTCCATACTAGCAAGCATCACTTATCACGCAGGGATGAGGGATGTTTATTCCCAGCCACTTAGCTCTGCATAATGGAATTGCAGCTGAAATATGGAGAGCAGCTCCCTGCCTGTGCAGCTGGAGGCCTTGTGCTCCCTCTGTGCAGTGCTGTCCCATGGGATTCTCTTCTTAAAGTGTCCTCAAGGAGACAGAGACATGTTCTTCACTGGGAATGTGCTGTCCTCGTGTTGATGGGATGAGGGGCACAGGAACCACCCTCACTTTTGTCTTTCTGGGATTTTTGCAGCTGTGTTACCCTCTTTCTGTTACTGCCTGACTTAGTGCAGAGGGGAGACAAGCTTGACTCAGAATTCTCTTTCCCTTCCTGGGTGAGGGGTTCTCAAAGAGCCACGGAGGACACCAGCATCACTGTGTTTTCTCATGTTGAAGCATTTAGTTTTTGAGAAGATGCTCCCCAATCTCTGTGCTGTAACTCCAGGCTGTGCTGGCCTGGCATCCTCTCCTTGCTTCAGCTGTCCTTGGCCCTACCTGGAGGGTTAAGAAAAGAGCTTGGCAATGTGGACAGTCCAGCCACAAGTAGATTTCAGAAGAATAGGTTAAAACTGCCTTTTTCTCCTGATCTTGTGTACATGGAAGGGAAACCAAGTTCATATCTGCTTGACAAACAGCAGCAGGAGGAGCAACAGGTTGTGATGAGTTTGCACCTCCATATCTGGAAATAAACAGATCAGAGGAGAAGAATGGGACTTATGGCAAGCACAGTGGGCAGAGAAAGTAATAAGGATGAGAGTTTAGGACTACCTAACATCAGCCAATGGTCACAGATTTTGGTAATGCAAAACATGATCCAGTCTACCCCCATTTGTGGCCAGAATTTGGCTGTTTCTCCTTCTGGGCAGGTCTGGCAGTAACAGCAGTTCCTTACACTATCTCCCTCTCTTGAAGGTCAGGATTTGATTTCCCAAAATTGAAGTTTTGTGATTACGAGTAGCTGGAGATTTCTGTGGTGAAATATTGGTAATGTTTCAGAAGAAACATTTTGGAAGGTCGTTTTACTTTAATAATAGTAATTAAGTAGTAATTAATTCTAAGCACAATGCATCAGATGCAGATTAGTTCTTGGATCTGATCTCTTGAGCTTTACTCAAATGCCGCAGAACAGTTTCAGAGTTGTTTCGGAGTTCCCTTGTATTTCTCATCTAACAAAACAGGTCTTCTGGAGAATGGCACAAATTTGAGATAAAAATCCAAACCCTGATGGAGAAAATTGATCAGGGCGGCAGATCCCCCACCTGCATCCCAGCAGTGGATGCTCATTTGCAACAAGTATTGTGAAGCTGAACTTTTGGGGCAAATTCTTTGATTTTGGGGGAGGTTTTTGCCAGCCAGGACTGGAGCTGGCTGTGTTTTCCAGGACTGGCGCAGTCTGGGGACTGGGATGCATTCTCCACACGGGTGGAGCAGCAGTCCTTTCGTAGAGTCCTAATGAGGGTTTCTTTCAACCTCATTTATTACAGGCTGCCCTGACATAATTACATATTCAAAGTTAGTAATTACACGTATTCATGCTAATTAAGTAATTAGATATAATTACACTAACTGTAAATACGTGGTAATCGGCTAAAAAGAAGTACTTCAGAAAAAAACAAGGCAAATCACACAATAAAAGCGCCATCAGCACTCTTTCACTCAGTACCCTGTCTTTATCTTTTATTTCAGTGCAGCTTAAAAGGAACATTGTGGTCATTTCAAAAATCATATTTCTTAAACAAATAGATTTTCTTAACTCTGCTTTCAATAGATCTCAAAAACTAAAAGGAAAAGGATATTTACCCTTAGAACTGTTAAATTTTTTTTGCTTGTCTAGTGTGTTTTGTTCATCCTAGGCATGGGAAGATACAAAGTATGCAGCATTTCTATTTTCGGTCAGTTCATGGTCCCATTTTTGCCAAAAACAGCAACAACATAAAACTGAAGTCATAAGTGCTTGTAGTTTTATTTGCCTAAAAAAGAAAACTGAGACAGTTGGTAGTGGAAAATAAATTTTTCAATTTTTTTTTTTTTATTTTCCCTGGGATAAGATAATTTGTCAAATATTCTTTTTATATAATATAAATGTGGAGCACAGGGTGAAGTGACAGCAGCACTCTTCTTCTCCATGCCCAGCCTGGGGCCAGGCTCCACAGGTTTCAGTCCCTCACACAGAGCTCTGCTGTTTCTCCAAACTATTCTTTTCCTCTTGTCTCCTGCAAAATGAAGTCCCCAGGCTGCTCTCCAGAAGGACCCAGCTCCCATTACTCTCTGAAGTAGGCACTTGTGGGTGAAGACTCTCCTGTGCTGGAGCTCTCATGGTCTTACAGTCTTGTCCTTCTCACTCAGCTCATGTGAGGTATTTTAAGGGTTTTAACGAGGACCTGTGAGTAGCTGTTTACTCATTTATGTGTGTTTTGCTGCTCTCTGCTGTGTCTCCTCACTGTCCGTAGCACAGCCTGGGCTTGTGGCTGGGGACTGTGGACAACCCCTGACCTCAGAGCTCAGCTGCCAACAGGTGAAGGCGTTGGGGGTCTCTGCAATGACCTTCTGCCTCCAGATTTCCCTCCCTTCTGGTTTGCTGTTGGCGCTCATGGAAACTGCTTTGAGCTCCAAGTGTTGATGTGAACATCCTGCAAAAGATTTGGATGTTGAAGAAGCCTTGTGGGCTCTGGCTGGCTGTTCCCAGAGCAGATGTTGTAGGTATTCTAAAGAAATGTGTGAGCAACCAAAATTACTGCTTCTGTCCCCCACAAGAAGAGAACTGAACTTCCCTTGTGCCCAGAATCACCTTCTTGTCCCCTTGCTCAGGCTGCAACGTCTGACCAACAGGAGACATGTGGGACTTGAGACAACCTTCCCAGCTCTCAGTTTTCCTGCCTGGGGCTATTTTCTGCTCTGCATCATTTCTTCTATCCCTGAAAGAGCAAGTGGAAGAAATATCCACATTTTCCAGAAGCCCAACCTACTTTATCAGAAATGGAGTTTCCATCCCACCGATTGCACCTGCACTTTGAGCTGCAGTCTCACACTTCAGACCTTCCTGCTGTGATGGTGCTGCAGAAATGAGATTTTTCCAGATGTCTTGGAAAGGCTGGCAAGATCCATTGCCTATACCTTACCCCTCAGCCAGCTCTGGAGATGTTGTCTGTGTGGATGTACCATGAGGAAGAAAAGCAGCGTGGTCTGCCTGGTCCCTGCCTGCTTTAGGAGGAGCTGCTGGAGCCAGCAGTGCAGCCCTGCTTGCTCCAGATGGGATGAGCACCTGACTTGGTTTGAGCACAAGATGATCACCTCCCTCCTCCTGCTGTTTGGATTTTAGATCTATTCTCTGTTGCTTTAATGTGTGTTTACTGGAGATATTTGTAACAACACCCAGGATCAAAGGGGGACCAGCAGGCTCCAGCCCCAGAATGGGGAAGTGACACTGGCAGAACAGCTGAGTGATGATGCATTGGTTCCTGGTGAAGATCCATGAGGAAGAGAAACCCTTAAACCAAGAAGAATGTGGCTTTGGGCTGTTGATGGTGACCAGCTTGTGGAGAGAATGCTGGATACAAACATCAAGGGGTTCACAGGGAAGTATTTTCTCATACAAAACTCTTTCTCCTCTGCCTAAAAGCATCCCCACTGGACTGTTCAATCCTGATGTCTGTGGAGTCTGGAAGCAGAGTTGGCTCACCCGGGGAAATTTCAGGAAGGGAGCTCGTGATGTGTGAACTGTCAAGAACTTAACAAACCAGATGAGAGGAGGTCCTGACCTGTTTTCCTACTGGATTTGGAGTGGCTCTAGTGCAGCCGGCTGCTCTTTTTGCCTGGCAGCCTCATCCCTGCATCAGTTGGGTTGGACCACACTGCCCAAGAATGCAGCATCTCATGGAGGATGTGTATGTACACCCTGACATTCCACCTTCTATCCAGCCCCCTGCTCATCTCATACAGGGGCTCACAGCCTCCCACTCCTCTTGCAGCATTCCCTGTTCTCCAAACACACCCCAAAGTATCCCTGTCCTCTCACTCATGGTCTGGCATGAGTTCAGACTCATCATGGCAGGGTGAGAGGAGTGGGACACAATAGGGATAAAACCAGATTTACATTCCCTCTGTTACCAGCTGTGTGTCGGGGTTTTGGTGCTTCTCCCTATCCATTTGTGCTTGTGGTGGACTTAAACCTGAAGGAGGTGTCTGTGCCAGAGACAGCAGGGCTGTGTTTGCCACTCAGCACTCCTCATGGGTGTGGTTTCATTCCTGCAAGACAAGAGGTAGCAACACAGTGCTCCACCTGAGGCTGCTGCAGACTCAGGCAGTCCAGGTGTCAAGAGTGTCCTCCTAATGGCTCGTGGATTATGTGAATTTTGCTGTGGGTCGTTGTAAAAATAACTAGTATGTGTATGTGTGCATGGGCTGAGTGGTGGCATTGATTTCTTTTGGCCCTCATTTAAACATTTGTCTTGTTTTTTAATGACTTTTTTGTGCCTTATAATGCTTGGCTGTTGGGAAAATGTCTGGCAGCTGGGGCACTTCTGCATTCTTGGGATAAAAAGGATGTGCCTGTGGTACCTGGCCATGGGGTATCCTGGAAGGAGCCAGGAGTTCCCAGAGTTTGCAAGGACATTGTCTTGTGACTTTTTAGTCTCCCCAGGCTCTTTGTCAGGCTTAAAATCTCTCAGAAGTGTGTGGGGCCTCACTGTGATCAGACAGAGGTGTCTCTCTGGTTTGGAGATTGCAGGCTCTCATTGTTTGATCATTGTCTGGTTAAATTGTGATTCCTAATTAAAAATAGCTGCTATTGTTTAGGAGTTGTGCATGACCACACACACAGCAGGAACATTATTAGTGGTGCTGCCCTGTGGGACAAGCAGTACAACCCAGAATGTAGCAGAGAGCCTGCACATCAGTAAAGGTTAAAAAACCCCAAACCTGTGCTTAGTGCTGCTTTTGGGCTAAACAGCCCCAAATGTCCCATTCAGTCCTGAAACCTGGGGAAAGACCCATGTAAAGAAATATTCTGCCTAAAGAGTTTCTTGTGTGGAAGGAGGCTTTTGTTTCCCAGCCTTGTGTGGTGGCTGGCTCTGAGGAGATGGGGTGGGCAGACAGAGATGGCTCCCAGCAGTACAGGGCAGGTGGAGCAGAGCACGATTGCTTCACATTACAAAAATGCAGAAATTACCATTTTTGATTGCTGGACACTTCCAGTCCCCCTCAACATCCTGCTGTCTTGCTCTTGTGGGTGGGTGCAGGCAGGGAGTGGCTCAGTGGGATGAAGGAAGGTGCTGCTGCTCATGGAAGCACCACTTCTGCTCGTGTGCTCCCAAAGCCCTGACCTGAAGCAGCTGCTTTTTACTGTGGCTGAGAGTAAAGCACTGGCCTTGTTGAACAAGATGTGATTTGCTGAAGTGAACATACCCATTGGAGAACCCAGTAAACCCATTTCCATGTGCAGCTGATGTAAGGTTTGTGTGCAAGCATCTCGAGGTGAAAAGTACATTGGAATCACAGCATGCGAGGGCTGCTCTCAATGCCTGGGCTTGTCTCCCATTAAGGCAGGGTTTATTGCATAATCCATTTTTAGATTCCTGCACGCTCATTCCTAAACACACTGCAAGTTACCTAGTGCTGAGCCTGGCTTGAATCTGTTCCAGCCCTGTCTCTCCCTCCCTGGATACATCTCTTTAAGAGATGGGAACAAACGAGACTCAGTGAACGCATGAACATTTCTGTGTGTGCCACACCAGGGACCAGGCTGCCCTGCTGTCTGCAGCCAAGCCTGGTCAACCTGGGATGCAGCACTCAAATTAAGTGATGATTTACAGTTTCACGTAGACTCAGCTTTTTCTGATGCTTGTTCCAAGTTCCTTTGCTGATGCTGCAGCATCACCTGAAGTTTTTTGTCACTGCTGTGGGTCTGTAAAAATGCCACACCTTTCTTTCAGGCCTACTAACCTATTTTTCCTCACTGAATGAGGGCACTGAGTCTGAAGGTTACTATACCTACCTATTTTTACATATAAATCTCATATATATGTTTGATCTATTTTAAATGCACTGGTTTATAATGTATGGACACCTGTTCTTATCTTACTTGTACTTTTAACAGGTTTTACATCATCCTTCCCTGTCCAACCACCATACTCCTTTTTCCCTTTGTGAGATAAAAGGGAATTTCTTTTCTCCTACAATACAAGCATCTCTTAAATTCAGGACAAGCAGTTTCTCTTGCTCCCATAAGTATGACAGGAGACAGCTAAGTCTCCTAAGTATATATGGCAAATTGCAATTAGAAGAAAACACTGGAACAAAATTTCCTTAGTCCTTGTCTCCCTTCTCCCAGCCCTTCTCACCCCTCCACCTCCCTCTTGCAGGATTAAGCCAAGCTAATCCTCAGATGAGCAAGATCTTGGGAAAGCAAAGAGCCAAGGGAGGAGAAAGAAAAATCCTTCACACTCAACACTAATAAGGAAATTATAGGCATCCTACATTATGAATTGGATGAATTTTTAATGGTTAGAAATGCAGCTGATTTATAATGCATCCATCCAGGACTGCAGGGCCTGTCGCCAGCTAAAAAATAAATGACAGGCTCTTTGTATTAAAAGTATCAGTCATTTTATGTCTCTGTGCTGTAATTGATGAGGAGCATTGAGCAAGGGAGGTGGTGGCCATCAGGTGTATGCAAGAGCAAGGACCTTGTGTTTCAAGCTATACCTGGGGCCTTGGCATACCAGAAAGTTACAGCCCAGTCTTCCAAGTCTTCTGTCAGATGGGCCACGGCTCCTGTTCTATCCCACTGCCCACATTCCAGAACCAGGGAAAAAAAGGACTTAGCTGAGGCTGCATGGTTTTGAAAGGTCATTTTAAGCCCAGCTTAGGGTGAAAATGTCTTATGCTGTAGAACAAGTTAGTTACCCTGGACAGCAGGAATGGCTCCATCTGAGGTGGCTGCCCAAAGATTCCTTCCTACAAGTGGAATTAAGAGGGAGGCTTTGGGTCTGCCTCCTGTGAGACTCCTGGTGAAGGGTGGGGGAGATTGTGCTGTCTGTTCTCTTGACAGTCCTGGCTATTGGCACAGTCAGGGTGAGACGAGCTCAGAGTCCCGGATCAGCATGAATTCATTCAAATCCCAACACAAATGTTCACACTGAGGCTGTGTTAAAAATAAATTCTGGGCAAATCCCAGAGATGGGGTGGGGTGGGACTGTTCTGCTCTTGTGCCAGATCCCAGCAGAGCCCAAATGTCAGGGGAACGTTACTGAGAGCACAGCAGGCAGCCGAGTATCTGAGGCATGGGTTAGATTTTATCATCTTCTTGATGAGGAGAAGTAACCTGGCATGTTGTATCTCCACTATTTCCTGGAAAGAGGCATTTCTCCTTCCAGCCCATCAAAGGGCTGCCGAGCATCTTCATCTCCATTTTATGGATGAGGAGAGGCAGCTGGAAAAACATCAATTTGCTCAAGGTCATGCCAGGTTGCTGACAGCTAGCAGCCTGGCCCATGTTCAGCCCACTGGACCATGTTGCATGTTTATGAGTCCCCAACTGAAGTCCTTTCACAGGCAGCCTTTTGGAGTCAGGGGTTTGGATGGATAAACACATCCTTGGAGCTGTCAGCTGCATATTATGATCCCAGAAAATGGCAGTTCTGAACTTTTCCTCCTCTTTTCCAGATAGATTAGATGAAATTCTCCCTTTCCACCTTCATGGGGGCCATACTACAGTCATAATACATTCTGCTTTGCTCTCTTGACTACTTCTGAAGAGACCTCTCCTTGCAGGTCTCATTCCACCTAGGCATTGCCTCCTCCAGTCATTGGAGTGTGTTGGAACCCAAGTGCTGGGCTCAGAGGAAGAGCAGTCATTTTTCAGCTTGGCTTTAGTCCCTGGCTGCAGGAATTAGGCAGGGAGGCTGGGATATGAGCCTGGCTGCCCAAGGAAAGCACTGCTGTCTAAGATGCAGACTTTCATCTTGACCTGGAGGAAGGAAACGCTTATTGCCTTATTTATTACATTTCCCCATAGCAGTGTAAATACCATATCCATGATAGATATAGATCTTATGAATAATATAGAGATTTGAACTAAGTAATTGCTGTGCTTTTTTAATACAAGAGATCCTCAGTGTCGAGTAGTATTAATGATCTGTCTTGACATGGGCTCTGCAGAGGGCGATTGCAAACCCCAGTTCCGTGAGAATTTGAGAAATTGGGGGAGAAATCCTAATGTGCTGTTCATCCCCTCTGTTCCCTGTGGGACACTTCAGAACAAGTATCCTGTCTGCTGATTTTTTCTCAGCTTTCCCTAGACCCTCTAAGGACAGGAAGGCTAAGTGGGTTTTGGGAAAACAAATCCCTTTTGTAGGCAGGCTGGGCTGGGCTGTCAGAGGAGGGAACTTTTGGAGGAAATGTAATACAAAGATCCTAGCAGCTCCCTGTGGTCACTAACAGTTCTCCAGACATTTCTAGAAGAGCATAATGATTAGTTACAGTGAAATAGCTAAATTCAGGCGGAGGTAGTGATATTTTATGTGTCTGCTGATCTGAGCCTTGTCTCATCTCTGTAGCTTTAATATGAAGCTCTCCTTTCCACTTGCTCTCTGAAACCCTTGTGCAGCCTTGCTGCTGTGTGCTATTAAACAGGTGGCTATGTTATTATGAGAAATTCTCTATAAAGTCCACTCTTTAATGCTTTAGAATCTTTGGGGATGAAATTCAGATATTAAGAACTCCGGATATTTAACACCTTTTTTGCAATGACATTGTTGTGGGGGAAAGGATAAGGGGATAGCAATCCCAGGATGTGGAGTGAGTCACTTTGTGCCTTACTGGTGGCAGGGAGCTGGTAACCCCACTGACTGGTCCTTCTTGCTCCCTGCTGTAGAGTTGTTGGTGTTACAGCTGCAGAGCTCCAAGGCCTCTTTAAATAAATGGAGCTGTCTGAGAAGGCTATGAATGCCTTTTCAATTTATTTTTTCCCCCCAAACACATCACCTCAAGTCTGAGTCAGGCTGTTAACCTTTTTAATTCCTCTCTTTCTAGCCACATCCTGCTTTAAGGTTATTTCTCATCCTTCTTCTACCATCACCCTTTTAACAGGAATAAGGGCAGGTGAGACCAGTGGACTCCACAGCCCGTGTTCTCACCTTGTCAGTCCAGGAGGAGCAGGTCTTGCTGACCTCTGTGGGCTCAGGTGTTTCTTTGACACAGGAATGGTAGCTCATTAACACTCTATGCCCCGCAGATAACTTTTATTGATCATCAGCTGCTTAATCAAAAACTCTATCACAGTTTGTTTCGATTATTTTTTCCATCTCTTCATCTCTGGAGAATTGGCTTAGCCAAAGTTAATGTACTCATTATGCAGTTGGGAAACCACTGCTACAGACTGCTATGTAAATCAAGAGTTAGAAAGGTTTGTGTCCTCCTTCACACATCTAGGAGGAAGAATACACTGGGTGCATATTCCTTTGCCTGATGTGGTGAAACAGGTATGAAGGGAGTTTGGCTGAACTGGGTTTTGACAAGCCTAGTGTGGCAGAACTTGTCTCCCAGGTTGCACAGAGCCCAGACTCCATATCTACATGCCCACAGTCCTGGTACAGTGAGGAACAGCCCTGCTGCTCTAGCTGGTCCTGTATTTAAACAGATCTGAGCACCTCTGAAATCAGAACTCTTGGGTGTGTTGCTGTGGGCCACGGCTGGAAACTCTGTGAACAATGACTTTACTCTGTTGAAAACTGTCAGAGCTCTGGGGAAGGGGCTGAGAGGAAGTTGTTCAGCAAGTGGTAAAAGTATTTCCCAACTTCTACCATGTCTTTAATGACCAGCTCTGAGAAGTGTCTTGAGTGGGAACACAAGAAAGATTTGGGAGGGAAGCCCCAAGACAGGAGTGCTGTTTGTTGTGCGACTCCAAACTTATTTCTTACTCTAGTTATGATGGATGTCCTGATATGATTAATCTTCCTTTTGTCTTTTAATGTTTACTGCATAAAATCATTCTCCTTGATCCTATACTTTATCAGGGCTACATACTCCATGCTGGCTATGGTGTTGCAATGTCCTAATTGGATTGCAGAGGGTCGTGTCCTGTATAATGTTGTCTCATTTTCTCAGTAGTCGATGCAAACTCAATTTTATTTTCTTTGAAAAGAGGGGAAGAGGAGACAGGAGCCCAGAATCCACAGCTGAGCCTATACCTGCAGCACTCACCTTGTTGTTGACTGTAATGACCCATGTAGTTCAGCTTGGATCGGACCTACAGGCTTGTTTTATTTATTTATTTTCCTGATGGTGCTGAAGGAGAGAAAGGATGGAAGCTACAGCAGAGAAGGGCCCTCATTTGTAGGTGCTGGCACCGCTGATTAGCCTCAAGGAGTCATTAATCCAACAGCCTGGACTCTCCCTTGATGGAGCTTATCTCACAGGGCAGGGTTAGCTGTGTCTCCCTGTGGGCCCTGGGTGAGTGCTCAGCTTTCTCCTCTCGTCTCCAATTAGATGCTGGGTCCCTTGTACCGCTGTGTTTCACCTGCCTCACAGACCCTTCACCTGCCTCCCGCCTCTGTAATTTACGAGTAGCTCAGAGGGGAGAAGGAGGGTCTGGTCTCAATTTCTGTGGCTCATTTGCATGTGAAATAAGCATGTCCCTTCAGCAGAGCTGCCAGCAGTCTCCTGGCCCCGCTGCTCTCATTCAGCACGCCTTTGACAGCTCCAAGGCTGTGGCTCGGTGAGCGGTGGCAGGGCTTGCTCATAAACTGGAAGTGTCACTGTGTTTTTGCAGAGCTCGTCCAGAAAATGGTGTTTTTCAGCAGCTCATAAAGGAGGTGTCAGCCTGGGACTTGGTCTGTGGAAAAAGAACCTGTTTTTGCAAGCTGCAGAGAGCACAAGCTCTCAGCTCTGGCTCCAAGGCAATCCCTGCTGGCTGGGATGGCTGCTGGGGCAAATTATTCAGCTGATGGTTTCATTGCTAATTTCCTCATGGGTCCTGGACTCTCTGACTCTGTATTCGTCTCAGGGTATTCCTCCTTCTCAGCCCTGTCTTTTCTTGTCCTGTTGGGCTTTTAGTGGATTTTTGATGGAAAATGGAGAGAGAGGATTGAAATGGAGAGAGGAGGAAACAGAGAGGCACTGGCAGGCAAAATGCATGTAGTGGTTGAATGAATAAAAACACCAGGTCTCCAGGTGTACCACCAAACAGGTTCTCTTGTCTTGGTCCAAGGATTTAGTGGGAAGAGGCCAGGCAGTGGAGTGGCTGGACTGGGACCAAGTGAATAGAATCATAAGTCTTGAGAACAGGAAGAGAGGGAGGAGACTGGACATTGGTCACTCGTGTGATTCTCTTTGGAAGAAAACCAGGTTCCATGAAGGAAGCACAAATCTAGGCCTGATTTTTTTTTTTTTTCCATTTCAAAATATTTAATCAGAGAATCAAATATAAAATCTCTTTAAGAAGAGGCTGGCACACGGCAGCTGGCTGAGTACTGCAATCAATGTATCCGCTGTGGAATGTTTCCTGCAGAAGTATTACATCCTCTCTCATTTACTTGATGATCTTTAGGGTGAATCAATCAAAAGATGCTGCACACAAATAGTTCAGCCTGTGATCCTGTGGGTGTCCATGACAGAGATATTTGCTCCATGTTAATGGACCTGTTGATTAACAAAAACCCTACCTTTTTTAAGTAGAAAGCTGTTACTTGATGGCAATTGTTAGCATTGGCTTTTCTGCCTCCCCACCTCCCCAACACAGCTCTCATTCTGCGCCAATGCAGGTGACTGCAACAAAACCCAGGTCTGCACTGCTGGGGAGAAGAGACTCGCATCTCACCCAAGCAGTTATCTGAGGAAAACCTTCTCTTGGAGGTTGGGAAGGGCAGAGAGAGACTTCTCTGTACTCAGTGGATGATTTCACCACTCTGGGTCTTGTTCTGTTAATTGTGTTTCTGCATCCACCTACCTTGGCATGTGATGTCCTGTTTGACTTCAGGTATATCTGAAGAAGATATTCCCCTGAAATCCCCATCAGACCAAGGCTCAACAGCTCCTTGAGGAGTCTGATTGGGTTTTACATTAGCTGAATGCATGGGAATTTTTATTTGGTCTGTAAAGCTTCTAGTCTGTTGAAGCATTAGTGTTCATTTTGTTCCTCTACAACATGGACACTTGTCAAGGCTCCACATTTCTGGGTGACAATGTGCCCATATTGCAGTGTTAGCTGTTGCTTTTCTGATGCTAGCATGGCAATAACTCTAGCTGAAATTTTAAGCATTAGAAGATGAGGATGGTACCTCCTGCATAGATGTCCTTATCTTTGAAAGCCAAATCTGAGCAGACCCATCTCTGTGATGACTGAAGCTATGCAAACGAGGGAGCAGCACACTCGATGCTGCCAGAGCTCTGGTGTGGCACTGGGAACACATCCCAGGACAGAGCAGTGTGCTGAGCTGTGACACGGCTCCCTGCAGAGGCAGTCACGCAGCAGGGCTGTGCAGTCCAAAGGACCAGGCTTGTGGCTGTGGGCTGTGCTCAGCCCCATGCTGGTAGTTGCCAGCAGCTGTTCTGCTTTCTGGGAAGTGTGTTGGGATCTTTCCTGCTCAGCTGGAGGCTGTGAGAGCATTTGGTCCTCTCCCAGGCTGCTGGTGCAAAGCAGCCACTGTTCGGTTTGGCGGGCCAAGCGTCGCTTCAGGCTCCACTGCAGAGGGGACCAACCCCCCCGTGTCACTTGTTTATCTCTGTCATTTATTGCTACAAAACAGCTCACCCAGAGCCGTCCTTCCCACAGCTGGTGGGAGTCAAAGTGCCGAGGCTGTTAGTGGATTAGGGCAGCAGAGTGAAAACCATTTGGCGTTTCTATCCTGATTCTTCTGGGTGCCTTTAATTAGCATGATTGCTCAGCACAGATTTTGCCATGTTCTTTAGCTCCCCTGGTTAGGATAATTATTCCCCCAGCTCCTTTTGTTCCAATTCCTGATCGCTTACAAAGTCTCCTGTTAAAAGCCATTAAATCTGTAATGTGAGAGTAAATGTTCAGCGTGTTGTGCTCTCAGCCCCACACGTGTGAGCTCGAGCTCTCGGCCCCTCTCCTGCACTCCTCTGCTCCCTGCCACGTGCTGTGGCATCCCTCTCTGCTTCCCTCTCACGCTTCCCCCCTGGCCATCCCACGTGTCCCACACACAGCAGGTTCTGTGCACGCTCTCCCTGCTTTCTGATGGCACTTTTGGCATCACTCAGCTTGGTTTCCTCTGTGCACAGGCTGGTTTTGGGAGTGAGGTTGAAATTCTGGGCTGTGGACTGTGATCTCTCACATTTAGTTGCATGTGCAAATGTGGAGGTGCTGTTAGAAGTGTGTGTTCTTGTATGTTTTAGTCATGGTGTGGGGAGTCCTTGCTTCAAGGAACAGCTAAAATAGAGGGGGAGATGTCCTAGCTGTGGTGGAAAGTAGGATTTTTGTTGGTAGATGATGGAGAAGAGGAAAGACTTATTTTCCTTATTTTTAAGTAAAGTTGTTTTCCTCCTTCTCAAGCATAAAATCCTCCTGTGTAGGGAAAATAGGTTTTGGATAGCCATGTTCCCAGGAGTTTCCATGTTGCAGTGCCTTCCCATCTGAGCCCTGTGAGCTCAGCCACTTCACTGCCCCAATCCCTGCTGATGTTTGATCAGCACATGTCAATGGCTCAAGTGGGGCAGACACACAAAGGCTTACACAGAGTGACATGGTGTGAAATAAGATTGGGCTCAAGTGCTTTAAATGCCTTGTGCATTTAGGTGAGTTGATGTGAGAGGAAGAAGGGGGAGAGGGAGACTTATTTGCAGACCCAGAGTGAAACTGGGGCAGGGAAGGGTGTGGCAGATGTGTAGTTTGTTAAGCTCAGAGCTGATTGCTTGAGCAAAAATTCACATCTAGACCACTTGCTGGAAAAAGCTTGTCAGAAGGGACTCCTGATCCTTCCTCCCTCCTTTGAATGATGACCCCTAATCAACAGCAGACACACATTTTGGGCTTAGATCTTGAATTGCTGCCCTGCTGTGCCGTGCCAGACCTTCTCCACTCTGCAAAGCTCACCCTCTGCTCTGGGGTGGAGTGAGGGTTTCCTTGCACAGCAGCAGCCCCCCACACTCACTCACCTCATCTGTGGCTCCAAGGAGCTCTCCAGGCATTTCATACATCCCCTTGCAAAAACTCACCATGTTTCATGTGTGTTTGGTGGGAGCAAGCCCCTGCTGCAGAATGAAGCCGCCACAAATACCTGACACTCGTTTGGTTGGCACTATCCAAACAGTCCCACAGGAGCTCCGTAGTATCAGCATAAACCCATGTTTTCCTGTCTTCCCCTGGGAGAGCACAGCCTTCCCTGTGCCCTGGGGTGTGTGTTTTAGAGCTTGTGAAATACTGAAAGATACCAAGACATGGTCTCAAAACAAAATCTGGAGCTGGGAGCTCTCTCTTGGGAAGTGTAATAACACCCTTTGACGTATTTTGGTGCAGAAGACAACTTATTTTGAGAACCATCTACTGGGGCAATTATCAAGAGCTGAAGACCTGTGGTGGTAGCTTCATTTCCAAAGAAATCAGCAGAGTGGGAGCACTGGAGAGACACAGACGAAGAACAATAATTCCAGACAACATAGCATCCAAACAGCCTAAAAAAAAATCAACAAAATCTTGTTCCTCGAAACTCCCTGCTGCTCTCGCTGTGTTTTAGCCCTCAGCTCTTCCTGTTCCCATTTACAGCTCCTCTGTAGTGCTCAGTGCCTCCTTGCCTGCTGAGATCTCCTGCACTCCTCAGTTTCCATCCTCAGTTTGTAAACTCCACAAAATCATGTTTTCCCACAGGATGTTCTTCCTGACACTTCAGGCTCTCGGGCTTGTACAGCTCCTGGGCTTCCTGGAGGGCAGCTCTGGCCTTTCTAGATAACATAAGGAGGTGCTGGAGCAGATGGCAGGGTAAAGAGGCTTGAACAAGCCAGGATTTATTCTGGGCCTTGATCAGCTCCTCCCAGCCTCTGAAGAGCAGGAGAGCATCCCTGGCACTGCCTGGGCTGGGAAGGTCCCAGCTGCAGGCTGCAGCAGTTGTGTGCAATCCTGCCCACCATCTGTGTCTCTTCTTGATGTCTGCTGCCATATCCCAACCCTCTGGCTTTACCAAGCACTTCTGTCCCTTCTAGAGCCCAGAGCTCCTGCAGAGGATGGGAGCCTTGGAGCTGAGGCTGTTCCCTGTTGGATGTTCAGGACTGTCACTGGTTCCTTTGGAGACCTTGGAGAAAATGTGGTCCTGCTTTGTGCCACCGTTTTGCTGCCTGTGTATTAAACATAACAGCTCCTTCCTCCCCAGGGAATGAGCGAGGCATAACAAATTAGTGTTTATGAAGCACTTTCCAGCTGAAAAGAACTTCTGAAACAGAGCTGTTGCTGTTCTAACTCAGGGGCTTCCTTTACTGGTTGGCTCTTTGATGTGGTGATCTGTGGTACTGGTGGATCAGCTGTACCATAATTGGAATTAATCAGCAATTAAGGAACACGAGCCCAAACCAGATTCTTTCCCAGTGGATATTCATTTCTGGGCACATTAGTCAGTGGTTTCAATAACTGTAAAATGCTTAGGGTAACTATTGCTATCTGAAGCAGCTGGGGAACAGAGGCAGTGTCACAGGGACGTGGATACCTGTCAGGCAAAGTGGAAATAAGCTCTTGTAGCACTGTGCATTGTGCTTAAATTGGCAGCACTCCGAGGGCTGACTTAAAAAAAATAATTAAAAATTGACATAAGAATATATTTGAAAACCAAAGTGATGAAATTGATGTATTACCTGCTAGGATGGGATCTTTCATGCCAGGTCCCTTGGGCTTTGTGGAGTGCAGAGGCAGTGAGAGTGCATGGTGGTGAGAAGTGGGGACTTGTGGAAGCTGGGGAGACAGTTTTTTTTCCTGCCAGCAGTGAGAATCATAGAGGAGAAGGCTCCTGGATGTATCAGTGTGAGCACAAGGGGAGGCAGAGGCAGGGGAACAGCTGGACAATGCCCATGATGCCAGCTACCACCAACTTTGCAAACACTTTCCTGCAGAGTGTTCTCATGGCTGACCTGTAACCCCTGAGAGTTTTGCCACGTGTCTTTGCATGGCCGTGGGTATTTCAGGGGACAAAAGAGCCATTCTCTTTGCTCAGGGACCTCCTCTGTGACCCACGACCACTTAAATGAGGCAGAGACTAAGCTCTGCATGTTGTGGGTGAGACTGCTGGGTGCCCAGCCTTTCCCCCTTCCCTGGTCCTCTTACAAGTCATTTCACATACTCTGGCTTCAACCTAACAAAAACAAAACCGATGAGGCCCAACTGATCTGGCTGCTTTCCATCATGCAGTGGGCCTCTGAGTGGCTTTAAATAGCTGCACCTCTGTGCAGGCTGGAGAAAAAGCACTGGCTGTGCCTCTGGACAAGAGGGTAGCTTTGGCTCAAATCACAGGCCATCTCAGACCTGAAAATAGCCTTTTTTTTATGCTGCCCTTGGTCTTAAATAGATTTTTTTTTTCTTCTTTTTTTCTATTTTATACCCTGTTAAGTGCTTTCCTACTTTGAGGCTTTTCCTAACGGGAGATTGGTGGGGGATCTTGGAGCTCTGCCTCCTGAGCTATCAGGCTACATCATTTAGTATCTTGGAACTACTCCATCCATGAAAGAGTTCCAGAGAAAACAAACTTGTGATCCTGGCTAATATGGACATGGCCTACGTTAGTGGTGGCAACAGTGGAAGCGCAGTGGATACTGGAATTCCTCTGACCAAAGGTTTAGTGAATCTTGCAAAGTCTTCAAGAGCTCAGCCCGTGGAAAGCTGTGAATGCTGCCCTTTCCTCAAGGAAAAGCTGTTTGGGCATTGAGTGCCTTCAGAATTCTCCTACCCCTTCCTCTGCTCTAGCCAAAAATTAGAGACATTTATGTGGAAATGGGATCTTCTGGATCCATTTGCTTCTGCTTTTCTCTTGCTGTGAGCCCATCTCCTCCTTTCCCTGCCCTCCAAACCACTCGCAGTGCTGCGATCTTCTGTTTGTGATTTTGGGTTGTGGAAAAGCACAAGAAGATGGCACGAGCTGTAGCTAGAGCTCCATCTAGCACATTCCCAAGAGGTTTCCTGTGACGTCAAATCTTTTTGATTAAAGTGGGAGACTCTTATGCCAGAGGTTTAACCATGGACAATGAAAACTGATACAAGGTGAGCTGCTGTGGAGGGAAATAAGGATCCTGTTCACATGAAAATGAAGGATTATAAGAATTTCTGTAGTTCTCAGAGCCTTTCTAGTCTAAGAAGAGCTGTAATCTACTTGAAGATCTGCTTGAGGTCTGTGTATCAGTGTGAAGGTCATCTGTGGACTGAATTTGCTTGAGGTTCTCCATTGTGATCAACACTGTTGGGCTGGTGTAAATGAGAGGAGATCTGGGCTCTTTGACTTTACCTTGAACAGCAGAGGAGATGTGGTTATCTGCAGCTGAGAGCACCAGGGAGAGCCTCACAGCGTGTTTCTGCTGAGCTTCTGTGACCTGCTTTGTTGTGGCAAGAGAGGCCTTAGGCTGGGTTGCATCTCACCCTGTTACATGCTGTGAGAGGAAGGGAAAAAAGAGGGTTTTGTTTCCTAGCCCAGCAGATGAACCCATCCATGACAGGAAGCCTGTGTTGTTGTGTTGCTTACCCCTCAGATATAGACACAGCAGTGCTGACTTTGACTAAAGGGATGGCTATTTCCTTTGCTCAGGATGTGGGCCAGGCTTGATGGTTTTCATGGTTTCTTTGATGCTATTCATGCTTCATATCTGCACAGAGAGACAGATAAAATGTATGCTGTTGTTGGAGTCTCCTACTGCTTTTCCTTTATATCATAAATTCTGCTGTAACTCAGAAGAGAGCTCAAAGCCTCTTTGCCTAATGTGAGCTGTGTGGATAGCAGAGTTATGTTTGGCCAGCTTGTTGCCCTTAATTTGCTATTTTTGTTTAACCCATTTTTGCCAGGCGTTACATAGCACCCTGTTGCTTTTCTCATCCCTTCCCACAGCAATTCATATTGCTGTCTCAGAAGCAGTTTCCATCCCTGGGTTTCAAAACTGGTCTGCATCACTCCTGCTGTGGCAGATAGGGATGCTGTGAGGAGTAGTGCATCATTTTCTGCGTCATTCCCTCGCCTCCCCATGTGACAATCCCTGCTGCTCCTCTCGGGTGATGTGGAGCAGCCTCAGGTCTCCAGGACTTTAGAAGCACGCTCTATTTGAATAGCAGCAATTTTACCAGGAGGCACACAGGGAAGGCAAGGTGAAAATATCTGTTTTCTCTCCTTAGTTTTGGTCTCTCAGTGGAGGAAGCGTGTTCCTGGCAGGGCACTGTCCATAGACTGGATTGGTATGGGCATGGGGCAGAGTGGCCAAAACCCACTAGCCAGGGTGTTGGGAAACACGAGGCAGCTCTGGAGGACTAAGTGGATGGCCAGGGTTGAGGACAAAAACTGATTGCATGGTTTGGTTGCATTCAATTTTCTTGTCCTTTCATTGCCACATCCATCCAGCCTGCTTAGAGAAATGCTCCATCTGCTCCCTCCATCTCAAGCTGTTAGAGCTGCACAGCAAATCTGAGCTCATTCCTCCTTCCTTGTTCTCCAACACTCTCCATACATTTATTCCACTACCATACATTTATTCCATTCCATGGCTATTAGTAGAGACAGTAGTATGTTTTGATTTAAAAAGTGATATCACTAGAACTGGGAGAAGCACAAAGTTTAGTATGTCAGAACTTTTTGATTTCAATCTACAGGGTGGGGATTTTTACCTCCTTACTATTTTCAAGCTTGCATGTTGGAGTTTCCCTACAAATCTACAACCAATGTCAAAGATAGTATTTTTCCTCCCATTTTCCAGCTGGCACTGACAAATGTGAAACTCCACAAAAGTTATTGTTTTTAAAATTTCCCTAACTGTTCTAGGAGTAGAATATTTCTATTTCCCCTTTTTTCTTTTACCTTTTTGTTGAGAGGAAAAAAAAAAGTAAAGAAAAACCCCCACTTTTTAAAAGACATTTCCAAGCCAGTTTTTCAGAAGCTAATAGCTGTGATGGTAGATGACATTTGTCATAGCAGCATCCAAACTCTGAACCTGTTGAGATTCACCCATTTTAACCCTGGACATCTCCGTGAGCATCATCCATCTCACATCTGTCAGCGAAGACATAAACCTAGCAAGAGCCTTGTTGGTTTCTGCTCCATACAAGAGAACGGGGTTAAAGGTAGCAGTACAATAGGGGAAACAGCAGTGAGGAAGAGAGAGAAAACCAGCCAGGAGAGAGAAGCATGTTGTTTTTCAGATTCTTTGGGGACTTTAATAAATCAGAAGGAGATGATGCCAAAAGGACCGGTGCTGCATTGCTCTCCCAAGCCAGCAGGGAAGTGTGTTCAGCCCTTCAGCTCCAGAAACGTGGGCTGTCCTCCTGCCACGCTCCTCGTCGTCCCTCGGCAGCCCCCGCATGTCAGTGGTGGGCTAACCCCCACTGCAGCCCCCTTCTGCAAAGACCCTGCTGTCACTGCAGATCCCTGCAGCTGGGATTCACAGCACAGCACTGATGACAGAGAGCAAAGCCCTTGGAGTCCCCAGCCTTAAGTCTTGCTGATCTTTCACATGTCCCTTCGCTGGGGCTGTGTGTCCCCAGTGGGTTTTTAGGTCTGTTGGATGTGGCCCGGCAGAAGTAAAATTGCCTTAATTTAGCAGAGCTAAGAAACATAAGGAAAATGAAGCAGACAGGAGTTCTCCTTGGAGATACTTGGTATTGTTGAGGATAGACTTTCCCAGCTATCCTTTGGTGGCCATAAAATATATTTATATTACGAAAAACAAAACACGATAAATAGTGACGTTCAGGGACGCCATGTTTATTTGTGTCCCAGTGACTCTGATCACTTTAAACCATGAGAGTTGAGCTGGGCTCTTTTTCACTCTCATTTCGTTTACTAATGATATTTCATCGCTTGGAATTTGCCTATGAATCTTGTTTATGACACATGAACCAGAGCTGAGCCTGGCTTACTCTCCCATGTGGATCGGCCCTTAAGGGCCACCGAGAATAACAGATAGTTTCCCCCAAACAAGTTAAACAGTTCCAAACCAAACAAACAGCTTTTGTCTGCATCCCCAGGTCCATCAGAGGAAACATGTGTTTGATGTGCAGATGGAGTAAGATAGTGCAGTGGAGAAATATAAACTAATATAAAAAACAAAATAGAAAGAAAAAACAGGAAAAGAAAAATCTTCTGGCTGGTGTAGTTTTGGTGTGAGAAAATTTCCTAGCCTGTTTAAAAGTACTCTTCCTATTGAGATAAATTCTAATGGCATCCAAGCTGCTCCATGCTGCCCTAGTGATGCCAGACTTGAAAGAACTTAGCTGATTTGTTCAGGATCCTGTGAGGTGCAGGAATATTTTCTAAATCTTAGAGCAATTATGTAGACAAGATATCCCAGTAATTTCCTGGAAAAATCCTTTAAATCCATAAGAATTTGGTATAGATGCGAGAAATCCCCAAGATCTGCCATGCATGTCTTTTTGTGGCAAATAAATTAATTTCCCTGGCTGGGACATCTCAAGGCAGATACATTGTGAGGAGATGTTTGATACAGACTTTTAAAACATTACATTTGCCCTTTAAGTTTGTTGGACTGAAGGAAGGAGCTTGCCTATGATATCTGCTCCCTTTATTTTTCTCCCTAATCTGGCCAGTGTTTCTGGCAAATCCTAATCAGTTTTTTTAGAGAGGTGGGGTTGTGTGAGGAGAAGATGCCTTCAGCATGCAGGGTTTGGTGTAGATGGGACAGCTGGGATGAAGAAAGGTCTGTGGGGTTATGAGAGTCAGGTCTCCCCAGCCTTAAAATGCTACTTTTTGTCTTCAAGAATGTTGTGCCAGATTAGATAAATCATGCGAGGGAAGTAGGCACAGGAAGGAGTCTCCCTATTCCTCACTGTCTGCCTAGGGAAAAGATGGGTTAGGTAGGAATTTGGACTTAATGGGAACCTCTGGAAAAGAATTGTTCCCAGTTGTCTGTCCAGACCTCTTGCATGCCCCTTGTCCTCAGAGCACTTGTGCCTGCACGCTCCACATGAAATGATTGCCTGTTCTTTATGGAAAGACAAAGTGAGGTAGCCCTGCCTGGAGAGGACATTTTGGCTTTAATTTAATGGCAGCCGTTTGCTAGTTATTCATTTGGTTCTTTTTTATATAATCACATGTGTGTCGATATCTCTCTCTTTTTTTCTAGTTTTGCTCTTTTTTGTTTTTTCGTTTACTTTATTTTGCTTTTTTCTTTTTTCTGTTTTTTTTCCCCCTTTAGGTTTCAGAGAAATTATGTTGAATCCAATAAGCCTCCCTGGACATTCCAAACCTCTTAACCAAGGCATTTATGTTGAGGATGTCAGTGTTTATTTCAGCAAAGGACGTCATGGCTTTTAAAAACTCCTTAAAAGTCCCTGTTCTGATGTCAAGTTTATAGGCTGTGCCCTCAAAATGGTGGGAAGCAGTAAGCGTGGTCTGTATGGATTGAGGTCTCCTCCTAATAGGACTCTACAGCCCTGCCTGTACACACGTTAAAGCCAACTGAAACTGTGGTTTTCTGTCACCAGATAACAGGGTTGTTCTTTTCCTCCAATGGTCGCTGTGTTCGTTAAATATTCCTGCAAGGCACAACAGCAGCAATGAGAGCAAATAAAGAGAATTAAAACCCAATTGAAAGGAGTCATCCTAATAACAGAGTAAATAATTGTACTTTTGCTTTAAAATAAAACACAAAACAAAAAACAAAAAAAAAAAACAAAAACAACCAAGCCAACCAAACTGACATCTTTAGTCATGTCCTCCCTGCTTGGAGTTTTCCTTGTAAGCTTGTGTCTTCGCAACACCCAGTGAATGCTGCCATCACCTCTTATGTGGCACTGCCATGGGAGGTCTCCCAGAGCGAGCCGAGGCGGGGAGCCTGGAAGAAACTAAAGCAGAACGAAGACTTTTGGTAAGAACAAAGGCAGCCCCGCTCCCAGTTCTTGCACAGAAAATAATGTTGGAAGGAATGAGGATGGAAAGAAAAAAAACAAAAAGTATCTTACTTCTCTGACAGGAAGAGAGTGTGGTTATCTTTGAAGTGCACATATTCTAGGAGGCTTCTTTTGTTTGTCTGTCTGTCTGTGTGTGTTAGAGCGGCTCGTTGGATCTGACTATCTCATTGTTGTACTCTGGTCTCTCCCTGCTGCTTAAATGATGAGCTTTATCTGAGGAGTTGCCTGCACTTCCCACATGGATGGAGAATCCATAGCGCAGAAGGGTCTGTGTCCTTGCCAGGACTAGAGCAGTAAGCAAAGTGGAAAAGCATATCAGACGCACGCAGGTCCCATTGCTGGGCTTTTTCCAGCCCCATTTAGCTCTCCCCTCTATTCCCATCCCACTAGAGATTGATTGTAACCCAGTTGCATACCCAGAACCATCAGCTCAAGACTGGCTGACTGAAGGAGAGGAAAAAAAAGTATTCTATTGCTTCTTCTCTGGCAAATACAGGAGTATCGGTCCTGTTCTGGCCAATATTTGTATTCTCTCCCCCTCTCCTATCCCACTTTTGTCTTACTTCATCCAAAGCCTCTCAGATGGAAAAGTAAACCCTTTCATCCTGTCCTCAAGAGAAGCCAGCTGCCCTTGTGGCAATTTGCAGGGTTTTCCTTGGACTCTCTGGATGTCACATGTATGGGAAATACAGATTTGCTCACACATATCAGTGATAACCTATAAGCAAAGCAAATTTTCTCTAGAGGACAAAAAATATTCCAAAAGCTTCAGGTGTGGCCAGACCCTTTTGAGAGGAATATTGGACCAGGAGCTTGCTCACCAGCCACTCAGCTTTGCTTGCCTTCTTGGTGGCCCGAGATGACCTTATCACATCAGGGGTGTCTCTAAATCACCAGCCCTCAAGGGTCACTGCCACTGGAAAGAGTCACAGTCCCTCTCCACCAGAACTGGGCAGAAGCCTCAGAATGGATGTTCTGCTTCATCCTGCCTTTACAGGTGACCTGCATGAACCACCCTGGAGATTGCCAGGAGGTTTTTATTATCAGCTGTCCCATAGGGATATCGCTGGGAATATTCCATTCTCTTGCTTCTTCTCCTGGTTTGTTTGCATAAAAAAGGTAAAGTGCAATAGAAGAGTACTGGAGAGATGGTGGCAGATTGCTTTAAGTTAATGGACATGCCTTAGGGGGGCATCTGCGTTAGCGCGAGGAGACCTGGCTCAGGTTGGATGGCTTCAGAAACCATGACCAAATCTCCCAACAACGTTTCCTGCCCGCATCGGAGCTGGAAATGCCAGAGGTGCACTGCCAGAGAGGACCTGCGGCCGTGTGCCATGGACACCTCAATTCTGCAGATTCACAGAGTCAGGAGGAGCTTCGCCGAGCGTGTGAATCACTGGGTGCTTGTCTGAACTGAATTTCCCCATCTCCTGGAAGTTGCCCACCTGACCTGGGGATGTCTTGTCTGAACTGTCTCCTCTCCCTAGCACTGTTCAGGGGACTCTGCTCTCAACTGTGTGTATCAGTCGTAGAGATGCATCTGTGGGCCTGGACCAGAAGCCTATATCCAAATACCCTAGCAGAGGAAGGGTTGAATTTTGCAGCTCAGGTCCATCTCTGCTTAGAAGAAATCCTCCGGACCGTACAACATAATTAAAAGCAGTTCTCCCCACTGTGATCGATGTCTCAATTTGTTTAACACCAACTAAAGTCTCTGGTTCCTCACTGCTGAAAACGAAAGCCAGTCGTGGCTGTTTGCGATTGGTGGCTTTAAGTAGCAAGTCTAAGGATGTTTCTTTTTTAAATTTTATTTTATTTTTAATTATTGTAAATCATTACCTCATTTTCTGTCAATGAGATTCCTCCATCTTTGAGCATTCTTATCTTGCCATAACTATCATCCTGTGCTAATGGGAAATGGGACGGTCCCTTTTCACAGAGACTATAGGGGTGTTCAATGTCTAGTTTCTTAATAAACACTTTATTTTCTAACGAAACAGCTGCACCAGGCCTCTTCTTTGAAGACAAAATAAATAAATGTTCAGAATGACATGTCTTATAGTCTACTTCTTCATGAAATGGTCCACGTGTGGGGAGTTTGGTTTGTTTTCTTCTTTGGCGGGTGCGGAGGGTGGGATTTACAGCTGTGATGGGAACATTGCTCAGGTGTAGCTCTTGCTTCTGTCACTCTCATCAGGCACAAAGAGGTTTTCTTGCCTGCGAGTTTAGCTGCTAATGGTCTCACTTGACAACCTGTTGGTTTTTGTAGCATAAAATGGTCATATTCTCAGGGACAAGCTGGTACTGCAGGAGATTGTGTCAGGATTTGCCAAGACAAGTTTCCATAGTTAGTGAAAAAGTTTTATTAGAACCCTTATCTCTCAGGGAGCTTGACAGTAAAAGATTGTTCTGGCTGCAGTACTTGTGTTTCAGGATATGCTGTTGCTTCGGGTCTCCTCGCTCGGCTGTGCAAATTGACAAAAACCAGCAAAATTGGCTGTTGGGTGTTGGATTTTTGTCCCCTCCTCAGGAACAATTAACCTCATGTTAAGCTCTTAAGAATGTGTTTGCTGTAGAGGCAGTGGGATACAGGTGAGCGCTGTGCTCAGGTTCCTCATTAGAAATTCATGTCCAGGTGGTTGGATGCTGCAGGAGAGAGGAACCTTTCTGCAGTGTGTGGGACTTGGCATGAGGGTGTGTCTTAGTTGTGTCTCAGAATTGTTCACAGGAGATGTCACTGATGTAACTAAAAGCTGCTGTGCCAACCTGCAGGTGACAGTGGGCATGAGGACGGGGGTGTGTTTGGGCACATATTGGTGGATGGTGCTGGAACCCTCTTAGAAAACCTGGTGAGAGTTTTGATGAGCAAATTAAAAACATGTTTTCCAGCATCCTTCTGTTCCTATAACTTCCTGGCATGACTTTCAAGCAAATGTCTCAAAATGATGCTGTGGGTGAATTTCCGCATGACCTTCCCTTCTAATGAGTGTGTCTCTAGCAGTGATGGGGTGCTGTGGTTCACAGGATTAGGTGATGGCTCAGACCTTAACCTTTCCAGGACTGTCTGCAGTGCCCAAGACAAATGTCTGTCTCGTAACATAACCTTACACAAGGGATGAGGAGCTGAGCTGCATTGGATTCCATCCCTGTTTCCTCTTTCTTTCTGAGGTGTGGGAAACAAACATAGGGTTTAGAAGCTCTGTCTTTTCTTCTCCACTTCTGCAGGGTCTGTTATGAGATTTCACAGCCCAGAAACATTGCAAATGGTGGTTGAATAGCCAATTACTCAGGCTGCTGCTATGGTCAGCTTTGGTTCACTTTGTTTTGTGTTTCAGGGCAACTGACTCCTTACGTATGAGTTCCTACAATACTTTTAATGTTGTCAGTTCAAAAGGAGCTGGTTTAACTATGGGCTCTGACAGGCATCACAGAGGGTTGGACACTTGTTTCTTCTTGTTCTTTCTTCTTGGTTGTCTCTGTTGCCTGATGCACCCATGTGAAGGTTCCATGCTCTTCATGACAGCTGGACCATGAGTTGACATTGCTGTGCTGCTCTCTCTCCCCACTCTGGCTTCAAATGACTCTTCAGATAAAGAGTTATTACTGAAGGAGCTTGTGATGCTGGTTTGGTAGGGTAAGGGCAGAGGACCTCTAGAAGGAATGATCAGCTCCTGCTGAACATCACAACCCTGCCTCCTCAGGTCTTGTAGAGTGTGGAGCCTGTGTGTGAATAAGCAGAGAAACAAAGCTTTGGCTCATTGTACTTTGACTCTAAAAAGATGGAGTCACGTTTCTGTTATTTCCTGCTTGGAGGGAGCACGATGGGCACAGTGTGTTTCTGGCACTGTAGCTCTCTCCAGGATGGAATCATTGTGTGGGACCTTGGGCCCAGGCTTGCTGCAGGGTGTGTGGGATGCTGTAGGTCACGATTGGGGTATATTGAGTTCCACAGCTGCTTATCCACATTGCACTGAGTCCTGATGTTCTTTGCTGCTCTTTTGTTTATTTAGGTATGTTTTTGAGGAGTCATGCCTTCTCTCCCAAGAGGCTTGAGCTTGTTTTGAAGGTGGTGGTTTGGTGTTTCTACCACCAGGCCTTTGTCCTTTCCCTGTGTCTATCTCCTGCTGTCCAGGGAATTTCTGGGAGCTGTGGGGAGTCAGAGGAAGGTGCTTCTGATGATTCAGCAAATGCTCTGCTCTGATTTGTACCCAGAACAAGCTGCAGATCCTCAGGGTTAAGCCTGGCATTAGCAGAGGATAAAGAGGCATAGACACAGTAGTAAAGCTAAAAACCACAGGTTTGGAGGAGCAGCACGAAGAGAGCACACAAGAAATCAATGCTGAGTGATTTCTTTTTTTTTTTTCCTTAACATTTGGAAGCAGTTCTGGTGCTGTTTGTGCAGTGACTCAAAGAGCCCATATTAACCATGCATTTACCAGTGCCTGCAGAGCCTGAGCAGTTGAAAGAAAATTTAAGAAACTGCGGGGAAGTACATACATCTGCTTTGAAGGTGTGGGTGTAGTTTCACAGGAGACCTGCCCACTCTCAGCTGGAAAAGGTGAAGCAATTTACCTGGTGATTTCTAAGCTTTACTTGGTGAAGCAATGACGTATCTTCTGCTGTTGTGCTGCATTTTGCTTCACCTTTATCTTCTGTGGTTTCTCCAGTGTTGTCTCCACTACTTCCCTTAAGACAGGCAGGCTCCTTGGTGGTGCCAGCATGGTCTGATGCCACAAAGCTAGAATAAATCTCAACCCACACACAGTAAATAACTGCAGGAGGATTCCTTCGCAAAGAGAAGATGATAGTTTCTCCAGCAGTAAAGCAGAGTGCAACTGCAAGACAGCTACATTTGAATTTTGGTATTATTTTGAACTTGTGAGTGTAATTGCTGACTAATCAGCAGGAATAAATTTTGGTTGTTCTGTACAAAGTGGAGGGATTTGTTCTAAGTGCTGGTTAAATGATTTGCTCTGCTGTTAGTGACTCATTTGTGATCTGTGCCTGATTCCTGCAGAGAAGTTGACTTTCTGTAAGCATTTGTTTATTATTTCAGAGTATTTGGCCTTATTTCTCCAAGATTTTGCCTCAAATATTGATGTTGTGTGATGGGTGTTGGTTTTGCTCTTGGGTTGGGTGAGTGACTGTTTCAGACTGGTAGTCAGAAATGTAACATGCAGAGGTACCCTTCCGTCATCTGTTATTTGGGGTTGTCCCTAACCCCATGTTTCTTTTCATATTTTGGGATTAATACCATCCTGATAGGTCTTTCTGCAGGCAAGAAAAACTGTCACTGCCTGGGCCTTTGGAACAGTTAAGAGCTTGTTTTCAGAGCAAGTATCTTTCCTGGCTCCAGTCAGAATTCTGGGAGCAGCCTGTGTCTGACCTGTGTGTGGGTTTCCATCCACTGGTGGCAGAGGAGCCACTGCTGGAGGTCAGGCTCATTCATGAGGAGTCAGGGAGAGCCAGACTGGAGCTGCATTAGGCTCAGTAAACTGCCAGGGTGTCTGAATAAACTGATTTTGGCCAGGTCATCATTATCTTAAGTGAGTCAGAGATGTGTCCAGGCTGTTTATTAAGATCATTAAGAGAGGGAGGGAGGGATGCTTACAGTCCATGGACTAGGCTGGTGAGGTGGTGAAGTATATTGCAACATCTGACACAAGAGAGAGGGAGCTCCTGGTCTTGCAAGCTGATGTATCCAAGGCCTGGTCCTGCCAGGATTCAGTCCCTGGTGCCACTGTCAGGCATGTACAGTGACATCATGCTAATGCACATTTCAAACATCACTGATGTGAGCTCATCTTGCCAGGCTGAAGAGTCACACCTCTGCTCAGGTTTTCTCATGAGGCCTTGCTGCCTGGCAATTTTAGAGATATTCTGGATCAACAGAGCATTTTGTGTTTGCTGTATCAGTGCCAGGCAGTATGTGGGGAAGAGAGGAGAGATTTTGCATGGTCACTTCTCCTTGACAGTGCCTGGTCCAGCCCCTGTAGGCTTCTGGAGGTGGCTGCAGGTTTGCTTTGTGCTTCTTGGACACGTTGGTTTATTGGGTGGTCCCAGAAGGTGTGGATATTTAAGTGTTTAAGCTCCAGTCACACGCTCAGCACTGCTGGAACACCTCCAGAGGTACGAGTCCCCCAAAGCCAGCACATCTCACCACGCACAGACGTTGCAGGCGACTGAGAAGGGCCTCACTTAAAGACAGGTAAGTGTCATTTTTTCTCCTTCTAGGGAACTATTGTGTGTAATGTGCTGGATTCAGAACTCTAGCAGGAATTATTTTGATGGATCTGCTCTAAATGCATCAATGATAACTGAGTGCATTAGACAGTATCAGTGGGAAAATGTGAGTCCCTGCTCAGGAGAAAGCAGGGGTTCTTCTGGCTGGAAATGCTGCAGGTCTGGCACTGTGTGGGAGTGGAAAACCAGAAGAGCCAAGTGCTGCTGGGGACCAGGGTTAACACCCACGGCTGCTCCTGTTTGGCCACCCGGGTCAGGTGGGGTGAAGGAGGATGCAGCCAGAATGCCAGCAGGTATGGCAGAGATGTGGGAGGTGTTTGGCACAGCTGCTGACTCCTTTTGAAAGCTTGAGAGCGCAGAACTGCAAGGGTGGCTACTTGATGATAGTGCCAGTCTCTCATTTTCATTAGCAATCAGCCAAAAAAAGGATGTGCTCTGCCTTAACCCTCCTGCCTGTGGCCAGCAGTGCATCCAACACAGAGAGAACACCTTTTTTGCAGCCATGTGACATGCTTGCCACTCAATATCAGCAGAAGATTTTATAGCCATGGCTTCAGAAGAAGGTAACAAAATCCCTGACTGTGTATCTTGGATGAAAGTATCATCCTATGACTAGACTGAGCTCAGTTTAATCCTGTTAACCTCACAGTGGACTCCTGGGAGTTGGGTAACATTCTCTGTAGGTCCTTAAGCTTCTCTGCATGGCTGTAATGTGTGAAGCATCTCATGTTTTGCCAAATTTCCTTCTCTGGATTCAGTGGTGCTGGCATGAACCTCAAAAAAAGAAAAAAGGGCAGAATGGTATCAACAGCATTGTCACAAGGGAAGGTGAATGTCTCTCACCAAAAAGACAGAGTCATCCTTAGAAAACAAAGAAGACTCCTGAGCATAACAGATATTGTCACGTACACCCAAATAGGTAAGGATTGGCAATGTTCCTTCTAAGTAAGACCTCTAAGACTCAAAGAGCAAGAAAATGTGGTGATCATGAGCCGTAGATACAGCACAGACTGAAACCTGGCTCTTTGATCTGAAAGGGCCACTGAAATCAAAGGGCTGCACAGGGATCTATTTGGATGATGCCTTGAAGGACTGGTTCAACCCTTAGGGGCATGTCTGTGCCCTTAGTTTATAGACTGTGCTGCTCCGTCTGTCATCCAGCTGGGCTGTTGTTGTGCCAGCACAGGGAGGGAGCTATCCCACAGCTTGCTGGACAGGAGCCACTGAGGGCTCCAGCTCTCCCTCTCTGAATCCTCTCCACCTCTCGTTTCCCTGTGCTCCCTTCTGAGTAAGAACAGGTCCCCACTGGTTGGAGCTTTCACCAGATCTCACCCAGCCCCATGCTTAGGTTCCTGAACAAGAACCCAGAGGATGGTCATCTCTTCAGTGGGAAAGGAAATGCCTTTGGCATAAGATCCTTGGAGTTGTCCAAAGAGGTGTCCTTGTCTGGAGAAGTAAGTAGATGCCTGCTGATCATGGTGCAGGGGGGTGTGTATGTTTGTGTTTGTGTGTGTAGTAGGAATCAAATATTCATGTTGGAGAGCTGGTGTTGGATTTCCAAGGGAAGAAACACATTCAGTAAATGTGATCCACAGCCCAAGGCAGAGGATTGGAGGTCGGCATGGTAAGCCTTGAGGGGATTAGGCGGTGACATGGAGGTAAGTTGTTGCTGCAGCTTCCCCTCCTGCAGTTCTGTATAAATGATTTAAGTCCCCACAGTCCACTGATGGTGTCCGTGCACTGGCACTGCCAGGGATGGATGAGAACAGCCTGGCTCTGAGCTGGGTGTGATTCCAGACAGCAGCTCTGGAGACCCTCAACAGCACATCCCTGTGTCCTAGAGACTGAGCTGGGGTCTCTCACAGAGCTCAGCTGCAAGCTCAGAACAGCTGCTGGGGTTTGGGAAGAAGCAGGGAGGCACAAGGGTCCTTTCCCCAAGGACATCCAAGCCCAAGTGGAGGCAGCACACATGCTGCTCCCTGCTCACTTAAAACCCCCTGAAAAAAAGACTCTTTGTTCTAGGAGATATAGATTATATATATTTTAAGGCTCCATGAATCATTCATAGCCCAAAGATAAAACTGAGCATCAGAGCCAAGGAAAGGCTGGGGCTGTGAGGCGAAGCAAGGAGCCTTCCATTATGTATTGTACTCAAACTTGACCTGCCAGTACCTCCTTGAAATCTTGCCTTTGCTTTGGGCAGCCCTCTTTTCCTCCTAAAAATCTGAACTACTCACCTACTTTCAGCAGATAATTGTAGGAAGAGCACAATCAGCTGATTCCCTTGCTGTGCAGATTGATGGTTGGCTTTTGAAGAGTTAAAATGAGCATGTGAAAGCACAGTGAGGCTGTCAGGAAAAACATGGATGTGTTGGCTTGGAAGGAGAATGAAAGAGTCCTAGGGATGCTATGAGATCAAGCAGGGTTTAAGGATTAACACTTAGTCTGGCAAACAGTGTCAGGTAGGGATTATTGAATGGCTTGGGAAGAGAGTCTGGGTGTTTTCTGACTGAGCCAAACACTTCCAGGCTCAGTGTGGCACAAGCCAGCTGTGAATAAGGGCTCCTGCTCACTTGTGGTCACTTGGTGGTCAGCATGAAATGAGTTTGTGAGTGTGAGCCTCGTGCCTGGCAGGCAGATGTCCTTAGCTCAGAAAACATCTCTGGTTTCTTGGATGGAAGCAAATGCTGATGATTAAATCCAGAGTGTGGCTGTATGGCAGTGATTTGTAGGTTTCTGACCTCTTGGCAATAAGACATGGCCAACACAACCTGTCTGGATAGCAGCAGAAATCACAGCCAAAAGAGTGGAAAGGGAGGAAGAGGGATTGGTTGTTTGGTTTATTTTCTTTGTGCTTTGCTGTTGTTTGCTGTTTGAGTCTGTAATCTAAGAGAAGGGCTGGAAGTTGAGCTTTCATTTTATCAGATCGTGGTTTTCTTTCCTGTATCAGTTGTATTACAGTAAAAATTCATGTTCTGCTTGTCCTGATTAAATGGCAATATGTTGTACCATAGCAGCAGGAAACTCTCATGTTGCTTTGCTATTTCCTTTTTAATTACTGTCACCAATTCATTGGCAAGAGTAATCTTATTGCTCAGGGCTGGAGACACCTTCCCTTTCCATCTCTATACAGCCCCAGGGCTTGTAAAATACACTTTTGGCAGTAAGGTGAAATAAAGAGAACTTCATTTATTTGCTGCATTTCATTTGTGCCAGCACAAGAGCTTATGAGGCCACATCTAGCCTGGGTATCTGGTATTGTCCAAGTTAAAAATAACCTCACTTTGCTCTGCTCACTCAAAAGTTGTTTTTCACCCAGAACCTTTCAGGGCACTGCTTGGCCAAACAGTAGTGACAGAACTAAGGAGAGAGTGATCGGGGTGGGGTGGGGTGACAGGAACCCCACAAGGTCAGGTAAGTGGCTGAAACAGAGCATCAGGGCTGGCAGCTGATAGTCTGCAGCAAGCAAACACCATGACATGCAAGACGTCTGCGGCAAAAACTGGGAGAGAAATTATTTGGAAACGTGCTCTTTCTAAAGCTTTTATTTTTTAATAGAGAAAACCTTTCAGGCCCCTTTTTAATTCATAATAAAGAGCAGGTTGAAAAGAAGGAGAGGGCAAATGAAGACAGTGAGGCTTGCTAACTTCCTTTAAAGTTGGAAGGTCACCTTTAAAAATGGATGAATGCAGCATTTGGAAGAAGCTCCAAGGCAGCAGGCCTGGGGTTCAGCACTAGAATAGGAGGCAGAACAAAGATGAAAAGAAGAATCCAGTTGGGATCTAGGAATAGCTGCAGATCCCCGTGGTGGACTTGGGTGGAGGCGGTGTTTGAGGGAGCTTCTCTGCCCGCTCTCAAAGCTGCAGTTGTGCGTGGTGATGTGCTGGGGAAAGCTAAATTTGGAGCTGGACAGCCAGCTGGACTGCACAGGGGCACATGGATGGGTGCTAGCACTGTGGGAGTAAGATTGGGATCTGGGATAAAATCACAGCACTGCCTGCCCATTTGCATTCAGGGATGCTGGGTGGCTCTACAGCTGTCCTGCCTGGTTTGGCTGTGTCCCTGCTGACTTTTTCCCTTTCCTGGGATTCTTCAGGGAGTGGTAAAAGGGTGATCACAGCAGGAATCCTGGTGATAGTTTGCTGCTTCCCAGTTCCAGCCCTTCCCACCTTTCCTTGACACAACCTGGGAGCTGCCTGGTGGGAAGAGGACATAAGGGGAGGAGTGGGGATGGTATTGAGTGATCCTGGTGTTGGTCTCAGCTGTGTCTGCCCTGGGCAGAAGTTCCCTATGTCAGGGGAGCAGTTCTTAGGATTCACCTAAGAACTGAACACATTTCATATTGAAGCAATTGCCTGTCTTTCCCTCTGAGCCAAGATGCAGGGGCATCAGACACATGCTATCTATTGCTTATTAAGTGGTTTAACAAGCCCAGCTAATTACAATGTACTCAAGGATTTTGTAGCTTATGAAGGCAGTCCCTGTTTGTTTGTGTCAGTGCTTTAATACATTAATACACCAATTAAGCCTCGGGAGGTGTGTGTGCTCACACAGCTTTACATATGGGGAGGCACGTTGATGGTTTTCATGTCAGCTGGGGCTTCTCTGGCTCTTACAGCTCCAGCTCTGAAGGGATGCTTGTGGTTTTACAGCCTTGTCACTGGAGGGACATGCATCCCCTACATAAAAACATTGTTCTCCCTGCCCAGAAATATGTTGTTTTACAAGACTCAGGCAGACATGGGCACTCTGCTGTTAAGGTTTCCTTCTCTCAGACAGGCCTTGGAGAGTTTCTCGGTCTCTTTCCTTCTCAGTGCTGATGATACAGGCAATTTGTGCCTGAAAGTGTTGTCTTCTCTGCCTCAGTTAGTCCTGAGAGGTCAGCAGTGGGAGGTGCTGCCTGTGACACATGCATTTGTTTGCAAAGGGCCCAGAACATTCATTAACCACACGGTAACGAGCAATAATCAGTGCAGAAGGAGCCCAGCATGAGCCAGTGCAGGGATGGGCTGGAGCAGGCAGCGAGGGTCAGAGGTAAAAGCCTCCTCAGTGCACTCACAGCTCAATGAAAAGAAAGCAGTCATGGGGGGAGGAGAAGGAGAAATGACAGATTAAAGGAAATTGAGCAACTGTAATAAATACACTTGAAATTGAAGTGATTATATTCCCTGTGGAGCTGAAGTGCTGAGGAGGGTCTGCAGAAAGGGCAGCCACACAAAACCAGTGGCCTTTTGGAGAGCTGGCTTACAGGGAATGCAAAATGAGTGGAGGAAAGCTGGCTGGGCTTTAATGCAGGTCTTTCAGACACAGCTGGGAAGGCTGCCCTCAACATTCAGTCTAGCAAAAATAAAGATAATAAAAGGCAGGATGATGGGACTGACATACACCAGGCTGGCTGAGCCAGAGACTGGAACCATAATGGAACACTGCTGAAATATCCCAATGAAAGGAGGGGGGAGGAAGAAGAGTGCAGGAGAAAACAAAGGGGTGGAAAGCAGCAGCCATACAGATGCTGAGGGTGTATTTCAGGCAGGGAAGTCCTTTTGCTCATAAGCATCTCAGAGAGAACAAAACTGCCCTCACATCAAGGAGGGGTTTGGAGCTTTGAGGAAAACAGGGATCTGGTACAGAGGGTATGGAGGAGAAAGTGTTTATCTTGAGAGTGATATATGGAGAACTTACACTGATGACAGAACAAAAGGCTGGCTGAATCAGTGATAAAAGGAGAGAAAGATTATTAAATATTTTTCATCTGCCAAAATTGCATCCAGTTTTATGGAGGATGAAGAGTTCATATCAGTGACCAGCTGTTCAAGGGCACGGGACCAGGTGAGCATCCTCTACAGATGGAGAGCACATCCTGAGGGTATGCACACAACTTGCCAAGCTCTTTGCTGACATTTTAATTTCCCTGTTTAAAATTGGGCAGATGGATGAGAGTTGGAAAGTGGTGGACATAGCAGGGACAAGAGACAGACTGGTGAGTTTGGTGTTTGCTCTGGGAAATTCTTGGGTATCTTCCCATTTTAATTTGCCTGTTTAAAATTGGGCAGATGGATGAGAAAGTGGTGGACATAACAGGGACAAGAGACAGACTGGTGAGTTTGGTGTTTGCTCTGGGAAATTCTTGGGTATCTTCTTAAACTTTAAAGGATGTTGTGGGAGAGCACCTGGAAAGAAACACTCTGTGAATGCCCAAGTAATGTGCCTGGAAGGAGTGGGAGGTCACACTCAGCTAACCCTGAGGAGCTCACTGCCACCATTTCTGAGGGAAATTCAGTGGATAAAGTTCACTGAGGTGCTCCACAAGTGTGTGACAAGGACCAGCATCTGAAATTAATGACTAGGGGTAGAAGCATTGACAAATGCATCGACAAAACAAAGAACCCGTGTAGAAATCTGCCCTAAGAGCAAGAGACAGAAAAGAGGTGTTGCTAAAAGTGTTTCCAATTGGAAAGAGGTAGAAAGTGATGTGTCCTGGAAGTCACTGTTAATCACCTGTGTTTTTCTTGATGTCTGCTAATGATCTGGAAGAAAATGCTGAAGGCAGGAACCAGAATCCTCTCTGCTGTAGCATCATGGACTGAGGGATTTTTCACCAGCATGGACTGTGCTCAAGGTCCCAAACACAGCCAGAGCCTCTCCTGATTTGGGATGTGTTTGAGAGAGGAATCCCTAGAGAGAGAAGAGAAGCAGAGAGAGAGAGAGAGAGACTGCAATTTATGCCACAGAGAAACAGCACTATCCATTAAGAAAGGATAAATGAAGCAAACTGGGCAGCGTAGGAATATTTTGTTCATTGAACTCTTTCCAGAAATGAAGATGTGATTTTTAACAGCCCGGTAATTATTCATTCCTTCGTTGTTTTTTATTTTTTTCTTCTCTCTCTACAATTCCAGTTTCTAGTTTGGAGACCTCAGATGACTTGATGTGAGCTCTGTTTGCAGGAGAATTGCAGCCTGGCTGTGTAAATGCAAGTCTGAGTGAAGTTTTGAACTCTGGGTGCTCATATGCACTCAGATATTGATCTGGGTATGTTTTCCCACTACCTGCTTAAAAAAATCTCTGCCCTGGGAAAAGGTTAAAAGACTTGATTTAAACTCTGATTGATAAAGAAAAGACTTCAAGGTGACCTTTTCAATACAGGCTGAATTTGGGGTCACTTTGCAAGCTCAGATTGCAATAAGGAAACAGGATTTGTAGGGAGATTGATGGATTGGATTAGTGGCCTCTCATTTTGCCATGTTACCATCCCAATATCTGATGCTGGCCCTTCAATTAAGGCAGTTGAGGAAAGCAACATATATAGAGTCCTGTTCAAGATATTTTTGGATGAAATGAGACCTGTCCTAGGCTAGTGAGGAGAAACAGCTTAAGGTATTGAAAACTTTCCACCATTATACCCCACTCAGTGCTCTGCAGCATCACCCACATATATTCATCTACAAATTGCCAGCTTTGGGAGGTTCTTTTTATGCCTCTGCATTCTCAGGTAATTGAAAAACAGTATTACTCTTTCCCACCTTCCCCAGAAATCTTGCTGATTTTGGTCCTTTCCACTAGCAGTATGTTCTTGCTGTAAAACTTCATAATACACATTTAAATTTAAGCTGTTAAGCCATATATGATATATATAAAAAGTATATGTGCATGTACATATATAATATCTTGGTTTTGTAGCTGAAGATCCTCATAGGTTGCCTTCCCCATGTGCCTTGAATACCAATTTAACAATCATCCAGTCTTCAAACAGAGCTCAGTTAAAGCTGAACATGCACCTTTTCACCATGTCCAATTAATCATGTCTTCTGAGGCTACCAGCACTGCAGAATGTTTTCTTGAGTCTCACCAGGGCCTTTAAGAAGAATTAACTGGGTATATTTCCTCTGGTGCAGACACTGATGTTTGGCCACAGGAGGAAACTGCAAGATTCTATTTTTTTCCCCCTCTTGCACGCATTGAAAGGATTTTGTGAAAATTCACCTCAACCATCTGGTTCATAATCGTGTGAGACATTGCTGAAGGATGTCAGACAGAAAAATGGACAAATACACATTGTTTTATCACCCTGTGTTCTCCCTGTGCTGGGAGTGTCAGAGACAATAACCGAGGATGGATTCTCCTTTATAACCACAATAATGGACACAGTGAGGCAGTGCCCCCAGGGAAGCATGCTCTAACAAGAAAGAGCCTGTGGTTCCTTAAGCAGTGCTGACCTCCTGGCAATGAGGGATTTTCAAAGCCTAACCCAAGGAGACCTATTTCTGGTTCACCTCTCACTGCCTGAAGAGGTTTGTTTGTGCCAAGGAGAGGAAGGTGGTGCTGGCTGGACCGTGCCTCTGCACAGCCAGTGCCTGGGGAACAAGTTGGATCCCACCATGGAATAGCTTTGGAATCAATGCATGGCTGAGCTGCTGCCTTTAGGGATCCTCTTCTGCAGGATGGACCCAGGGTGCTGCTGGGCTCCTTTCTCCCCTCTTTTTTTTTTTTTCTACAGCAAGGGGAACCTTGGAGGAAAAGTGGATTTTCTTGGTGTGCAGCCTCACAGGAGCACCAGCATAAAATTCTTTGCTACTTGTGACTCGGGCACAGGCCAAAGGAGCACAATCATGCACAGACCTGGAGGGTTAAATGAGGACCAGCTGCTCTCCCCATCAGATTAGTAATTCCTTTGTATGATCCTTCTCCTCTTTATCCCTCTCTGCATAATTTGCTGCCTCTTAACAATAGCCTAAATCACCCAAACCACAGTAATTTTAGAGCCCAGCAGGCAGAGCTGTCTCATATTACTCCTCCTTCAGGGGTTTCCTTCTGCTGGTGAGATGGAAAAAGGGATGTGCAGACAGAACAAGCCAAGGAAACCTCAGGCAGAAACAAAGAGCAAGGTCCGTTCTGGGTGTCAGGAAAACGTGGATCTGAGGGAACACCTCATAAAGCCACAGACATAAAAACAGCTCCTGTGTCTCTCCTGTGAGAAAGGGAGTCAGCAGAGGTGGGAAGGAAGGAGAGAGATGGAAACTGGGCAAACTAGAGAGAGACTTTCTAAGAAAATCAGAACTTGAGCCTGAGATCTGTCTCTCAACACCTCATGTGTTTGCTTCATATGGCCTCTCTTCTGGAATTTTCTTATTCCATGGGTTTGGCTGCATTACCCACTCGTTTAATGATCACCAAGTAAAGTTGTTGGTGGGATGGGGCAAGATGTGATATTACTACCTGGAGTTTACAGACACAAAAAAAAAAAGAAAGAAAAAGAAAAAAAAAAAGAGGTAAGAGATGATGCTACATTCCTTTCAAAATTATCCTTTTCCTTTTTTTCTTTGTGATGGTGGTGAGGACGACAACAATCAGAAGCACTTCCAATCTGCCTGGAGCTCTAGCTGGAAAATGCAGAACACAAGGCTCTTTCAACAAATTTTCTGCTTTGAGATGGTCCAGGAATTCTATCACAACAGATTTTTCTGAAAGTCTTTATGCAGTTCCACATCTGGAGGAAACTGCCTTTTCTAAAAATACTTCTTCATTTTGCACCCAACTTTGGGGTCAGTTCTTGTTCTGTATGTTGCAATGGGGATCACAGTTTTAGTCTGAACCACTTCCAAACCATACCTCTTTCTTTACTGCCACCCTTCTAATAGTGGCATATTTTCCAGAACATATTCAATATATCTGGATTTTTTAAGCAATTATGGTGTGGGCCAGATCCTTCAAACTGTGAATAAGGGCAGTGACTGAACAACACTGAACCAAAACCCCCTAAATACTCAAAATTAGAAGGAAAAGCTTAATGCTTTGACCTGGACCCTGTGCTGCAATATCTGCATGGGTGTGCAAGCACGCTGCAGCATGGCTCTGAGGTTGATGGCTGGGATGGGAATGACACCAGCAAGACCTGGCTGCTGAGGCCAAAAAGGGCAATGATTACCAGGGGATGTCTGTGGGGGTCAGTGCTGGATGGGTTGAGCTCTGCTGGTGCCTTTTGGAGGGAGCACTGGTGGTGACTGGGACACTTTACTTTTGTGTCTGCTTGGGGTGAGGGGGAATGCAGTATAATCAAGGCTGTTGCAAAGATAAGGGTGATTTTCAATGCTGTTCCCAAATTAAGGAGTGTGAAGAGCCAGTACAGGGATGAGGGCTGGGAAAGTCTCATGTGGCACCAGTTAAGCCAGCCCTGTGTGGCATCTGCCTGCTGGGACACTGTGGGGATGCCAGAGGACAGCAAAGGCCAAAGATCGGGCTGAGTTCACTGTGAGCAAACTCCTTCCTTCAAGGGAGGAAGGAACTCATTTCTGGCCCTGCAGCAGCTCAGCCATGGAGGAGCTGCTGTCTGCACCAGGCCCTGGAGGCTGCTCCATCTCTGCAGTGCAGCACTGGCTGGGGAAATGTGAGGCTCAAGGCTGCTGAAAGCAGGTTCTGCCAGGCTGCTGGCCCTGCTGTAGCAGGCAGAGCTGTGCAGTCAGCTCCCAGGCTGGGGCAGTCCATACCCCGAGCCCCTGTGGCTCGGGTGGAAGGTAAGACTGTGTTCCTGCTGGGAAACATTCTCCAAGCTGCTGGGCTGCTGGCCCTGCTGTAGCAGGTAGAGCTGTGCAGTCAGCTCCCAAGCTGGGGCAGTCCATAGCCCTGAGCCCCTGTGACTCGGGTGGAAGGTAAGACTGTGTTCCTGCTGGGAAACATTCTCCAAGCTGCCAGGCTGCTCGGAGTCCTGGTCACTTCCCACTTTCTTGTGATTATCCATCTTGGCAATAGGATGCTGTTAAGTGTCTGATTACTGTGTTGTTGAAGCCTTAAGCCTGAAATCTGACTATCACATAGTCTCTAGAGGGGCAGCCAATCCTCCTCCAACCCTCCACCAGTAATCCTTCCTTTCCCCTGGAAAAATAGTAAAACAGAAAGACAAGTGGTATCTGTCTGCAGCAGCACTTTCCAATCAAGTGAAAACTAGCTGGAAAATCAAATCAGCTGGTAAGTTGCTGCAAAACACAACTCTATCTCCTTAAAATCTCCCGTTTTGGAGGGATGAGCTGAACAGCAATTGCAGCTGATGTAAAACAAACCATTATGCCTCCTATCTCCTCTCCAAGCCCCCCTCCCTGCAGACGCACGAGTCTGAAGGAGGCAGATGCTCTCTGAAGACTATTTTCCTCTGTTAAATAAATTCACTTTCAAATAATGTGTAATTAAATGTGTGGTATTGAATTAATGTTTTATTCTGAGTGCTTTGGCAGCAGGGGACCTAGGGGCCTGGTTGGTGGAAAGAAAACATGCTCACCAGAAAGACTCCCTTCTCCTCTCTCTTTGCCTTTTCCTCCCACCCTGCCAAGAATCCCAGTCCCTGTTTCCAAGAGCTGCTGGAGTGTATCAATGAGTTGGTGAGGAAGATGCTTTGTGTGAGATCCCTTTTGTGATAAGTTGTCATGGGGCTCTTGGACATTCACCCAGTGCAAAGACCTCTGCAGCCCACTCCTTTCCCCACCTCCACCCATGTCTTGATATTCTTAGTCTTCATCCTCAGAAGATGCCAGCTGTCTGCTAACCTTGTATACAAAAGGCAGAGCCTAAGTGTCCCCTCAGGATGAGAAGTTGGTGCTGGATGTTTGAGACAGAAGCTGCTGAAGCTGAAAAAGCAGTTTATCCTTCCAGCCTAGTGTCAGCCAGAAATTGAGAAGGTACAGACAATTTTGGGAACCATTGGATGTTTTTTAAGCCTTTACCTGGAATGTTAGTAAGGTTTTGGTCCCATCAGCAGTGTTTAGTGTTTCTCTGGGAGCCAGCTGAGGAGGAGTTGGTGCATGCAGACATTGGCAAGCACATTGTCCCTCCCCAGGCTTTGCAGAGGTGACAGCAACAAGGGGGACCAAGTGACTGTCTTAACCTGAGAGGATCTTGAGATGTGTCTTGAGCATAAGGAGATTAAGCAGAGGCAGAGACTGAGTTGGGGCACAACTGGGAACCCATTTACAGCTGCCTGCTGCCAAACCCCAACCCTGGCAGCCACAGGGAGCATTGGGTTTCTTTTGGTAAAGTCTTCAAGGTCTCCATACTAAAGGACTTTTTAATCATTGAAAAAAGCTCAGGTGAAGAGATTTACCTTGTTGGATCAATGGAATGTACTGTTGATATGAACTCTTGCTTGAGTAATTCCAGAAAGTCATAAATCTGCAGGAAGAAGAGGAGATGGATTCTGACTCAAAGGCAAGAACCCACTGCTGTGCAAGGCATGGATGTGCTGAAGGCTTCTTTCATTTGCTGCTGCGGTCATTGTCAGGCTGGGGGTGATGCTCAGGATCCTTCCTCTTGCGTTTTCTCTTTGTGTTTAGATCTCCCCAGGATAATTTGGTTCTGCAGTTGGTTCTGCAGGACTATGCAGTGCTGTTCTTCCCAGCTGAGGCTGCTCAGCACCCATGAGACACTTTGTATTGCTCTCTTCATAAAATAATTGCTAAGTGGTTTGTTCTCAGATGGGACTGAAATGGATGAGAAGGGCTTGAAGTTGTGCATTTTTTTAATAGGAATGTCAGGTGGTTTAAGGGGAGAGAAGTTTTTGCTTAAAAAGTGAGTGTGGAATGGTGCCGAGTGCATTCTAACTTTACTATTTTTCAGATTTTTTTCCCCATGAAGTAAATGACAATTTTCTTTGGTTTGGGTTTAAACTTTGCAGGTATGTCACACCAGGTAATGTCACCTGCTTCCAGGTGGTTGTCAGGTTGTTTTGGTGAGGGAGTCTGGTGGGCTCTGGAATTGCTTCTGATGAGTTGCTAGTTTAAGGGGTGCCTCTGCTTTGCCTTTCTATCAGCTCTTTTACACACACACACACACACACAAAAACCCTCCCTTTCCATTTCCCTTCAGCTCCAAGAGCACTGTACATGTGCACTGTTGTTGGTGGTCTCTCTGTGGCTGCTTTTGGAGCTGGTGCTGCAGCTCAGAGGGTGCTAATCCAGTCACTGGATTAGCTGCAAATCACACCCCTCTGTGCAGCTTGAGGGCTGTTCTGCAGCATCTCTCCCTCAAATCAGGTCTGGCTGGAGTCAGCTGGAAGCTGAAAGGCAGCGCTTTGGGTCAGGGCTTCCTCTCCATCTGCTATTGCAGCAGCAAAAACCAGAGGAGCTGGTGATGTCCTGATTATCAGAGGTATGCTTGGAAATTGTGGATGTCAGGTGTTTCCAAAGCACCAGAGATCTGCCATGCAGAGGTTGCTCCTCTCCTGTTTTCCTGAGCTCAATTGCACTGAACTTTAGCTCCTGGTGTAGATTGGTATAACTGGATCATTCTTCTAGCCAAGATTGTCCAGCTAAATGCGTCAAGGCCTGTTATTTTTTACCAAGGTCCATTTAGCAGCATGTAGTGCATTAGCTCTGGGTCTGCTGGGTCATCTGAGCAATAAAGCCTCCTTCCCACCTGGGAGCTGCACTCATGCCTTGTGCTGTTCCCAAGGAATGAAGGGGATGGTAAGAAAATGAAAAGAACTGCAGAAACATAAAATAGCTTTCTCTTAAACTCTTTATGAAGGAGTATGATCATTAACTGAAGGCTGTGGTTGCTCCATCAAGTTCCCAGAGATTCAGATATGCTCTACATAAATCTCTATGATTTGTGTCAGAACTGCTTGGTGCTTATAACCATGACTTTTTTGAGTCCAAGTCCTTGAAGGGTGCCTTACAGAGGAACTTGGCAAAGACCCAGTGTCTGGGCACCGTGCCGAGTTGTTGGAACTTGTACCTGGGTCCTTTCCCAGAGGTGGCTCATGTCAGAGCTGAGAGAGAAGCCACCAGAAGTGAAGGGTTACCTACTTGGAGTCCAGGCAGAGATAAGAAACAGCCTGTTTATGTCTCCATTTTTTAAAATGATGTGGGACTGATTCTCCCTTTGTTTACATGTACTTCACAGCAGTCCATGATTGAAATCAATATCCTCCATTGACTTTGATGGATTTGCACCAGGTGAGGAGGGAGACTCGGGCTCTGTGCAGCCTGCCTCTGTGTTATCTTCTCTCTCCATGAGACAAATCTGTGAGAGAATGCCTTGCCAGCCCTCCAGTGGCAGGGCTTTTTAATCTGGTCCTGCCTGACGCGCAAGCTCTGCTCTGATCGGGTACATTGGGTAACTCATCGAGTTTGGTTCCCATCCAGGCTGTGATTGACTGCCTGACATGAAGGGCTCTCTGCTTGGTACTTACATGTGGTGGTGACAAGATTTCCAGTGTAAATTGTAAGCTTTGTTTATTTGATTTTAATTGTGGCGGAGCAGCGGAGCTGTGCAGCATTTATTCACAAGAGTTATCCCAGCAGTGTCAAGGAAGAAATGAATGAATCACATTGACTAAGTGAGAACTTTGCTACCTTTTTGTGGACAACTTATGTAGAAAGAAAAGAGAAAATTCTTTGGCATAAATTAGTTGTTACAGCAAATGACTCAGCCACTGCTGAAAAATGTCATTGTTGTTATCATTTATAAAGCGCTGTTGATGCAAATGAGGCATTAGAAGCTTATGAAAATCAAGAGCATATCTACAAAGAGCCCAGGATCAGACCCAAATCAGGATACCCTAGAAACAGATCTAAAATAAGTCAGGTTTAAAAACGGGCTTGAACAGTAAGAGGGGTAAAAAATAGAGAAGAAGAAAAAGAGAGAAGAAATGCCATGATGTGAAAAAGCAAAGGGAGGGAGGAGCTGGTGATGGAGAGGTGCAGGAAAGGACCTACCTTTAGGGAAAACATGTAGGAGGGGAAATAAAAAATTATAGAAAATTGATATTGGTCTTTTCTAGGCAAGAAGAGGAATTTTCTGATAAAGAGAGCAGTAAAAGTAAAAGGGGAAATGCGTATAATTTTGGTCTATTCCATCAGCAAGATACAGGTTATTTGTCCACGGTCAGGAAACCCACTAGAAAGAAAAGAAGACAGACTGCTCACTGTTTGGGAGTTTGAAAGAAGATGTGAGGAATTAATTGAAATTAATTAATATAACAGTTGAAATTGACACGGTGTAAATGATCTAGCATTAGTAGTTTTGCAGTTTGCTCTAACTTAAGTACTGGCACTGCTCATGGTTTACTCTGGAGATTGATTTGTCCATTTTCCTCCCCCTGTAGTCATCTGTGTCCAAACACAATCCTGTGCATTCAGGTTTCAAGAGTATTAGCAAACCAGGGTTTCAAAGATGCTGGTTGTGATGGGAATTTGAAATGCAGAATTTGCAGTGTCACTGAACCCATCTTTTCTTCATCTGATGCCCAGGATTGATTTAGAAATGAGACAATAATTGGAAAATTAGATTCATGAAATGTACTCATACAACTTCCCAATATCTGCTCATGTGATTGAAAAGTGATGGTTATTCAAAACAATGTGTTTCCATTGCACACAGTCTATTACCAGCTCCATATGCTCTACCTGGAATTTGGAGGTTGAGTCATGGTCTTTTTGTCTTGACCTTGCCATAAGATAGAGAGACTCTGCAATAGGAGAGTAAAAGATGGGAGAAGAATCACTGAATCAGTGATGTAAGTGGAAAAGTTCTGTTTTTTCCAGGCTCTATCACAAGTGCAGAAGAGACCCATTGGGACATGGTAGACTGATGTGTGAGGAAAGCAGAATTAATCTTATTCCCTCTTCTTCTTCCCCAGTATCCCATGGCTGTGTTGGGATCACAAGTTTAGCAAACTAGAAGGTGTTTTTCTCAAGGAGAGGAACAGACATGACTAAGGACACGTGGGAGCAAGTGATGGGGAGGAAGAAGTTTCTGGTTTCAGACAGCCACTTTTCTAACTAAATTCACTTTAAGCACAGATCAAGTCATCTATCCTGCAAAAGGTTCAGAGGTTGTTAGGTAAAGATCCTTTTGAAGATCCAAAGCTGCCATCTTTCTGCCTTGGCTCTTCCAGAGAAAGGGAAACTTTCTGCTTTGGAGACCATGTGTAAAAGTGGGTCCCACACTTACTGTTGTTAATGCTCTAACTTCCCCCCATGCTGCCATCATTGAGCTCAAGTCATGGACCATTTCCAACCAGCTGCAGGTCAGGTGCTTTCTGATTAATGTGGTTAATGGGCTATTCAGAACAAGAGTGAAGGCAAAAGTTTGAAACACCTTCTCTGTGTGTTAAATCTTGATGGACAAGAAGGAAGTTGGGGAATCTGCCCAACTTTTCTTCTGTGTCATGAAGAAATATACTGATCCCAACCAAGGACTGAAAGATGTTTCATTGTAAAGTGGAATGACTTCAGTGTCAGCCACTCACATCCTTCCCGTACGTACAGCATGGCTTTGAACGAGTTCACATCATGCTGTCAATTCTGCTTATTTTCCTGTCAGGTCTTGCTGTGGCTTCTGCATAGGATCTTCTTATGAATTGTCTTGTTGTCTTGTTTTTATAAATAAATGGTACATGGGGAGGGAAAAAAATAAAAAGAGTGGTGCTTCGGGAGAGGCAGTTTGCATACACCTTGTCTACAGGGCTGACTGCAACAGAGCCGAGACAGATTAGCACAGCACTGCCTGCCTAAAACAAATAAACACCAGCTGTTTATCAGACAGGGCTCGGCTTCCTCCAGGAGGAGGTAAACAGATTTATGCAGATGAACCTCTGAGGTGCCCTTGCAGCACAGCATCTTTCATGGCTATTTGGCCTTCCTCATGAGTTACAGCCAGGATGGACGAGCACAGAGGTGCAAGGTGAGCACAAAAACGCTGCCAGCCACACCGTGCCACGGGGGTTTGTCACTGCCTTGTGGTTAAACCTGTATTTTATAGTGGGTTAGGATTAATCATAGTGCTGATCTTGCCGTGAAGGGAAGAATTTGATCTAAACTTCACTACTTTAGGCCTCTAGCATGTGGAAAAGCAATTTATTATAGCTCACTTATTATTCCATTTGTGCCTAAAATACTATGAAGCAAAATTTATGGCTATTTGAGGTTGAGAGAAATTGCGATCAGCAAATGTATTTTTCTGATTCTACATTAAGATTGTCCAGTTGCTGTCAAACTACTTAACTTCATGACCCTTTTATTTTTATAGCCACCCAAGTTAACTTTCAATCCAACAGTGCTACACAAGTCCACTACTGCAAAAGGATTGCTTCTCCCTCAATTCAACTCTGTCTACCACAATACCACATTTAATTCTTCATATGATTTTTCCCTGAAACTTCTCAGGTGACTCTTAACAACTAGCTGTAAAATGTGGTCTCAGAGACAGATGGGATATTATTTTAATAATATAGATGTAATTACACAGTTTGGATGCCAGCTCTCAGAAATGTCTGATAATTTATTAAGATGTCATTGGGAGGAAAAATTGAGAGCTGAAAGTTTTGGGCAATACCCTGGAGAGTTTAGAAAGAGAGGTTTGTCTCAGTTCTCATGGTGTTACTCATCAGAAATGTAAAAATTCTTAAACAGTATTGGTGGTTTTTCTGTTTCCTATTTAACTTCATCTCACACCAAATGGGACAATCTTATTGTAATTGCTACATTTCTGAGTTTTTAAAAATATCTATGGGCTCCTCTTAGTACAAGATCCTTCCTCACAGCTTTCTTGATTGCTGCTATTTGGGAGACCAAGAATGCAAATATGTGGTTTATCAATACAGTAAGACCAAGGTAATGTAGTGATGAGTGCTACAGAAATGCTTGCCAAGCCAAAGAGGATAAACCCCTTTTCCTCTACTCTATTAAGTAAATTGGTGCCATTTGAGCTTTTCTTATATTAGGAATTTCCTCACCCAAGTGCATTGCTTTACATTTCAACACATTATATCTCAGATTTCTCCAGGTACTCCTTAAACACTCAGCTAAACCAGGTGGAGAAGGCAAAGTCCACATGTGATTTGTTCTCCCTGGCTGCCACTGCAGGTTTAAAACCAAAGTCATTTTGGATGTGCCTACCAACATGTGCCTTAATGCTACTAATATTATTAATATCGGTAAGAAGCAGTTTTCAGCCTATTGAACAATTAAGAAAGGTCAATGGGAATTCCCAGAGAGGTGTCTTTCATTACAAGGCCCATTGCTTGTGCAATCTTGCAGCATCCATCTTCCCAAGCAAGCCAAGGGCCCAGAGATGGCAGCTCCATAAACCTGCCTCTGAGCTCCTAATTAGAAAGCTTAATTGCATGAAAGCCATTAGGATGCTTGTGTTCCATTGGTTTTTTGATGCATTAAGTGGTACCTATATGACCCCTCAGGTTGATACAGGTGCTTTCTTGGGTGCCTGGGTGGCAGGAGCTGGTGGCAGATTGTGATGTGCCCCTGCAGCCAGTCTGAAACCCAGAATTAGTCACTTGCACCTCCTTCATCTGCAGGGAAACACACCTAATCTAAGGGGCACATACCTTTACAGCTCCTGTGGCACAAGGAAGAGATGGAAAAGGATCAAAAGTGGTCCAGTTTATGAAAAAACAGATTCAGGGTTATGAACATCCCACGGGAGTGGAAAGAGGGCACTGTCCCACATAATGCCTCTGCTTGAGGAGACCTCTCATGCATCAGCTTTTGCTTACTGGGCACTGGAGAAGAGTGCACAGCTCTCCACTGGCTGCCATGACCATCAGGCTGAAGCTGAGAGTGGGCTGTGCTGCCACAGTTCTCATGGCGATGGAAAGCTCCACTGAAGGACAGTTCATAGAGATAAAATTTTGGATGCTGTGTCTCCAGAAAATGCTGTGGTGGCTGCACATCTCTAACTGCTTCTACAGTTCCTTCCAAGCATTAAACACTGCATCCCCCCCCACCTTTTATTTGTTGCTGAGGAATTCTAGGGGTGCTGTGATGCCAGAAAGGTGCTTAGAGGTTTGCTGTGCCTTAGTGCTGTCCTCAGAAGAGAGCAAGTTCTCCCAGCAACTCGTGACATCTGATGATGACACAGAGTCAGTGGATATCCCATAGCCACTAACCTGCCCTTGTAGGTGCCTGGTATCTGGGCAGATTTAATCCTCAGGAATGACCTGTTAGCTGAGCAAACCACTTTTCTTTGGCCTCTGTGCCTCTGGTAAATTAAAGCCACTGCTCTTGTGATTCTTCCTGAATCCTCAGTTGCTATTCCCTGTCAGGCCTCACTGTCCTAAATGTCAGTGGAAAGGATCATTGAAACTAATGGGTTCAGTTCATCTGGTGTGCCAGTGATGATATCCTGGGATGACCTTCCTTCCGAGGGAACAGTCGTGGAGGGGAAGGCTGCAGGGTCAGTTCCAGCACTTCCAGCCAGCTCCTGCTAATGCCCTAAGGAGCATGGGGGTCACTGGTCCTCCTCCTCCTGGGAATGCTTTGACTTACCCAGCTTCAGCCTCAAAAATCTGTCATGTTTGAGTTTAAACTAATCCCAGCTGAAATGCAAAACTCAACAGGACCTTCTAATCTCACCTTTCATTGGAAGGACATGACCTTTGCTACACCTCACAGGAGATGGATTATTTTCAGGATTATTCGAAAGAGATTCAAGTCTTTGTAGCAGAATTTGCCCCTGAGGACAAGCTTGCCATGAGCTTGTCATGAGAACTGATAAACCTCAAGTACTTTCCTGGCAGATGTTTTGCATGAGACTAACTCCATCACAGAGATGGCTGCGTTCTGTGGGTGGGTAAAAAGATCCCCGTATATATTTTCTGCGAAGCAATTTCAGTTCCCTTGCAGCTTGCAAGAAAATTGAATTAGTTGTTTTCCATTCGCTGAATTAACCCTGATTCATTCTTCCCTCAACCCTCTCCCTCTTCCTCCCCTCCCTCCAACAGATGTCCAGCATATTAAGAGGAGAGACATCGTTTTGAAGAGGGAGCTGGGAGAAGGTGCCTTTGGGAAGGTGTTCTTGGCCGAGTGTTACAACCTCAGCCCCACCAACGACAAAATGCTGGTGGCAGTGAAGGTAAATGCCAAGGGTAGAGAGTAGGGCAGGGGCTGGCCAGTGAAGTGAGACTGGATGAGCCTGTGTGGGAAAGGGAAGCAGGGGAGGGCTGGGGGCCAGGGGGGGAGATTTATCTGATGCCGGAGATTGTGGTAAATCCAATTAGTCACACAAAGTTTCAGTGTTTCGCTTCAAGGTTGTCTGTTCTCACCAGTGCCAAAGCCTCCCTTCCTGCTGACACGGCCAGGAGACAGACAGGGAGGAGAGGCTGGTCTGGGAGCTGTGAGCTCCTGTGCAGCTGCAGCAGCACGGTGTGGATCCAACTCCCTCCAGCAGGCACTGCGGCCCTGCTCCTTCTGGATTTTATCTTTTTTTGTAACATGCAGAAGCCGAAACATAAAAAGGCCTCAGCAAAAATGAGCAATGAAAGCTAAGCATGATGAGCCAATTTTCTGGGATCAATTTGCTGCAAGATGGGCAAAGCAGCTCGGCTTGGCTCCACTCTGCTCCTTGCTTAGCCACAGGTTGCTCCTGTTTTGGGTATTTTGAGCCAACACGAGTTCAGCTTGGCTTGTGCTGGGCTGCTTGCATCCTTGTGATATTCCTGGTGGGAGCTGAGCCCCATCAGTCTGGCTCTGGGCAGAGGAGAGTGCTCAGTGCAGAACTGTGCTCTCCTCTCAAGTGGCACCAGTTGGCAGAGAAACAGTATAATCCCTTGGATTTAACCAGTGCTTCCTAACTCCTTGGAACAAGCATTTGAACCGATGCTCTACAGGGAAAAAGGTTCCAGCACTCTCTCCAAAGTGCTGGAGGCTTCCAGTTACTTGTGACTTGTTCTAATCACTGGCAGATCAAGCCCTTTTTTTTTATTTAGCTCAGATGTCCCCTTTTGCTCCAGCAGTGAAGTGCAAGATTGCACCTTTCACCTCTGAGACTGGTTAAAGCCGAGGACATGAAGACACCCACGTGATTAATTGTTTGATTATAGGGTTGGTACCTGCCTATCAGTGTCAGCCCTCCCTCAGCAAGCCTGGCTCCCGAGTCTCTTCAGAGTTTCATTTGCATGTAGGCAGAAACAGCATCGGAACTTGTTTCTGTTAATTGCTACTATGAGCTTACATCTCCAGAGTGCCTTTCATCCTGCAAGATCATACAGCTCCAGCTCTGGAGCAGGGCCCTGGAATCTGGCTTCTTGCCAGCTCTGGGAGTGGCAGGGAAAAAAATCCCTCTAATTTGGGCCACGTTATAAGTCTGAGGGGAAGAGAAAAAAAAAAAGAAAATAAAAAAAGGTAGGAATAAAGGCTTTACATATTAACTTGAGATTTGGCTGCAATTCCTGAAGATCTCTGCCCCCAGCTGAGGCTGAGAACTACCTCCCCAGTCACTGCAGCTCAGGGCAGCAGCAGAACTCTCTGGTTAAGGGCAGCTGAGTCCACAGCCCAGAGCCTGCCTCTGCCCTGCTCCCAGGAACTCTCTCCTAGGGCCAAAGGAAGGGGCTGTGTTCCTCTCTCACTTAAATGGACTCAGATTTTTAGCAGATCCAAAGGTTGCAGCCCTGCAGATAAACTGAGTTTTGATGTGAAGGCATGGACAAGCTTCCTGTTTTATTCAGCTTGCTTCTAAAAGCATCCTAAGAAATGCACAAGCACTGTATCCAGCAGAGTGTTAAGGTGACAAAGTCAAGTACTAGAAACGCTGGAGGGGCTGTGTTCAGGGCATGTCCTCTGAACACCTTATTTTTCATTTCTCTGTGGCTGCTCCATTGTGGGGATCACTCCTGTGCTGGAACCCGCCTAGATGTGAGTGTACCCATTTTCACAGCCCCCCAGCAAGTTACTGGGGTCTATCATCCCCTTTTGCAGAGGGCAGATGCACAAGCAGGAAAATGAACTGAAGAGATCTGCTTTAGGTGAAGGATGGAATTACCAACCTCTCGCCAGCCCTGTGGACAGCAGGTACCTGACTCAGATTGAGCCCTGCTGCAGCAATAAACACTGGTGCTTGTGGAAACCTGGCCCTGAGGCTGCATAAGAGGGGATTTTCCAAGTAATATTACAACAACTGGCACTTCATGATGACAGCTGCAACCTGCAGATGGTCAGGGACCTGCCAGAAGTTATGGAGGATTTGTGTGATGGAGACACAAAAAAAACCCACCCCAAACCTTCCTGGGAGAGTCATTCCACTGATTTTACTGAGACATCCCTTCTCTTTCTGGTTCTGGTCTTCTTTCCCTGTTCTATCCCTTCTAGCTCCCTCATTTCTAAATGTTTGGCTAAATGTTTGGCTGTGCAATCTTAGCAATGAGGAGGGAGTTGATAACTTTTTTTTTGGTGTGTGATATCAACAAACTTACAATCTTAACACCTTATAAAAATGATTGTGTGTGAAGGAGATGAAACCTAAACTCACTGCAGCTTGAAATATTATGTGCAGCCACAGGAAAAGGGAGGAGAAAAGAGTGATGGGGGAAGGGACTATTTTCCTGCAGAAAAATAGGGTGGCATCAACATTATGAAGATACTAAGTGACTAAAAGTAATTGGGTGCCTGAGATAAGGCTGGATGCTTTGCCATCTGCACCATGTAACTAACATTCATCTAAATATCTCTAGTTGAGCTATCCCAAATGGCAAAGAATTAAAACAAATTTATGGCATGTGAATAGCAGTTTGGGGGCAGAATCAGATGAGGCAGTGTCCTAAGGCTTGGGGAAAAGCCTCACAGCAGGCCTGCTCCAAGGGGAAAAACACCTTCTCTAGAGGCAGCAGCACCATGGGCCAGCCCAAGTGCAGTAACAGAGTGCTGGGCCCCATCCTCCATGCACAGCTTTCTGATATTTAGCATCCCTTTTTGCACATAAATTGCAGCTCAGGCCACCTCTGCTGTCTGCATGGGGAGATTCAAGGCATGGGGAAAGGGGGAAGATATATTTGTGTGTAGGTAAGGGGAGAGCTGCCCAGTGTCCCCACCACTAAAGGGCAAGTGGCACACATCAGATTGACACAGGATAGGTGGAACAAGTTTCCTTGAGTCCTTTTCAGGATTTGAGTCCTTTTCAGCTCCTGTGAGGTTGCACAGTTAAAGCCAGAATTGGTCCTAAACAGTTCTGACATGTGGAAGATGCAGAGAATGTGATGCACAACCAGCAACTCAAAACCAGACTCTTCATCTTAAATTTTTTAAAAGACTGTGCTGATTCTTGTGGCCATTTCATCTTGTCAAATGGTCTGGACTTAAACTTTTTTATCAAGTTCCCTCCCTTGATAGCCTGGGATGACAACAAGCTGCTTTCAGACTAACTCTCCAATGCAACTGCACAAAGATGCACAGACAAGCCAGAACCCAACCCTGGAGAATCCTCCCTTGCCACCAGCTACAGCCACAACAGCATCTTCATGGCAACACTGCAATGTCGGGCTGGTCCATGCCACCTGAAGCATGCAAGCTGCCTTGCAATGGCAAAACGGCATTCTCAGATTGTGGGAGATGAGATATTCTCAATAAGGATACTGATTTCAGCATCAGTCTGCCAGGGGAGTTGTTATAAACAGCAGGGAATAAAAACATGATTTTAAAAATTATGAGAAAAGACTTGACAGTGTCCTTCTTCAGAGGCAGTTTGAAAAATCCACACAATAACTGCACAGCCAGGCAAATCCATCTTCTGAATAAAGGCAGTGTAGTCAGCTATTTCAAAATAAAAGACAGATAGCAAGGACTGGCTGGCTCAGGAATTTAATAATAATGAGATATGAAGCCATTCACCCCTAGGTCACCAGTATAAATTCTACCCAAGCTGGGAATAATTGGAAGCTATTACCCTCTGAGGCATGTTTGCTGCTGCCTAGGAAATGAGTTGGGGAGCCCAGTGGGACAGTAACTACAGGAGTGACACACAAACATGGTGCCACCAGCACAGCTGGACCAGCAGTTCCTCTCCCCTCCCTTCCCCATCAGCTCCTCACAGATGCTGTGACCCCTTTGTCGTGGTTTTCCCCCAGCTGAGCCCACTCTGTGTGCGTGTGTGTGTGCATTCCAGGCTCTGAAAGACCCCACGCTGGCAGCCCGCAAGGATTTCCAGCGGGAGGCAGAGCTGCTCACCAACCTGCAGCACGAGCACATCGTCAAGTTCTACGGCGTCTGCGGGGACGGCGACCCGCTCATCATGGTCTTCGAGTACATGAAGCACGGGGACCTCAACAAATTCCTCAGGTGCGTGGGAATGAGGGCATGGGAGGTGCTGTGGGGCTGCCCCACAGCCTCGGGGAAACTTGCTCTAGCTCAGTGGTACACCAATGGTGTCATTATTCAGTGGGGTGAGAAGAGAGAGATGGTTGTTCCAAGGGCAGCTTGGAGGAGGTGATGGTACTCACCAGATTTTGGGCTTTGGTAGCCCTATCCCAACATTTTCCATTAGGTAATCTCAGGAGATGTGGAAACCAGGGTTTTCTTCTCCCACCTGAGCAAGCTGGAAGCTGCAGGAAGCGTGGCTGTGATCCTTCTCTGCCCTGTGGGGATGGAAGGACATGAAGCCACAGCTGTCAGCAGCTCCAAGTCCTGCACACCCAGCAAAGCCATGTCCCACTGAAGCAGGAAGGCCACTTGCCATCACTCCCTCAGCCACTGAGCTCCTGCTTCAACAGCACAAGAACCAAAATATTCCTTTGAGAAATTGGTTGGTGTCCTTGATCTGATCTACATTCTGGGTGTTTATTGGTCACTGGTTCTCATTCCTGCATTCAGAAAAGACCTGAGAAATGTTTGAGGAGTCTCAGGCAGTACCTGTGGGGTCCATCCCTGTTCCCTGGTCCCTAACCTGTGGCACCAGGCTACTCATGAAGTCAGGCAAGGCCTGAAGAAGTGCTGTAATTACCTTCTCTGTCTCCAGAGAGATGCAAATTACCAGAGCCCCCAGTGCTCTCCATCCTCATTCAACCATTTCATCAGCCTGAGGCAGATCACTTGTGTGCTCTGTATCCACCAGCAGCAAGGGCCAGGGAGCAGCTGTGGGAGGATGTTTGTGGTGCTCTTCTGCCACAAAACAGAAATTCCACTCTGAAACCTGCGTGCAAGTGGAGTGGTACTTACCTCTTGAAATAATTAGTAGTTTTATTTCCCAATATTTAGAAAATTGGACCCTTGATATTTTCCTGTTTTGACTGCTAAGTGTGAACATGATTGCAGGGAGAACAAGAATCTTGTGCATGGCAGGTCTAGCTGTGGGGTTGGGATACACTCACTGAGTATTTTTCTACCAACACAGTTTCTGACCAGGAAGCACAAGTTTTTCCATGACGTTTTCACTTCTAAGCAATCACCCACACCAGAAGAATATAAGAAAAGATCCTAGAGATTTCTTCTTTCCTCTGCCAAGTAGCGCCAACCTGTCTCCAGCTTCTTTGGGGCATTCACAGGGCAGTGGGTGAGCTGGGAACATTCCTGCATTGATTTTCATCCTCATTTTGGTATAGTTGTGGGTAGATTGAATTGGATTTTATGGTCAGTCCCTGTCTCAAGCTCTGGATAGGTCCAAGACATCTTTGTCAAGGTAGGACGAGTGAAGGCTGTTGGCTTTACAGAGCTCCTCAGACCCACATTCAAGGGGGAGCAGTCTTGCTTACCTGGGACCTTCTTTTGTCATACCTGGAAGCCTCAGCAACCTCCCAGCAGCAGCAGATTGAACTCTGCCACCAGCATGAAACCAGGAGCTGGGCTGAAAGGGTGTTTTAGCCCAGATTGGTGATGCAGTGTTAAAGACAGTGCCTCAGCCTTGTGACTGAAGGCAGGCAGTCTGCAAAAGAGGCCTAGAGATGCTGTTCTTCAAGTGCTTCACAAAGAAAAACTCAAAATTGACCTATCCTTTTCCCTGGCAGAACCAGCAACCTTATTTCCTTAGAGGAGTCAGATATTACAGCTGAGGAACAGCCTCTCTCACTGCTCTAGTTAACCTCCCAAAGAGTACAGTGCAAAAGAGGCTCTCTCAGTGTCTCAGAAAGATGTCGTGTGCCACTGCCTGATGGAACTGCTTCACTCAGCAGAGTGTTTCTAAGGCTGAAATCATGCTGGAGCCATGGACCCCTCACTCCCATGTGCTAGCTCTTTCTTGGGACGTGTCTGAGAAACACTCATGCCTGGTTAAATTCATCTCCAGTCTCATTGGAAAAGAAAGCTTGTTGAATTATCTTTGGCCTTTATGAAGGAAAAGAAACTTTTCTAGGTGTGTGGTCCCTGGGACTGCAGCTTCTCATCTTCCAGCTGTGTTTAGCTGCCAGCTTCTCCTTCCTGTGCAGCCTTGGGAAAAGCAGCTCTGTGCTCCTTTGCCTGCATGCTGGAATGTGGTAGGCAGTGAAAAAGCCCTTTGTGTCCCAAAGGAAGATGGCTTTGGGGACAAGGGAGTTAGACCCTACAAAGAGGCACTCAAAATGCAGAAGGAAATGTCATATGGAAAGAGTTTGGGGTTTGTCAGGTAAGGTGTCTGCTGGTGGGGAATGGAGGCTGCAAATGTTGATGGTGCAGAGCTGCTTGGAATCCCTCAGCAAGCAGCAGTTTTTATCATGGAATAATTCACCTAGCCCACAGCAGGAGACAATGACGCCGAGACACTGAAGGCCAGGGACCCTGGGAGTCTGTAACACACAGATGGACTTTTCCTAGTTTAACTGCAGAAATTGGAAAAACAGTAAAATGGAAGAGGCTCACTTTAGACCCAGTTTCCTAGAGAAAAGCACAATAAATAAATTCCCCTCAGTGTTGTTAGACCTTTGTGTGCTTCCCAGAGAACAGAGAGTTTTAGTGGCCTGAAACATTAACTGGTGTGGCAAGGGGAAGCACCAGGATCAGCAGGTACCAGCTGTGTCAGTGGTGGCATGTGCTGGCGTGGCTCCTCGTGCCTCCCAGGGCCACCGCTCTGGTGGTGCCACAAGAGACCCTGCCTTCTGCACCAGGGCAGGCTGCAATGGTGTTGTCCTGCCTCAGAATATACTGATAGAAATGGTCTTGGCATGGGGAAATACAGGCATGGCCTTCCAGGGAGCATCCCTAGGAATGATGTGCATGGGAGTCTGCCTGCAGGTTGGGAGGCAAGGCTGGGTGTTCCTGGCACAACCCCCCACTGCCTTGGGGTCTGCAGTGACCACATCTGCTCACTAAGGGTGTCCATCACTTCCTCCTGTTCCTTTGGTGACTGATTTTCCAGCTTTTGTTTCCTGTCAGAAGCAGTTTTGAAGTAGGTGTAACAGCACATTGCCATTATAGACCCACTCTGCAGTCTGCAATAAGTTGTTGCCATTTGTTGTTAGCTCAAACAGGCGACAGGCTTTGTCAGACAATTTGCAGAGTTCTGGTGTTCCCCTTCGTGTGAAGCAGCACCACAGTCGGACTGTCGTGAGACAGGAAAGGAATTTCAGAAGAGGAAGCCAGAATGGTCATTTTTTCCCCCAAAGCCTCAACCTCCTGGTTTTTCTTAAGCCTTTCTGTGTTCCTTTCCACTGGAGCTGTGTGTCTGTCCTCACAGTGCGGAGCTGAGAGCTGGTCCCCACCCAGCAAGAACAGATCCTGTGTGGGATTCCTGTCTCCTGGTCACTCCTGAGACCCAACTCTGTGCTTTTTGCTCTTTCCTCCCTCTAGGGCACACGGCCCAGATGCTATGATCCTCGTGGATGGGCAGCCTCGACAAGCCAAAGGGGAGCTAGGGCTATCCCAGATGCTCCACATCGCTAGCCAGATCGCCTCTGGAATGGTGTACCTTGCCTCCCAGCACTTTGTCCACAGAGACCTGGCCACCAGGAACTGCTTGGTCGGAGCCAACCTGCTGGTGAAGATTGGAGACTTTGGGATGTCAAGAGATGTCTACAGCACTGATTACTACAGGGTAAGGCAGCTGCAGTGGCACGCTGATGCTCAGAGCAAAGGGAGATGGGAAATGTTACAGTAAATCAGTTTTTGGAGCCCTTGGGCTCGTTTGCTTGGTTATTATCTCACTGAAACACGTGCACAGAAGTTGATCAGGCATCCCTAAACCACTGTCCTTAATCCTGCTCAGTCCTGGCCATGCTTGTAGTTCAGACACCCATGCAGATGCCTACACACAGATTTTGTGATACCCCAGCACACAGTCACACGCTTTTGGATGGCTCTGAAATCATTCCATCCTTACTGCCTATTTTTATTCCTTGTTTTTTGAAGACATTGACAAATTAAAGGTAATCCAGAGAGATGATAAATACCACAGGCTGTGACCTCTGGTGTTAGATTAAAGAAACTTAATACAGGGACCCAGACAGAAGGCAACTGAAAGACTGACTGATAAGTGCATAAAATATGGGAGAGGAAATAATAGTCAATTTAGGTTTGACCTCAGAACATTTTTTTTTCCAGCAGGGTCATAATTTAAACAATGGAATAATTTTCCAGGGGTAGGTTGCTGAAAGCCTGTCATTAAAGAAGTTCAGGAAATAACTAGACAAAAACGCTTGGATTTAGCATAGAGGCTAATCCTGTACTCATCTCTGGGGAGAGACTCAATGAGCCAGGAGTGCCCTTCCAGACTTTTCTCCTGTGATTTGTGCTCACACTGTTCCCTTGTCTTGCACACTCCCTCTGTACCTGTCTGCCCTGTCCTGCCTGCCTGATGGCAGCGTCCCTGGGGGAACAGCATCTTTCCCTTCCCAGCTGCAGGAGAAATGTGATGTGAGAACTGTTTGGAGTACACTGGAGTAGGAGTTTATCTCTGGACCATCCACCAGCAGGGAAGGGCTTCTCAGGCTAGGGAGCCATGGTTTCTAGCCTCATGCTTGCACAGGGGCTGATTTATTTCTGCTTACAATATGTATGTTTGGCATGGAGGATGTTTTCTCCCAGCTACCCAGAAAGGAGTGGCTTATTGTCTTGATCAAATTCAGGAATTTTTCATGATGTGAGGGCTGCCAAGTGCAGTTACTGTGCTGGGGAGGAGGAAAAACATGATTGGATTTGTGCTGAGATGTATCACCTCTCCCAGGCCAGAACACTGGATTGCCACTGGGTTTAATTACCAGTGAGAGAACCAATCTTCACTGTGCAGCAGAAAAGCCCATGCTGGGAAAAGGTCTCAGTGCAGTTACTGGTCAGTGATGAGGAAAGAGAGATGAGGTGGTCCCATAACTGCTGAAACTTCAGGAAGGAATGAGTAGGAAAGAGAAGAGCCCAGAGGAGGATGAGAAGCAGAACATGTGATTACTCAAGTTCTTGCCTGCCTTCTTCCCTTCAGCCCTGCTAATCCTGCCCCAACCACAGGCAGTGTCACACTGCTGGACACAAATGTGCTCTTGCAGCACCAAGAGCCCTCTGTGCAAGGGGAGAATTGCTGCTGTTGCCACAGCTGGGAGGGCTGAGATGATCTCCACAGGCCAGTTCATTGTCGTGGGATTTTTCGTCTTCTCTGTGGTGGTGTCCTGTAGCCCTCATCCTGTCTGTGCAAAGTGCTTTGCTGAGGACTGCTCCGTGCTGTCTCATGCAGTGTCCTAAGGCTCTTTATGGAAATTTTCTCTGCATACACAAATTACCAAATGTTACTAAAGTAGTAAAGATTTATCACCTACTTACCAGAGCAAGAAATGAGTTTCAGACCATCACAGACTTTTGTTCTTGGTTGGTTTTTCTTTCTTTGTTGTCACTTACTTTCAGTATGTTTAAAACTTTTGATCATGAAGTTAATTCTCTGTTATCTCTGTTAAAGTCCAAAGCAGGTTTCTAGCAAAATAAGGTTCTGGTTGCACTTATTTACACTGGTGGCATGAGGGGCAGAGGGTTTACATGACCTTCCCAAGGCCAAACCAGGAATTGGTGACAGAGCTGGGAAGCCTCCCGGGGCCAGCAAAGAGCAGAATTCCAGGTGTCCTTCAACCCTCCTCCAGCCACAGTCCAACCACACTCCTCCCAGAATATGAGCAAACAAGCTCAAGTGGGAGAACCAAACTGCTCCTTGCTCTCAGCTACGAAAACTGGAGATTTGGCTGAAGAGTTGAACTTCCAAAGTCTTCAGTTTTGCCCCTGGTCACATCCATGATCTGCCTGGTGACGTTTCCAAGTCTGTTTCCCAGTGTTTGTGCATGGCAGCTTTCCCCTTTAGACAGCTGCCATTGCCAGCAGTGGGACCCGGAGCAAAGTTCTGCTTCAGCTGGTTCTAGAAAATCCTGCCTGGTGTGTCCAAGCTACAGCCCTGGGAGAAGCTGTAATTTGTCATCTTCTGGAAACACAGGGAGAAATCCCCCCCGCAAGCTGCCACAAAGTGACAGGGCTGGAGATCTCTGCACTCTCTTCAGTCTGCTGGGTCCCTGTGTTTGCTCCTGCCCAGGCGCTGCAAGCCTGGACGACTGGGTATGTGGATGTATTACTGTGTTCCAGACTGAGGATTAGTTCCTAGCCGTTTCCTTTCTTTCCCATTTTTTAATCTTTTAAGACAAAGAAAGTACACCATCTGGCTCCTGCATTTGTGGGATGCAAAATTACTTTAACAAAGGTGAACTGATTAATTTTCTGTTACACATTTGGGTACAGAAAACAAATATTTGCGTAACAAAAACAGCAGAGGGGCTTCTTCCCCCTCTTTGCAAGCTCTCCATGCTCTGCCTGAAGACTGATGCATCCTTTTCCTCCTCCATCACAGAGGGATCCCATCAGCTGTTGCCTTTTAACCTCCTTTAGAGAAGAGAGGATGGACAGAAAATGATTGTGGAGGTGGACGTGGAGGGGGGAGCTGGAGCAGCATCTGAGTGGAAAGCGGAGGAAAGTGGAGGAACTGGGGAGAAGTAGCCCAGCTTCTGAGAGAAGAGGGAAGGAGGGGCTGCTGAAGGAGCATTTCTGTGCTGTGTTGTGTAACGTGCTGTGCAATCTTTGGTGTGGGTCTCTGTGGGAAGGCGGGATGGAATATATCCACACTGGAGAGGAAAGGTTTGGGCGGATTTCATTTTCCTTGTTGTTTTCTCTAAAAAACGGTGTGAGTAGGCGATTTTTTTTAGGTATGACTCAGGACTGTGACAGCAGGTGGTGGGACGGTGCAGGTCAGGGACATTGTGCCTCAGCCAAGCTGAGGGTGGCATGGAGACTGCAGCAAGTGAGGCACAGGGTGCCTGCCCAGTGCTGTCCTGGAGGATGTCTCGGTGGCTCTGGGGGACTGTCAGAGCTGGGGGCATCACCAGGGCTGAGATCAGAATCCCCAGCTGCTCTTTCACCCTGCACTCTGGGGTTTGGTTGCTCCAAGAGCCCTTCTGTGGCTCTTGACCCACCCAAACTCCAGCAATACCAAAATAATTTTCCATTTTCCCCCCCAAATATGTCATTCAGCTTCAAAACAAAATCACGTGACAGCTGTCTAGGGACAAGGCAGTATTTCTTCATCTTCAGATGAGAACACAGTCTTAAATTGTAGTCAAGACTCCTTAATAACTCCCAAGGTGATGTCCTGAGATGGGTGGGACATCAGCAGTGAAGTCACATGCCAAAGAGAGGAAGGATTTATGTAGACATTAAGCCACATGAAGACATTCCTCTGTCCATATTTCCTCTGTCCTAGTCTTCTGGCATCCTGCTCCAAATCCTGGGCTGGGCTTGACACTTCTTAGGGATTTAGCTCTATCCTTTCACAGAGATCAGTCCTGAGAGTTCTCCTGGTCATTTCATCATGCAGAGCACACCTGATTGCCAAATAAAAGACATATGCAGGTCTTGAAAAGGACTCTGGAATGTTTTTTAATTATTATTTTTATTTATTTCTAGCAATGCAGAGATAATCATAATGACAAAAATGCTCCCTGTTTCTGTGTCCTCACCGCTCTGGAGCATTGTTTGGATTTGGGAGAAACAAGGTTTGCAGGAAGAAGCAGTATCTTTTAATAGAACACACTATATTGTTGGAAGGAGGAGAAAGAATGAACTCTCTGAGTTCTTTCTTTTTTATGGTTATTTTCTGTTGTATCAATTGGTTTAATAAAATATTAATATCTCTTCCCATGAACCTTGGTTCTCACACCCTTAGACCATCAGAACCAAAATATTGCTGCTATGACTTTGGCCTCAGGTCAGTGTTTCTTAAAAAGTCTGGGATACCTCCTCCTCTGAAACATGAAGGTTTATTGTGTAAACAATTTATTTCCTCTCTTTCTTTAAAATGGCCAGCAAAACTCCCATATTCTTGATAATTTTCAGTACCCATTTAAGGTTGCTTTCTGATGACCATCTCCCATCTTGGCCATCTCTTACTTTTCCTCTGCCATTTAAGATTTAAGATGCAGCCAGTTATTTTTCCAGTGCAGTTTCCATGTGTGAAATAGGTCACTGAGGTTTAGCAGCTGCCTGGGTCGTGCTCCTTTGGAGCTCCAGCATGGTGGATAAGATAACAGACAAGCCCTGCATTGAAGCTGTGTTTAGTCTGACCCACAGTCTTCTCCACAGAGGGCTCCAAGATAATCACACCATCACTGGTGCTCTGTTCCCAGCAGCTCTGAGCTGCTCCTGTGGATCCCTCAGCTGCACAACACCCACTGTCAGCCCCCTGCTGCTTTCTTTGTGGTTTTGCTGTGCAGCTCTTGCAGTGTGTGTGCAGCAGGAGAGGTGGATCCCAGCACAGGGGAACTGCTGCCCAGCCCTGTCAGCACCAGGATGGAGCCCTGTGATGAGTGTGCTGGGGCTCTGAACCATCACCTGCTAGGGGACATGCCAACAGGCACAGGGGAGGAAAACTCCCTCTGAATTTCTAGCTGAGATATGGCACTGCCTCCCTTTGGGAGGGAAAATAAGCTGCCACTCTCAGGTTTTATGGTAGACGCAGAGTACACTGGTTGTAAGTCAGCTCTGGACAGAGACTGAGCCAGGCTGTGCACTCAGAGAGTGTCTTCAGGCTCAGCTCAGTCCCTGGCCATGCTGGCTGTTGGGGGGATCTCTTGTAGAAGGTACAATGTGTGTGTCACATTGAGCTTCACAATCAGCACCATTCCCAGCACCTCAGTGCTGTGCAGATGCACCTGTGCACCAGCTTTCCCTCTTCTAGCCCTTCTCTGAGGAGGAAAATGCGATATGCTGCTCTCTCAGCATCCTTTCTGCTCAGGTTTTGGGAAGGTTTCATATCTATAAGTGTGTGTTCTACTAGGAAGAGGACTTAGAAGTGAAAAGTGTTTTAATTTTCTCCTTCTTAGCTGGGATTATGGAAATATATCTTGCTTTGTCAGACCTACAAGAGTAGGGGCAAAAAAGTCTCATAGTGACCTGGAGATGTGACTGATAGACGTGCCAGCCAAGCAGAGCCACAATCTTCCTATGTGCAAGAGCCTGTGTTTGAAAGCATTACATGCCCTTCTCAACATCTGTTTATGCCGTGTATCCCATCACCCCAACCCCTAATTTATTTCTTTCCTTGTTCTTATTGCCATCATTCCTCCTAGATGACTCTGTCTGCCTCTTTAGGTGTGGGTGGCTCATGCCACAGTGCCTCACAACTGCCCTGACTGGGGTTTTTTGGGGCAGAGAAACCAGATTCCTCCTAAGCTGCTGTAGGGTTGGCGAGGGGAGGTGAGGGAATGGCTCAATGTGGGTGTGTGGGTGAAGTGTCTCTGTGCCTGTCCTGGTGTGCTCTGCGTGCAGGAAAAGTCAGTGTGATATTGAACGTGCTGGTCTTTGATATCTCTGTGGCTCCTATAAAAACCTCTGCAAATTGAATTTGTGGCACAGCTCCTTATCTCCTGAAAGGAAGATGTAACAGCATCATCTTGTGTTTTAGCCAGACATTTTCCCTCAACACTTCCCCATTTCTACACTGAGGGAAAAACAAATGTTGAGTCTTTTTCTTTTTTTTATCCTGTTTGAAACCTTAAGAGCCCTTCACACAAAGCAGCTCAAGTGCAGAAGAATTAATTGGGGAAATTAGGTTGTGCTGTATTCCTGGCATTTCCTCAGAAACGGTAATTGCCCTAATTCTCCACCCTGTCAAGACCTGCACCCGCACCCTGTTTTCTCCCTCCCCTTTTCCTCGCTGTCTACCTGTTGTTCTCCTGCTTGAGTTGCTGTTTTCATGCTGTTGCCATTTATTTCATTCCAGTAATGAGAGGGATGTGGCAGGTGAAGAGCTCTCACAATCTGGTGACATCTTCTTTGAAGCACAGGCACAAAAGAGCGGTTTGTTTTTGGGAGATAAAAACTCCCTGTTCTGGTACTTGACCTCCACGCTCACCTCTTCTCCTGCTTGGGATATGTTGCTGCTGTCATTGCAAGTCATTTGGCTCAGAATTTTTGTTTAATGCAGTCTCAATATTCACCTAAACACTGACCTCCAGCTAAATCCCTGTGTTCCCCCAAACCCTCACATACCTACTGAGAGCTTATCAAACATAGGATCTTTCAATCAAAGCTCAGCCCCATTTCCCAGGCATTTGAATTGAGGTTTTTGATTTCTCCCAAACATCAGGCTGAGATCCAGAGGGCTTGGAGTTCAAAGCCTTTCATTTTAGCTTCCTGATGGTTTTTAACCTTGCATTTGCAGAGGTTAAAGACGTAGCCAAACAGGGAGGAATTTTTTATTGTTCAGTATTTCCCAACCTAAAACACCTGAGGATGTCTATGACAAGTTTGGATTCAACAGAGACAATTCTTCCAGTCCATGTCCATTCTGACTGGACTTTGGCTGTTCTTAAAAGCTGTCCAGGCTGATCTCTGCTTTCCTGGGATCTGGGGAGAGTCCTGGGAGTAACCATGCCAGAGCCATCACTGTGGTAGTGACACCATCCCCAGAAGTTAGTGTCAGTCCAGTTCAGAAAGCTGGGGCTGTTTCTCAATGCAGCCAAACTACCCAAGCCTGTCACCTCTGCTGTAAAAACTTGAAATAACAAATTTCCTGCAGAGAAGTTCAGGAACATTTTCCTTCAAAGCAATTCCCTTTGCATAAAACTTTACTATGGAGGGCAGGACTCTTTTCTATTTTCAGTGTTCTTTGGCTACAGCCAACATATCTAGAGAGGTAAGAGAAGCTACTTGTGATCCCCATCCATCCTTGAGTAGTTTTTTCCCTCCCCCTGACTGTGAAATTGTTTTTCTTTCCCCTATTTTAATTTGTTTTGTGTGGTTCCCAACACCTGCTAGAGGTTGCCTGCATGCAGTGTGCTCGCTTCCTTCTCCTGTCCCCACTTGGAACATCCCATTAGCCTGAAAGCTGTGACAGACAGGGAAAAGAACTCAATGCCTCCTTTTAGGCAAGATAGACTCTCCCTTGGTGGAGATCCATCCACAGTGTGTTTCACTGTGGTGTCACCAGAAACAAGGAAGGATTTTGTACACAGTAGGTCAGATACACACTGATGGTTCTGGGTGTTTTCAAGGTGGGTACAAATTTAAACTATATTTAAATTTAAACTGATTTAAACTGCAGATAGAGCAGAAAAAGGTAGAGAACCTTATTCCAGCATATTATTCCAGCTTCCTGAATCCAGCACCAGAAAGAGTGTGGGTCATGAAGTGTTCATGCCTTGGGAGGAGCACTGCCACTTACAGTCCAGCGAGACTGGAATGTGCAAATCTAAAACCATCCCCTCTCATCTTGTCTAGGTTGTTAAACCCATTTCCTCACTGCAGTCCAGCTGGCTACTGGCCTCCTCCTGCCTTCCCACCTGCAGAACCATGATCTCAGCTCTCCTTTACCAAGGGTGTAACCAAGAGGTCTTCTGTGTAGTGACACACTGATCAAGAAAGGTGGGGAGCACTCCCAAACCCTCGTGTAATCAGCAAAGAAAGTGGAGGCAGAGAAGTTATAAGCAAATTTAGTGAGACCATGAATAAATTACGCTTTGCTTCATGACAAACTGAAGGCCTCCCTGAAAAAATTAAAATGCAAGTATCTTCATCAACATCCCTAATTAAGATCCTTGTATGGAAGGAAACCACTCCTTTTCTTTTTTCCAGCTGATTCCTGCATGGTCAGAGTTTCCCCAGGCTTTCCCCTCCTGATCCCCCCATTTTCATAGTCCTGCCTCTCCCAGCCCCAGCGAGCTCCTTCTCCCCCCCAGCTGGATGGAGAAAAGCCCTATTTGCAAGCAGCTTTAATACCCAGGCTGTTTAGGGCTGGGCTGTCAAAGGGAGCGTGTTCAATGTATAATCAAGGGGCAACGATGCACAAAATTGCACACACACACGAAATGGGAATCTTTTCTCAGTGCGTGTTGAGCTTTGAACGCTTAAGTGATTCCACCTCTCTCTTCCCCATCCAATTATGTGGGCGACACATGATAAGATTGCTAAAGGCATTAGTGAGGGAAATCTCTATACTGCCTAATCAATAGTGTTCTGCTCAGCAGAAGGCACCTCCCCACTCTGGCCTCAGCCTTGCTCCTATTTGCCTTCTGAAAGCACCTGAAGTTCACCTCCTCTCTATTTGGGCTGTGGAGACCAAGAGTTAAAGCAGAAGTGTATCTGTTGAGAATGGTTGTAGTTAAAGAGTTTCTTTCTGGCTTTAAAAAACCCAACAAAACAAAACAAAAAACCGAACAAATACATATATAGAGAACCCTGCCAAACTCACATGTCAGGGTTTTTGGAAATGAATGCTGTGTAGGCCAGAGGGACCTTCTGCCCCTTTCTGCTGTATGGTCCTTACAGGAACGGCCAAAACCCTTATAAGCAAAGGAGCTGGATGATAATTTTTCTGAGCATCACTGAGGCAAGACGCCAGATTTTATGGGCCACTAGACAGATCCAATATAGCAAATCCTCTGTTCCACTGTGGATTCTGAGACCAAATTATCAATTAATGTGAAGCATTAAAAAATCCAAATCCCTTTTAGTTCCCTGCAGTCATTAGTGACAAGATACAATATCTATAGCCCAAATGCTTTGCCAGCATCCCCTGGCAGCAAGGCAGAAACTTCACTCCTATTTTTTCCAACATATATAAAAAACCATATGAGATCAGTGGTTTTTACTCTCAAATTCAGCTGCCTCTACGTATTTACTTAGATGGAGAAATAAATCAGGTTTGGGTTACTCTCCGGGTTAGTTATTTGTTATTGGAATAAATGCATGGTAATAGATCTGACAGAGGGAGATGTTTCCCTTTCAGATCTGTGTTTGAGGTAGAATTTGCTTTGTTCTGCACTATATTATATTGATGTTTTTCCCCCACTGCTGGATGACTTCATTTGCTCTACTTCTTTCCAACATCCGTGCCTCTGCCACAGCTGGCTTTAAGATGCAGTTTTATGCACAGACTTCTCTTTTGTTTTCCCCCAACTGTAACGCAGAGGCAATTTAAACAACCATCATGAAACAATTTTCTAAGCCTTTCCTCCCCACAATTCCTACCTCAACTTTTTGGGAAGGGAGGTGAGTCAGTCATCCAATGGGCAATTCCCCAAGCAGAATGAGCTGTCAGCTACATTCAGCAGCTCAGTTTCCACTGCTGACGCAGGGTGGGCAAGTGCCCAGGGCAATGACCAGCTGGACACACCCTGAGGCCATATTTTGGGTATTTCCCAGGCAGTTCTCAGCCTGAGTTCCTCAGTAACACAGACAGAAGTGTACCCCCAAACCACTGTGCTCACCAACTGCCTTTCCATCTTGGGATTTTGTCCTAGTGGGAACACAAACATCTCACTGGAAAGTCAGCAGACTTTATGCCTCTCATTCACTCCTAATGTGCTCACTGAGATCCCTACCCCTTTTCCTCTTTCTTATTTCTCCAAATCTTTCCTACTTTGCTGCAGAGGAAAATGTAGTGCTGTATTTCCTGGCACAGAATTTTACTTTCCCTGTCCCTTTCTAAACTTCAGTTTTCGGATGGCTGGCAGGTTTGTGGGTGATTTGAAGCTGTAGGATCAGCTATTTTCTTCCCCAACCTGTGACAGTACTGATGGGACAAAGACTTTTGGGCCAGTGTAGGGTAATGTGTGAGGTGCTTCACTGGGACATTTGGCCAACAATACCCTTAACTCTGGCTGGCCTGAGCTTGTTCAGTGAAGACATCAGGCCTGGGCCTTATTCTGCTGGCAGAGGCAGATGAGTCCCTGCACCATGCTCAGGAGGGCTGGCAATGGACAAGAAACAGGATGCTGAAGTACCAGATACAGAGCAAGTGCTCAAGCATCCTAAAATTTCTCTTGTCTGGAGAAGAATTTTAGGTCCCTCAAGGGATGACACTCTCTGTGACCATTCTATGTGGCCTCACAGTCCAAGTAGAAGTTTCAAGAGGCTGAGTGCCCTTGACTCTTGCCCAGCTCACCCTCTCTGTGCACTGGTGCAGGTGACAATGTGGGGTGTGAGGTGGTGGCCACAGGGGCCAGATGGTCTCACCTGCCCCATAACCTCACAGCAAAGGTTGAGTAGTGTTGGGATGTTGCAGCCAGCAAAAGACTTTTGGTTCAGTTAAAGACACACCCTTTCCCTTCTTGTCCCCTTGCTTCATCCCCCCCATCCCTCCCTCCCTCTCTCACCCTTCCCTTCTCTTTTGTTTGTCTCCTTCCCTTGTTCTCACCCATTCACTGTCAGGAAGGGCCGCGTCTGAAGGGCCAGCTCAGCGCAGCGTGGCAGCGACAGAGACTGGCACCGTCGGCAGCTGCAACAGTGAGTGCATCCCAAACCCTGCAAGTGGGGGACTGGTGCTGCTTGGGCATGAAACAACACGTGGGGCTCTGGGAATAGCTCGGGTCTTGTGTGTTTGGCAGTGAAGGGGCTCTGTCTGTGATGGGACCTGCGCACGTGTCTGCTGTATCCGCTCTCTGGGGCTCCTCTGGATGGTGAGATAATATGGGATGAATGAAGAAGTCCTCAGTGCCACCTTCCTCTGTGGGTGTCCAGGCTGTGTCTGCACTAGTGGACAGTGTGGGCTGTCCTTGACCTGTGATGGCAGCAAGTACAGCATGGTTTGTCTCTGTGTGGCTAAACCACCCCATGCCTCCAAGCAGGGTGGCATTACTACTCTCTGGGACTGTCCCTGACCTGTGTTATCCTCTCAAGAGCTGCTTGGACAGTCAAACTAGCACAGGCCAGACCATTTGGGTGGTTGGATTGTCTCATGCCAGCCCTGACAGCTTTTGTGTGCCGAACACACTCTGGGTGTCTGACCAGTTGTCTGCAGCTGGGATTGAGTGGGTGCACCCAACACTTCCCACTGCTGCTCCCACCCCTTGGCCAGAGAGGGGGCAGTGAGGGGTTGCTGTGAGTTTGAAGCTCTGACAGAGCAAAGGATTTTGGTTCTGCCAAGGGTGTGGCTGATGGGAGCCGTGTGAGCTGTGTGAACCCACTGGGGGTTGGTGACACCTCTCTTCACCCTGCCCCCTCCCACAGAGCAAAGCCAGCATCCCGTGGTGCTCTCTGCAGGATCCTCAGCTCAGTGCTCCCTCCAAGCTGCAGGGCAGCTGAGGCTGAGCTGCAGGAGCCTGACACAGGAGCAAACATCCAACTTGCTTGTCCTGTGGGATTTTTCAGCTGGCACACAAAGAAATGCTCTGTTGATCCAGAAAGTTAGGGAGTCTTTGCTTGAGTCTGTTTTGGAAGTGGATGGAGCTAATCCACCCTAAGACACTGAACAGAGCAGTTATCACCCTTTGTAGTTTAATGCAGGAAAATGATGGCTTCCACACATTATTTCCCAATAACTTTCCTGTGCCAGCAGCCCCAGAGATGGGCACAAATATTTGCAAAGTAGGCATGTCTGGGATAAATCACCTGGGTCCAGTTACCCCAGCCTCCCTGTGGCACTGTGAGGGGAGCTGTTTGCTCCTGGCCAGGCACAGCAGGATAAGTGTCAGAACCCCTCCTCCTGCTCCAGGGAATGCCTACAGCAGCTGAGTGGATCTTGCAAATCCTTCCTGGGGTCTGTGACAGAGCAAGGCTCTGGCACTTCCTGACTGTTGCCAGAACCAAATGAGAGTATGAGTTTAGATATTGCTGATTTTGCAGAGGATATGTCAGCAGATAAGAAGATTTGCCACTGAAAGGTGATTTTGTTACGCTTATGCCTTTCTGAGCCAAAATTGAATTGTGGGGTGTGGATGGGAATTTAGTTCTAAGCACTGATGTAATTTTGTATCCTTGGCCCTGAAGGCAGTTTAAAAAAAATTATTTTCCCCTGTGCCCTGACAGTATTTTGTTGCCTTTGAATCATGTCCTTATGACAGAACAGATACTGGGGCTGACCTTTGCAATGTGACATAATAATATGTGACTTCTTTATAGCTCTTTTCATTCAAAATGCTTGGCACACTATGGATCTGATCTTGCAACCACTTGCCACTGGGCCTAGCACTCACTGCTCCAAGCAATCCCTGGGGAAGCCAGAGGAGCACAGAAGTGCTACACCTGCTATTACTTGCAGGATCAGGCCCTGGAGAAACGTAGCATATCTGTGAATAACCACGTTTTGGAGTGGCTGAATCTCTCGTTTATCATTTTTATTCACTATCAGAATGCCATGCCCAGCACTAACATGACAGCCTCCCCTTGGCTACAGTGTCATGGCAGTTGATGCTGGGGCAGTAGTCATAGCTATTATCTAACACCCTCTTGGTTTTGTTTTTTTTTAATTTTTTTTTTTCAGCTCTAAAAGACTGTTGATTAATTAACTTTAGCTTATTCTGCACCATTTGATCCAGCAGAAATCACAGCATTTTATCTTACTAGCAAGTAGGAATTAAATAATTAAAACTACTAGGGGAAAAAAGAACATTATCACTTTCCCTGGGCATCACTTCTGAAAAAAGCTTGCCCTGTACCTTCAAAAACTCCAGGCTCAGCCCCCAGGGCTTGACAAAGGGTGGGAATCCCAGATCAGTAAATGCTTGGGCTGAAAACTGCTTTGTGCTCTGCTATGGCTGTTTGGAAAGGGAGGGCAGAGCCAGGTGCAGGGAGAAGAGTCCAGCAGTGAGATCCCAGACCTGCACTGTGCTGCAGGTCCCTCCCCTGCTGCTGATGTCCTCTGCCACCATAGGAAATTCCATCAGTTCTCCTGTGCCTCCTTGCCATTGTTAAAAAGTGATCACCAAGGAAATCCACATGAAAATAAGATTGCAAGGGACACAGTCATTACAGCATTGGGAAACAGGTACGTACCTTAGGAATACGTAGGGAGTCTGTGAGCTGAGACATTTGAGGTATGGGTTCACAGAGGGTGAATTTTGGGAGTCCTCAGTGGCTGGAAAATGAAAAGAAGGAAGCAGGTAGAATCCTTGCAGCCACCTCTGCTTGGTTTGCTCCAGATCAGTAGAACCAGGAAAGATAACTGCTCCTCCTCTTGCTTATGAGAATTGCTTAAATCTGGGGATGGGGACCCACTAACCATCACCAGGTTTGTGGGTCACACTTCACCAGCTTGCCATCAGCAGAGCACTGCATCCCCACCACACCCTTAAAAACTCCTTTGAAAAATTACTTCATTAGGAGTAAAAAGATCTGGAAAGGATTCCCTGGATCATCAAATCCAATCCCCTGTTGCATCAATCACATCAGATTTATCTTTTTCATAATCAAGCACCACTATTAACTGTGCTCCTAAGGGGAAGAAGACAGTCCCAGAATCTCATTGCTTTAAATCGTAGCTGCCCCTGATTTCCAGTCTATGCTTAGTCATGGCCCATTTGTTAAACAGCAGGTACCTGGCGTAGAAACAAGAAATTCAACACAGTTTTGTTAAAGTAACCACCCAGAAATCCTCACCACAAAAAAATGCTGAGGTTGCAGAAGAGAACGTGCAAGGTCAGGTGATGATAATGGGAAAGCCTGAGCTCAGCCTTGCCTCTGCCTTGTAGAGCAGACTTCACATCATCCCCTGAGTGATCCAGGTGAGGAACAAGGCAAAAGTACTCTCAGCACAAAGGAACCTTTTTGCTATTCTTCACCATCATATTCATTGTGTAACCCTCTGTCTCTCTTGCCAGGTATAACTAGCGCTGAGCTAAACATTTGGCTATTTTTTTCCTTTTGCTGACAGGCTTTTCCCTGCCATTTATAGCTTCACTGTACAAGCCATTACCTGAGCAGCATTTTTGAGAAGTCAGTGAGTTCACAGAATCATGGGATTGTTTGGATTGAAAGGGACATTAAAGACATCCAGTCCCCCTCCCCTGCCTTGGGCAGGGACACCTTCCACTGGAGCAGGTTGCTCAAAGCCTCATCCAGCCCGGTCTTGAACACTTCCAAGGGTGGAGTTTTATCGTCCTGTTTTGCAGATTAGGAAAGGAATTCCAGAGGTATCAGTGATACCAACCCATGGTGCTTCAAGGGCAACTTTCCCCCTCCAAAATGCCCCTGCTTTGTCCAGTGCAGTCTGATTGACTCCAAACCATGCGGGTGCTACCCAGGCAGAGGAAGGTGGCTAGTGCAGCAGCCTGCAGTGAACACTGCATGCCATGAAAGTGATGGCATGCTCTAAACCCATAATTTGTCCAGATAGTTCACCTTAATACACAATGGATAATAATACAATAAATGGACAGAGGGGGGAAACTGGTGAGTACATACTCAAGTGTAACAACTCAGTGCAACCCACGAGGTGTGATGACCCAGCCCAGCTGTGACCTGATGGCACATGGAGGTGGTGCTTAGCTGAGGCCACTGCTGCACAGTGGCCAGAGTGACTAAGGAGGAGGGCTCCTTTGCCAGAACCAGGTTTGGAACTAGGACACTGCAATCCCGTGTTTGCTTATTTAACTTGGCAGGTATTCAAGTGAAACAGGCACAGAGGGGAGGTATCAGAGCTGATCTCAGTACCCACGTGTGGGATTTTAAGGTTCTATTTCAGTGCTCATGCTTGGAAAAGAAATGCAAGCAGACCCTCTCACCCTCCTTTTACTTTTTTTTAAAGCACTATTTAAATGTCATAATAATCATATAGTGCCCACCTTAATGTGCTGAACAAATTAAAATATTTTATTAGTCTATAATCTGAAAATCATTACTGTGCTTACCATAAAAAACTGCAGGTCTTCAGAGAGAATGATGTCAGTGGGTCTGAAATGAATGCAAATATATTTTGTTGCCATGCAGGGGTCAGATAGACAGCCCCCAGCCCCAGGGCAGCAGGCTGTTAGCAGGGGAGGGAATGAAATGCATCTCACAGTGGGGAGGGAGAAAATGGATCTCTTGGCTGATTTTCCTGGAGGGTGAATGCCTGGGCCTGTGCCTGGCTGGTTGGGATGGTTTCAGAGGAAAGCACTGGTGCCATTCCCACCCACCTTGCAGGGAGGGTAAGGAAGCACTCCAGAGAGCTCATCCCAGCATGGCTGAGCTGCTCAGAACCTCTGGCTCCATCCTGCTCCCACTGACAGCACAGGTGCCTGTTCCCCTCGGGCATCCACATGCCCCTGGTGCCCCCTTCCTTCTACAGATGGTTCTGGATGTGTCTCTCCAAGTAACTGCTGCTCAGCAGGCAGGAGACAGCAGCAACCAGCCCCAAGGAAGCATCCTGCTCCCACTGTCTCTGGGCTCCCAGAGAGCCCAGGTGACAAGGCAGTCCCTGCTTGGGCCAGGTGACACTGGACACTCCCAGAGCAGTGGCTCCTGAGTCCCTTGTCCTGCACAGAGCCAGTGGGCTTCTGCTGGTTATTCCTCACCGCCTTGGGTGAGTGTCAGATGGTTCAAAGATTAATTACCATTAAACTGGCTGTATTTCCATCTCTGCAGAAGGCTGCAGTGGAAAAGACAGGAGTACTGGGATCATTTACCCTGGTATTGCACAGCAGATTACCCTGTACTTACGAGGTCACCAGTTACTGTGTAATTAGACCTCCAACGCAGGGAAGTCTGTGAGAGGCTTCCACACCTCTCTTCCTCCTGGTGCCAGAGAAGCAGAGGGCTGGCAGCAAAGTGCAGGCTGAAGCCTCATTAGGTGCATTTAAAGCTGTTAAATAGTTTAAAATTCAAGCTGGGGGAGGTGCAATCAGAGGGTAGCAAGGCCACCTGTACTTATCAGAGAAAGGGAGCAAAAAAACCCTAGAGCAGTTTGTCTAGGAAATTCAGGAAAGCCAAAACAGAAAGGAGGGCTGTGAGGGAGATCCATGTGCCAGGCAGCAAAAGACAAAAGGCTTTTGCTCTTCACGTGTCACCAGGGACAGCTTTGCCAGTGGTGAAGGGCTCTGCTGAGGCAGAGACCCTGGCCATGTCCCTGACTGTACCACGGGGTGGTGTCCATGGAGCCATGGAGGATGCTGCAGTGGATCAGGACAATGCCTCTTGCTCCAGATTGCTCTCCTCCATTTCCCACTGCACCCAAATGAAACACCTACTCACAGAGCATTTGGAAGAATGACAAACGCCTTTGATTATCAAGCACAAATTCCAGCGGCAACTCATTGCATCTCTTGAGTGGCTAATAAAGCAGCAAGCCCATTCTGATCAATATACAGCAAGCAGTGCTGTAAAGTGAGATTGTGCCTGCCCCAGGCCACGTTGCATTTTGTCTTTTTAAACCATGTCCTCTTCAAGCCAAGCACAGTCTCTTTTCAGTGGCAGCTCCCTAGAATTTCTGGCTTTCAGTGAGCCAGTGAAACAAATGCTGTTCTGAAGCCCTCCATGTAAAGAACCCAAGTTAAAGAGCAAAATGTGTGTATCTGCAGTAATCATTAGTTTAAATACTCTTTTATTACATAGTCACATGTCTCCAATTCATCCCCACAAAGAGCTTCCATACAGTCAACAGCTTCTGAAGAGGTGAGGCAGAAACAAAGACAGTGTGAAGCCATTGATTACTGAGGATAGAAAGGGCTGTATGTAAATAATTTGTCTGAAGGATGAGCAGAGTGGGGAGATGTGCTACCTGATTGCAAATATTTACAAAGTTGTGAGCTTGAAGGTTAGAAAATGTTGAGAGAAGTATATAGAAGTTAGCACAGGGATAATGCGGTGAGGATGAGTGGGGAAAATCAGTGTGGCAAGCAGGAAATTTCCGTCATGTAGGCAAGATTTGTTTGTGATTTCCTGGGGGAGGCTGTGGATTGTTCACTGGGTTATACGGATTGGCACCCATCAATACCTTAGCAAATCCTTTAGGGCCTGTTCTCACAAAGGAAAGGGAGAAGAATGAAATTTAATGGGGTTTTTTTTCAGCTCTACTCTCCCCCTGTAAAGCATTTTCCTAGGCAGATGTGTGTTGTTGTGGGGGCATGGCGCACACACTCCCCTAATACTCCTGGACTAGAATGGATTATCCAGAGGAGCAAAAGCAGCCACAGCTTTAAGCCCAGCATCTATAGTCACGTTTATCCTTGAAGTAAGTGCTCCAGCAGTGACATAATTGAGGGCTGTCCTGTCTGCTCAGCATATGTCTGCAGGGGTCATCCATCCTTTCTGACACTGCAGAACATTAGCGGTTTTTAGACTCACTTTCTCCTTCCGTCCTTCCTCTTGTGGCTAACCCTAATGGAGAGCTGGTGGCTAGAGACTCTTCTAGGAAAACTGGCCTGTTTGGAGGGCTGACTGTCTTGGAGCAGTCCTGTCTTAGGGCAAAACCAGTCAGATGTGTCCTGCTGGGTGCTGGGTTTGTGCAATGGCCCCAGCGGGGCTGGTTGGAGTGGAGGTCTGACTGGCTGCAGGGAGGGGAGCAGAAGGCAACTGGTGATATCTGTGATGGCCACTTAGTGCTCAAGGACTCTAATGGCATCTGGGAACAAGGTTCCTGTGTTTGTGGGTTTGCTTATTTATTTATGCTCCTGGCTAAATAAAGTAGGGAGGAAGAATTTTAACACAGCGGTTGAAATGCATGGGACTGCAGCAGCTCTGTCCTACTCAAGGGCATCCAGAGAGCTTGATAGAGAATGAAGGGAACTTCAATGCACAGAAAGTCTTAGCTGGAAAATAGAGAAGAGAATGCAAAGCTTGATTCCTTCAAATTTTTAAAATTAATTTGTTTTCCAGCACTTGATAGAAAATGAAGGGAACTTCAATGCAGAAAGTCTTAGCTGGAGAATAGAGAAGAGAATGCAAAGCTTGATTCCTTCAAATTTTTTAAATTAATTTGTTTTCCAGCAGAATCCTGCAGCCCAACCCCAACCTCACCATCTGCACATGTCACCATTTTGGCTTTTGCTGGTTTTATTTCTTCTCCTTTCTGGTGCCACTGCTGCTCCTCCATGACAGCAGTGCTCAGACAGGTGCTGTCACTGTCTTCTCCAGTTCCTGTTCCTTTTGAGGTGTTGTCACCATCTGCAGCCTCTCCCCTGCTTGCCACACCAGCTTTGGGCAGGGATGCTTGAGGCAGGCACATCCCTTTCTGGTGCCACTGCTGCTCCACCATGACAGCAGTGCTGAGGTGCTGTCACTGTCCTCTCCTGTGCCTGTCCCTTTTGAGCTGTTGTCACCATCTGCAGCCTCTCCCCTGCTTGCCACACCAGCTTTGGGCAGGGATGCTTGAGGCAGGCACATAAAGGAGATGTCCATGGCAACTTCCCCTAGTTTAGGTCTCAGGAAGTTTAGCCAAGAACATCCCCATCCCCAGTGTGTCCCTGCAGTGCTGTGACTGATGGCGGGTGGGGGGTGCAGGCTGGGGTTTGCCCTGCTGTGAAATGCAGTTTCATTCAGCAGTGCCAGGGCTGGCACAGCTTTCCCACCGGCGCTGATGGGTTTAATCACATCATTAGTAGGTGTGACACTGCAGCCTCCGATGATGAGCTCTTTATTCTAACACAGCTTTCTGCGTGTTTATCTGAGATGCCATCTGTGCCTGCACTGCCTTCATTAGGAGAGAAAGTCTATGTATCTTCTGACGTTGGTCTGTATTTCTGTGATGTTTCCCTGCTGAGCAACCACTGTTCAACTAGAGGGTGAGAACCCACACCTGAAGGAAAGCAATAATACCCAAAATGCCTAAACGGGCCAAATAGACCATTAGGAAGTGCACTGTTTGGAGGAATCCTCAACTGGTACACAAAACTGGCTACAAGAAATGATCCAGCTATTATATTCCTGAAAGATTTTCATCTTGGTAAAACAGTTATGCCCCATGCTTAATCTAAAGTGCTGTAAGTTTTCAGGCAGGCAAAGAACAGTTTTTAATTTTTAAAATACTTTCTATTTTTGTACCTCCATACCATGCTTGTACATAGATGTTTTTGGGTTGCTTGTCTAGGTTTTAGATACAAAATCATTAAGATTTGTGGGTGCAGATCTGAGTGTCTAGCCTTCCCCCTTAAAAACTCCACAGTATATGTTGTATATATTATTAGCTGTATGCTATATATGCAGCTATATATTTTTGTAGCTGTCCATTGATCAACAAAGCGGCAGCATGGTGTGCTCACGGTGTTCTACTGCTCTTGACAAGATTCACAAAACACAAACCAGGCAGGAGCTGCCACATCACAGTCTAGCTACACATAAAAAAAAGGGAATGCTTCCATAGAGAGGTGGCATGCCCTGGCTTGTATCAGTTTTCTGTCTGCATGCTGCCAGGCCGATGCTCAGTGAATCTGACATTAACAAGAAATAGATTTCCAAACAATCTCGCCTAATGAATTTTGAATATTATCATGATTAATGCTAAGGCAGTTGAACTGATTATCCAGTATCCAGAAGTAATGGAGCCTTATCTACATCTTGTGTAGTCCTCAGTCAGGAATGGCTTTGGCTGCAGACAAAGACAAGTGTTTTTGGTTACCTAGAGGGGAGGCACTGGCAGGACAGAGGGAGAGACACGATGGAAGGGAGATGATGAGATACACATCTGAAAACATTTCAGCATGGAGTGATCACACATGCAGGTTCTTTATTGCTGCTCTTTCCTAAGCTACATTTTCTCAGGCCATTTTCAGACTTGGCTTTTATACCACCAGGTTAAGATTTATTGGGCAAATATTTTTCCTCCTTCCCAAAGCCAGAAACTGGTTGATTTTCATTCTCTGCATTGCCAAAAGAACAGAATCCTGATGGATGTGTTTCTTGCATCATGATGGTTTAACTTGACTTCTATCCGATTAGCTTTTGAGCTATTAAACAACTTTTGTGTAGCATTACCAGGGAAATGATAATGCAGATCATTCATGGACAGCTTCTGTTGGCACAAGCAGTCTTTGCAGACTCCAATCCCCTTTAAAGCTGGACCCAGCAGAGAGCTGCATTGTCTCATGGGTATCACATATCTCTGAGCAGGCCTGTTCTAAGAAAGTGTGTTCTGATGGAAGGGTCTCCAGCCTTGTGGAGACAACTGGTAAATCTGTAAGGTGCCTGACAAACTAGCTGGAGGCTGTAGTTTGAATTGATTTAGTGGCATTCCCAGCCTCTGCTGTTATCTGGGCAGTGACCATAAGAAAGGTAGCTGTTGACTGGCTGTGATGTGTGCCCATCATGTTGTGTCTGTGATGCAGAGGACTTCAGAGGCCACCTCTGGCACACACAGGTCCACAGCTGCCCCGTGCCCGCCACAGCTGAGCAGGGAACTGCAGGATCTCATGGGGACCTGACCAGAGAATGCTTCCCCAGCACTACCACTTTGCTCTCAGTTCCCAGTGTGGGCCTCTGTCATTCTGGGCCACCAGAAGCTCTCAGTAGGTGGCCCAGGGAATAAGTTTGGTCATCTCTCCTCCACCTGGGAAGGCTCTGGCAGCATCGTTAGGAGAAGGGTTTAGAACCTGCTAGGAGCTGGTGGTGCTCTTGCTGACCTCTTTACTACAGGTTTTACAAACTCCAGCTCCTCTGCTCCCACAACAGCTGAACAAGGCATGGGTGGGGTTTCTCACAGTTCATATCCTGGTGTTGGAGATCATGGCTTCTGGAGATTTTACTCAGATGAACATGGAACTGGCCATTCCTCTGCAGGCTGATTGTGCAGCTGTTCCCAAGCAGTGAGTGCAGCTGCTTTGAGTGTTGGGAAGAAAAGGTGAAGAGCGAGTTGTAGTAAGGTGCACACCAAGCAGATTATTGGCAAACATAATTAAAAATATATGTGCAATTTCTCCTCTGTTTCCCTTGTCTTAACCATCTTCTGCATTACCTCTGGCATTTTTAGACAGTAGGTAATATGGCTGAGAGGACTCTTGGGCACAGGCAGCTCTTGGAGCAGCAGTGATTTATCTCAGACCATTTTGAGGTAGAATTTACCTCTAGCTACAGCCACCCCTCCATGTCTGCCCTCCCTCATTTGCATAAGTAATTGGCAGCTTGTTAATGGCTCATTAGGAATGCTGAAAACCGTGGGATTAAAACACACTCAGTGGAGCAGAGATGAGGTGTAGGGGGGGGAAAGGTTGCTGTCCCTGCTTGCAAATTACACTGCTTGCTTCAATGTGATTTGGAATTACAGGTCATAAAGCAACTAGATTGTTAAATGAAGTAAGGAAAAACAATGTCAATGGCAGGTTTTATTTTTAGACTCATGTTTAAACACAGTATGTGCATCTAGGGGGAACAAACAGTCCCTTGCCAAACAGTCCTACTGACAGCAGGAAGCTCTCACCCCTTTCTCGGTTTCACATTAACCCTGCCTGGTCAGTGTTTCCTGCTCCTGAACAAGTCCATCTGGCTCCTTGCATCACCTCGTGGCAGGGACATTTGGTTCCTTTTCCCATGTTCTCTCTGGGTAAATCCAACCTTCTCACCTCTAGCAGCAGGCAACCAGCATGTTCCTTTCCTTGGGCATGACTGGGATGGCCAGCACAGCTCTGTGCAAGTAGGAGAAATAGCTCCAGGTAGCTTTGTGCATTCTGTACACCTCAAAAATCCCTAGAAAACTGCTGTGAGATGTCTTTGGTTGCTGGCATGCAGGGAGGCAGGCAGCCAGCCTTTTGCTGTGGCACTGCCAGAGCTGCAATGCAGGAGGTGCTTGGTGTAGCCAGTGAGAATTGTGAGGATCACATCTGCTGCTCCCGGAGAGTGGAGTGTGCTGAGGACACAGCCAAGTAAGTTGAAAAGTTTGATGCAAGCTTTTTTGTTGTTTGGTGACTGTTTAATCTCCCCTTCAGCACTGGCTGTGACAGCAGTGACTGCAAAGACACAGAGGTGAAGGCAAGGACAGGGCTGTGATGGCTTTTGAGTCACTTAGCGGAGGCTCAGCCCGTGGGCTGGTGCAGCACACGATGCCTTTCCATCAGAACACCTTGGGGATTTTTGGAGGCCTGGCTGATTCTGGCAATGGTGCAGTCTCAGATATAGCTAGGACCTTTCTTCCTGGATAAGCTGAAAGGAAATTACAGATGAAGCACTTGGGAATCACATCCAGTCATAATTTGCAGTTAAATTCAGCAACCTCTGATCTAAACTGGGGTACTTAGGAGCCTACTAAGGTGACAGTTGAAACTATGAAGTGAGGACAGCTAAGGTTCAGCAAAGCTCAGCTCTGTCTGGCATGTCAGAGTTAATCCTTCTGCTTTGTAAAAGGTGCCCAGGAATCTGTCAGGACTCACAGAGGCAAAATACTGGCACATCTGAAGAATTTCTCAGTGCAGTTGGATCCAGGCTGAAGGCAAGGAAGGAGTGTCTCCTGCTGGATCCCCAGCCAGCAGCATGTGCTGCTCTTTGCATCACCCTGAGAAGTCATCTCCTTGTGCCCCAACCTGAACTGACAAACATTGACTCACAAAGGCACAATCTACAGCAGTTTTGTTTGTTGTTCTCCAAGAGCTCAACTTAGCCAAACAGAGCAGCTTTTCCTCCTTCTTGCTTTCATTGCTTTTTTTTTTTTTTTTTTTTGCCCTTACATCCTCTTAGATGACCCTGAGAGCCACCTGTGGCTCTTATTCATACAAGGCTGTCCAGAGCTGATGAATTAACAACACATCCTGCCTGCACCAGGAATCAGCATGTCCTGATGGGGACTTACAGCTGCCTGCTGGGGACTGCTCAGAGCTGGATCGCCCAGCTCCTAGAGCTGAGCTCTAAAGGACATAAGATTTGGTGTGGTCCCGGCTGGGATGGCATCCAGGCCTGCAAGGAAAGATCCCAGGTCACCCCTACCTACAGCAGCAGGAACAGAAATGGCAATCAGAGAATGTGTGTCTTATCACTAGGTTGAGTGGAATTTCCTGGAGAGGAATGGTGCCAAGGTCTCCACTACTGCTATGTGATTCTGTACAAACTCAAATGTCTCTGCTTCCCGCACAAAAATGGGAAGTTCAAATAATCCTGCGAGATACAAAGACACCTACAGTGGTTCTTGTGATCTTCCCAAGGCAGGAGCAGAGCCTCCATCAAGTGTGCCAGAAGCAGGAGGAAAGGTATCAAATGACCTTGGAAAGCAAATGTCAAATGACCAGGGAAAAGAAAAGTGCTGGGTTTTTTTTGTTGTTGTGGTTTGTTTCTTTGTTTTGTTTGGATTGGTTTGGTTTTTATTTCAACATTGCAAAGGAAACTGCTCAAAAAGAAAAATAAGACACAGACTAAGAGCATGCTGGAGACAAATCCCATTCTGAGCTGAGATCCTTGGAGGTGCCTTCCAGTTGTGGGTGTAGAAAAGACGGCTCAGTAGTTCCCCTTTGAATGCTGCTTTGGACTACAGTCCTGATATGTGAGCTGAGAAGGGGGGAAACAGTGCTTCCTACCAAAAGCTGCCTTTAATGTGCCAGTATCTGTATTCCCACCAGTCCTAAATTTGCATGAGGGTTTTTCAGCCCTACTCTGGTTTTGATTTCCAGGTTATCTCTGCTGGTGGCCCAGACTGTGGATTTATTGCACAGTCTTTGCTGAACACTGCTGCTCCACTACCTGCTGCTGTACTGTCAGACTCACCAGGGGATAACATGTCATCTTTTCCTTTCCTAATCAGCTGGATGTCATTCAGAAAGCTGGGACAAGGAGAACTTTTCCCCCAGACACCAGCCTTCCTTGGTAGCAGACAAACCTCAAGCCTTATAATACTACTTGTACATAGCACTTATATAGCTTTACATCCTCAAAGTGCTGTACTAGCATTAAGTAATTATCTCTCTCCCTAATGGCCATTAATGCTGGCCTTTCATGAACCTCCCCCAGCTCCCTGAGGTTCATATCTAATCCAGCAATAAGCTGCTCAGAGGGAGGGGCTGGATATCTTGCAAGTCCAAGGGCTTGGATGTGTAATGAGGCTTCAGAGCAGGGGCCAGGTGCCCTGGAGTATCAGAAACACAGGGCTGTGGATCAGGTTGTGCCCTTGGGAGCATCCACTAGAAGGGGTTGGAATCGAGTAGGTGATACTGTGATCTTGAAATGGAGAGGAAGAAAACTTTGGCTGCTCAGAAGATGTGCACTGATTGCTCTATTTATTACCAGGATAGCATTGTGAACAGAAAGAGCAGAGCAGTGGGAATAACGTGTCAGTGTGGGCATGGGGAGTTGATCTAGGGAGAGAAAGTTAGCTAAAAATGTCAAACAAAGCTAGACAGCCATGGCAATGGGATAAAGAGGCCAGTCTGCAGATCTGTGAAGCATTAAAATAACAAGGCAAAAGGGCAAGCTTGGCAGCATCATAGGATTTAAAGAGAGGAGCAGAAGAGGATTTACTTGTCTTATTTGCTTGCAAGCAGAGCCCTCTTCCAGGCTATGGAGTGTATCCAGGGGAGATGTAATGCCACTGTTTCAGGACATTTTACCCCTGGGGAAGGTGAGGCTACCTGTTAGCAGGGCTCTCCCTACCCTGGCTCCCAAATGGAGAAGACAGTGTCAGAGGCTGACATGGCTGTTTCAGAGAAGTCCCAGAAAGTAGCATGCTCTTAACAAACACCAGTCCTGCATGGTCACTTATTTCTGAAGCCTGCTAGACACAGCTCTCAGCAAGCAGAGGCTGAAATAAACTTTCACCTTCTCCCTAAAGGCATGGTAATGATTCTTGCCAAAGCCAAGGCTGCGCCTTGTAAGCTGGTTTTGCAAAAGAAGAAAACAGCACCCATTTTTTCAGCCTGATTTAATAGCATCATTTTGGTTTTATGCTTCTGGCAATGGCTGGTCCTGTAAAACAAGTGTGTAGCTGAGGGAATCACGTGCCACTCTACAGTAGCAGAACACAGCTCACAAACACTACATGTTATGCAAAGGATTTCTGTCACCCTGGACACACTCTGCTTCCTGTGGCATCACTAGCACAATCCCTCTGTGCTCTGCTGTAAATTATTTTGCTACATCATCAAATAACAGGGTATGGCTGACTGCAGGCCAGGAGGACTTGGTGTTCACTTACTGCACAGCTTTGGAGCAGGGCCTTCTCCTGCCTTCCTGCATCTGTTTTCTCATCTGTGAAATGGGAATTTTAATCCTAATCAGTTTGCAAGGGGAGCAGTAAGGGATAGTAAAGGCAATCCTTTAAAGTGTAATAGTCAGCCTTATGTGCTGGGTTAGACATTGGAGTGGGTTTATGGTAGAGTTTAATTGATGCCTGTTCTGCTTATGGCTGGTAAGTGCAAGGCTTAATCTTTGCTCTCAAAAATGTGGCACTCTGTTTGAGATGCAAAGGATGCCTCTGCAAGGAACACCTCATCTCTGAGCATAGCTGGGCCAGGTTTTGGGACCCACAAATTTCTGGGCATTGCTTGTTTGAATTTTCTTCCCCAAATTAATTTGATTATTAATTATTATGAGATCAATTTGTAGGAAAAGCTGTGTCTCACATGGCTGGGAGGAATGCTTTGGCTGTTCCTAACCTTCAACCTATGAGCTAAGCCAAGGTTGTGTTGTCACATCCTTGGGACAACTCTTGACTGTGTATGTCATTTTGCTGGCAGATCTTCACCAGGGTGTGTCTAGAGGAGACCAAAGATCTTGACTTTATTTTAGCTTATTAGAACTGAGATGACACTACTGGCTTCTCTGCTCTGTTTCCAGGGCCAGATCCTTGAGTGGTGTAAATCAGGGCCCTCCCTTTCGAGCAGTGCTGCTGTGATACTGTCTGTGTAAGCCGTGACCTAGTTCACACATTCTGAACTGCTCTAAGACCCCTTCAAAAGGGAGTTAACTGTGCTCAGTGTGTTGTACTACCTGTAATCACAAATAATCCTGCAAGGTTCAGGATATTGCAAACGTAGAGAGCTTTTCAGCAAGTAATCATTTTGAGATTGCTGGAAAACTGAAGAGTTAGTGCTGCTTAAAGGAGAATAAAATAAGCATTAGCACAAAACAGTTTTTGCAACAATCAAGTTTGATGTATGTCCTGTTCTGCTTATAATGTTTCCTCAGAGCCCTTTGCAAGAAGGGGAAGCAACCTGTAAAAGCTGGGAATGTAGGGAAGAGCTAAATTTGCAGCCAGGGTTTTGAAGGAACAAACAAAGAAAAGCATATTTCCATTTTCATTACAGCAAAACATTCTTGGGAGTTCAGAGCAGCAAGCTGAGAACACACCAGCCAAGCCACCTCAAAACAGGAGGTGTGGAGCTGCAAAGAGCTTTTTATCCTCAAGCATCTGCACTTAGAAAAGAAAGATCTTCCTTAGACTTTAAAAAATCCTCTTTTTTGAGGGAGGGTCTGTTTCAGAGTAAGGGAAAGGGCTGGTCTGCAGCCCTCTGAGTACAACTCTGCAAGCCTGAATCTAAATTCTGCCAAACCCAGAGAAATTTGAACCCCTCCATGCAGAAAGCCAGCAGAGCATCCTACCCCTTTCACACCCCATTCCAACACACCTCCCTCTTGCTTCCAAGCACTGCAATGTCCCTGTACAGATCCTTCCCCACACTAGTTCTGCTTTAATCAGTCAAAGAAACCTGTGGAAAAACTGGCAGCTCAGAGGAGAGCTTTTGTTTAGAAGAAATGTTTTAGTCCGAGCGAGCACAACAATCTCATTACTTGGAACAGGCACACATGCTGGAATCCTAGACAGCAGACACTGTCTCCCCTCATCCTTTGTAGGACCAGAAAGATTTCTGCCTGTTTGATTCAGCTGCAGTGCTACAAAGTTATTAGCATTGCTTTTTTGGTGTCCCTAATGAGACAAGCATCTTCCAAGCAGCTCCACAAAAGCACTTTTCTCATCGCTGCTAAAGCCTCGGACACTTTACCCTCAGCAGAAAAAAGTGTGGAGATTTGCAGCCCTGCTGCTTCCAGCACTGGTTGGACGTAGCAATTAGCTGTCTCCCCACAGATCGACCTTCTTGTGCAGAAAGACAGCACAGAGAAAAACTTGTCCTGCTCAAAGAAACTTGTTTAGGAATCTATAGTGAATCTGAAGGTAAATCCATCTTCTTTGGAACTGTTTGCATGTATCTTGCAAGCCTCCTGTGTGCCTGCTGGATTCATGTGCCTTACAGGAGGGCTGACTCTTACCTTTCCCTGGCTTGGCATACCCCAGTTTTATACACCCAGTTCCAAACTCTCCAAAGGGGTTGGCTTTCCCTCCTCCATTAAGTGATGGGCATATCCCTGCCTCTAAGAACCTGTTCTTTACCTACACACCACCTTTTGCAGTGTGGTCCTGCAGTCATTTACATATGGAAAGCAGTATCTGAAAAGGCCTGTAGCACAGTTTTGTGAGTGCAAAAGCTTTCATGCAATTAGGTGATGCACAAATGCCTGTGCACGGCTTTTAGAGAACCATTCTGGAGAGGGACAGCCCTCATGCTGTATCTCTGGTGGGTGCCTCAGAGTACTGAGGCCCCGAAATGCTTTGCTGACCATTCTTGCTCTGTGTCCAGGTTCACCAGACTGTGGGGCTGGAGTGTGTTCTTGGCATTTTGCATTTGATTGCCTTACCAGCCCATTTTGTGTGGAGAGGATGTAATTCATCTTGATACATCTCACTCCCTGTGCATCATGTTAACCAGGTGGGATTGGTGGGTAAACCCATGAGTGGGGGGGTGGTAAAGGAGCCAGCCCAGCTTTTTGGAACAGCTCCTTGGTGCTGTAGTTCACAGGGAGGCCCTGATTTTGTGCACGTCATGTCAGGGCTGACATGACAAGGGCTGCTCAGGCACTGGAACAGGCTCCACTGGGAAGTGCTCACAGCTCCAAGCCTGGCAGAGCTCAAGGAGCATTTGGACAATGCTCTCAGGCACGTTTGTGTGATTATTGGGGTGTCCTGCACAAGACCAGGAGCTTGATCTAATTCTATGATCCCTTCCTCAGGACTGTCACCACTGAGATTTCCCTGTGCTTTTGTCCTCACCCAGGTTGGAGGACACACCATGCTGCCTATCCGCTGGATGCCTCCGGAGAGCATCATGTACAGGAAATTCACCACAGAGAGTGATGTCTGGAGCTTCGGGGTGATCCTCTGGGAGATTTTCACATATGGGAAGCAGCCCTGGTTCCAGCTCTCAAACACAGAGGTACAACAGTGCTAAGACACCTCAGCTGAAAACTATATTTTTTTGCTGTCTCTCCTTTCTGGGTTGTTTGCAAAGAAATTTGTACGTGGATGGTCCCCTCCTTGGCACTCCCATGGTGAAGCCATAGGATAAGTGTCATTATCTCAGTTTAAGAGCTGGGAAAACTGAGGCCTGCAGGAATCAAAGAGCTCTGCCAAAGCCATGTACTGGCTAATCCTCAGCCCCTCGCTGCTAAGTTCCTGACGTATCTTTCATATCTTATAAACACTTGGGGTGCTGCCAGAACTGGGGATGCCCAAATTACTGCTGGGAGCTAAGTCATGCCTTGAATTTCCCTGGTTTCTCCTTTTGCAGCTAAAGCTCACTGCAGGCTCCAGTTTGTAAGAAATTGTTTTTAGCCTGACATATCTCCTGTGGCACATTTCCTTGGGGCTTTTGCCACTGGGATATCTATAATATGGTTTGCTGAGAGTGGAACCCATGGAGCTTGGTTGCCCTTGTTATTTATTTGACTAGCAAAAGTTGCAGCCCACCAGTACAGGGCTGCCCTGTAAAAATGTTGAGGGAAGGCTGGCTGGGATTAGCAGGGTGTCACTGCTGAGGTTTGAGGCACATCAGCAGAAATGCATTGGAAAATTTTTGCTTGGAATAGCAGGAGGTATTATAGAAGAGGAAAAAGATGCTTTGACATAGCAGTGTGTGGGAACCTTGAACATTTTTATCCTACTGTGTATCTAATGGATTTCAGAAATTTCACCTTTTGTAATGAAAAATGTGCATTTTCTGCTTTCTGGATACAGATCCCTTAATTAAGTGAGTTGCAGAGATGGCAAATCCAAGGTGTTGCTTTACAGCTCTAATACTTGCCCATTCGTGTGCTCAATGGGGCCTGACTGTACATCCCAAAGTAGCACACGCAAACATTTTAGAGGCACAAACAATGGAATCGACAGCGACAGAAGTTATTTGTCACGCTATTTAATGAGCTGCTCTTGCATTTCCCTGTGAGGGCAAATACAAACACACACAAATGAGCACATGGAGCTTGAACATGGGCAACAGGCACGCTGGAGTGTGACAGCTCAGCTTTGCCCATGCATTCTGCCTCAGTTTCCTTTGCAGGGCAGTAGGGCTGAAAACAGCCACCCTTAATTTCAAGGGTGTCTTTGTTTGATACCACATTTTTGCTGGGATAAAATATGATCCTTCCCTTACTTGTTGGTGTATCCACTTCTTTCTACCTGCTGCCCACAGTATCCTGGTGGAATACTCCTGTGGGAGGGAGCCAAATTAGCTCCCATCAGTCTCATTTTTCACGGTATGTGGAGGGATGGGCAGAACCTATGTGGCTGCAGACGACTGGCACCTCCACCAGCTCCTGGATGCTGTGGCATCAGAGCAAGTCCCGGAGTCTGGACCAAGTCCCCCCAGTTCAGATGCAGTGCCAGAGCCCCATGGATTAGCAGAGCCCATGGAGGGACAGGTCAATGAGCCTGTGCCAAGCTCCTGGCTGCCAGGACTGGACCAGGAGCAAGCACCAGGCTGGCTGAGCATCGCCCCTGCTGGGTGTTGGTGTTGGCAAGGCTGGGATGCCCACTCCCTCCTGTGCCACCTGCATGGCCTCATACCCCCACAGCATTTTCAGCAGGTTTTTCCAAGGCTGGGAGAAACCCTCTCTGAGCAGAGGAATGAGGCAGGGCACCCCTCAGCCAGTCCATTACCTTCTCTCTATGCCTTTCCTTTGCCCTGGAGAGAAAGAGCCCAGCACAGGGCTCCTGTGCATGTCCAGGATGTCTTGGCAGGAACCATAACTCACCTCCTCCCCACAGTGAGCATCCAGCAGCTCTGTGGCAATGCAGGCTTCTCTTCATGCTGTGTCTTGCTCTCATTGCTTTCAGCGAGTCCTAATCTCTCCCCTCTGTATTTATATGCAAACAGCACAGTGATAAGTATCCCTTGAGCTGCGTGGTGGGACCATTGCTATTCATAAATGATAAACTCCAAACACCTCTTGCTGGGTGGCTTCCCTCCACACACTGCCTGGGACTGGTGTTTATCTGCAGAGCGTGGCAGGCCGCTCGCACGCTGCAATGCTGGGACTCATCAACCCCAACCAAGGAGGCCAGGCAGTAATAGCAGCTCTCTGGAAACTCATATTTCCCTTTCCTTTTCATTCATTCCTCCAGTAAACAATACACAAAGAGACTCTTAGGGGAGTGCTTTCCAATGGCATCCCTCCGAAGTGACTTTACTGTTATCCAGGACCTCACATTTTTCTCATTAGCAGCACCAATCTGACCCAGAAGAGAGTGATAGCACTGTAAATTTTTTTTCTCCTTCACAGCTGTGATTTGACATGAAATTTCATTCTTTTCGTTGCTTTTCTATGTCAGAAAGAGGAGAAGTATGTAGGAAAAGATGCTCTGAACTCATCCTTATAAAACTCTCCTGGGCTTTGCAATGGAACGGACTCTTGGTTTTCAGACAAGAAAAATATCATTTCAGCTGTGCAAAATATTGCTGTACTTTGGGGATTTTAAGACTTTTTTCGTTTTTCATTTAGCAGGAAAAGCTGACATCATAAATTAAAACCTATTTCATTTGCTTGTGACCTCCTCTTTGGAGAGTGCATTGAGGTAGTAGGTGTCAAACAGGGAAGGTTTTTGATATCTGAATAACTGCAGGTGGAGACAAACATTTCATGGTAAAATAATCATTAGCAACAGACAGGTGATCATTGAGGATGTGCAGATCTGAGATTTGGCTTCTCAGTGCTCCCATTGACTAAATGGTGCCACATCAGCCAAGCAGTATCAGGCACAGGACATCCTCCATAAATTGCCCAGCTGGTGTTCAGTGTTTCTTTCCTTTCTTTCTTTCAGGTCATTGAGTGCATTACCCAAGGCCGAGTTTTGGAGAGGCCCCGAGTCTGCCCCAAGGAGGTTTACGACATCATGTTGGGCTGCTGGCAGAGGGAACCTCAGCAACGGCTCAACATCAAGGAGATCTACAAGATCCTCCATGCTCTGGGCAAGGCCACACCAATCTACCTGGACATCCTTGGCTAGCAGTGGCCACTTATTGGAAGTCCCTGCTCCTTCCTCCCGTCCTTCCTTCCCTCTCCCCCTCCCAAACCCTTTCCCCTCAGCTCCCAAGCAAACATCTTCATATAAACTCAAGTGCCTGCTACACATACAACACTGAAAACAAAAAAAAGCAAAACAGAAAGCAAACCAACAAAAATCCCACAGAACAACAACCTGTAAGGCAGTTTGGCTTATATATATTTATAGATATCTCTCTATATAACTTCCACACCAATACAGAAAGAAGCTGCTGTTACAGAAAATTGTGACTATATGTAAAAAAGAAAAAAAAAAAGAAACAAAAAAGGGAGAAAAAGTACTTAAAAATATATATATAATTAAAAAGAAAAAAAAAAAAAAAGAGAGAAAGAAAGGAGAAGGTATCTTTCCCCCGAGCAATCAAGCAGTGAAATGCAACCCTGCTGTGAGTATGGTTCGGGCAGCTGGGCAGGGCTCTAGACTGGCTATGGCAGCAACGCCATCCTGGGTAGGAGCTGCAGGAAGAAAGCCTTGCCCTGGTTGTATGATATGCACTGAATGTGTGAAATCAGTCCTCCCTTTTCGTCCTTGCCTCCCTCTCTCCTTGCCAGCCCGCAGGTGATGGGCACAAAGCCAGGGCAGTGCCCCTGGATGAACTCTCTTTTACCAACCCCTTCCTCTTAGTCCCTCCCATCCCTTTCTGCCTTCCTGCCTTTTTCCTCCCCTCCAACATTTCAGGACAATTTTTCTAATTTGCTGATTCTTAAATGTATAGATTCAAGGCTTTCGAACACACAGTCAAAGGATTGTGGCACCTACGGGTAAAACACACACCGGGGAGCAGCCGCCCTCCCACAGGCTGCAGGTCCTGCCCCAGCCCTCCTCTGCCCCAGCCCTCCTCTGCCCCAGCCCTCCTCTGCCCCAACCCTCTGCCAGTGCTGGGAGAGCAGCGGGACCAAAGCAGCTCTGCCTGGGAGTCCAGGAGGGGTCCTGGGGACTGGGTCCTGAATTATCCCCAACCCACTGCAGTGTGTGAGACAGGAGTGCTGCTCACCCAGGACGTCCAGTGCAGGGGTCCCTTTGGAGGAACAGCCCCACTCCTCCCCACCCTTGTGGCTGTTAGTGGCCAAGGGGTTGGTTAGTGGCCGTGGGGTTGTTCCCCTGCCCTCAGCTGTCTGCACCAGGGCCAAATTTGCCCCCGGTGTAAACTTTTAGTGAGCAGGGTTGGATCCTTTCTCTCCTCATGGGGGAAAGGCTACAGGATGCACACAGCTGGGAACATGCCTGCAACCCTGCTGGGCATTCTGTGGGGTCAGCATATCCCAATGCCGTTCCCCCCCATCCTCTCCCCTTCCCCATTCCTGCCCCATGCCTCAGTCCAAGCCTCAGGCACAAGCCAGCGGGGGACAGGGAGGGGGACCAGGCTCGTGAGATGGCTGGGAACCTACCAACACCTGCCTGCAGCTCCCTTGCCATTCTCCTCACGTCCCCATCCCCTGAAAGGATTGATGCATCTGCCTTTGAGCTGTTGTGAAATGCAGAGGCTGAAGAATAGCTCCACAGGCAGCCCCGGGAGGAGGGGGGAAGGAGGGGAAGGTGCCTTCAGGAGCAGACGGCTCAGCGGATGGCCGCAGCGGCCAGCCTTGCATCTCAATGAGGAGAAAGGCCTGACAGGCAGCAACAGGGGGTGCTGGGGACAGGCAGGGAGAGACAGCAGCATCCTCACCGTGGCCGATCTCCCCCGAGCAAAAAATAATCCCGACATGGGGAAACACTCAGTCAGATGCTGGATCCTGCCTGTCCTGACTGGGATGAGAGTACAAAACCTTTCTGGGCCCTTTTTTTCATATGGATAATGGAGGATGAGGGGGAACCTCAGCTTGGCAGCTGCTCTCAGGAGGCAGGGAACGGGCGGCACAGGCATTGTCAAGGCAATTTTGAGCAGGCAACAACTGCCAGCACAAAAATAGTCTGCTCGGATGTGGCACTTGTGGAGGGCAATGCAGATGGGGGAAGAGGGGACAGAGAAGGGATCTTGGATCCTTCCCCATGGCCAGGGGTAATATTCATGTCCAGGATGCAAGGGGAGCTAGATGACTGGTTATGGCTTGCACTGAAAGGGAAGATCTTGCATCCTCTCCCCATCCCCCATGTCTCCTGACAATCAATATCTCTCACTCATGGCACTGGCATGGCCTGTCTGGTGGTTTCAGACAGAGGCAGGGGACACTGCTAAAGGAGGATTGTGGTGGCAACAGCAGCTGTGAGTTTATTCTGTGTCTGTGTAATGTGCAGTGAGAGCCTGGGTGGGAGATGGTGGGTGGCAGTAGCCACGTGGGAGTGAGGACATAACTTTCTCTGCCTGTTAGAGAGATCTGGGCTGGTGGGACAGACTCGTGCCCATGGGGCCTGGACAGATTGCCACTGGACAGGGACCAGGTGCTCACAGCATCACCAGTGATGGCATGGGCATGGACAAGGCTGTGGGCCAGCACCAGGAATACACACACAGGAATGCTGTACCTCCACAGCAGGACCTTGCTCTTTTGGCAGAGGATATCCTGCCTATTTAGGTCCAACATTGAAAGGGGAAACGACTGGTTAAAAGGTTGCTGGCCACAGCCCGGCTCCCTTTTTGTGCAGGCTGCTTGGCTGAAAGGATTGGAGATTCAGCACAGGGAGAAAGCAAGCAATGGCTGTTAATTGTCCAGCATCTCCAGGAGAAAAGCTTTTCCTGGGGTGGCCTGTCTCTTACCCCAAGTGGCTTCTTGTTCCTGTGGCTCTCAGGCACTGTGCTAGGTTGTGCAAGGCCACAATTTGTCCACCCACCTCTCTCACTCCCATGCTGTCATTTCTTTTTTTGCTTTTACACTACAAAGTCACCTACAGACACTGGTTCCCAGCTGATGAGGTTCCCTCATCACAGCTGCACAGCAGCTACATCCTCTCTTCCTCAGTTCTTTCCTCCTTCCCCTCCTCCCCAGCACCACCACCCTGTCCCTTTCACCACCTCTTTGCACTGTCACAACAACGAGGTGAGCTCAGGAGCCCAGTGTGACACTGAGCCTTGATGCTGCATGCTTAGGATTAGGTGGCCTCTGAGGTGAGTTTATGTGTCCCCAGAAGATGGCAAATGGCTGAAGAAGGTGGTGAGATGCTCAGGCTCTGGCTGCTTTGCTCTTAGCCCCACCCTGGGCAGTGAATGCCTTGGAGAACAGTCCTTTTGTCAGAGTTAATTGTGAACTGTTGCTCAGAAGAGCTGGGTAAGCTGCACTTCTGTGCTGTGACATCTGCTCTGTTGCTGCTCTGGCCCCCTTGGCCTGTCATTGTTGGATGGAGGTTTGTTGGGAGCAAGGAGAAGATTGCGTTTTGTTCAAACACATTATAGAAACTGCTGCATCCCTTTTTGGCATGACAGTTTTGGAGGGGAAGAGGGAAAGCAGCTGTGCTGCATTCCTGGTGAACACCCTGAGACCTCGTTTCCAGAAGCACCTTTCCTGGAGCAGAAGAGAGCTTCCCATCAGCATGGACTGGTGATCTTCCCTGTAGGAAGAGGGGCTCTGCAATGGGGTTATGTGTGAGGAGAAGAAAAGCAGATTTTGGGGGAAACTCTCACAGAGTATCAACATCTGAGTGTTTGGAGTCAAAGAGAAATGAGTTCATGCTTCTTTATTTCTCAGAGAGATACTTCCCTATGCCCTGCCTCTACCCAGAGCAGAGAGCTATCCCTGCTGCCTGGGAACATGTCTCACCCAGCTCTGGGGCAAGCCAGGCCAAATTCCCAGCACATGCAGGCAGAATTCCCACCACTCAGCCTCTTCCATCTGCAGTTTTCTCAAGGGACTTGTGAAAGGGAGCTGGAAGGAACACCAGTCTGAGCACAGCTGAGAAGGAGCCACAGGGTCTCCCCTGTCCTAGCTGCATGCTGCTCCCCAAAAATTAAAATTGTTTTCACCAACTCAGTCACCCAAGGGTGTCACTGAAGTGATGCTTTCTTGGAAGTGAAGGTGCTATTTTGGTGCATGGTACAGGTGGAAATTTTGTGCCAGGGCTGCAAACTGCAGGCAGTGAATGTGGCTCCAGCCTCAGGGTCTCATCAGTGACCTGGTTTGTTTTCTCCTGCCATTATTTTTCTTTCCACCCCAGTCTGTCAGGTTGCAAGACAGAAGCTGAAATGTAGCAAAGGGAAGAGATGCAGAGAACCACCAGACTGAAGGTCCATCCTGTCTCCTCCACAACTTTCCCAACTGGCCTTTTTAGATGTCCCTCAGTGCATGGATTTTGGGGGGTGAAAAAGTCTGAACTGCCTGTCCTTGGGTCTGCAGGGAGTTGAACTGCAGATGGGTGACAATGGCAACTGTGCTGCCCAGACAAATGTGAAAACTGTGGAATGCCTTTAAAGAGGGTGCTTGCTTGAGAGGCATCCTTACCTCAGAGCTGTTTTCTTGTCCCAAGGAGTGGGTGGAACAAGGTGAGAAAATGTGTGGAGGAATAAAAGAGCCAAGGAAAGGGAAAAGCTGGTTTTAGAAGGCAACTGAGTATCTTGGGTTGGGAAATCAAGACAGATTTGGGGAGTGTGGTATAGAATTTTAAGTAGCACAATGGATACAAGCAAAAACAAAAGAAAATGGCAATGCACTGCAGTTCCAGGAAAAGTTAGCTATGAAGCTGGACAAATACTGGCTTAAAAAGGAGGCAGAAACCAATAAAATCAAGGGACCATTTATGCAGGTGGGAAACAAAATCACTAGGCTTTGTGCTTTTCTGTGGTTTTTGTTTTGGTTTGGTTTTGGTTTTGTTTTGTTTTTTTTTTTGTCCTATAAGAAAATGCAACTAAAAGAAGGTCTCAAAAATTATGATGTTTCAGGGACACAAACAGAAGTATAATATTATTTGAGCTAGTTCCTTTCACATGAAAGGCTCTCATTTCCCAGAACTCAAATGTACAGGTTTCCTTAGTCCAGGATATGGGTTGAAGACTGCAGACATGTTCACCACAAGCCCTCAAACCCAGAGGTAGTTTGGAACACCTGATCAGCATTCATTTGTATGCTAGTCTGTGTGAAAACTGTTCAGCATATTATCTTAAAATGTTTGAAAAAAAAATCTTTCTAATTTCCTCCCTCCCCAGGAGTATCTACATCCTTTCCTGATCTGGCCAGGAATCAGCTGAACCACTGCAGCCATGGTACCTAAAGTTTTTGTAACAGCTCTAGGTGTGTTCTCCCTATAAGAAAATGCAACTAAAATAAGATCTCAAAAATTATGATGTTTCAGGGACACAAACAGATGTATATATAATATTATTTGAGCTACTTCCTTTTACATGAAAGGCTCTCATTTCTCAGAACTCAAATGTATAGGTTTCCTTAGTCCAGGATATGGGTTGAAGACTGCAGACATGTTCACCACAAGCCCCCAAACCCAGAGGTAGTTTGGAACACCTGATCAGCATTCATTTGTATGCTAGTCTGTGTGAAAACTGTTCAGCATATTATCTTAAAATGTTTGAAAAAAAAATCTTTCTAATTTCCTCCCTCCCCAGGAGTATCTACATCCTTTCCTGATCTGGCCAGGAATCAGCTGAACCACTGCAGCCATGGTACCTAAAGTTTTTGTAACAGCTCTAGGTGTGTTCTCTGATTGTAAGGCAATGATGAGAATAAGCAAAGGGAGTAAAGGAGATCCTGGCTGTGATACCATGCTGTGGTGGCTCCTCTGATAGCTGGAAGACTTTGGGTATCAACAGGGCTCCTCTGCTATGAGACTCACAGGCACGGGTCTGTCTTGGTGCAACCCAAAAGTTTTGTTCTCCATTTACGTTCAGTGGCTTTCTGATGGATGGTGGGCTCATGGAGCCTTGGCATATGGTGGTGTGTCCAAATGAGTACCAAAAATAGAAGAAGAGAAAATTTCCTTCTCAGCAATGCTTTTCAAGAGTGGATAGACTTTCTTAACTCTAAGGTAGCTTCTCCACTCCTGCACCAAACCGTCTCTTACATCAGTACTCATTTAATGTTTACATAGCTGCTAAATCCTAAAAATTCTTTTCCCTTTGCTGCTGTCCTTGGAAGTAGAGATATTGAGTTTCAAGCCTGGAGAAAGTAGGTGTTTTCAAAACATCTCTTCTGGCTGGCAGTGTCATAAATGACACAGGCAGAGATGTCAGTCGCTGCTCTGGCAGGAATGGAAGAGCATTCTATCTCTCCTGTGCCTCTTTTTCCTTTCCAATGCAGCACTGAGCCATGAAACCGCTCCCTGAGAGAGTGATTGGAGCCCTATTGCTTGCAATTTTGAAAGACTGAACTGAGGAAAGAGATAAGATACTGAAGAGAAGGAAGGACAACATATTCCAGCTTTCCCCAACAGTTAAGTAAGCTGGTAGGTTGGTTTCATGTTGGTGGCTTGGCTCTGTCACAGACCCAATCTGAGAGCTCTTTTCAAACTAAAGGAATGACCATTGGTTCCTCCTCCCTTCTGCTACTCCCACATTTTTTAGCATCTCTGTAAGGGGAAGAGGCATCATAAAACTAATGATCACTTCCCCACACTGTCAGGAGTCCACAGGAACTGCTCTCCTTCCCAGCACAAGTGACTGATCCCACTGCTGAAAACTGGAACAGTTGTTCTGAGGGGGAGTTTAACTGCTGAACTACTGGCAGCTTAGGACAAGGTCCCAGCAGGGAAGGGCTGAAATAACTCTAAAGAAAATCATAGCTCTGGGCGGTCCAAATGTCTTCTTGCATGTTTTCTCTTGCTCTCTGCTGGCTTCCAGCCTCTCCAGTCTTTGCTGCTTGATACTCAGAGAACTGAGTTTCTGCATTCCCTCCCTTTACTGAGCTCAGAGGACTGGTGAAGCAGTTTGATTTCGATGTGGTAGGTGAGATCAGATTTCTCCCTCCATGCCCTCTTCTTTTTCTCCCTGTGCAGCTCCTGTCCTTGCAGTTCTCAGGACTTGACTAGCAGAGTTTTTAAATGAAGTGAAAGTCTTAATGTGAGGTGAATCCCAAGACCACAAACAGTTTGGACTTCAAACAGTGAGAAAATTGGCGCCGGATGATTCCGCACACAAAGCAGAAAACTTTCATTTCCTGCAGGCAGGATGGAATTGACTGTTATATTAAGACTTCAGAAGGAGCACTGCCCCGGAGTAATTTCACTGCTGTCAGGCAGTGTTGACATCTAGATTAACCTCTGTGCAGTGAATTTTACAGCAACGCTCATTGTAATGCATGTGGGGTATCTCCTGTAAATCCCAGCTGAAGCCCACAGTGTCCTACCCTTCTGCACAGGAGGAAGGGTTGGGGAGCAGCTGCTATCATTTTTGACCCCAGCAAAGTGCGACTCCAGCCTCATCCAG